>NC_142010.1:239186669-240386669 GCF_049901735.1 Notechis scutatus | reverse complement strand
TTTTCTTCACCTCCATTATAGCCCAAGAAATTAGGGAGATATTTTGCTATGTCACTATCCAGCTGTGGGCTATGCTGTGTTTTATCATTCCCTTAGCAACATCTCTTTGTCCGGTCTTCCAGGTTCTTGTCACAAGCCATTACACCTTCCCTAATTTTTGGTATTTACCTTTTGCGTGGGTAGGATCTTAAGCAACCCTCTACACTTGTCCATACAAAATGGGAAGAATAATAAGGCGCCACATTATATAGGACTTTAACCAGCACTATAAACTGCAATTAAATATAATTATGCAATAGAAGGTTTCATTCACCAGCAGTCTGGCTGGCACATTCTATAGCAGCTGGAGGTTTTGAGTTATTTTCAAAGTCAACTTTACAAGGAAAAATTGCAGTAGTTCAGTTATACTGGTAGGGGATTTCCTGGTCTGGGGAGGGTCGTAACCAGTGCATAAACGCAACCATCTCAAGCACCTTGTACCAACAATCAACAAAATGGAACTGCCTGCTAAAATTATCAGAAGGTCTCAAACATCCTCAAAAGTATTTGGATCCCTTGTACATCTTGAACAGTCCATTTTAATGAATTCCACTCCCTCAAAGAGTTTCAGACTGTTCATGATTGTAATGTGACTAAAAAGTGTCCTGACCACAACAAATGATAGAGGTCAACATCCTCCATATTTATACCATGTCTCATCTGTTTCAGATCAAATCTAGTGGGCGTATACTTTTGTGAGTCTGGGCTGATACTGAGACAAACCCATAAACCTCTAAGCAGATCCAATGTTGACCCTCTGAGCATAGAAGTTCATGACCTGCAGAATCTAAATCTTTGGAGTTTCTTACACCACCAGCCCTAAGATGAAATCTAAGGGGCATGAGGCAGTGAAATGCTCTGTTCTATACACCTTCCATAACTTGTCTGGTCCACCTACATATATAAGAATTCATATCCCATCACTATCAAAACTGTACAAGTTTTGTTCAAGCGAAGTTCTCTCAAGTGATTGCAACCACATCACCTACATGTTCTTGGTATTGTGTCTGATGCTGAATCTGAAACCCAGAGGGCAAATCTCCAAAAAGACTACAGTTTGGTCACTGTATATCTATGTCATAGTCATAGAATGTTCACTTTTCCATTATGGATGGAAATGGTCTTATTGCATACAGGCCTGACATGTATCACCTGCTGTCATGGCTACCTCAGACTTGGAAATTAAAGAGGATCATTAGCAGTGGTGGGATTCAATTTTTTTTACTTCCGGTTCTGTGGGCGTGGCTTGGTGGGCGGGGTAGGGGAAGGATACTGTAAAATCTCCAGTCAGAGGCGGTATTTGCCAGTTCTCTGAACTACTCAAAATTTCTGCTACTGGTTCTCCAGAACTGGTCAGAACTTGCTGAATACCACCTCTGATCATTAGCCTCAGGGGATGCAAGTGGAAGAGTTTTCTAGCAACCAGAAAAGAGAGCCATTACTGGCCTCAGAAGACAAAGAGGAGGTGCTAATACTCCTCCCCACCCCCAATGCAAGAGGAGAGTTAAACAAGGTGCTTAACAAGACTATTGGCCAGAAAGAACCCTGCCCCATCAAAGGAACAAATCCAGGTCACACCAACCCCCATATAAGAGAGTTATATACCATACAGCTCCTTTAGTTACAATTCTGTTTTACCATATTGTGGCTGCCTTCTTGTTTGTTCATACTTTTTGCCATTGGTGTTCTGTTTCAAAACCCTTTTAGTAAAGATGTAGTATTAAACTTGGTGTCTGTGATTTCCATGAACCTGCAGCCTGAATCCAAAGCACCCAATTACTTGTCTAATCCCTACAACAATACCAATCGCATTTTCATTATTCTAGGATAATAGTAATGTTAACATAAATCAGTTCACAAAATAATTCAAGAATGGGAATATAATGAATAGTCAATACTATATTTTAAGCAAGGCTAGAAGAACAACTTTCAATACTTTATATGTCAGGGGCTTGCCATATTTATGAGGAAATTAATGGAAAAAAATACATTAGTTCCTAAAAAAATAATCACACAAGCAAATCTACATCTGATGTATCTTACTTCATAGGTGACAAAGTTGCCAATTTCTGTCCTTCATATACAGTACTATAATCTACTTCGATGTATCTCTTATTTAATATATTTTATGCTTCCAAGCAAGCTTCATATACCCCATCTGAATCTGAAAAACAATTGATTGATCAGATTTTAATTTTGTCATAGCTGACAACAGTTTTCTGAAGGAAGGAAGAAGAGAATCAATTATAATTGGTCCCCGTGGCTTCTATAGATCCCTGTAGAAACCTGAGCATCAGTTCTAATGAATCTGTCATGATTACAGGGCTTAACTTAACACTTAGCAAAAATCAGGATATCATCTTCAGCCCACTGAGAGACTAGACTATTGTTAGACACAAAGTTATCCTATTCTAATGCATAATAATGTAATTATTTATATACAGGAAATCCTCCAGTTACAATAGTAATGGAGCCTGCCCATCACCGTTGTAATTTGTGGTGTAAATGAGTTAATCATGTGACCAGCTTGATTTTATGACCTTTTTTTTTGCAGTAGCTGTTAAGCAGATGCAGTCATAAAATGGAAACTGTAATCATTAAGCGAGCCTATGACCAAAAGCTGAAAGTAAAATGCTGGTTTTCACCAAAACCATGATAAAACATGTGACTGTGGGACTCTGCCAATGGCTGTAACTGTAACTGCTGACCACCGGAAGTGCGCTCATGTGACTGCAAGAAAGGAGGGGCAGCAACTATGGGAATTTCAAATCCAGGTCATAAATAACCCACAGGTAGGCTACTGTGGGCTACTTTTATATACATATAGTACATGCATGACCTCACACTATTCCAGCATTAAGCAATGCTCAGGTAGATGTGAGAAGTAGTATGCCACAGAAAGTTGAGGTAGGAAAGGAAAGGAAAAATTCAAGGAAAGGAAACTAAATCTAGTTCATACCAACACCATTCACTATAATCCTCCATACCTTCCTATTCTTATAAATCATTCCTGCTTGTAGCATGTCTATAGAGCAATGTATACTTTGTCTGTATACTTTAAACAGCTCACCACTCTCTTTCTGAAGATCTCATCAACTTAATTCAATTCTGAGTTTCTTGGTCTTTCTCTCAACGCATTCGGTCTTCTCTTCACAAACTTGTTTTGTATCATTTTCTTTATATGACCAAAAAGCCTGAATGTACTTCCTTACTGGTCACTCATTTTTAATTCCATTTCTATTCATTCATCACTTATTCTTTTTTGATCAATTCCATTCTTATTTTAATATATAGAATTCCCAATCCTCACTACATTCAGTTTACTTTTATCATTTTCTCAAAGTGCTAACCCTCACTTCTCATAACAAAGTGGACAGAAACACACTTTTATAAACACCCATTTCTGCTTCTTATAGAAAACATTTCTTCCTCATAATAGACTACTAACTACTGCTTTTACTTGTATTTACATTTTATAATTCATCCATTTTCCCATCTTCACTAAACGCTCTACCAAAGTACACAATTTTTTTAAAATTGTCCACTATTTATGTATGTATTTATTTTATTTTTCTTAAATGTAATGAACTTTAGTGTTTGATATATTAAATGTTAGCTCCATACTTCTTGTTGCATCATACAATCATAGTAAATCATTTGATATTTCAACTTATAAAAAAGAGAAATCCTACATTTATGTCTCCAACATTACTACAAGCATTTCTTACACATGTATTCATAAATTTATTAAATAAAAGAGAATATATACTTGTCTCATTTTGACAATGTTGAACCTTTCCACTATGCACTCCATTAATTATCTTCCATGCTGTATTTCCATCATATTTCTTTCTTACTCTATTGAGTAACTGCCAACTCCATATTCATGCAAAGTATTTCATAATTCAAGCTCATTCACTTTATCATAAGCTTTAAGTCAATAAATGTGTGATATATACTCATGCTTATACCTCTCATAGCGACCCATTAAAGTGCAAAACAACTTTGTGTACACCCTTTGCTTGGCATAAAGACACATTAGGCTTCTCAAATCTTGCTCATTGTCACTTCTCTTAGTACTTTGATGAGAATTCTGCAAAATATCTTGCAGACACACTTAACCAATTAAGTGTCCTGCAGCTTTTGTATTCATTAGCTTTCTCCCCTTTGTATGGGAGAACAAGAACAGCATTTTTCCAACTATCAGGCACTTTTTCACATACTTGATAATCAGGTTACAGAACTACTCCAATTGAGGCCTACCAGATCTCTAGAGAATAGCAATGAGGGGCCAGTTTATTTTAAATACAGACTTACACATCCCATATTTAGATGTCATAGATTTTACAACTGAGCAAATTTCCTTTTATATTGCATTTTGATTAATTATATGCATCAAGGCAAAATTCATCTACTTTTATTGATATGTCACTATGCTTTGATATTAAATGCATGCTATTAAAATGTAGATACATATTTGATATGTTAGACTAATAATAACTGGCCAATAATAACTGGCTCTTCTACTTTCTTAACAAAGAGTAGCCATATGCTGGTGATAATTGATTTATTGCAGCAAAAAGAATGACAGTGGTGATCATTAAGTTTTCTTCCCACATTTTTTTTCCCCTCAGTGAAAATAACTTGTCTCAAATTCTACAAATAAGACTTTCAAAGGATGAGAGCAAGTCTCTGAAGGCAAATTCCATGTGTGAGGCTGAGTTCTTTTAGGTTAAGAGACTGATGTAATCAATCCTAAATATGCTATTTTAAGCATACTATTAAGAATAGAACTGGAACTTAGAAAGCATGTAAAGGGCACCCTCATAAATTGGTTGATCTAATGACTGTGGACAGCTAAAAACCAAGGCAAACTCGTGGTCTCCCTGCCACTGGGTAGAAGGCTCCCTGGAGGTCTTTCACACTCAAATCTTTTTGGCTTTGCAGACTGTCTGAAGGGGGGAGGAGAGGACTTCCATGTGAGTGGTGGACACATGCGTGCACCACTCCATTAGTGCTCACACAGGTGGGGATGTGCATCCGTGCTCACCTGCCACTTCCACGACCCAATTCCAACAGGTTCAAGGCCTGGTAGTATGCCACGGCCCAGGGCATGGGACCCCAGCTCTAACCTCTCAGATTATCCCAAAGTTTAACTGAAAATCCCTGGCATCCACCAATTAATAACTTTCAAAGTTAGGAAATTCATCCTTATTTCAAGTTTGGATCTCTGGTTTTGTCCCGCTCATTTTCTCTATGACAGCTTTTCAAGTACTAGAAGATTGCTATCAAGTCTTCCCTTTTTGGCTTTTCTTCTTAGTAAAACATATCCAGTTCTTAGTAAAATATGTCCAGTTCTTCAATAACTACCAACCTGCCTTCAATCGAGGACATACAGTTCTACAGAGGAATTATTGAGCCTTTCATCTGCACCTCTGTAACTGTCTGGTTTGGTTCTGCAACCCAACAGGACAGACACAGACTTCAGAGGATAATTAGGACTGCAGAAAAAAACAATTACTACCAACTTGACTGTTCATGAGTTATGACTGCTGCACTACCTTATGGTCACATGATGACATTTTGGGTGCTTGGTAACTGGCTCACATTTATGTCTGGCTGGAGAATCCCATGGTCACATGATCACATTTTGCAATGTTTTTTGCCATTTGGATCTCTGGTTTTGTCCTGCTCATTTTCTCTATGACAGCCAAAAGAAGCCCATTCGATAAAATTTGCACCTATAACCATGTGGTTCATCTGACCACTAGAGTGACTTGTTTTACAACCATCATAAAAACAATTGTAAAATCAAGTCCGGTCACATGGGGCCTTGGCTTGCAACCATAACAACTTACAATAACAATCCCAGTCCTAATTATGACTGTAATCAGTGCTTTAAATAGTGGTGCTTTGTTCATGCTAGCATGTTTTGAAAAGGGCATTCTTCAATCTATTTCTCCAGCCTTAGAAGGAAATGAATAAAATTTAGAACTTCTAATGTTTCCACCAAGGTTTTCCCCCTCACTAATATACATCATATCCAATCTGCAAAAATATGATTTGGATAGACCTATTGAAGCAGAAGGGGAAATAATTAGCTTCTACAACCCTTTCTCTGTGTTAATCTCTTTTCATAATTGTCACTATTGCATTTTGTTGCAAACTCTTGAAGACAGGAGCTTTGTAATTTGCTTTTCTTTGTATTAAGTTACCGAGTAAAACAATTAATGAGAGTGAGCAATTATAATTCTCTGAAATATGGCCTTTCATCACCCATAGTCTTCAAGCCCTGTTGCTTATATTCATGCATATCCAGAACTTACACGGGCAATATTAATTATTATTTGAATAATTAATAATTTAATATTTCCTTTTTTCAAGCTTCTGCATGAGGCAACACTGACATTTTCTACAGAAGAGTGCATCCCTGCGAGAAACTATTTAACTGAGAAGTCTGAAAGGGGAGACAAGGAGTTTAACTCACTACCACAATCCAAATCATGAAAACTATGCTTAAAGTATGCAAGCTTCATTGACTATGAAGCAACATAAATTACCCAGTTGTGTGCCATTTTGCTCTCCTCATGAGGAAAAATCTTTTAGATTACTTCATTATCTATATGGAATTAGTCGTATGAATATGCTGATATCTGTTCATTCCATTCCAAGTTGTATCCACTCCAGTTTTTGCCCCCCAAAATACAAATCATTCTTTTACATGAGAGAACTGTGGGTGTTTGTTTTCCCATAGTATTTTTCATTCAGCATTTGCCTCTGACAGGTGATCAACATCTTGGTTCTAATATTATGGAGGCATCTTGAGAGCTGTGACTCATATGTTGAAAGATATGTGATTGTTTTGGTTTGCAAAGAAAGACCAAGCAAAAGTAAAACCTCACAGTGGACCAAGATTGACATGTCTACATACAGTATATACAGCAAAGGGACACTTCAATTCTTTTATTTTCTTTTTCTTGGGGTTCTTCAGCTTTTTCTCTCTCTTTTTAAGTTCTTTTCTTCTCTTCTCACATTGCAACTATTTTTTTTATTTAGCCCATTTCCTGTATCTTTTTTTCAGTCTTTCTGTCTTACTAAACTCCCCACCCAAACTTTCTAATCCTGGCATCTTCCAGATGTGTTGAAATATTTTATCCTCCTCTCAATGGAAGTTTCGTTAGATTTACATTAACATTTGCATGCTGTGTTATTTTGTTTCACCATTGTTTAATAAATAAGCCAAAAGTTGCTAGATTCATACAACATGGTTTATAACCATCATGGATGGTTTGGATTGATATAGCACGTATACCATAAAACATAATTTATAAACTTTGATGGCCGAGTCCAGAAACATATATAATCAATGTGATTCCAGTAGTTCAACTCGTATGTAATTTTAGAACTATAATGTTAGACAAAAAGTAGGGAGTCAATTAGTCTGCCGCTCATGTAGGATCTGTTTAGATAGATAGATAGATAGATAGATAGATAGATAGATAGATAGATAGATAGATGTGTGTGTGAGTGTGTGTGTGAGAGAGAGAGAGAAAGAGAGAGAAAGAGAAAGAACCTTTATTGTCATTTTTACAGAGAGCACACTGCCCCACGTTAAAAATGAAATTGTTGCCTGCTCTCAAAAGAAAGTACAGTATATATCTACCCATACACATATATAACACATATATACACATAATACATACACACACATGTATATACATGTATATACAATACAAATATGAAAATCATCCTTTTTGAATACATAGCGGAAAGAGGAAACTTGAGAGTTTACAAGATTGATGCTACATGGAACAAAACTGTGACTGAATCTGGATGTTCTGCTTTGGATACCATAAAGCCTCCTCCCAGGAGGTAACAAGGAAAACAGGTCATGAAGATGATGTGTAGCATCCCAGACAATCCTGCAGACACTGCTCAAGCATCGCTTGTACACTATGTCCTGGATAGAAGGAAGTGAACTACCAATATTTTTTTCTGCTGTCCTCACCACTCTCTGCATCGCCTTCCTGTCTGAAGTAGCAATGGTTCTAAATCAGACAGTAATGCAATATGACAGGATGCTCTCGATCGTCCCTCTATAGAAAGTGATAAGGACAGGAGAAGGAAGACATACTTTTCAATGCAGAAAATGCAGGTGCTGCTGTGTCTGTTTCACCAGTGTCTCATTGTTGAGTGACCAAGCTAGCCTACTCGTTAGCAGTACACTAAGGATATTGCTAACCATCTCCACAGGTGAATCATTAGCACAGAGGTGTGGGGTTGTGCCTGCCATATTTTTGACATATGTCTATTTTCTACTTACATATCTCCTGTAAAGGGAAGTGATAACTTCTAATAAAGCTTATCTTGCTGGTGAAAAGTTCGTAGTAGGAATTTTCTTCTAATGTTTCATGAAGATCTGGTTTTTTAATTTTAGTGCTACTTCATCTTTTGCAAGTTAACTTTGTAAATACAGGTAGTCCTCGACTTACAATTTATTTAGTGACCATTCAAAGTTACAACACAACTGAAAAAAAGTGACTTATGACCATTTTTCAACTTACGACCATTATAGCATCCCTGTGGTCATGGGATCAAAATTCAGATGCTTGGAAACTGGTTCATATTTATGACGGTTGCAGTGTCATGTGGTCCCCTTTTGAGATCCCCTTCTGACAAGCCAAGTCAATGGGAAAGTCAGATTCACTTAACAACCGTGTTATTAACTTAGCAACTGCAATGGTTCACTTAAGAACTGTGGTTAGAAAGGTCATAAAATGGGGCAAAACTCACTTAACAAATATCTCACTTAACAACATAAAAGTTGGGCTCAATTGTAGCCGTAAGTCAAGGACTACCTGTATTATTTTTCTTTTACTCCTGCAAATGTATAGTCACTCTTTTAACATTTCGTGGTGTTTGAGTCCAACACGAAACATGATGGGATGGCTCTTGATCAAGCCCATTGTTTCTTTTCTCTCTTCCTTCAAATTATCCTGACTTCCCCTGACATAATTGGTTATCATCAAACTGTCAAAATAAGGTCTACCTTTGTTCTTTAAAGCAGAATTGCTAATCACAGGTAATCATCGCTTCCACCAAACCATTTTATTTTAAATCAGGTACATACCTCCTTGGCTGAATCTGTCATTCCTTCAAAATAATCCACAAATTTTTCAGTCTGCACTGCACAGGTTGCTAAGGCATACAATGACTAATAAAATAATTGCATGTTTTTATTATGTCTCACTTTTATGATTGTGGTAGATTAGGCCTTGATTGTGTCCACGAATGTGTTAAGCTAGAATATAGTTTATCTGTTTGTTGCTTTGTTAGAAATGCAGCCAATATACTTTATAAACCATAAACCATATTTAACAAATTAAGATGTTTATCCAACCACGGGGGAAGAAGGCGGAGCCTCCTCGCTGACAGACCGTAGATCGCATTTCTCTGCGGCTATGGTCCATGCTTTTGCGTTGGAGAGCCCCGATCATTACGATTAGGGGCTGAGGCTGCCTTGGAGGGGCGGTGGAGTAAGGGGAAGCCACAAGCCAGGTTGAGAGGAGCCACATCTCCCCTCCTGGGCTTGGTCTTTTTCCCCCCGAAGACGACTGCAGCGGTGGTTTAAAATGGCCACCACGAAGAGGAGGACTCAGCTGGATTAAGATTTGTGTAGGAGGGAAGAAAGAGGTGGATAACATCTGAATCGGGACAATTGGGCGATGCAACTAAACAAAAGTACCCCGGGATTAAGGTAACATGGAATTTTTAAGAAAAGAAAAATGAGCGGTGAAATTACAAAGGGACAGGAAAAAAAATAAGAAAATATTTCTGACAACTAAGCGGGGCTTAGAACCAGGAAAGGAAGAAGCCGGAACTAAAGATTTAACTAAATTGGACTAAAATATTTTGGCAATAAACAGGCATAAAATAAAGCTGGACTTAAGATTGTCAAAAAATAATAATAATAAAGTTTACAAATTGGAGACTGGACTATGCTGGAATACTGAGATTCGAAAAACCCTAAATAAAGAAACAGGGGGGAAAGGTGAAGACTTTGTACAATGGAGAGTGCCACCTTTTGACAAAAACTTGAGCTCAAACAAAAGGGAAAGCATCCTGTTTCTGAATGAACTTGTGTGGATGTAACATTAAAGAAATATTGCAACAAAGTAAGAATCTTAGAAAGTGAAAACAGAACTAAAATAAAGAAAAAAGCAAGGAAAGACTGACTGTGGGATTGATTGATGTTTTTGGTATAGACCCTGGGCTGGAACAATTGAGAACTTTAGAAAATTGAAAGAAGAAAGAAGGAAAGTAAAAGTGTTTTTTTTTTGTGTGTGGACTTTAACGATCATAAAACACAAGAATGTGTAATGATGATATCTCTTCGGGAATTAAAAATGGAACTTAAAAATATGAGAGAATTACTACAGGAAAGAGGCGAATCACTTTGTTCTGTGTTAGAAAAAATGGAAATGGCAATTGAAGAACAAGAAGAAAGAGCTTCAGAGGAGGAGGAGTCGATTCAAGGAGAAGACATTTTAAATAGACAATTAACACAAAGAACACTACAAAGAAGTGGGGAAAGAAGGAAGGTTAAAAAGTTGAGACTTAAGAAGGCAATCAAAAGGGGGAATACCTGTGTAGCTGGGAAAGACAGAAAGACCCAGCAGAAAAGGGGAAAGGAAGATATTAAGAAAGAGAGGGGTATAAAGTGGAATGAGAAAAGATATGGGAAAAAGAGGGGGAGCAGAAGCAGTAAGAAACAGGCGCATGAAATAAAGAAATACAGAAATAGTAAAATGTTGAAAAGAAATTGTTTTTTCAGAGATAATGGTTGATGAATTAAAAAGGGGATTCTGCAGGGTGACAAGGGGTAATAAGAATATTTCTGCAATTAAAAATATTTAGAAAATAGGGTAATATAGATATTGATAACTCTTATTAAAAATTAAGGGGGGAAAATATGCTGCGGAATCCAAATGAAAAGATGTAATGATTATTATTGTAACTTCTTAAAAATAATGGTTTATTGGGAATCAAGATGAGGGAATAAAGGTATATTTTAACCACTGAGGTGTCACACTCAAAGCAGTAAAAGGGGGGAAACCTATACTTGTTGTTTTTTTAGTGTTAAAACTTGTATTAATTTAGAATTTATAAAAAGAATGTGTAATGGAAAGGGAATATGACAGACTAAAGAACCAATTAAATTAATAAGTCAATATAGACTATTAAAAGCAAGGAGAGACATTGGCAACCTATTATTATTATTATTAGGCAAACACACATTGTTTATCTTTACTTTTAAAATAAATATTAAAGGATTATATTTGTAATAATTGAAATGAAACAAAAAGATGTTTCGATTGAGATAAATGAAAGAGGCTAGAATTAATGTGTTTGTTTCTCTCCTTACTGAAAATTTTGAATGGAAAAGGTAATAATAGAATTAAGTATGCATATATGAATGTATAATTGCTGTCATGTTTGTATGTAAAGGTGATGACCCAGAAATATGTTGTCCACTAAAAAGAGATTTTTGTTTTTATGTGAAAAACTGAATAAAATTTGTTTAAAAAAAAGATTTTTATCCAACCATTACTTAGTGTAGGATGCAAATACAGTCTTGTGTATTTTAAGTAAATACAAAATATCACCAAATTTTATGAAGCTTCACTCTCATTATTTGGCGGGGGTGTGTGTTCTTCACAAGGCATAAAGCAACCCAGTTTCTTCCTTACTGCTGATTTAACTCTCTTTCTCTGAAGCTAACTACATTGCAAAGCAAGAATACATAACGTGATGTGATTTGAACTGCAATTCCCCATAAATCTTTGCCATTGGCCAACTAGCTAGAGGTGATTGGAGCTGTATGTCATGCAACTAAAATAGAGGATACCAGATTGTCCATTTAAAAGCCTTCCTCTCTAGAAAAGGTTTTGCTCCCCTAAAAATATGGAAAATGTAGGACAGATGGAAATAAATGTTTGTCGATGTGCAAAGTCCAATCGCTAACATACATAATTAAATATTCCAAGCCAAGAAAAGCTTTTGCATGTGACCTTGTAAAATCTCTGACAGTTGTTAAGAGCAACTACTGACACATGGTCAAAAACATAAGAAATGCATTATGAGAGAAAAAAATGGACAAATGTTTGCATATTTTGTTTGCATGTGATGATCTACATGTCAGAGTTCATTGCCTAAGAAAAACTGATTTCCAGGAAAATTCAAAGAAAATTATTGCCATGGGCGAAGGTTATTATATAGTGGAAGAAAAAATTATCAGAAGGCAAAAGGGAGAGATAGATCCATTACTTCCACGTTGCTTCTCAAAATATTCGTCATTTTTATGGGCAGATCCATACATTTTTACGGGAAGGTACATACATTGAAATGAGCCACTGGGCTGAAGACACTCAACTTGTTTATTTTCTAAGCATGCCAATGGAGCTTATATGAAATTTAAATGACTGAATAGGAATGAAAATAATTTCATGAAAAAATTTGCATAGTTTGCTACATGCCACTTCTTTTTTCATTCTATTTAAAGTAACCTTTAAATATGTTAAAACAGTGGTTCCCAAACTTTTTCAGTCCACCGCCCCCTTGGTGCTACAAACTCATCCTCAATGCCCCCCCACCCAGGAGTGGGATTCAAATTTCTGTGGGTGTGGCCTAATTTGAGGGTGTGGCTTGCTGGTCACGTGACTGGGTGAGCGTGGTTTGGTGACTGGCAAACCGCTTAGCGAGTGTTCTAATTTATGACTGGCCTCCCCAGAACTACTTGACCTGTTTTTGGAGTTTTGACAACCATGCACACACATATACACATACTCCCTTCCAACCCTGTTGGAGCAGGTCATTGGACTAGAATCGGCAAAGCATCTCTGATTAGATTCTAGTAGTGAATAAAATCTGGCTATAGCAAGTTGGCCATAGTGAGTTGGCTGCATGAAGTTGGTTGTGGCAAGTTGTCCCATTCCTGTCAGGAAGGCATCTAGCCAGTATACACTCGGCTCCATCCAGTCACCCCAAGTGTACCCCGAATAGGGGCTACAGGAATGTAAAAAGGAAGCCTTTAAATAAAAATAGTGTATTATATTGTAGTAGGAAAGACTGTCTAGATAACATAGTCCTGCCTGCTTAGCTACTACTGCCAGAGGTTAAACTACCTGTGGGCAGCTTTAAGGCCTCTATGCCCTTCTGAGCTGCCTTATCTCTGAAACAGCCTTGAGTTGGGCAAACTCTTGAAAAACAACTTCAAATAGACCAACTCCTTTAAAATAGGGCAGATGTTGGACTAGATACAGTCTTGCTTTCTAATAGTAGACCCTTGCTCTGACTCATTATACAAGTCCTCAAATATTCTATAAATAGTACAGCTTTACACATCCGTTTTAACAATACCATAGTTTAACCCTAGCCATCATCACCTGCAGTTTTTCTTTTATCTTCATTATCAAGCCCTCAAGAGAAGTGACTGTTTTGATATTTTTAGCAACAAATGCTCATTGTCCCTCTGCCCCCACTACAATCATCCTTATTAACCAGTTTTACTAGTATAGCAAGTCTGAAAACCTACTGTTGGTCAAGAAAGCCTATACAATGGCTCTTACAAAATGTCTGAAATAAGCTGAGAAATAATATTAGAGAGAAAGAAAATGTGGAAAACCCCAACTGAAAGCAGGAATATGTAGGTAAAAAATAGAAATAAAAATTATATATGAAAAAATATTGGTCTGAACTTGGACTCCCAGCATCCCAACTGTTTTCTTTTCTGGGGAAAGAAGCTTATGTTTTACTATCTCATCTTTAGATTGGGAGGTGATTTTTTTTTTGAGCATGTTTTATTGAGCACAGCGCTAACCTTCTAGTACCATGCAAACTCCCTGATTGCTTGCTAATCTGAAAACGTTTAATGGGAAAAGTGGCTTTATTGTGAGATTAAGTTGACTTGGGTTAAATGTGAGAAACCACGGTGGTAATGGATAACTAACTGAATATTTCTCAATAAAAAATGAGACCTTTGCATATAATTAGGCATGCTCAGAACTAAATTATTGTAAATAGAATCCTCATATCAGATGCAACAATTTTGCTGAGAGATGTATGATTACATTTTCATCAAATTAACTGATGTTGTTTTTAATGCAGAATGTTGAGAATGTTCCTTAGTTGGAGAAAGTAGATAAAGACTCACATACCTACCTAAAACTACAAAATAGTCATATAATTCCAACAATTAATCACCATATTTGTTGGGGTGATAGGATTTATATCAAATACATCTCCAGGGTACTGAGAGAGATTAGATGAGGTTAATTTACAGTTTTATATTTAAAGTCCACATCTGTTATGCAATGTTTTACGAACAATAGGAGAGCAACACAAATTAACAAACTCACGGTCTTCCTAGAATGTAGGGGAATATACAGTCTATTTATCTTACAGGGGGATAACATGAAAACTAAAAGATAACCCACACATAGCTATGAACAAACAACATCTGTTTCCTCCATGCCCTGCTTTTGAACTTCCCATTTTCCAGCCACTATGAAAGGCATCATATTGGGCCACATTCTCCTTCTTTAGCATAAAAGTGTTTGGTGCCAAATCCAATAAATACCCATCCAAACTCAATAACTGGCCCTTAAACATACAGATTGTATTTCCAGATCAGCTTTCTGGCAACTCATAAAAATTCTTACCAATATTGTTTTGCATTGCAATCACTAACACAACATTGAAAAAAAATTATATTCTCCAGTTTTGCTAATGTAATGTTATGTTCCTGGCATATTTTTTAAAAAAAGGTTTCAGGAGTTTTATGACAAACTTGAAATCTCTGTGTAAATCTCAGGGTTGATATGGGATAAGAGAAGAGGAGGTTGAAGTAAGTCAATAGGTACCCAACCAGTTGCTAAGTTAATAACATTAGAATATCTGGAAAAAAAGCAAAAGATTCATTACAAGGTTTTCTGTCAATATAAAAATCACATACAAAAGCTATTCAGATGTCAGAAAAAAATAAAATAATTTGTCAGAATATTACATTAAATACATTAAGTTTAATTAATATTTCACTAATATACATATAATAGAATATACCTTGAGTGTCCAGCTGAATAAAAAGCAGGAAGGTATGGTTTGTTATTACAAGAGCCCAGAGGAAATTCTACGGCATATTAACAACGCCTGAATATTTATTAAATTTATAATGTATTTTTAATGTTAACAATAATCCAAACTATTGGATCTCCCTTGTGGGTAGGTTAATTAAATATAGCAGCCAAGTGTGGTACAATATTTTCCAGTTTCCATAACACTACGTATCAGTTGGTGAATATGAAAAAGTGAAATAATATTTTATTATTAATCCTACGGTGGTAGGCGTCTAATTAATGAGTCTGAGAAACAAACACTTAATGCAATTTTGCTCAATATGAACCATTCACATCTTCCATACACAATAAAAAGAATTATAGCTGCTAATCCATTCTTAAAATTTTGCACACCTAGATAAAAAGTTGAAAAGATCCCTACTGAAACAGGGCAGCAGTCTGTTTTTCTCTGAGATGCCCCTGGGAAGCTCTCAAGCAGATATCAAAATAATTACCACCTTCTCATTGCTGCTCCTCAGTGACTGGTACTCAGACAATTAACACTTCTGAACTAGATGCACCATATAACATTATGGCTAATAGCACTTAGGTAAATCATCACATTTCATGGTACCAAATTTCATGCATATATATTTTGAAGTGTGTAAAAATATTTTTTTCTTTCTTCTAATCTATTTTTGAAACATCAATTAAAGGGGTGGTGGTGGTGGTAATCAGATCCAACGTTGCCATGAGCAGTTTATTTTGAATAAAGATTTAAATGAAAGTGAGGAGTAGAATTATTCAACACAGGAATTGAGTATCAAGCATCCAAGCTCAATGATTTTGCTCTTCGATCCCCCTTTTTGGCAATGTGTTAGGAATGTAATTCAGGCATACTTTATCTTCACAAGTCTCTAGATGTTGAGTATGGACTATGGATCCCTCTTTGTCTGAAATACTACAGATTGTTATAGAACATGCCCAAATTTTGAAATATTTCTAGGGATAAACTTGTGGACTTGTGGGACCTAGGGATGTGTCCAATCAGGGTAGTTTTCTTGTATTGTCATAACTTACAAAGTAAGATTTTTGGAGGCCTACCACGATCTTCTGATTCATCAGATTGTATGTATGATAGCCACACAGAGATAAACAACACAATTTTCCCCCTTCTCAGAAATCCCATTCTGTTTCAAAGTAGTTCTCCTAGGAAGTGGGAGATACATAAAAATGTTGCTGTGCAATACATTTTGACGAATAAAACCTTATTAGGCCCAACAGTTCAATACATTTTCTTTAGCTATTATGGTATAAACTTGTACTTAAATGTATCTCCCTAAAATTTGGACAAATTACCTGGTACTGCAGATATTTCCCCCTGTAATTCTTGTAAACTTCTGCTTCCATGGCCAATGTGTGGAGATTCCTAGTTCAAAAGCATTGGCATAGAGCCTGATTTATTATATTCTATGGTAGAACCAACAAAGCTCTGAGCTTTTCCATACCATCCCTTTCACCAGATGACTCTGTCCGATAGACAATAGTAAATATCACCCCTCTCACATACACATACAAACACACACTTATAAACAGTTTGGATCTCTAAAACTAGTTCTACCCATGGAAACCACTGAAATATTACATCAACCCCATATAGAAAGGAATAATGAACATAATTTAAAGTATATATATATTAAACTGAACTCTTAAAAGAGTACTTGGTAAACTATTTTCCTAACTGAGATCAAAATATTATTTGGCTTTCAATTGTGGAAAGGCAAATATTTCAGATACAGTTATAAGGATATGTTTCTTTCAGCAACTCCACAGATTATTATACAACAGTGAAAAGGATTCTTATAACTTCTTTCAATCTTCCATGAAATTATATGTAGAAGTATAATCAAAGTCTCTTTTGGCACAAGAATAGCTCTTCAACAATAAATATCAATGTCACTAATGCAAATTATAAAGAGAAGAGCATGGCTGATTTTGAGTCACAATCTATGACTGCGGATCACACACAAATTCCATCTTAAGCATTTTCAGATTACTCAATCCTGAAAAAGAGCAATGAAAACTGTTGCGATGTCTCACTTAAATAATTAAATTCTTCTCGACTATGAATTAATAATTCTTGCTCTAGTTTTGGACTTGATACATTATGCATCATGGTCCCTACCTAACACTCACTTTCTCTAAGTGTATCTTGTATTTTAGACTTTATGCATGAAATTGGCTTAGCTGAGACCAGTGGATTCCAGACATTGTTGCATCAGCTAATCTTAGCTGCTTTTTAGGACCTAGATGACAATGGAAAATTATGCATTAATTCAGAAAGGGGGGGGGCTTTAAACACAGAGTGCTGTTATTTATGTGTGTGCTAACTGTCATGTGCTGCAATAGGCAGATTTTTTGTTGCAGTTGGCTTTCCTTCTTGTCCACCCAAATACGTAGAAATATGCATCAGCACTCTATCATTCCTGTCTTTCTGCAGACTCAGAATGATTCTGAAATGCAACAATTTCTTGTACATCTTGCCACCACAGGAAAATTCACTGGACCCTCTATCATTTAAGATACCCTTGACCACGTACATATTTTATTTATTTATTTATTATTTTTATTTATTTGATTTGTCAATCGCTTACAAGATAATAGGTATAAGTATAAATGTGAGTAAGAATACAGGAAATAGGTACGAATAAATGGGGACAATAGGACAGGGATGGTAGGCACAGTGGTGCACTTATACATGCCCCTTACAGACCTCTTAGGAATGGGGTGAGGCCAATAGTGGATAGTTTGAGGTTAAAGGAGTAGGGGTTAGAGGATGTAACAATAGAGTCAGGTAGTGCATTCCAGGCATTGACCGCTCTGAAGTCATACTTTCTGCAATCAAGTTTGAAGCGATTTACATTATCAGTAGTGTGCTTTTGTATTGTTGTGGTTGAAGCTGAAGTAGTCATTGACTGGTAGGACATATAATTTCCTGTTAGGATTGAGATTACTGACATCTACCCATTATGGTCAAAACTTACTGCAGAAGTCACTGAAACTTTCCTACTCACCATCAGCTATCACCAGGGGTGTCATTTCACCCTGGGCTTCAGACTTATTGCTTTTTACCAGGATATCACATTTGTATTTAGATTTATAGCTTGTAGGGCCTCAAATTCCCATCACCTACCACCACTCAGGAAGAGAGCCATTCTAGCTCACATGCCAATTACCCAGAGAATGCCAAAGTATTTGTACAATAGGAAATATAGGCTTCATCCTTTTCAGCAATGAAGCATCCATATTTGCTGAATCATGTCCAAGAGACCAATTCTGGAATGAGGATATTGAGAATATTCAATACTCATTCAATACTCATCCAAATCCTTCCCTCAAAACGACACTATAGAGCACTGAGCACGCTATAGAGAATTGCACACCAGAACAACTAGACACAAGAACAGTTTTTTTCCTGAACACCATCACTCTGCTAAACAAATTCCCTCAACACTGTCCAACTATTTACAAAGTCTGCACTACTATTACTGTTAATCTTCTCATCACTTCTTATCACCCATCCCCTCCCACTTGTGACTGTATGACTGTAACTTTGTCGCTTGAATCCTTATGATTTATATTGACTGTTTCCTAGTATGATTTGTTTGCCTATTGTACCCTATAACTATTATTAAGTGTTGCTTCTTGATTCTTGACTCTTGATGAATGTATCTTTTCTTTTATGTATACTGAGAGCATTTGCATCAAGACAAATTCCTTGTGTGTCCAATCACACTTGGCCAATAAAAGAATTATAATTCTAATCTAGCGAGACAAGACTTACAATTGCCCTGAGCTGAAATGTGACATCACAGGTAACATAATTACTGTTAGAAAACAATTGTGCCATTACATTAGTAATGCCATAACACCATTCATTATACCAATCTTCTGCAATTTGGTTCTGTCTAGTTATGTTGGGCTTCAGTTTTATGGACTGCAAGTCAGGCCTTTGGCTGGAAATAAAAGGAACTTCAATTCCATGCAACAGGAGAATTTGAGATTGAAGAAAGCAGTACTTTATGGTAATTATGGTTTCCCCATTAAAACAGTGGGATGTGCTTCCAGACTATGTTTAAAAGTTGCCAGCAAACTGTAATTATCTTGATAGAATGAGGAAATGATTAAAAGCATGGTTGCATTAATTAGCTGCATTAATTTTAATTTAATTAAACTAACATTTTGTTTTGATTTTACCCATGTCTTTGTCCTGGCCTTACCCTGAGTATGCAGTACAGCCCCAGATGCCATTCAAAGCAACTTTTGCTTTGAAAAGTTTGCACAACCTAACTATATATATATAAATACAAAGCATTATCCATTTGTTATCATTTTTAGGATGCCAATTATTATTAATGTAATCTTATGAAATTATATGCTATACCCACATGTTATACTTTTTATTGGGAACTCAAGATTCTTACATGATAACAGTAAATTCCTCAGGGAATCTTTATGGCCAGCCATCCTTTCCAAACTACACTAGCAGATAGTTTGCCAAAGACGGAGAAACTGTTCAAAAGAAAAATCTGAAGGCAAAAGTAGATTGACAATATAGTCCAATGGATACTGAGTATATTTAGTGACCACAGTATACAAGTCTATGTTTGGAAGAGAAAATTGGAAAATGGGAGCTAGAAAAGTATAAAGTTCTTTTATTTTTGAAGAGACTGGTTCCCTTTAAAATAGTCTTGGGCAGCTACAGCTTTCATTTTGTGGCTTTTACAAGAACCCCAAATTACACTCTTGAAATTTAGCAGCCAAGTGGTCCATTTTTGGTGGCATGATTTTTTACTGACAGAAAGATCTAAATGGCTGTGTTAACTACTCTATGGCTCCATTTTGTTTTCTAAAACTTCCTGTTCCAATCCTTTAGCTCTCAGAGCCAGAGTAATCTTTTTTTTTAAATGAAATCCATGGGCCAAAAAATTGCCTTTGATTTAAACTATGTTCTACTTTGCAATTTCCTACTTAAAAAAAAAAGTGAGAGAGATGTTAACCTTTTGACTACCAATGAATATGCAGCATGTTCATACTAAACAAACCACTGATCTGGAGAGAACTTTATACATAGGATCCAGAGCTGCAGCTGATAATAATTAGGCTATTATTTCAGTAGTGAAACTGAGTAAATTCTTCTTTTAAAATGACCTATTGTTAAAATTTACTTCAACTTCAGATTCATTTTTAGCAAGAATATCAAGGAAATGTTTCTTTGATATTCAGCTTTAAGGCTTACGATATGTCAAAGAAAATCTTGAATGTAGTCCAAACTTTGGGTTAAGTAATAACAACAAATATTGTTGGAAGTTAACATTTTATATGAAATAACTAGAGCTGGCCTGCATTCAATTTCTAAAAGCACAAAACTCTGATTTAAAGAGATAAAGACAGAATGATATGGACCCATCTCCATACCCAGGGATAATAACTTGTACAACAATATCACATGCCTTTCTTTCACCTTGTTAATTCTGATGGAACCTTGTGATATTGTAGCCCTGGGGTTTAGAAATACACAACAGACCTGACAATCATATGGCTCCACTGGGTAGATTCAGGAGTTCTAGAAATTAAGCAAGGCCCTTCTTAAGCGGAACAAATATACTACTGAAATTTCCAAAGCTTTGTTAGCCTTTTGGGATTTGGAGAGGTATAGACATAAGAGTCTAATTAAACTTCAGATATTTTGTAAACAGAGCAGTTAGATTTTAACTGAGCTGGTTAAGCATCTCTATGAACACAGTTAGAAAGTACATCTATTAAAAAAAATGATACAGTTCATCACAGCATGATAGGGAAACTACAGGACAGAGGAGGAGGTATAGTTTACTGAATATGATCCATCTTCTAATCATGATTAATGACTCTTATCAGGACTCTTTAATCTTAGTGTTTGGAAGTAGAATGCTGGAGTCATAAGATACTAATGTTCAGTATTATTTGTTAATTCTTTTTCCCCAAAAAACAATACTGAAAGAATATTAGGCAAAGTGAGAGGGGCTAACGCTTTATGTTTGCTTGCTTGGAAAATTCCGGATCTTCTGCCTCCGCCAGAAGATGACTCCACTAAGATTGCAATTTTGTGACTGAAATGTTAATGAGTGGAATACAAAGGTATCTTGAACTATGCACTCATCTTAACTCCTATTAATGTATGGCCATATTTATTGATTCCACCAAAAAAAGCTTCACAGAAAATTTAAACAAAACAAACATCCCAGGGGCACAGGAAAACAAGAGGAGTACTCAATTTGAAGAATCTATAAGTTATTTTTATAACAATTGTCTACAAAAAAAGCACAGGATAAGTACATCCTCTTCTGAAAATCCCTCCCCCAAAACAAAGACCATTCTTCTGAAAACAAACAACTAAATTATTCTTATGGGATTTCACAGACTTGATTCCTTCAAAGAAACAACATAATTCCATTAAGAAATTTTGAAACATATCAGCATTATTGTCCATCTCCCCCATCTCTCCCCCCCCAAAAAATCAAGGCAACTAACCCAGTCAACCAAGCATATTGTCTGGAATTTCATATACTTCATCTTTCAAATCAAAATAAAAATCAACATTTTATCCATTTCAGGTTACAAAAATGTTTTAACCATTTATATTTGCTAGATCAAATTCCAATCCGAATGTTGTGATTTACACATATCTATCATTTTTCATAGTACAATTCTATACTCAAGTAGCAAGCAGAATGAATTAAAGAAGAATTGCTTCCAAGTAAATGGGTATAAAATTCAGCCTTTGTTTTTTAGTGTAAGCAGTTCAGAAGAAACTTCCATATAATGTGAAACCCCTTTTTTCAGTAAGACTGAGGTTCAGTGGCAATGCAGATAAATCATCCATGGTCCTTCCTTTGTCATTACTGTGAAGAGTAGAAAAGAATTATATCTGAAAGCTGGGGAAAGTTGTGCCAGTATGTATAGACAATAGATGAATGTATTATTTAGAATTGGTATACAGGAAGCTTTTAGAAGATAATTTAATATATTTCCATATGCAAGGAAGGAAAAAAGAAGAAGTTTCAGTTCTATTTTCATCTTTCTACTTTATGACCCATTACCATTTGAAGTATAATAGAATGGATGAGTCAGGACAGGTCTTTTCAATCATGCAAGGCTCTGCAATTCTTTTTCAAAGAAATGCATTTGACTCTTTGAAGATTACTTTCTAATGGCAAAAGATATTTATCTCAGATATCTTTGAGGCCTCCTGAGCTACTTTATTCTATGCTAGTGAATTTTTATGTTTTGATTTTTTTATTATAACTACATATGCTGTTTTATAATATTTGGGTATTTACAAAAATATTCCTATGTACCATACTTACTGTATGTCCAGATACCATCCATACACAAACAAATGGTTACTGCAAATTCCTTGAGAAAAATGACTACTGTGGAGTAGTTTCTCAATTTCATAGGTTTAATCATGGGAAATCATTCTTTCTTTGTTTTTCTGCCCAAGCAGCCTTCAGTGAAACTGAAAACCATGCAGTGCTAAGTAACACAATGCTGGGGAACTTGTCATAAAAATGTTGCTTAATTACATTTTCTAGAAGCTTGTCGCCCTTCCTTCCTTCCTTCCTTCCTTCCTTCCTTCCTTCCTTCCTTCCTTCCTTCCTTCCTTCCTTCCTTCCTTCCTTCCTTCCTTCCTTCTTTTCTATCATTTATCCATCAATGATCTATCACAGGGGTCTCCAACATTGGCAACTTTAAAAGAATTGTGGACTTCAGCTCCCAGAATTCCCCATGCAGACTGGGGAATTCTGGGAGTTGAACTCTACAACTTTTAAAGCTGTCAAGGTTGGAGAGATCCCTGATCTATCATCTATCTACTATATCAAACTTGGATACTGCCGATTTCTCTCATAGAGTGACATTCTGAGAAGGGTATTTTCTTCAAATAATTTTGAAGATCCACTTGTCAATGAAGGCATTTAATTGTCAATTAACTGTAATTTAGTGTTTTGGGGAAACTGAGGGCCACAATGAATTACTGCATACAAAGTGAGCCACAAAAGACAAACAAAAACCATTAATCAGAAATTAATATACCAAAGTCCTAGATAAAGAGAGAGGTATTCAAATGGCAAGTAACAATGTAGGTGTCTTGCAAATTTTTGCAACAAGAGCATTCTAGAATTCAAATACTATGCCAAGGTGTGTCTTATGTGTAGCCACAAACCACTTAGAGGCCAAAAGTTTACATAGAGTAGTTATAGTAATCTAAGCAAAGTTCACTATGTGAATAGAATAGAACAGGATAGGATAGGATAGGATAGGATAGGATAGGATAGGATACTTTATTGGCCAAATGTGATTGGACACACAAGGAATTTGTCTTGGTGTAAATACTCTCAGTATACATAAAGAAAAGGTACATTAGTTAAGAATCAAGAATCATAACGTACAACACATAATGATAGTCATAGGGTACAATCAACAATCAAATCGTACTAGGAAACAGTCAAGTGGGAAGGGATGGATGATAAGGAGTGGTGAGAAGATTAACAGTAATAGTAGTGTACACTTTGTAAATAGTTGAACAGTGTTGAGGTAATTATTTGTTTAGCAGAGTGATGGCTTTCGGGGAAAAACTGTTCTTGTGTCTAGTTGTTCTGGTGTGCAGTGCTCTATAGTGTCGTTTTGAGGGAAGGAGTTGAAACAGTTGATGTCCGGAATGTGAGGGTCTGTAAATATTTTCACAGCCCTCTTTTTGACTCGTGTAGTATAAGGTCCTCAATTGAAGGCAGGTGGGTAGTAATTGTTTTTTCTGCAGTCTTAATTATCCTCTGAACAACATCTAGATTATTCTGACCATGTAAGGCACAGGTGTCAAACTGGCAGCCTGTGGGACAGATGCGTCGCACACAAGCCATGCCCATCCGGGCTCAAGTTTGACACCCGTGATGCAAGGGATAAGATTATATTTTTCAGGGATTTAACAGAAAAATATAGGAATCACAAAACAATTCCTGTGGACATTGCTGTTGAAAATTGGCAGCATAGTGGAGATAACTCCAATTTGGAAGTCCTGGACCTCATGTTGTCCAGGACCTCAGGTGGACAACATGAGGTCCAGGACTTCCAAATTGGAGTTAAAACAATTAAAGTGCTGTGTGTTTATATCCAAAACTTAGTCCTATTAAATTCCATGAGAGTTAATGGGTAAGTCACACTGAAGTCTATTTCAACTCTTAGTGACATTCATATAGTTTGTAAAAAAAATACAGAAGTATTTATATATTATCTTCTGTTGATATATTTTCCAACTTTCTAGACTACCATAAAGGCCTTGTATTTCCTTGCAGTCTCCAAACAAAATATGAATGAAGGTTAACACAACTTAACTTTTTGAGATCAGTTATTGCTTATTGGTGCTGCTATTCACCAGAGTTTAAGGGTGGGAGTATTACCCCAGGTAAATGGTATATAGTCTTAGTTTGCAATCTCCTAGTCTCAATTTTAAGGTAGGGTGCTTCAATAATATCAAGGCATGTCTTTTTTTGTCCAAATCTAACTCCATCCTTTTTCTTAATTTATACGTACATGTAAAGCTGTGGCAAAAGTGACCATTTCCTAGGAAATTTGTAATATTTTTATATTATATTTTATGTTCAGTTTTATTCCCCAATTGCAAATATTATAAATAGGTATTTGCACACATATCTTCCACTGCCTTTAGCAAAAAGTGTGACTTATACGTACAAGGTAGCAATAAATAAAAGCTCCTGGAAAGAAATTGTGCTATACTTTTGGGATCAGCAAACAGGAATGATGTTTATCCAGCAGTTGACTCATAAGATTAAGTTGTTGAATTGTTGGCGATTTAGACACATATTTGTTTTCTGAATAAAATAAAGAAATCACTGCAATATTTTTGTTTTGTTTTCCTTTCTTGCAGTTGTTGAATGCTAAACCTTTTGGCCTTTGGCTAATGTTAAAAAGATAAAATATTTGGATAAAAATGAACCCAAAAAATTATCTTCACACCCCTGCTATTAATATGGATTTCACTACATGCAGAAAAGGTTCTAAATATATTGGAGCAGTGACCTTCGTAAACACTGCTTGAAGCATATTAAGATTTCTGTTCAGCTTTGGGATTATATCTCCTATTTACCAATTCTCAACTGAAAAATCTGCATGCAAATATTTAAAACTAATTTTTATTTGATCTTACTGAATCATTGTGAGCATGTTTTATGATGGCCTAGGTCAGAATTCAATAAGCTGTTGGTTACTTTTATCTCCTACAGACTTATTTTGGGGGATCCAAATAGCCTAAGGACCGTTGGGGTTGAGAGGAAGGGGAAAATGATGTCATACTGATGGCATTGTTCAATTGTGACATTGTTCAATTAACATAAACAACATACAATCATCATTAGCATTACGATATTATGATGCAGCTGATAATAAGGATCTGGATGGGGAAGATTCAGCTTCAACTCAATCCTGGCAAGATAGAGTGGCTTGGGGATCCTCTTAGATTCATGGCTTCTGCTCAAGGAGCAGGTGGTAGCCACTGCTGGAATTGGAGGTTTGCAGATTCATCTAATACACCCATTGCACACTTTCCTGGACCCAGAGGCCTTGCTCATAGTCACTCATGTCTGCCTTACTCACCTCCCATTTGGATCACTGCAATGCACTCTACATAGGACTGTCCTTGAAGAGCACCAAAAATCTTCAACTAGCCCATAATACAGCAGCACACACAATAATGGAGGCCCCTAGGTTTGGGCATCTAACATCTTTGTTTTACTCTCTATACTGGCTTCCAGTTTCGCTCTGGGTGCAATCCGAGATGCTGTACATCACCTTTAAAACCCTATATGGCATAGGGGTAGGCTATCTTCATGACTCCCCTTTTCTTAAGAACATGTACCAATCCTAACAAATCATATAGGATAGGCACACTCTATATATTGCCATTTGATGACAGCTAGGAAGCATGCCCAATCTAAAATGTATTGTAATATGGCAGCCCCTGCCCTATGGAACACTCTACCCCCTGAAGTTTGATAGGCTTCTATCCTTCTACTTCTATAAAGCTTTGAAGACCTGGCATTTTCCCCAAGTGTTGCAATAAGGGACTATATTATTTGGTGCCAAGTTATTGTTATTTTTTTAACATTTTTAAGGTGCTTAGTTTTATACTTTTATTGTGGTTTTATGCTGTATTTATTTTTTTATTGAGACTTGCCCGGAGTTGATTATAAGATAGGCAACTATGTAAATGTGTTAAATAAATATGTCCATACATACATACATAGATGCATACATACATACATACATACATACATACATAATGTGCACAATAACATAATGACACATTTGGTATCAAGTAAATAAATTAATTTGCCTCACTATGTTATTTTTGGACTGCAAAATTCACAAACAGACCAAACCGCACCAAAAATATCACTTGAAGCCAAAATTGCCCAACAGAGCTTGTCATATTTTGGTCATGTCATACGAGATGACTCACTCGAAAAGTCAATCATGCTGGGAGTGATCAGGAGAAAAAGAAGAAGGGGCTACGCTAGCACCCATTGGCTGGACACCATAAAGGATGACACTAGGATGACCATGGCTTATCTGAAGGAGGCGGTGCAAGATAGAGGGGCATGGAGAGTGCTGATCCAAAGAGTGACCGAGGGTCAGGCACTACTGAATGGCTGTTGATGACATCTCTCTATCAATCACTAACGTAACAGGCAGATACGTCTCAAATCAGAATTTTTAGCCAGCATCAAACAAATAGACACAGTCACAAGTTCTTTACAATTATATGTGACATACATATAATTTTAATTTGTGCAACAGGAATAATGGAATAATGGATGGAAACTATCAAGAAGAGATTCAACCTAGAAATACAGAGAAATTTTCTGACAGTGAGAACAATCAACCAATGGAATAGCCTGCCTTCAGAAGTTGTGGGAGCTTGCTCACTGGAGGCTTTCAAAAGAAGTTGGACTTCGATTTGTCAGAAATGAAGTAGGGTTTCCTGCTTAGGTGCGGGTTGGACTAGATGACCTACAAGATCCCTTCCAACTCTTCTTAATCGGTTTTTCCTCAAATCCTTATTCTGACTGTTCTTCAGTCCTTATTTGATCTCTTCATTCCATCCTGAGTTTTGCTCTGATGCTTGAAATACTACCACACAAAACCTGGTGCAAATTGCAATAATGTTCTTTCAGCCAATCCACTTTCAATGTTAGCATCTTCATATAAAGTACACATATGAAAGGGGTTTCATTCAACATACAATTGCAACATACAATTACAATTTACTCATGGAATAACATTTTTCAGAATACATGTAAAATATACTTCTATATAATTTACTTATTTATAATAGATATTAGAACCACGTGAATATTCAGTCCTGAGGTTTGAATTGATTTGAAAGTAGTTCAGTCAAATCTCTGAACTGAGTTTCCATTGTGAAACAATTATTCTATCCAAACTGAGCTTGCTTCCCACAGGATAATAGCTGCCACACACAGGTATATTACACAATTATTATTGATTTATTAAAATCAATGTTTTAATCCTGCTTTTACACCAAAAAGAATGTTCAAAGCCAACATTAAATAAAAACGTGCACTCAACCTTGGCATAATCCACCTGAAACTTTTACACATCTTTTAGAAATAAAGCAGTACCTTCTTACAATCTAATCTATAAAACTTAAATTGACTATTCCAAAGCAGATATGGTGACCAAAGGCACAGGAAATTGGAATGATCATCGTCATAGTTACAAAAGAACAGGATTTCAGCCTGTTGTCTGGGGTGAGAAATTCCTTCTTCTACAGTATGTTCAGAATCACACAGGAGATCATCATGTGTACAGGTGGCAGCTCAACTTTCTAGTAAAATCTATTAGATTACAGGAAAGATTCTAAGCAGAAACTAATTGCTCTTCAAATTAATTTGCTAAATTAAGATGCTGTAATGGCTGTGTTCACATCACATATTTACCAAAGTTATGGGTAACTTAGACACAGTTTACAAAATCAGCAATTTTGTCAGATTGCACAACACAGTGAACCATAAAACAATCATACAGATTGGCTCTGCACAAGCTCTAGGCCAGGGGTGTCCAACCGTGGCAACTTTAAGACTTGTGGACTTCAACTCCCAGAATTCCTCAGCCAGCTTTGCTGGCTGAGGAATTCTGGGAGTTGAAGTCCACAAGTCTTAAAGTTGCCAAGGTTGGACACCCCTGCTCTAGGCCAAAATGTGGCTGATTAATTGGTGGTTTACTTCTTGAAGTTTTCAGTTAACTAGATAAAAGACCTACCAGTATATGAAGATGACAGTAAATATACATACATCCAAAAAGAAATTTGTCAGTTGCAAGGCAAGAATGACACAACATTTGTTTCAACATCTCTGCAGAAGGAAACTCCAATACATCTCCTATTCAACAAGACAGTTGTTTTGACAATCATTGTATTTCTCTTCTAGTTGTTCTTTGAAACCTGCTGTATTTTATCTTATTGTCTGTAACAGTTCTCTCGGGTTTCACAGCAGATTTTATTCTTTTAACACAATGCTTAGCTGCGTCAAGGCTGGACAAAGTAGTCTTTTCCTATTCTCATTCTTGGGCACTATATCTTTTTTTTTTTTGCTAATTATATGGTCTGTCTCCCATTCTGACTCATTGCTGACTCACATTCAATTTGATTACTGTCCGCTATGTTTTATTTTTCTGTCTCTCTCCATTAGTTTAAATATTAATCCTATTTTATATTCTTGTTTATTTTCTTTCACAATGAGTGTCATAAGTAGTGTTTAATAGTACTGGATTTTAAGTGGTATAGACTACACAGTCACGTCATCACAAGCACCTGAGGAACTTGAAGCAAGCAATGTGTTCCCCTTCCCAAGTGAAAATATTCATGCCACAAGCATTTTTTCCAGCTTATGCAGAACTATATCAAGAGTAAATATTTGAAAGCCTGTGGGCAAGATTTCCCACTTATTGTCTATAGTTGCAAACGTTCCTCAATCAATTTCATCTTTACAGAACAGGGCTGTACTAATATATCTATATTATAGATATATAATATCTATAATACCAAGTGAAACTCTCAAATATCTTCTCAACAATATACCCATGTATTGCTTTAATGGTATCTCTCTTCTCTGAAAGCTGGGAACAACTGGCTATATTCAATACATCAGCATATTCTAAAGCAAGCAACATTTTGTGCAGAGGTTGCTCACAGTATCGAAGACTTTAGATGCTGCTTTCAAGGAAAAGGGGGATGCTAATACTGCACATATGCTGTGCAACCCAAGAGCCACAGCAGGCTTTCCACTACATATAGGATAACCCCAAAGCAGGCAGGAATAAGATCTGGGCTTTAATGGATGAAATGGCACTCATGATATTCCACAACTTGCCAGAGAGAGGGAGGGAGGGAGGGAGGGAGGGAGGGAGGGAGAGAGAGAGAGAGAGAGAGAGAGAGAGAGAGAGAGAGATGCACATATTTCACTTTGGCAAGGAGTCGGGGGATCATATTTCCCCAACGTCAGTTTATGTCCTTGCTCTAAAGGGAGACCAGCAAACAATCATTGGTTCCCAGTATCTACATCTAACCAGGTGCATTCTGAGATCTCATATTGCTGCCAATTTTCAGGATTGATGTCACATATTCCTATTCCACTCTGGGTTTAAGAAGATCTTTGGAATCTAAATATAATCTTGATTAACTTATCTGGTTAGATCTAAAGAGCTAATTCACAGAACTACCTTGGAATCTTGTTTCATAGTTAATATAAGGTATGAATGCTTCTCTCTTCCATAATGCTTGCTTTAGAATTGAAATATTAATTTGTCCCTGCACCTTGTTCTGTCCCAGTAATCTTCTTTTCCCCTCTCTTTTCAACAGCCTACACTGGAGATATGGAACTAGTATTTCCTCTAGAATCCTTTTTCTGAAGCAGCTGCTTCTTGTTGTTTCATGATAAGATAATCCATGGTTACTTAATTCCTTTTGGGTATGCCGATGGTTTGTGCCAAGCTAATATATTTACCCAAATATCTCTAGACTGCTTTATGACTGCTTTATGAATTGGTTTAGGATACAGGTGGCCATTTTCATAATGTGCAACATCTGCAAGATAATTTTTCTCATGTAAAGCAACTTGTTTAAAATTTCATCACTTTCATTTATCTCTCCCCACCTACTTCTCATAACCAATATAGTGAAGAGGGAAAGAATGGGAAGAACTAATAAAAAAAAATAAGTTTATAATATGATTGGCAATATGACTTGGTTATTGAACATATAATCTTCCTTTAAATGAAAAAAAAAATGAAATTTCAAATGAAAAATATATGGATAAAGAAGAAATTGCATACAGATAAGTAGATGTGTCACTGACCAGAAAAGGAAAAGTTGAGTTCCTACAATTTTGAGATTTTTATGCTTCCCCTGAATGGTTATAATGTCTGGCTTTGGAACAAAATACTTAGTACAAGAAATGTGAATTAGTAAAGTCAAAATACCTTATTAACTGGGTCATTTGAAGAATATAAACATGCAATTTATTTTTCTTTTCTTTTATTGTTTTAGAAATTATTATAGGAAAGCAACGCAGAGCCCTTTCTTTGCCAAGTTTCAAATATATACATGAAATCTTGGTATGATACTTAAAGAAAAACAAAATGTTGCTTTTGTTGTTCTTTATGAAGAATATGCAAAAAGTCCCTAGAGAAAGGTCCTAGCATGTATTTTATGGTGTATAAACATAAATTGACAATTCTCTATAGCATGCTATTTAGTACTGTAATGGTACAAGCAAATCATATCATTATATAAGAATTATACAGGAAAATAGTAAAGAAAAACATAAAATTTCTAAGCCACGAATGCTTCTTTTCTTAATTATTCTTACAGAGCAGAATTTTTTTAAAAAAATAAAAGTATGCAACTTGTCCAAAGTGCTCATTCTTAATCTTTCAGTGATATTACATATTTTTTTTAAAAAAGAGGCCGTGTACAGGATTTCTTAGAGAAAGCATCATTCATATTCTGGTGCATTTTCCAGAAAAAAGGGGGTGGGGCAGGGAGAGGGGGGGAAGGGAGGAAAAAGGCACACATCCAGTTGCTTATGAGCTAAGCAGCCCTTTCAGTGTAATACCTCCATAAGAGACTCAAATGGCAGAACACTGAAAAGTTATATGCATGTACAGATAATACGTACCAAATTCAGGCAGAATGACATCATATGTTTATATAAAACTTGATTTATATTGCATGCATTTTAGTTCTATCTGGCTTACCATTCCAAACTGATCCATCCCTATCCAAGGTGCTAAATAATGCAATGCCATATTGTTTAGCTAATAAACCGGGGACTTCCTCCCATGTTTGAGCCAAATCTGACTGAGGATTATGGGAGTCATAGTCAAGATCTTGTTTAGTGGGACCTAGATGGGAAAAGATGGCTCTTTGCTGAAGCATGCAGCAATTACTCACCATATCCATGAATGCCTCCTGAATGGGAAATTGTTTACATGCATCACATTCATAGTTCTGTCAGCATCAGTCTTTATCAATCCAAAACTTTTATCTCTTGTGGTATTCATAGGTACACTCCACAGCATCAGCTAGCGTAATGAACTATTGCAATTGTTTTCAGTATATATGCTTATATACATATATACATATATATCATATTCCGTGTGTTTCAGGAACTCCAGCATAGAGAACAGAATTTTCCTAAAAATTTCTAGCACCTGCAGACCAAATCTGGAGTCAGAAGCTAAGCAGTGTTGGGCCTGGTTGGCACATGGATGAGAGACCTTCTGTATGCAAGATTGGGAAGTCCAAATATATATATATATATATATCCTGGAAAAATGCAGTTGCAAATGACTTCTATATTGTGCCCTAGAAAACCACAGGGATCTGTCGGGGTAGTCACTGGGAGTTGAACTTGAAGAATTTATTTTTTTCTAACTCTAGGTCCATCCATTAATGCCATTTGCTTATGTAAGGAAAGAAATATCATCAAAGAAAGAGAGCTTTATGTAGCTGATCCTGAAAAAGGCAGTAATTCCCCTTGATAAATCCCAAGTATAAATTAAAGGGTCTTCATATGCAGCATTTTAGACAGTAGGAACATGTGAGTCAAAAGTGAGTTTCTTGCCATCTGTGTTAGATCAGTTTTTAAGAGGAAAAGCAAAACTTCATACTGTTTTGCCATGCTGTCCTTTAGAAACAGATATTGCTTTTTCTTCTTTCTTAAATACATATTCAGCATTCCTTATTTCTTTTGGCAAGGAAGAAGGGACAAAACATGAAGAATAACCGCACACAAAACAAACTTTTCATCTAGAAATGAAGCCCCTTGACTTGCTTCAGAGGAGAGAGTCCTAGGCAGTGCTATTTTCTTGCTCCTGCTCCTTGAGAAGAGAAGAGGATGTCGACACACCATTGTGAACCAAAGGGGCTCCCAGGATGCTATTTAACGCCATTACAAAACTGCCCTTTCCACTGTAAGGAGGATGACAATTCCATGGCACTAAGGGTGAACAGGGGGTCTCACCAAAATCACAGGACTTCCTTCTGACAAAAGACACCTAGAATCCTGCTGTTAAAATATAGATTTCTTTGCTGCAGTGTCCAGCTTTAAGGGTTGTGGCTTTTAAGTCAATACTATGTTCTGTAGAACTAAAAAAACAACAACCATGTGCCCTGCCCAAAGACTACAATTTAAAGTCCTGCATCCTTCTAAACATTCTTCCTTGTAAACTCTCTTTTTCCTTTAATAGGTTCCTTCAAGGAATTGGGTCCGAGATGTTGTTTACTGTTACTCCGGAATGTCTGGTAACATCCTTGGATAGAGAGACGTGATACTGGCGGGGGGGAGGGAAAAAAACCCAAACCCACCCGACCCAAAGTCCGCTCTGCAGGTGGAAGAACGTGCATTCCTTCCTTCCGCTTGGAAATACGATTTGCCACACTGACCTTCGAAAACCATTTATCTTCCTTTCTTCCCGGGAGCCTGGGACACTTGCAAGGTAGCCTCGGCCACTATCATTGTGCAGCAAAATTAGCCCCCGGGCCGCAGTGAGGATGTGCTAGCGTCAAGGGGGCCCCTCTAGGTGGGTTCTCCATCCTGCCACGGCTTGTCCTCCGCTGCTTCTCCGGCAGGCACCTACCCAGGAAGGGAAGCGGCTGTTCGACAGAAAGGAAGGAAGGGGGGCAGAAAAGAAAAAACAACAACGGAGGGAGCCCGAGGTTCTCCGATTTGAAAGAAATCAAATCCCGCTTTGGGAATCTCCTTTCCCTCTGAAAGAGACAGAGGGCTTCTAAAGCCGCCTCCGGTAAGATCAGTGCAAATGCATATATCACTCGAGGGGGAGGAGGAAGCCTCGCAAGGAAAAAAAAATGACAGACTCTCCTCAGTTTGACAAAAAAAGAGAGAGAGAGAGAGAGAAAAGAACCGTCACGTCTGTTCAACTTTCCTATAGATTGTTAATGCCCGGCGGGGAGAGAAGCCGGAGGAAAAACCTTCCCGTTGGATCCAAACCAATTGTGAACCCTCCAGGCAGGAAATCCTGTACCTGAAAAGAGAGTTTCACAAGAAACAGCGATGTCATATATATATATAGAGAGAGAGAGAGAGAGACCCCCGCGCCAGATCCAGAGGCTTGGTGAAGGAGCGCTCCCAAGCCGGACGGATCGCCCACTCCGAGCACGGTGCCTTATTACTTCTCGGCACTTCCTGTTTCCTTTAAGGACGGCCCTGGCGGCCGCTGCCTTCTACAAACCCTCCACTGAGCCCCAACCCTGTTGTTGTCATTCTGGAACAAGGAGACACAAGGCGCCCAAGACTAATGGGATCCTATTGGGAACTGAAGCCGCCTTTTTTTATTAGAAGCTCCAAAAGGGAGACGCCGCTGCTCTTTGGCATGCAGACCGGGGCGTGGGAGCGGGCTGCGAAATCCACCTGCTTTACATTTCTCCACCCACCCACCTTCCCTCTCTCTCTCTCTCTCTCCTTTTTTTTTTTGTCTCTCTTTCAACACACAGACAGCCGTTGAGAGACCAGGATGCCGTAAAGGAAAAGGGGTGTGGCAACCCGGTTATTGCCTGTAAATCCCGCGGGTCGAAGTTTTCCCTCTCTTTCCTGCGTGCCACATCAAATCTATCACGGAGAAAACGGCACGTCCCGTTGGGCCACTTCGAACGGCTTTAATATGTAAGAAAGTGCCCGCCCCCGCCCCCCGGCGTCTTATTCGGGCACATTGTGACACGCCAGCTACTGTACTTCAGCACTGGCAAAGCCTCCCTTCAGCGGAGACTCCCAAGTTCCCAGGAAGAAAAACACAAATGGGAATAAAGACAAAACCGAAAAAGCCCGTAGCGCTCCAGGCTGCCGTTTGCCTCTTTTCCTTTTCATTCACTGCCCGCATTACCTCTCAATGCTATTTGGTAAAGGCTATGACTCATCTTGCTGTAGAGGATCTTGCACGTTATGCATGCGACAAAGCCTCATTCTCTTCCCCAAATGCTGAGAAATCATTTGTGTGCTAAGCTCTGGACAAGAAGTTTGACCCCCACCCCCACCCCATGTCCGTGTCCATGTAATAACATATGTGCAACATATATAATGTACAATGAGGCCAAACCTGGGTGGGGGGGGGGGGTCAGTAATAATGCTAATAATCATGGTTTCTGAAATCGGTCACAACCTTCTGGAGGTGAATACCGCAGATTGATCCATAAAATGGCTTTAAACACAATGCCTGGGTTTATACAACGGGATAACCCAGCACAAAACAAATGATGGTTCAGCACAAGATATAAATCAAATGACACCCCTGGCTTTTCCACCCTGTCTTCTCCTTCCAGCTAAACACTTCTTTCCCTTTCAGTTTAGAAAATATGCTATATTTTCTATGCCGTGGGAACGCTGTATGCTTTGTTTTACTACAACTCCCATCTTGCCTAGCCAGCATAGGCATTGCACTCGCCAAGAGTGTAGGCCTCCACTTGTTACCGCTAGCAGCCAATACAGTACGGCAGGGGTCCCCAACCACCGGTCCCCAGACCGGTACCGGTCCGTGGATCATTTTTTACCGGGCCACAAAGCTTGGGCGCTGCCATCTTGTTTAGACGGTGCTTCCGGGTTTTCGGTTGGAAAGTGCTTCCGGGTTTTCAGTTGGAAAGCGGCGTTTGGGTGCTCACGCCTTAGTTTCGTCAAAGAGGGGGTGGCGGCTTCGAACGAAGAGCCGTCCCGATGGCGTTGGAGTCTCGCGTTACTCAGGTACCGGTCCGTGGAAGAATAAATAATTGTGAAACCGGTCCCTGGTTCAAAAAAGGTTGGGGGCCACTGCAGTACGGTATATGGAGACCCAGCAAGCAGCATTTCACACGTTCAGCTAAAAGTAATTTGAAATTGACATCCACATCTTATTACAGCTCTTCCCACATATGAGAACAAATAGATAAGTTAGATGAGTGGGATAAAGGATCTTTCTATACGTGCAGCTGATTATAGAGCAAACCATATAAATAGTTGTTTGTTTATTTGTTAAACATCTATGCTGCCATCTCACTAATACTGTGACTCTGGGCGGGTTACAATCAACAGTTATGAAGTGCTAAAAACAATTGAAATTAGAAAAATTGGGTAGAAAAGTTAAAAATCAAGATGATGAGGTAGTCATCTTCTCTGCCACCCCCAGCATAGTTGGCTCCTATTGGGGCTCCAGGCCAAGCAGCAAAGCCAAATTTTTAGACTCTTCCACTGTAGAAGGCAGGAATGTGGGGTGGATGTCACCTTGAATGGGAAAATATTCCAGATGGTGGGGGGCAGAGGTGGTATTCAGCAGGTTCTGACCAGTTCTGAAGAACCGATAGCGGAAATTTTGAGTAGTTCGGAGAACCGGCAAATACCCCTTCTGACTGGCCCCACCCCTATCTATTCTCTGCTTCCCAAGTCCCAGCTGATTGGCTGAGTCTTGTTTGGTGGCCCTGCACAGGAGAACAGATCTGGAAAGCAGATTAGTGGGATGGGGGAGAAACTGGGATTTTGCAGTTACCTTCCCCCTGGAATGGGGTGAGAATGGAGATTTTACAGTATCCTTCCCCTGCCACCCCACTAAGCCATGCCTCCTAAGCCACACCATGCCCACCAAGCCACGCCCACAGAACTGGTAGTAAAAAAAAAATTGAATCCCACCACTGGTGGGGGGGGCTTCTCCTGGACCCCACCAGCTGAAATTCTTTGTCCCATGGGATCCAAAGTAGATCCTTTCTGCTAGAACAAATGGAGCCGGTTAAACCCATCAGGGTGAGATGCTTCCTTCAGATATAATTTTCTCAGTGTTCCCATGGCATTGTCTTCATTCCATACCACTAGTGAGACACACTAATTGTAGTGATGTTAAAGCAGCATTTTCTTACTTAGTCCAATATATTTCAAAGACAGCCTCATGGTGTATCCAATTGGTTAGGCTTTGCAGAGAGAAGCCTAGGGACAGGAGTGAATTAAATAGAGGCAGGAAAGAAAAAGGGAATGGATACAGTAAATTTCATGCCAGTAGTAGCTTTCTACAAGCACAGTAATGGGGGAAAGCCCATTTAGAGAAGTCATTCATTATCAGTTGGCAAGCTTAAAAGGTGCCCTTTAAAGTTTATCAAGTGATATCCCTTTATGCAACCAAAATAGCAAAAGGAGCATGACACCTCAACAGCTAACACTTTTATTGTGCTATCTTCCTTCAGGGACAACAGTCCATTTTATCAGATATATTTACACCCATACAAGTTTATGATTTGAGGTTGGTAAAATGAGGACCCAGATTGTTGGGGACAATATGCCGACTCTGAAAACTGCTTAGAGATTGCTGTAAAGCACTGCGAAGCAATATATGTCTAAGTGCTATTGCTGTTTGGTGAATTTGATAGTGTTTAGTGTGGTACTCTTAGTTGTTTTCATAGAAATTAAGTGGGCACTGATGAGATGGCAGCACTTGCCTACTAAAGTACTTGCCTATTGCTCCCCCAGATGGGATTGCATTGTCAAGGCCAAATCACAATAAAGAGAAAAAGCTCAGGCCAATTTATAAAGAATTCAAAACAGTCCCACACATGAACCTATTTTATATTAGGTCAGATTATCAATCTAACTCAGAACTATTATGCATGATTTACTTCCAGTCTTCCCTAATCTGGTAGACTCCAGCTATATTGGACTATAATTTTCAGAATCCCAAATGGTGATTTGTAATCCAATACTTCTTGAGGCCATCAGCAATTGGAGAAGAGTAGTCTGACCACTGACCAGAAGTAATGAATCTCAAAGCAATTAGCAATGTAATGATATATAAATCAATAAGCAACTACACCTTGATGTACATCAATAATATATTTTAATATGATAATTTGTGCTATGATAGTAATTTGAATGAAAACAAGCTCTTACGCTTTTTATTATAAATCAGGGAACTCTTGATTCTGAATAGATTACAACAGAATACAAAGGTTTCTTAAATAAACAAATAAATCTACCATCTCAGTTGCACAGTTCTGATGCTAATTTATCATCTCCATGTGAACTGAGCTCATTGGCATGGCACACATTTGAATGACAAATAATCCAAGCAAGATAAAACTCCTGCTTGGGCTTATGACCACATAAATACCATATGTGTAAAGATAACTGAGCAAGAAGACATGGCTTACTTACTTATATATAGAAATATTTAGAAGAATAAACTTCAGGGGATAAAAGGACAAGGTGTATTTATTTAATTTGTAAAATTCTGCAATCTTTTGTACAACAATTGTTGATGTACAGAAACATCAAAGGAAAACAGCTATGGTACAGTAAGGACCAATATAATGCAACTACTAATACTAACAAGCTCCTTGGGTCATTACACATTCCTGTGGCTTTTTCTCTATTAACTTAAGAAATCCCTCAAAGAAGAAAGTTCTTTGCTTGCTGCAGAAGGTTAGAAATATTAAGGCTAATCAAACTGGTCTCAACCCCTGATTTCATGACAGTGAGAAACTCCAGGCAAATGTTCTCAAGATGTTGTTACTGACTGGGCTGATTCAAATGGAAGGAGAAAATCTATGTTTTGAATAATTTGTAGATTTCAGGTGGTCTTTAAAGATGACCCCATAAAGAGTGAATTGCAGAAATCTAGCATGGTGGAAAGTAATGGACTGTAACTGTATAACTGCATAACAAGAGAAAGAGATGCAACCAAGAGCTATCAGACAGTAGAAAACTGAGTCTCAAGCAGAACTATGTCTCAGACATGATCCTCTCTAGTTCCTATGAAGATAAAGAAATGGAAGGAAGAATTGCATTCAGACTTTCAGTATTCTGCTCCTGTAACCTTATAATAAACGTAAAATTAGCATTCATAACTCTTGTTTCCTAATCTGGTCTATGTTGAAGATCTGGGATGGGTGATGTAAGTATGAATCACTATCCAATGTTTCCCTGTTTCCAAAGCAGTTAGGGCTCTAGCTGAAATTGGAGAACAATCCTTTAGGCCACAGCTTCATCACCCATCCAGCAACGGCAGTGAGTTCAAGTTACAGACCTCTGGAATAATGCTAACATTCTCAAGATTACATCAGGAGCAGCAGAGAACGTCATTGAATTAATAGCTGCTCCATTCTGCTTGGATGGCTGGATGTTTTTTTCCCCACCCCAGCCCTAACAGTCTCTAGGCATCAGGATAAGTCTTGGACTTCATTGCTGGAGCAGCCCAGAGTGACAACATATTGATGATACCACACTCTGAACAAATGATAGCATCTCTCAGGGGCTTCCTGTAGATATTAAGGAGTGTGAGAAGATTAAGCCTTATAGCATTTTACTGATATGCCCCCATTTGCAACCCTGACTTGAACCATTCATTAAGGAAGAAAAAGAACCACTGGAGGATACTTCTCACAATTCCTAACCCCTGAAAATTGTTGATGGTGTTGGAAGTTAAAACACACTCATCTCCTAGGAAAATGAAATATTTTAGGATATACTAAAAAGGCAGAATATTTCCCTTAAAAGAGGAGTAGAAACTCAGAGAGGGTTAATGGGCATTAAGGCCTGGCCCAGTCCTACCTCCTTCAGGCAGATCCATAATAGGAATTGCCAAAAGCCCTTTCATTACATCATCACCCAGCAAGAGTCAACAAGCCTGGGACTCAAAAGACAACCTACAAAGTTACCCCTGCATGGTCCCATGGGAGTCTGACAACCAATCAGAACACAAGCTCAAATTCAAAGCCCAACAGAGAGCATAAAACCCAGGCACTCTCAGCATCTCCTCCCTTTTTTCTTTGCCCCAAGAGCTCCCAGGCATGTGATCCTGTCCACCATTAAATCATCTTTCCAAACAGCCTCCAGTGACTTTTTCCCCACTTGGAACTGAACCCAGAAGGATATTTCTTCCAATAATGGTATGGAAAGGAGACTAAAAGTTAGTAGGGCCAGAAGAATCAAATTCCCCACAATTAGAAACTGACAAAAAAATAATAATCAACAACCCTCATGACCAATGCAGCATTGTCTCATGATCAAATGAGGATTGAAACCTCCAGCATGATCTAAAATTCAAATCTCCACCAAAAACATAACCTTAACCCTCTTCCTAGGGAAAGTTAGACACAGCATTTATAGTTCTTCAATACAGCCAGATCAAGAAAGGGCTTTTCAAGAAGGGGGAGCAGCAATGCTTCTTTCAAAGCTGTAGGAGGCCCCCCCCACCTTCCCAAAGATCACCTCAAGGCTGAGCTGACTACACATCCCTATCTTCTGTAAAAACCAGGAGAAGTACTAATCAAACTACCAAGTGGCAGGAGACATACTAGCAAGCATCCTGTCCATTGCACTGGAATCCACAGAGTAAAAGAAATCCCAGTTAAACTAGCCAGACTTTGCTGTAGTCTCTATCATAGACTCCAGTGGAACTTTTGGTGAATCTGAGGGATTTTATCCTCAAAATGTTGTAGAAAGTAGTCATTATCTGTGATGTCTCAGGATATTCAGTGTCAAATAGTTGCCCTTTGCAATAATCCTCCTACTGGAACTTGGCACTCTCTTAGACAAGATACTTCATTACAGAATCAAGCAATTACTGAAAGACAAAGAGATGTTTCTAACCAGTAGGAATCCAGTTGTATTTCTATTTGTGCTACAAGATTTAAATGCTGAACTAAATTCTCCTGCTCTTTTCCGATAGATTACTTGCAGAACTTTTCTCACACCTGGCTTTTGTGTACAAAATGGATCATTCCATTCCCAAGCCTCTCGTTTCCTGCCTCTATGGCTCCAATTCTCAAATGCAACAAAGATTCACTTTTTTAAAAAAATCATGCAAGAATGAGAACTCAGCAGCTGTGTCTGGGCTTCAGCTTCTGGTAAGCCCAGACAGAATGGCCGGAATACAGAATGATTGGAATGGTTACATTTGCTTACATCTGGAAAACATATTTTGGCCCCTGCTGTGGAGAATTAACTAGATAGGACTTTCCCTTAGAACTGGATAACCTAAACATTAGTCTTGAGCACCAAGCTGAAGAACCATTTGTAGGCTGTAAATATATATTTACAACACACACACGCACGCACGCATACATTTTAATGTGCCTTTACTAAATACTATAAATCGCAAATCTAGTAATGCCAACCATGGTAAGCAATGTTGATTGTTAAAGAATATCTTATCATTGACAGGAAAAATGGAGTGATGCACTTGTCCGTTTTTAGACAGGTCTGCTGTCACAGCAGAATAGGTAGCACACATTAGGAGTGAAGACCAAAGTACAGTTGCGTTGACTGAATTCACATATATTTTAACCTTCTTTTTCCTCTCTCCTGTAGGATCAAAGAGGTGGGAGAAAGTGTAGAAATGGTTGTACTGCATGCTGAGAAAGGCACAGACACTTGTGTGCCTAAGAAAGCACCTGTACTTTTGATACCACTCAAGGACTTGTCTCCGTCATAGAAGAAAGGGGTCACCTCCCTCTCCTGTGAATCCGCCATTCGGATACTATGGCGGTCCAGGTAAAGCCATGTTTGCCTCATACAACCCAAGATATTTGAGGGTGAAAAGAAACCCATTAAATGTTGCTTCACATGCACCATAACCATGACCAAGGTAAGCAGAGACAGAGTTAAGCACTATTTAAAAATGATGGGACGGGGGAAACAGGTTAGCTCAGGTTTAGGTTCAGTGGTGGGATTCAAATTGTTTTACTACCGGTTCTGTGGGCGTGGCTTGGTGGGCGTGGCAGGGGAAGGATACTGTAAAATCTCCAGTCAGAGGTGGTATTTGCCAGTTCTCTGAACTACTCAAAATTTCCACTACCGGTTCTCCAGAACTGGTCAGAACCTGCTGAATACCACCTCTGGTTAGGTCCTGTTGTGTAGCACAGACTGTATAAACTGTTCTCCCTCCCCCAACTTCTGTCACCCAAGAACTTAAGAGCACAAAGAAAGAAATGCAGATAGAAAGCATAATGACCAGAGTGCTAATAGCTGAAGAACCAAATCTAAATCTACTCATGAGAATAATTCATGGCATAAAAGTCATACTTTCTCTTTTTAACATATCACCCAAAATTGTTTTGTGAATTCTATGTGGGTGGAGAATTGTCTCCCCTGTATCCTTGGAAGAAAATCAGAGGTGGTATTCAGCAGGTTCTGACCAGTTCTGGAGAGCCAGTAGCGGAAATTTTGAGTAGAGAACCAGCAAATACCACCTCTGACTGGGGATTTTACAGTATTCTTCCCCTTCCACACCCACCAAGCCACACCCACAGAACCGGTAGTAAAAAAAATTGAATCCCACCACTGAGGAAAATATATCAATTTAACAAATAAATAATATTAGTAAGTAGAACCATAGCTAATGATGGTAAAAGGGGGGAAAAGCCCAAAATTATGACTATATATCTCTTAACTCCTGCTAGAAAATATGGTTTGATTCAGCTACTTCAGCTGATTTATTATCTGAGTAAACAAACACTAAGAATGTCTTTTAATCCACTTAACTTAGCCAGTTCAAGGACTCTAATATCATTGTCAAAATGAAGTTTGCTTTGTGCATTATTTCTAACCAGAAGGGTAGAATTGGCACAAGTGGCACTTTTTACCTTAGGGCAGGAGTGTAGAATTAAAATATTTTGTCCGAAAGATTCCTGAAAGATAATGTGTTGCATTACATATGCCGCAGAGCAATGTCAAATCCCAGAATGAGATGGGGGGGGAGCACCACTTTTCAGCCCTTGTTCTTCCCAACACTCCTAACATTCATAAAACTAGGAGGGGAGGCATCTGAAGTCCTGGAATCATCCTTCAGCCACAGCTGCTGCAAACTGGTAGCATGGTCACCCTCCTATGCTTTGAGATAGGAAACACACAAAAACAACGCTTTTTTAAAACCTAAAGAAAAAACAATTAAGAAGTCCCCAAAACAAATAAGTAGAAATTCTCAGGCTTGTCATGTCTGTCACATGGCTAGACGTACTCTGTAGCAGTGTTCCACACAATGTGCCCCCTCCTTTTATGCCTCCCCCAAATGTGGACCCCAGGAGGTACAGAAAATTGCAATTTGGATTGCAGTCATGGTAGTGGAATATTTTTAAACATGTTTTCCTGTGCTATTTTTTCCTAAAATAAAATATGCAGGATTTTATTCCACAAGAGAAAAGAGAAAAGAGGAAAAAAGAGTATACCGAATACAGTATGCTGCAAATCCTTTCTCTGGCAAACTCTCTCTGGTTCTGGCAAACTAACTAGAAAAATCTGCTGCCTGGGCTCTGAAGCCAGTAACAAAACATTTCATTTACATAATGCATCCAAAACAAAGCTTAGAAAGACAAAATAATATTTCCATACCCTATAATGCCATTTTCCATTTTAAATTACCATAATCTTAGACTTCCATTAATGAAAAAAAAGAGCAGACTGTGACATTTGCCTTGTTTCTTCCATTTTTCCACTGTGAACTTCTAGGAGCTTTGACTGCTGCAAGGAATATTCTTGGGCAGCAGGCATGAAAGAAGCAAGATCTCCAGCACTGAGTGAGCCAGTTCAATCTCTCTCACATCATCTCTCTTTCATGCCGTCATCTCAGAAGCATAAAAGCAACTCTTCTCTCTGACACACAAAAGAACTTGGCGCATCAATTGTCAACCTTTAAGGCTCAGAAACACAAAGAGAGGATGAAAAAAGGGCAGAAGCAGGGAAAGTGGCAGCTTCTGTAATGAACTGTATCTAGAAAGATTTTTCATTACAGCACCGTGGCCTGAAATTATGCCAGTACCTGTTTAAGTGCTCTTTTGTCTGTTTCAGAGTGAGCCAGTTTCATTTCTCTTCAGAGGTTGACTTCCCATATGTGTTTATTAATTATTAATGCTATCTATATTTTCAACTAAATGCGGAAGTTTAGGCATCCCTGGACAATGTTGCTTCATTGAAACTCCAAACGAGCTTTTGCTGACAGCATCCCTACAGGGATGAAGTTAAAAAATAGAATAGAATAGAATTCTTTATTGGCCAAGTGTGATTGGACACACAAGGAATTTGTCTCCAGTGCATAAGCTCTCGGTGTACATAACAGATATAAGTGATAAATCATAGTCATCATAAATACATTCATTATGAATCATAAGATACAACACTTACTGAAAGTCATAAGATACTAAATAAGCAATCAAAATCATACTAGGAAACTAAATAAAACAATATAAATCGTAAAGATACAAGCAACAAGGTTATAGTCCTAAATAGAAAAGGAGATAGGTAATAAGAAGGATGAGAAGAATAATAGTAATACAGTCTTAGTAAATAGTTTTGAAGATTTGAACATTTACTTTTATGTGTAGTTCAAAATAAGAAAATGTTGTTTATGGCAAGTGCAAAAGATCCTTCCAGTCAGTAGTTTATTAATAACTACTATTCTTTGGTAGAAATAATAGTTTCCGAACATTTCTCATAGGCAGCTAAGAATCATTGATTTTGGAGTATTTTCCCACTCAGCCCTAGAGATGTTTTATTTTTAACTCAGAAATACTTTTAGGTCTTCCTGCACATACCACATGCTTGAGATCTGCCTTCAGATTTTTTACAATATTCAAGACAGGGCATTTGGAAATTTACTTTTTCGTTCTGTGAATTCTTCATCTGGAAGATTGTTTGGGACCTTTCTTTCTGACAGCTCTTCCATGTAGAACACTGTTCTATAGGCAATTTTGTACTGTGAACCTACTCTGGTATCAGCCAAACTTTTTATTAGGTTATTTGCAATGATCAGTAGGTTTTTTGTGACCCAAAGTAAAAGAAACAAACTGGGATTTTGACAGAGTTTTATTCTTTGCATTATTTAGATTTTATCCAAAGAATGTTTCCTAAATCTGATGTGGAATGAAATGTTGATATCATGTAGAATATAATATTTATATATTATATTATACTCTACATTAATTCATGCCTCAGTTTATCCTTTTGATTATTTAAAGCTGCAATTTTCTGTAATATTAAAAATTAATCTCAAAGAAATGAACAGTCCCTCACATCCTAACCTTTAAGTTATTATTAGAAACAAACTCCGTATTCTTGATACCTTGCCTAATTAATGAGGGAAGACACTTCCTTAGCTGGTGGAGATTCTCAAAGATTTAGAATATATTTTCTCAAATTAAAATTTGAAACTAAGGTAAGCTTCGGGGTCCTGTGTTGCTAAAGTTTCAGAATTTAGCAAGGGTCAGGGTAAGTCAATAAGAAAAACGCAGAACAAAATCAAAAGCCTGTGGTATAATGCAGTATTATGCAATATAAATGAACACTGGCTCCAGTTTTAAAGGTTGGACTTGGTTAAATGTCTGCAAAAGGCTTTAATGCCACTAACAAGATGAAATCATATTCCAAGGATCCAAATTCTGCACCTGCAGCCACTAGTATTGATCTGACCAGTCTAAGAGAACATCACACCTGCTGCAGTGAAAGCCAGAGAGTAGACAGAAGACAGTATGGCAGGTTTTATGAAGAGGAATCTTGGCAATTTTAGTTATAAGAAGAAGGTACTATTCGTGAATACTTCTAAGTAGTGAGCAAAACTCAAATGAAAGCTGGCAACTTGTAGCATAACAGCTTATATTAGAAGTTAAGACAAACCTAAACCTTGTTCACCTCTGAGCCTTATTTGAAAACTGTGCCTGACTCTGTAGAAATCTCTGAATGAAAATGGGTACGGTTTTGCTTATTGATTTCAACTATTTTTAATTGTTCATTTAGAATCTTGGCTTAAATTGGATCTAAGGACTGCCTATCAATTGCACAGTTAGTGCCTTTATTGATTTGAATTCCAAATAGTTGACAAATCTGTTAAAATGTTGTGGTAAAACTTCATTCACGCTTCCTTTAATAGACCTTTTATTAGTAGGAAATAGTGAGATGTATGTTTATCAAGATGCTGACAGCTGGGACCTGCATAACACGTCTTCTTGTGTATAAAGGTGTATGCAATATTTTTCTGTCCAATAGCTATATTTAAAACTTATCAGATCAGTGGTGGGATTCAAATTTTTTTACTACCGGTTCTGTGGGCGTGGCTTGGTGAGCGTGGCAGGGGAAGGATACTGTAAAATCTCCAGTCAGAGGTGGTATTTGCCAGTTCTCTGAACTACTCAAAATTTCCATTAATGGTTCTCCAGAACAGGTCAGAACCTGCTGAATACCACCTTTGCACCAGATATTTTAGAGGCTATATTCTAAAGAATATGGATAAGGGAGAGTAAAAGATGTTCTGAGTGAAACTAAATGTAATTTCATTTAGATATACATTTAATTAAAGTCAGGTTGTATCAATTAAATACAATTCGTAATATATTTAATAATTTCCTATTTCAGTCCTATCAAAAGCTGAAATTTAGTAGTAAATTTAGTAGTGGATTTGTGGCCTTACTCAAGGCTTTGGGACACTAGTTATCACTTCTACCCTAAATGATCATCAAGATTATTTCACCTGTTTCACAAGTGTAGATTGTATACAAGTGTACAAACTTGTAGATTGTTGATATTTTTATTTACTTTTCAATTTGAACTTCAAACCAATTAATAGCTGTGACATTACAAGAAACAAATAATTTATTTCTACATAATGGTGTGAGTACAATTATATATTATTATTCTTGCTAATGAAAAAAATAATCAGCAAAATGTTTTTGAAAGTTATTCTTTTAATATATAACCAGCTAATCACACTTTCATTTCTTTCCCAAGAGAAATCCATGGCTTAGAAAATGTACTAATAGGCATTATTTTAAAAAATAAACACTTTTTTTCTTTCAGTTAAAATTTTGTAGAACTATATCAAGAGTGTTTTCTGATAACTTTTAAACAGAATTAATTATTTTATTATTCCAGAAAAATTGTGATTAAATGTTTACTAATTACAAAACAACAATCTATGATACCATACATTTAGATAAGATCCAATAAGTATAACCATATAATTTGGCTTAACTTGCCAAGTTAAATCCACTCCCCAATAGCATGAATAAAAAAAATAACAATAAGGTGACCTTCCTTTAATAAACCATGAATCCCTTAGTTAATGTAGGAATAAATTCATAGGGCACATTTGCAAAATCATTTTGCAGTAAGGCTAAAAATGTTATCTGAAACTGGACTATTATCAAGATCTTAAGATGAAACCATGGCTTTCTCACACATACACACCTGAAACAAATATTTCATATAATGTCATATCATCCAAATCAAATTAATTGTCCTTTCCAGCTGTCAGAACAAAGTTGTGTACAAGTTATATACATTACTAATCAAGTAAAGAGCTTTCATTTATACAATATGCCAAGTTTATTTGTTTTAACCTTGATTGGTGTGCTTTGTCCCTTAAGCTGTTGAAGATTCAGTTAGTTCCATGTGTTCTGCACGGTACATTCAATGACCAGGTTACATAGGCAAATTGCATAAACATAGTAACAGGACTTGTCTTGTATAACATGTAACTGGGTCAGTTGAAGAGCTAATATGTAGTGGAAGCTTCAAGAAAGAACTTTCATTAAATAAGTCACTTAACCCCAAGCATTCAGGACCAAACAAGTTAAACATAGAGGGAAGATGTAAACACAGCTGCTGCTCACTGTGGATTTCACTACTTTTACATCTCTTGAACCTGAGAAGAATATTCTACATCAGGGATGTCAAACTCAGTTTCATTGAGGGCCGCATCAGAGTTGTGTTTGACATGGGGGGGGAGGGTATGGCCAGCTCAACATCAGTTGTGTTGGAGGCATCTTGGCAACCCAAGTGCTCTGTCAGTGAAAATGGAGCTTGGGCAGGCTGCATGAGGCCCTCCCGAGCTCAGTTTTTGCTAGCAGAGGGTTGCAGGAGGCCATTGCAGCCAAAAATGGACCTTGGAAGGGCTATGCGCAGCTCTCCTGAGCTCCATTTTCACTGGCAGAGGCACCGCAGGCCAGTCCTTCGCTGTTTCCAGGGTGGCTCCATGGGCCGGATCTAAGCACCCCATGGTCCAGATCTGGCCCGCGGGCCTTGAGTTTGACACCCCTGGTCTTCTTAGAGATGTACTGAAAATCAGAGTCTCTAACTCAGTCTCTAGCAATTTGAACCCTCACCCTTCCCAGAGGTAATAGCCTTTCAATTTCCTTTTCATTGGCTGGTGGACTACAATAATGAACTTTTCAAGATAGAACTCATGATAAGCTACTCATGATAAGCCACTAGCATGTGATGCCAAATTTACTGGGAGAAGGAAAGTCTAAGTTATTTACGTCATAGCAACAGGCCCATAGAATCTAATGAGAGCAATAGTTGTGAACTTGCTGCAGTTTAGTTGTTGCTTTATCTTTGTTGGTGTGTTGTGGGCTTTTTCTAAAATGAAAGCGATAGTCCTTTCCCATCTGCAGCCTGTGATTCTTACGACAACTTGCAACATCGTGTCCTGTGTTTTTGTTTTTGTTTTTCCTAAGCAAGCAGAAATAATGCCAATCCAGATCCTACGAAACTGACTGAAATACAGGCAGGGAAGAAAGGAAATAGCAAATCATTGATTTTTGTTTTGTTTTGTCGGGCCATGTACCATGAATAAAACTCTTAGTCTTAACACTTGAAGGATATGTGCCAAGCATTTCCATTTCAAACAATGGTTTATAGTCTGGCTGCAGGCAGTCCTTAACAGTCATAACAAGAACAGTTCCTGGTTACGTGTTAAACCTGCATAAAGCCAAATTTACTATAAACATGAAGCACCTTACATGATACTGTTTTTCATTTTTGAAATTTAAAAATGAAGTAAAACATGCAGGGATGCAATACATGTAAAAAGAGACTTTGATCATACAGTTGCAGCTGTCATCTTACCCTTTTTTTTTGTTCAGATCTCCCTGAAACTATGCGCAAAGATAAACAAGGCTCATTAGAGAAAGAGCGTTGGGCTTACCTGAAACACATCTTCTAGTTATACGTGAGGAGAATCCAAAGCGTGGGCTGTCTCCTGCTTCCTTGCTTAAAGATGGAGTCAATCAAAGTTTAGTCCAGCCCCCTTTCCACTGCGCATGCCCAGTTTTTGATGAAGGCTGATGATTGACTTGGGAGAGTTCTTTGGTGCTCGTTCCTGACCATTCTGAGCTCGGGACTAACCATCTAAGGATGGGATTTGGTTCTCCTCCCGTACAACTAGAAGATGCATTTCAGGTAAGCCCAACACTCTTTCTCAGTTGTACGGGTCGGAGAATCCAAAGCGTGGGACATACCCAAGCTAATTGTCCTGAGGGTGGGCCAACTCCTTGTCCCGAGCCCCCATCTCTGTGTGAACTCTTTGAAGCACTCTTCTTCCAAAGGATGCTTCCGCTGATGCAAATGTATCCAGTTTATAATTTCTGATGAATGGAGATTGCGATGACCACATTGCTGCCCTACAGATCTCTTCAATCGAGGCCTGTGTGTTCCATGCTGCTGATGTGGCTACACTCCTGGTTGAATGTTCCATTATGTTACCCGGTAATTGCAATGATTGGCTTTCATAAGCTTTTGTGATACATGTCTTGATCCATCTGCCTATGGTAGATGGTGAAAACCTTGTCCCAACGAACTCGGTCTCAAATGAAATGAACAATGCTTCCGTTTTTCTAATGGGCCTTGTTCTCTTAATATAAATGCATATAGTTCTCCTAACATCCAAGGAGTGCCACTTCCTTGCTAGACTATGGACCAGTTCTGGGCAGAAGTCTGGTAGTACTAACTCTTGTGCTCTATGGAATGTAGAATTGATCTTTAGGTTAAAGGTTGGATCTAATCTTAATACTACCCTATTCGGGTGAAATATACAGAGGTCCTCCCTCACGTATAATGCTGCCAATTCTGAAATTCTTCTGGTTGATGTAATGGCTATTAGGAAGGCCACCTTAAGGGTGAGTGAAGGTAGTCCTACTGACCTCAGTGGTTCAAAGGTCTCAGTCATGAGTGCCCTTAGCACTCTTGTCAAGTCCCAAGTAGGGTACCTGTGTATCACTGGTGGCTTTAGATTGGTTGCTCCCCTGATGAACATGTGGATTAGGGGGTGTCTTGAGAGGGACTCCGAGGTCCTGCAACCCAACACTGAAGCTATTGCTGCTACCTGCCTCCTTAAGGTGTTAGGAGTTAAACCCTTCTCCAGGCCTTCCTGGAGAAAATCCTAACTAACACTGTAACTAACATTGTGGTTGGATCTATTTGTTTCTTGGAACACCAGGTTCCAAATGCTCTCCAAGTAGCATCATAAATTCTGTTGGTTGATGGTCTCCTGGATGCCTGAGTGTCTGTATTACCTTGTCTGAGCACTCTAAATGCTTTAGTGTGGTCCTCTCAAGTGCCATACAGTTAGTTGCAGCCATTGTGGCTCTGGGTGTGGTATGGCTCTCGGACTCAGTTCTACCTTGTCTGGGGGAATTCTCCATGGTCTGGATACCGACAGATCTACCAGATCCTTGTACCAAGACCTCCTGGGCCAGTGAGGTGCTACCATTAAGACCTCCGCCCCCTCTTCTATCACTTTCTTGATTACCCTTGGTATCAAGGGGAGTGGGGGAATGCGTAGAGCAAACCCCTCGGCCATGCTTCTCGGAGTGCATTGGTTGCTTCCACTCCCTGTGTTGGGAATCTCGAGTAGAATCTCAGGAGTTGTGGATTTGCTGGCATCACAAACAGGTCCAGGACTGCTCTCCCGAATCTGTGAGACAGTTCCCTGAACAGGTCCAGGTGTAGGCGCTACTCTGAGTGGTCGACCATTGTTCTGCTGATCCAATCTGCCTGAACCTTTTCCACTCCCAATATGTGTTCCACCCTGATCGATAGAAGGCCCTCTGCAGCCCAATCGCTCTGCTTCTTGCATTAGCGCTAGGGAGTGAATACCCCCCTGCCTGTTGATATGAGCCTTGGCGGTCACGTTGTCTGTCAGGATCAACACATGCTGTCCCACTATCACTGACCTGAAGGCCCTTAGAGCCAGGTGAAATGCCCTGAGCTCCAACCAGTTGATGTTGTTCTTGAGGTCTGACTGAGACCACTGACCCTGTGTAATCTGGCTCTGACAGTGGGCTCCCCAGCCTACTAAACTTGCATCTGTTGTGATAGTCAGTTGGGTGGGTTCTTGAACCCACATCCCCTCGTCACTGCGGGTGATCTCCACCACTGGAGTGACTGCTTCACTCTGGGGGGGGGAGACTCATACCTTGGTTCCTGTATTGCCCTTGCCTGCTCTCTGGTAAGGTAATAGGAACCACTGCAATGTCCTTACGTGCAGCCTGGCCCAAGGTACTATCGAGATGCACCGATATCAACTTCCCTAGTATTTGTGACAGCAAGTCCAGGGACACCCCGGAGCTGTGCTCACTTGATTTATTGATGACCTTATGCTGTCCTGCCTTTCCCTGTGACAGGTAAACCTTGCAGGAGTTGGTGTCTATTACAGCTCCTAAGTGTTGTAATCGCCTGGTTGGTTCTAAGTGGCTCTTTTCGAAATTCACCGAAAAGCCATGCTCTTGTAATGTCTGTATTGTGGTTTCTAGACCACTCTGTGCTCATAGAGTCGATATTGACTGTATTAATATGTCATCTAAGTAGCATTGGACCCGTATGGGCTTTGTCCTGAGGAAGGCTGCTACTGCTGCCAGGACCTTGGTGAAAGTCCTCGGTGCTGAGGACAGGACGAATGGTAGAGCCCTGTACTGGTAGTGTCTCCCTGCATAACAAAACCGCAGGAACTTCCAATGCCTCCTGGTAATAGGTATGTGTAGGTAAGCATCTGTGAGGTCTACTGATGTCAGGACATCCCCCTCCTGTATGGTCCCTAGTACAGCTTGCAGGGACTGCATCTTGAATCTCCTGTATACTATGTGCCTGTTTAGTAATTTGAGATCCAAAATTGGTCTCCACACCACCACCCCGATGCCTTCTGTACAACAAACAGGTTTGAATAGAACCCTTGTCCCTGTTCGTTCTCTGGTACCACTTGTACATCTGAATGTCCAGCAGATGTTGAACTGCTGTTTCCATAATTACCCTTTTGGTTCTGTCCCTTGGCATCTGGCATCTTCTGAATGAACTCGGGGGTATGGAGATGAATTCCAGAACTAGGCCTTTTCTTAATGTGTCTAGGACCCACTTGTCCATTGTAGTTGACACTCATTGTAGTGAATAGGCCCAGCCTCCTGCCGATGGGCGCATTGCTCCGACCGTCACTTTGTATGCCGGAAGGCCCTGCCGGTCGAACTCCAGAAGGGGCGCCTTCCCTGAGACCATTGTCCACCCCTATCTCTAAATCCTGACCTATGTCTAGTAGGGGTCTGTGTGTACTGTCTCTGTGTGTATGGGGAGTGGCTGAAGCCACCCCCCAAGATAGGAAAGGGCTGTTGCCGTGTATATGGAGAAGGTCGCCTATCTGCCTGACCAAGTTTCCTGGGTAAGACCTTCCTCTTGTCCTTGGTTTCAATCAGTAATGGCTCAATGGCCTCTCCAAAAAGTTTGTCCCCTTTAACTGGAGCTAATGCCAGTTTCCATTTATGTTTCAGATCTGCCTGCCAGTGGCGGAGCCAAACAAGTCACCTTGCAGCCCATTAAGTGTAGTGTCTGCTATGAACTCTGTTGCAGCAGTTATTTTGTTCAAATCCTGTTGCAATCGAAGATCATCAGGTGGCATCCTTTCCTGCATCTGTTCAATCCATATCAGGACTGCTCTGCTGAAAAATGATGCCGTGGACGTTGCCTTTACTGCCCATGCCATGGCCTGGTGAACTTTTTGTAGGGACTGTTCTGTTTTCTTATCCTCCCCTTGTAGACCATCCTCAGCTTCGTTAGCCAACACTGTAGCAGACATGGAGACTGCCACAGGATTGTCTATCGTGGGAACTGGGAATAGGTCCGCTAGTTCCGCATTATAAAATTTCCTCTCATTTCCCCCTGGCGTTGGGAAAATAACTGGTCTGTCCAACTGACCTTCCACCACTTGCCTGAACAATTCAGGTGAAGGTATGGATTCACTTTCAACCTTGGTTCTAGCAAAAAATCTATCTTTGGGATCAGATGGTTCTAACTCAGACCCTTCTGTCCCTGTGATTCTCCCCAGGCCTGTTGCTATCTTAGCCTTCTCCAGCAGCATCTTAAACAGCTGGTGATGAAATAGACCTGTGAACATTGGAGTTTCTGGTTCATTAATTTCCTCATCTGAGAAAGCTGACTCCCTATATTCTTCCTTTCTTGAAACAGAGGCCTCACTGTGAGTGTCTGATCTACTGCAACTGTCTCCCTGGAAGCCCAGTTCCTCCCTTACTCCACCTGCTCGAGTAGAATGATGATGAGCATCCTGCCTCCTCTCATTAGGAATCAGGCTGGGTCTGTTACCCTAACTGTCCCTGAATTCTGCCATCATTTCTTTCATCATAGCCCTCATTTCCTCTTTAAAGGACTGTTCCCTGACTTCTGATGCTGTGGAGGAAGAGCTGGACTCTGTTGAAAATCTCTTTCTCTTGGGGGAGGGCTCTTCGTTGCATGCCTGAGAGCATTGTCTTTCTGATTCACTCAATCTTTCGTTCACACAAAGAGCAGGCTGAAAAGGTGTTGCACCCTCTAGTGTTGCGCTCCTTTCCTGGTACTTTGCTTTCATTGGTTTGCCTGTTGGAGCGCGGGAATTTCCATTCTTCTCCGCCTCTTTTTCCGCCCTTGGGAAGCATTTCTCAATGGCGCTTTGTCTCCTTAATGCCTCCCTCTCATCGGACACCCTTGAGAGGCCTTTCTGAAGCTCTCCCAGCCGCTCTGGGTTCCTTTGTGCTTTGCTCTCTGCTCAAACTGGGGGCAGGGGATTCCTGTTCCTCCAGGCTTGCCTCTGTTTCAGAAAATTCGGCCATAGTCTTTCCCTTTGACTTTTGCCAATAGAGTATACTCAGACTGGCCTGAGCATGGACTCTAGCGTCCCTTTCTCCCGGGTAGGCTTGTGTGGCTGTGATGGAAGCTTGCTCAGCCTAAGACTGTGTTTGCCCCCAATTAAAGAGAGTGCTGGAGGCTTGTGCGGCTTCTGGTTTGTTTAACGAAGGCTCTGGGAAAGCTGAGTTAATTTGCCCTCCTTCTTTGCTAGCCGATCAAGAGCCCGCCCACTCTTACTGAGGCTGTTGCCACTTATTCTCTTAACACCAAACAGCTATGTGGGCTTTCCCATCTTGGGATGAGGTCCCAGCTCTTTCACTTACTCACGGTTTGCTGACTTTCACTCTTTCTCTTGTCTTTCTTTTTTTCTCAAAGTATCCAAAGCGTTGATCCTATATTTTCATTCTTTCTTTCTGAGCACTCTCTCCTTGTGTCCTCTTTGCATGGAGACAGAGTCAAAAACTGGGCATGCGCAGTGGAAAGGGGGCTGGACTAAACTTTGATTGACTCCGTCTTTAAGCAGGGAAGCAGGAAACAGCCCATGCTTTGGATTCTCCGACCCGTACAACTGAGAATCATAAATTATATTAGTACTTGGACTATTGCATTCAGAAGAGTTTGTAATTGTCTAAAATTCTTACTTGGCCAATTAGTCAATAATGCCTTGTCCCCATACCATTTAACCAAGTAAGTAATAAATAAGTAATCTTTCAAATTGCTGAATTTTTATAGTTAGATATATTTATTGGATTCCAGTTTGTTCCAACTACATTAAAAATTATTTCCCATTTGAAAGGCAGGCAAAGATAATAGATATGTTTTACTAAATTCTTTGATTAGTTCTGAAATTCTACCATTTCTTTCCTTGTGTCATTTATTCTGAAATAAATCCTATTAAACTCAGTGAGGGAGTTACTTCTTGAAAAGTGTTTAAGATGTTAGCTTAATCCTACGTCTGCTTTTCTGGGTGTAAACTCTCCTGAATAGAGTGGAAGTTAATTCTGAATAAAAAGCATGAAGTTGGGCAGTACTTTTTCATCTTCTTTATATACTAACATATACTTTATAAATTATGTCAATAATGTTTTTAATTGCTGTATCGTAAAACATTAGACATCAGATTAGGCACAGTTATACAATTAGGTCCTTCCAGAAATTCAACCTTGCAATCAAGATCTAGATAATAACGGGAACTCCAAGGACTTTTAGATAAGTTACTTTTATTGCAGACAAGAAAGGAATCATATGTGTATATGGACTCAATTTGTCTACTATCAAACTGTAGCTCTCAGAGTTTCAACGTTAATTCTTTTGAGCCAATAGACTTCTGGCTGTTCTTCTCCCAGCTTTGAGACTGAAATACACCTATTCCATGTTTACACAATACCTCTATCAACAATACTGGTTCTGGTCTTAAAACTTCAGAACTTACATAAGGGGAAAATATAGACACATTGCATTTATCAAGTTTTCTGACCTTTTAATACAGAATAGTCTGAATAAAACCATATTTCTTTATCAGATAAACGTTGAATTCTTAGAAGGAAAAAATCAGAAAATCCACATTGTAATGATTTTTTATCAAGTTTTTTTAAACTGAAGTTCCTGAATTGAACACTGGATTGATAGAATTTGTTGCCAACTCAAAAAATCTAGGTGTTATTTTGATCAGAATCACTGCATGAAGTAAAATAAGGTAGGTTTTTTTATATATATATCATGGTGCCCTCTGAAGCCAGCAATACCCTTATTATTCAGAAAACTACTGAAGACCTACCGTATATGCCGGCGTATAAGACGCACCCGGCGTATAAGGCGACCCCTCAACATTTCCACTCAAAATATAGTTTGTTATATACTCGCCCCTCTTCCGCACGCCTTCCACTTTTGCACTTTTTTTTTTTTTTTTGAGGCACTTTTGTGCACCGTGGAAACGAATCCCGTGAAGCTGAAAGGAGCAGCCAGCCTTCTCCCAGCTCCCAAGGAAGCAGGCTCGCACCGCCCGGGCTCCACTGAGGTATCCGGCTGGGGCTGTCAGGAGTTGTTACCACTGGCGTGGCTCCGCGCGGCTCCAGTCCGCGTTGCCTCGGGAAGGGAAAAAAAAAAAAAAGGAAGAGCCGCGGCGGCGCTTTGCAATGGCAGCAGCGGCTCCTGGTTTTGCCTTTCCCTTCCCGAGGCAACGCGGGACTGGAGCCGCGCGGAGCCGCGCCAGCGGTAACAACTCCTGACAGCCCCAGCCGGATACCTCAGCGGAGCTTGGGCGGTGCGAGCCTCGTTCCTTGGGAGCTGGGAGAAGGCTGGCTGCTCCTTTCGGCTTCACGGGATTCGCTTCCACGGTGCAAAAGTGCCTCAGCCGCGGCAGCGCAGTGCTTCCCAATTACTATTTGCCGGCGTATAAGACGACCCGGCATATAAGACGACCCCCCCAATTGGAGGCATGTTTTCAGGGCAAAAAGTCGTCTTATACGCCGGCAAATCGGTAGCTGTTTTCTCAGCCCATGGGGACATGGTAATTGTAGAACTCCCTTTTATCCTTTTGCCTGATTTTATTTTCATTTCATTTGGTCTTAGTTTTCAATGCCTTGCTGTTCTAGTCAGCGATACCTTTTGTGTGATTTTTATATTCACGCATACACTCACACTATAAACCCATGCATGGGTTTATGCCAATCTGTGAATTTTTAACCAAAATATCATGAAAAATGTGCCTTCCACAGATAAGCCAAACCCATTGGGGGGGGGCTTCCTTTGGCATTTAAAATTATCAGCTTATCTACAAGGATATACAGTAGCTTTACAGCTGTAAGCCAGCCAGAGTCATCTGGGAATTGGTTGACCTATTAAATAAACACAATACAGTAAAATTGGAAGGAGTACAGGAGAAAACAAAACAACTTTCTTACAGAACAGAAATCTAGTAAAAAAATACTATCATTTGCTTTTACAGATTATAAAAGGAATGAATAGTACTATAATAGTACTATAAAATAGTACTAATAGTATTAAATAGTACTAAAATAGTACTAATACCGTGTTTCTCATATAATAAGGCCGGGTCTTATTTTTTTGAGCCCTGAAAAAATGGCTAGGCTGTCTTTTCGGGGTGACTTAATTCCCCCCTTGCATCTTTGGGCGGGCGGGCAGTGATGGCTTGGATGTTGACCTCGGCGTTGGTGGGGCACTTCGTATTGGGGTCAACGCAGGCAGCACCATATTCGGGTGTGCCACAAAAGTAATTCCTAACGGCAAGCCCCCCACCATTCCCCCCATTTCGCATGTTTTAATATAGGCCTTAATTTGGGGGAGGGGCTTAATTTCATTTCATGCCTATAAAACATGCTGGGACTTCCTATTGGGGGAGGCCGTATTGTTGGAGAAACAGGGTAGTAATAGTATAGTATAGTACTATAAAAACAAATACTAATGGTTCCAATTTGGATTTTGCTATGCTTTCTTTGGGTTAGATGGATTATAATGCTTTGTTTACTTGATGGGAAGAGTGGCAAACATGTAGATTATTCTGTCTGGGTCGTAATGGGGTTGTACTCTTAATTATAACTAAAACCCATTCCACTCTTTTCAGTTACAGAATCTATAACTAGATTATATATAACCTATAACTAGATTACTATAACAGAATCTAAATCTAGATTATAATATGAATATAATCTATTCATATGCAGTTATGTGAACTGTACACAGGAGGAAACTGAAAAAGATGAACTATCAAATGTATGGATGTTGTTTAATGAGTTGCCTAATACATGATTTGCAGAAAAGTTTTAATTATTGACACAGAAAAAAATACATGAAAAGGATCATTCACCTACCGTGGCTTGCAAAATAATTTTGGTTGAACATAAAACAGAAGCCGTTTTCTGGGGGGGAATCTCCATAATCTAAAATTGCTAGAGGGAAAAAACCTGCCAAAAGAAGTGACAAGATTTTTTTCCCCTTTAAAATGTTTTGCAATCAGTTTTAAAAATTTCAACTTTATTGTAAGTATTGTGTAATCAAATTATTTTGTAAATACCCTCATGCCAAAGGTGTTAGATCTTACGTCCTAACTTTCACAATTATGACCAACTAATATACAAGTTACATTTATAGACTGTATAAATTTCCACTGGGCTAGCTACTGTAATTTAAATTAACATCCCAAAACATATGCAATTGTTATCATGGCTACAAATATTCATCAAAATATTTATTTGGTATAAGAGGCAGCTTTTTAATGCTTTTACAGATCAGTCAGTTTTTGTAGCCTTCAGCATGCTGGCTGAGGAATTTTGGGAGTTGAAGTCCATATATCTTAAAGTTGCCATGTTTGAAAAACACTGGGCTAAAATATGGAGAATTTAATAAGTAATTATTGCTCCAAAAATTTGAGCTGCATGGGGCAAAAGCATTTCCCCATACCCATGATTAAAATAAAATAACTTTGTACTGCTTCTGTAATATTGGACCTGTATGAATGGTTTCAGCTGCTTAAACTATTTTTTTCTGGCTCAGCTATAATAGATTCAGAATAGCATAAAGGCAGCCTTTGCATTTCTAATCTTGAAGCTCTGCAACAATATCTCTAACCAGGCTTGCATAGAAATTCTTACAATTTCAAGGCTATGAAAATCTTATTGGTTTAGTATAGAGATGAAGGTTGTATTAATATGATATACTTACTACAAAGTACACTATATGTAAACTATAACAATATATTTTTCTTGTTAAACTTATTCATTCAGTACTACTCCCTCTACATTTTCAATTATTTTTTACTCTATTTTCATATAAATTTCTAATCTCAAGTCAGCTTTCCAATAAAAAGGTTTGTTACTTAACAGGAAGATAAAAGGTAAATTGACAGACCTCTAGCAATACACAACACAACATAACTATCACTTTGAAAGTTGCAGAGTGAGTTAGAATTTAGGGCTCCTTGCAAATAGTTGCTGCTGAAATTATGATGGGGGCATTTGTATGCTAAAACTCCCACCCAGATCATGTGTACAGTTTCCCCACATGTAATTATGCTCATTCATGTTGAATGCCTGTGGGGAAACCACCCTCACTATTACAATTGTGGAACATCAGTAGGGTATTATCTAGATTCACAGTACCAAATAGGACTAACATACCGACCTATTTAGAGAATGTGGTATGTAGCATAATGATATGAAAAGAAAAAGCATATTTAGAAAGTTTATATAACTGAAAAGTGTGGAATTCTCTAATATAGATTAGTTTGAAAATGTGTTCAGCTGAGTATTTGTGCAAACCTTTATCAAAACCTTAAGCTAAGTACACACAGATCAATAAAACAGCCAACTGAGCACATAGGGATATTGAGTCTGGGGGTTGCTAGTGCATTTATTACCTCATTGAATTAGGTTACTTTTTTTTTTTTTGCATTGAAGGGAATATCTGAAGAGTTATCTAAAATCAGCAGTAAGGAAACGCCATAGGGATTGGTATGACATCAGCCACGAGAATATCAGTCAATAGAGTCAATATACTCCTTTAATTGAATGTTTTGGAGTTCTAATCTCACACTGGCAAATAATGACAATGAATATAAAGACATGCCAAAGGAAAGGAATGCAAAAATAAAAGATGAAACTAGACAATTGCCCACATAGCTCATATGCAGACCATCTTTGGGAGCTACACCCACCTTACCATTAAGCAAAAGTTTCAGTGAGCTGTTTCCATATTTTTTGGAAGCAAACACTAATTTAGAAGTATTGATAAATAAAATTATAAGCATGTATTTTCATGGAAGCAAACCTTGAGATGATGGGGAATCATAAGCTTGGAAGCAGAGGTGATATTCAGCAGGTTCTGACCAGTTCTGGAGAACCAGTAGCGGAAATTTTGAGTAGTTCGGAGAACCGGCAAATACCAACTGGCCCCGCCCCATCTATTCTCTGCCTCCCGAGTCCCAGCTGATTGGCTGGGTCTTCTTTTCTTGCCCTGCACAGGAGAATGGAGCTGGAAAGCAGGTTAGTGGGGTGGCGAAGGAAACTTCCCTGGAATGGGGTGGGGATGGAGATTTTACAGTATCCTTCCCCAGCCTCGCCCACCAAGCCACGCCATGCTCACCAAGCCATGCTACAGAACCGGTAGTAAAAAAAAAATTTAATCCCACCACTGCTTGGAAGGGACTTTAGAGATCTTTTAGTCCATTACCCTCTGCCCACTGGGCTAGCTACTGTAATTTAAATTAACATCCCAAAACATATGCAATTGTTATCATGGCTACAAATATTCATCAAAATATTTATTTGGTATAAGAGGCAGCTTTTTAATGCTTTTACAGATCAGTCAGTTTTTGTAGCCTTCAGCATGCTGCCTGAGGAATTCTGGGAGTTGAAGTCCATATATCTTAAAGTTGCCATGTTTGAAAAATGCTGGGCTAAAATATGGATAATTTAATAAGTAATTATTGCTCCAAAAATTTGAGCTGCATGGGGCAAAAGCATTTCCCCATACTCATGATTAAAATAAAATAACTTTGTACTGCTTCTGTAATATTGGACCTGTATGAATGGTTTCAGCTGCTTAAACTATTTTTTTTCTGGCTCAGCTATAATAGATTCAGAATAGCATAAAGGCAGCCTTTGCATTTCTAATCTTGAAGCTCTGCAACAATATCTCTAACCAGGCTTGCATAGAAATTCTTACAATTTCAAGGCTATGAAAATCTTATTGGTTTAGTATAGAGATGAAGGTTGTATTAATATGATATACTTACTACAAAGTACACTATATGTAAACTATAACAATATATTTTTCTTGTTAAACTTATTCATTCAGTACTACTCCCCTCTACATTTTCAATTATTTTTTACTCTATTTTCATATACATTTCTAATCTCAAGTCAGCTTTCCAATAAAAAAGGTTTGTTACTTAACAGGAAGATAAAAGGTAAATTGACAGACCTCTAGCAATACACAACACAACATAACTATCACTTTGAAAGTTGCAGAGTGAGTTAGAATTTAGGGCTCCTTGCAAATAGTTGCTGCTGAAATTATGATGGGGGCATTTGTATGCTAAAATTCCCACCCAGATCATGTGTACAGTTTCCCCCACATGTAATTATGCTCATTCATGTTGAATGCCTGTGGGGAAACCACCCTCACTATTACAATTGTGGAACATCAGTAGAGTATTATCTAGATTCACAGTACCAAATAGGACTAACATACCGACCTATTTAGAGAATGTGGTATGTAGCATAATGATATGAAAAGAAAAAAGCATATTTAGAAAGTTTATATAACTGAAAAGTGTGGAATTCTCTAATATAGATTAGTTTGAAAATGTGTTCAGCTGAGTATTTGTGCAAACCTTTATCAAAACCTCAAGCTAAGTACACACAGATCAATAAAACAGCCAACTGAGCACATAGGGATATTGAGTCTGGGGGTTGCTAGTGCATTTTATTACCTCATTGAATTAGGTTACTTTTTTTTTTTTTTGCATTGAAGGGGAATATCTGAAGAGTTATCTAAAATCAGCAGTAAGGAAACGCCATAGGGATTGGTATGACATCAGCCACGAGAATATCAGTCAATAGAGTCAATATACTCCTTTAATTGAATGTTTTGGAGTTCTAATCTCACACTGGCAAATAATGACAATGAATATAAAGACATGCCAAAGGAAAGGAATGCAAAAATAAAAGATGAAACTAGACAATTGCCCACATAGCTCATATGCAGACCATCTTTAGGGAGCTACACCCACCTTACCATTAAGCAAAAGTTTCAGTGAGCTGTTTCCATATTTTTTTGGAAGCAAACACTAATTTAGAAGTATTGATAAATAAAATTATAAGCATGTATTTTCATGGAAGCAAACCTTGAGATGTGGGGAATCATAAGCTTGGAAGCAGAGGTGATATTCAGCAGGTTCTGACCAGTTCTGGAGAACCAGTAGCGGAAATTTTGAGTAGTTTGGAGAACCAGCAAATACCTCTGACTGGCCCCGCCCCCATCTATTCTCTGCCTCCTGAGTCCCAGCTGATTGGCTGGGTCTTCTTTTCTTGCCCTGCACAGGAGAATGGAGCTGGAAAGCAGGTTAGTGGGGTGGCGAAGGAAACTTCCCCTGGAATGGGGTGGGGATGGAGATTTTACAGTATCCTTCCCCAGCCTCGCCCACCAAGCCACGCCATGCTCACCAAGCCATGCTACAGAACCGGTAGTAAAAAAAAAATTTAATCCCACCACTGCTTGGAAGGGACTTTAGAGATCTTTTAGTCCATCCCTCTGCCTATTGCGGGAATCTTTTTTCTTTTTTAGCAGTCAAAGTTTTCCACTGTTTTCAAATTAATGTTTCTTATGATTTACCCTGTGAAAAACCAAACCAATGTACCAAACAAACAAGCCACCAACACAGGTGATATTCTTCCCTAGCTTTCCAGGAATGCAACCTAATATACCACTGGAAACTAAACTACCTTTTCTTGTTCTTTCTTAGATACTAGGTAACTTGTATTGATGAATACAAAGATGCTGCTCAGTGGTCATGCTTCACGCAGATAGAAATAAATGAGGCAGAGATCAGAGATAATTTTAAATTGTATTCCCATTTTCTAGGACATCCTAGTCCCTGTTATTTTCTTTTTATGGAGCAAATTAAATAGATTCAGACAGCAGCTAAAAAGATAGGTAATCCATCGTCCCTTTGTATAGATAAGAGGAGAATATCTCATTCTTGTCATGTCATTCCGTTCCAATACCACCACCACACACACACACACACACCACTTTGGCATCTTTGTATAGCTGTGTAGTGTAACATTTATAATAATTAAGTATAATATATAAATATGCAATTATTATATGCATATACATGGCCTAAGGATTTTAGATTCCTGCAAAACCTAAAACACGAAGGAGGAAGAAACACCAGGCTGATCATATGGAAAAACTGACTAACATCCTTTCAACAAAATTAGAATTGCAAACGAATAATGGGTTTATTGTTAAATCCTTAATGAGATTTATTAAATGAATGTGAGTCAAATATTTCACAATCTACAAAGCACTTGCTTTCCTTTTAATATACAGCAGTCTAACCAGAATGAGCATGTGACTATATAAAGCATAATAATATGTTGCTGTTTTGCAATGAAACAGCAAGCTAATTTAGTGATCTTTCATATAAAAGATGTGTTTAAAAGAGCAGGGGAAAAATGCCACATTAAGTGGCATCCCCAGAAAATGTTGCTGGGTTCGTGGACTTTTGAGGAGGTATGGCTGTGCTCAATTTTGACAGAAATATAATTTGTATGTTTTGAGTTAGCACAATGAATGAGCCAAGCCATGGTTTATGGCTTAGCATTTCTAAATGAATCAAACTATTGTGGCTTGTTTGTTCATAACATTGTGGGGGAAAATGAAGCATGGCTTTTCATGGGGTGGTTTTTTCATGACTGCTTGCGTGCAAGCAAGATATCTCATATGAAGATGGAGGTACCTATTTATTTATTTATTTTATTTGAATTGTCAATTGCTTACAAGATAATAGGTATAAGTATAAACATGAGTAAGAATATAGGAAATAGGTATGAATAAATGGGGACAATAGGACAGCGATGGTAGGCACGATTGTGCACTTATGCACTTCCTCAAAACTGTTTCCATGAGCTGCGAAATGTGCTACATGTTCATAGCCTACGTATTTTAGAAACTAGTAAGCCTTGGGATTTTATTGATCTGTCTCAAGGCATGCCATTTTATTCCTGGGAACCTCATAAAAATGGAATAGCTTGCATTTATCTAATTTATTGAATTCTCTTTAAAGCCTTTTTCAATGTTAGATCAGGTACAAATTACTGTTCCCATCAATTGTTCTGTAAAGACCCTTGTTCTATAAAACTCCTTGAATCAAAACCCTGGAGAATAACTGTTTTAATATTATTAAAACAGTTAATAAATATTATACAATAAAGTGGCTCCATTTCTTACCTAGTTACCCACACTTTGTACAGCAGATCTAAAGAGTCCATACAGAAAAATAATTCCCACTCTTATAAGCTGCCTGAGTTATCTGTCTCATTCTGCCTGTGCCATTGCATATTAGCTAGAGGCTATGTTGGGCCCAAGACACCATTCTACTACAGATATCTAGTTATGTAATTGAAGTGGCAAAGAAGCATAATTAATAAATAAATATCAAGCAAAGGCAAAGACTCCCTCAAGCTTCTGTAGGCTTTATAAACACAACTATTTTTTCTAGGAAACAATATGAAAGTGCTGTGTTATTGTGTTTTCCAAGATTTTTTAAAACTTGGCACAGAGCAGAATATTTTGGTGGTTTATCAACCAAGTATAGCACCATCCAGTCTTGTCTTTTATCACTATTTCCTGTAAACATTATATTATGTAGGAATTTTCTAAACTTTTTAGAATAACTTTTGTTATAAACTTGTTTATTTTATCTATTTGTTGATAGCACTCTAGAAATCTCTTAAAGAGAGCCTAAATAATTTTAAAAATCAAATGAATAACAATATATTAGTTGCAGGCATTGAATAGAAACATCTTCCCACTGAATAGTTGATAGTAGACATGGGGTTGGGAAAATAGGGAAAACAATGCAGGAAGAAATAGCATTAGGATCTCTGGATTAGGCCTGCTAAACATTGCACAAAATAAAAAAGGTTTGCTGCATAATAAACTAAATGCATTAATAAACCAAGCACCTTTTAATCCATAATCTGACAAAACCCGTGGTATTTGTTAATATTAATTGCATGATTAAATGAATAGCAGAAGGGGATTTTCTTAATGCTAAAATGAAAAAAGAAAAAATTGGAAAAGCCCTGCATACAAACTGGCATTGCCTGATGCTAGAAGGCAATACATTCATGATTTCAATACTATCGACTATGTATCCTTCTGGATCAGCTTTGGGGGTTGGGGCTTTATGCTATCCTGGTTCACTTCCTTCCTCTGTGGTTGCTCTCATTTGGTGTTAATATGAAGTGAGAGGTCCAACCCGCGTCCATTGCCTTGTGGGGTCCCACAGGGCTCAGTACTGTCTCTGCTTCTATTTAACTTCTACAGTGAAGCCATTGGATGAGATCATCCATCACCATGATCTGAGATATCATCAATATGCTGATGATACTCAGCTGTATGTCTCAACCCGTGGTAAGTTAAGTGATTCTGTGACCTTCCTCTTGTGGTGCCTGGAGGCTGTTAGGAGCTGGATGAGGAGCAATACATTGAAATTGAGCCCTGGCAAGACCAAGGGGCTCCGGGTTTGGGGTTCTTTGTTCCATGTAGAATTGCCACCTTTGGTCTTGGATGGGATGGCACTACACCAAACAGACCCAGTGCATAATCTGTGGGATTCTCCTGGGCTCACGACTCCTGCTTGAAGAACAGGTGGCAGTCGTAGCCAGGAGAGCCTTTGTGCAACTGTGCCAGTTACACCCTTTCCTGGACCAACAATCCCTACTCATGGTAATTCATGCCATAGGTACCTCCTGTCTTGACTATTGCAATGTGCTCTACATAGGGCTGCCCTTGAAAAGCATCTGGAAGCTACAATTGGTTCAAAATGCAGCAGCCCACATGGTTTTATGCAGATCTCAGTGTGCACATGTGTCACCTTTCCTGCAGAAGCTGCATTGGTTGCCTATTTGCTTCCGGGACCAATTCAAGGTGCTGGTTGTCACCTTTAAACCTCTTCATGGTTTGGGACCAGGTTATCTGAAGGCCATCTCTTGCCAGTCACATCAACCCAACCCACTAGAGCCGGGACGCAAGGAATTTTGCGAGCCCCATCCCCTAAGAAGGTACATCTGGCAGGACCCAGAAGAAGGGCCTTCTCTATAGTGGCTCCTTTCCTCTGGAATATTATCTCTCCAGAAATTAGACTGGCCCACATTCTGACACTCTTTTGTAAGGCCCTGAAGACATGTTTTTTCCGACAGGTCTGGGGAGCTCAGAGTGGGATGGAGCCCATTAAATGGCTGGTTTGAGTGGGTTGTTGCTGAGAGAGTGGCAGTGTTATTTTATTATTTTGTACTATTATTATTATTATTATTATTATTATTATTATTATTATTATTATTATTATTATTATTATTATTATTGATGTTGTTGTTGTTGCTGTTGTTTTTACCTTTGTGTTTATTGTCTGTAAGCCACCCAGAGTCACTATGAGTGAGTAGCTGGCTACATACATTCTCTAAAACACATAAGTAAAATAAATAAAATGATTACATCTTCTAAAGTGAATAATAAAGCAAGACTGAAGTTAAATGAAGTTCAAAATACTTGCTATGGAATTGTGTGATGAAATCTAGCTGTGCAATCTTACATATAATATATTAAATCTATATTCCTTTAACACGTGTATGAGCAAATAATAGTATATCTTTCTACACATCAGTCCATACAGTCTCCCTGTAAAATTGGATGGTAAAATCAAGATCTGTCACTCTGTACCAGTCTATGAGTGTTGTACATGGATGTTTAGTCCACAAGATAGCAACATAAGTATCCACCCCAAAAGAGAAAATACATAGCTAGCAAAGTAGTCCAACCAAGTGGGGATCAAGTCATGGATAGTTATTGTCACAGCACACAGTTTCAAGTAGTGAAGTAACTGATACACCACATCCAGAGTATGGCTTCTACTTCCTGTTCTAGTCTTTCATGCAAATGCACTTCGAGAGTAACTACTGGAACCAATGATATGGGATTGCTACTCTGTTTACTGATGAACTGTAGCTCTTCATAGGAGACCTTGTTTTGTGCTGGACACTAGTTTTACTTTAGGATTTCATTATCAGTATCTCTGCACCAGCCTAGAGGGGGACATATAACCAACTAATAACTTCTTCCATGATTTTTGTGTAGATGCTATTTAGAAATAATGGCTGCAACTTAAAATGAAATAGAGTTCATCTCACCATAGTGAGGATGGCTTTAGTCTGGCGACCTGCATGCCTATTTAGATGTGGTTTCAATGACCCAGCAATAATTTGAACATTGTGGTCCTAGTTCTCATTACTATTTCATCAATGATGGGGGGGAAGAGGGGGGAGGGAGGGGAAAGGTCCCATAATGTCCTAAAGAAGAACTGCACCTTTCTGTACTCGGCAACTTCTATTGCATGTTCCATTTTGAGGAAGGGGTGGTGAAGGTGGTTGTGCTGCAATTCCAGAAAACTGTTGGAGAAATTGATTATTTGGACTCTTTTTAGTCAGATTTCAGGCCTGGGCATGGAACCAAAACAGCATTGATCCCATTTGTCAATGACCTCTGATAAAAGCTGGATTGGTGTAAGGAGATCCAGCTATCCTTCTCTTCTTGACTTCGTTGTGGCTTTCAATCCCATTGATCATGGTATCCTTCTAGGTTGGTTCTGGGAGTAGAAAGGCAATGTTGTGTTGCTCTGGTTCTCTTTTTTCCCTAGTTTTTCCCTAGTTTCCCTATTTTGTACTTTTCTGTGTTCCCGTTGATCTGGGGCAAAGGCCTTGGCTCCTGCGCTGTGGTGTTTCTTGGCCCCTATTCTACAGAGATTCTGCAGGGCTTGGTACTCTCTCTGCTCTTGTTTAACACCTACATGAAGCTGCTGGATCAAGTCAGTGGATAGCATGGTATGAGGTATTATCGGTAAGATGATAATACCAGCTTTACATCTCTACCCTTGGCTGCATGTGTGATGCTATGAAGGTTCTATTGTAGCATCTGGAGGCTGTAGAAGTTTGGATGAGGAATAACAGGTTTCAGTTTAATCCCAGCAAGACTGGCTAGCTTTTGGTATAGAGTCCTCTGGATCAGAAATTTTTTCATCTTTGATTCTCAGTGGGGCTACTCTATCCCAAACAGAACCAATCCACAATTTAGGGGTTCTCCTGGAGTCACAGCTCCTGTTTGAAAAAGTAGTTATGGTAAGGAGGGCCTTTGCCCAGCTTCATGTTGTGCAGTGTGCACCATTTGTGCCCTTTCCTGGACCATGAGGTTCTGTTCATGGCCACTGGTCCTGTAGTCTCCTCTCAAATGGGCTACTGCAATGCATTTTACATCGGACTGTCCTTAAAACTACAGTGTAGTAGCAGGAGTAGTTATGTCACTTCTCGACCAGCATATGTTACACCTCTGCTCCAAAGCTGCCAATATGCTTCCAGGTGCAAACAAAAGTGCTGGTTGTAGCCTATAAAGAGGAAGGAAGGAAGGGAGTGAGGGAGGGAAAAGAGGCATGCTCTGATCCTGCTTATTAGAGAGTCCAAATTGGTGAGGCCGAGGAAGAGGTGAGGCCCAGTTTTTTCTGTCATAATGATTGACCTCTGGAATATTATTCCCCCCATAGATCTGACTTGCAATTGTTAGTTTTTTGTAAGGCCTTCAAAATGAGTGAACACATACAATGAATGAATGAATGAATGAATGAATGAATGAATGAATGAATGAATGATGCTAAATATTTCTGTGAACACCTAGTGGCTTTAAATAACAACATTAACAGTTAATAAAACAATGAGGCCTTTATTTTACCGCTTCATAGCACTCAATAAAAATCTTCAGGAATTCAAAATGAATCAACTTGTTAATCACCCCTCTTTTGGGGGGAAATACCGATGTCTGTATTACTCAGCAATTCTATTGCCAGCCACTATTCTTTCAGCCATTGTAATTTATGTTAATAGAAGATTTTCTATGCTACAACTAATTCATATGGCTCCTTATTAAGCTTGATAAGCAGATATGGTGGGAAGAAAGCTGGAGTAAAAATTTCCTGCAGAATATTATCATCATGACTTTTAGGAGAATAGGAACAGCCAATAACTATTCATTCCACTTGAACTAGTTGACCTGTTTTTGGATTAATATCAACATATTTGATAATTTCTTGGATCACCAAGTGTCAAACTTACTTTTCAAAATCTTTAGCAAGAATTTAATTTTCATTATGACTAGTTTTCGTTCAGAATCCTTACATCTAACATCTTCCTTCCTTCCCTCCCTTCCTCCTTCATATCCTCACAACGCTCTCTTTCTTCCTTACATATTTCATTTCATATTTCATTTATTTACAATATTTACAACTCACACAAATCAACAAGGACTTTGGACAAAACCATAAGTATAAAAAGGGGAAAACATAGTTATTAAAATCCCCATTAAACTGTATAATGCTTCACAGGCAACTCATAGTTTATTCTACCTAAGGCCAAATACACATTAAAATAGCATTGTTTCATCTAGTTCAGAAAATTCCAATAAGTTAGCAGCCATTTTTACCTGCAAGCAGAAGAGTGGGACGGTGCTCCAAGAACACTGCTACTAGCCATAACTAAGAAACTAACCTTGTGCTACTCAAAGATTAGAACTGGTGTCAGTCCATAAACAGTTGAATTCCATTAAGCATTATGGAATGTAGGGTGCGTTCTGTAAGAGCTGTAACAATGGTATCATTATATGACATAATGCTTGTATGATTTAGGATATGAAATGTTGCATCTATCTTAAAGGTATGCAACTTGATACCATTCAGTTATTTTGGATAACTTCTACGTTGGCGATGTTCTATGGGTTATTTTTAAAAAAAAATGAAAAAAAAAATCTGAAAAGAAAACCCATACTACCATTATTCCATAAAACAAAATTAACTACCCCATAATATCTGTCTGTATAGTATTTTCAAATACATTGCATCAGGCCTTCTCCAAAGGTAGCATGCATCAATTCAGCTGGAAACTGAACTTTTAAACAGTCTTGCTGCTTAGATATTTAAAAAGATGTAGTCCCAGAACATGTAGAAAACCGTATTTTTGGAGAAGGTGCAATATGGTTTTACATTTTCAAAGATAAGTGTACAGACCACCCTTATGCCAAAATTTCTACAACTTTTTTCAACACTAATTGAAAGCAGAAGCGAAATTAGCGATATAAAAACAGAAATTAAATCAGAGCTTTCAGGCACCAAATACAATTGAATCAATGGAGAAATGGCAGGATATTAGCTAAATCTTAGCCAAATTTCTTAAATAATGAATCACTAAAATGTGATGTTACAGCATACATCTTGGGATATCCTTACAAGGTTCATTGATTTTACATGCTATGAACAACTGATAATAAAAGTGGTTTGAATTTTTTTTGGGAAGATTAAAAAATAGTTACCTTTAAGACATGCTTGACACTTAAATGGAGATATCTATCCAATTATCTTGACAAGATATCAAAGTGGTTTTTTTTCTGACTTATAGTATAGTCTGCAGCTTTGGGCATCCTAGATCAGTCATTAAAATGACTGAAGACTGAATGAACTATAGAGTAAATACATTTAGACAAGTTGATTGCTAAATTGAAAAAGATGAAAATGAAGTACTGATCTTGGTTAAATAATTCCCAATTTGTCTTTTGCTTCACAAATTCACAATGATCCAAGAATCTATGCCATGTTAATTTTGTTTAAATATCTTCTCCTGCAAAAGTTCTGGCTTGCAAATACCTCTGCAATGTTGAAATCTTGCTTCTTTTTCTCGGATTCTATTGCTGCATAGTTAATTAAGCATTTTTTAAAAATTAAAGCCAGTTCAGCTCCATTAAGTCTACCAGATTAAATAGAATTAAATCCAACTGAAATGACCTATGTAAATAAACCATATAACTTCTTAATTTAACTACATAATGAAGGAATGATAATGGAACAGCAGTGCAGGGCAGAAGTGGTACTCATAATTTGTTTCAGGAAGGAATGTCTGGTATAAAATGCTGGTAACCTCCATCTCTTTCTTTAGAAAGCATTTTACACACACCATCTGCCCCTTTAAACAGAATTAGTGCAAGTTAGTTAATGTTACTGGATTTGAACTGCAAAAAAACAGACAACTAATAAATCGTAGCAAAGAGATATAGAAAACTATCTGGTCATCTGGATTTCTGCAGCTCAAAATGGCATCTTTACTGTTTCAATTTTTTTCTTCAAGATAGGACTATTTTTACTCGAGTCCCCAGGCATTTTATGAGATCTCCAGGATTTTTCAAAGATAACACATAAGGGGTCAGCCGGACTATTAGCAAAACCAGTCAATACCATTCATCACAACTTCAACATTTAATCTGAAACTAAATATTTTCTGATCATGAAATCTATTTGTCTTAAACTATCATTCTGTCTCTTCATTATATTTTTCACAATTATCTGATGAAGCAGATAAACTCTTGTTGGAGAAGACTGAGCCAAAACAAGAATTTGATAGCCTTCCCTGGTTGCATGCATTTGACTATATTTAGCTTTAGCTTTCCTTAATCTGAAGAATTCCAACTTTCCCAAATCCCATTACTTCTACCTCGTCTATTAATTTTTTTCATGCTAGGATTACATGCAAGACAGTTCATCTCATTAGACTTTTTACCTCAAAGAAATTCATCATCAGGAGAAAAATAGTTGTTTCTGAGCAGATGTTGGGGAAACTAAATATTTCCTTCACATTAAACTTCTTGTCTCTCTGGAAAGATTTGCAAGTAGCTTTTGAAAAATAACAAAACTACCTCCTGGGTGGGGAGAGGTGGCTGGTAATGTAGACCTCATAGTCTCTATGATCTTGCCAAGTTGGGTTTCTGAGCTGAAGGATACTTTTAGTATATAATGCAACTCTTCCTCTCTTTCTATTGTTACTATTCCTTTTCAACCTTCTATGTCCTTCAGCTATAGTCCAAATATGGGATCTTTCATCTGCTATTGAACCCTATTATTCTATTGAAAATTCAAGTTCCTCTTGTTTGCCATAACAGCAAGAGTTCATGAATAGCAACAAAAGTACAAATGTTATGAGCTTTTTAAAAAGTGTAATAGGCCCCAGTACCACCTCCTTCTACATGGCACACATTGTTTCTTAAGCCCAGATAAACACCATGCAAAAATCTATATCTTGGGCAGAACTTCAGATTGGCCTTATAAAAAGGCCATGCTTCTTCTGCTGCAAGTCAATGTTTAAAGTATTTGTTACTCATTTTCCTGTACTTTTGATCCTTTGTTGCTTCTTATCTGGAATTATAACAGTAAAAGAATCAAAAATAAAGTCCAAAGGAAAGTATATCATTAAAAATCATGCACAAGGCTACTTAAGGTTCAGGTCTGGAAAAAAAAAGAGAAAGAATAAACTCTCTGAAATTAAACTTATCTTTGCTGAGTTTTCTAAATTGTATGTATATACTGAGAACAGTTTAATGTAGCAGTTAAAGGCACCAAGCTAAAAACTGGGAGAACATGAGTCTTAGTGCTGCCTTGAGCCAAAGCTAGCTGGGTGATCTTGGGTCAATCACTCTCTTTCAGCCTTAAGAAGCAGGCAAAAGAAAGCCACATCTGAAAACGTTGGCAAGTAAATTGCAGGGACTTGTCCAGGCACTTAGCAGAAGTCAATAATAACTGGAAAGCACAAATCGTGAAACATGGCCCCTAAACCAGTTGAGATGCTAAGTTCTTGTAAGTAAAGAATCAAGGTTTCATAACATGTTATCACTTATTGTGATACTCTTGGCATTGTTATCTTTCAAAAGTATTTATTTGGAACAACATAGCATTGATTGAATGTGGCTTAGCATCAGAGGTGGGATGCTACTGGCATAACAACCGGTTCGATGGTCATGCATGCCAAACACGCTGCACACGTATGTCCTAAGACTAAAGGAAAACCCTTGCGCCTCTCAGCTGATTAGCAGGGCAGTCCGCTCTGCCCCGCTGAACAGCTGAGAGGATAAAAAGGACCCAGGAGCACGGGTGGGTGGGAGGGCCCAACTGAAGAATCTCAGAGCAAGTCGGACCAAACCAGTTCTATGAGAGCTGCTCTTCGGAGCTACCGGTATGCCCAAACCAGTCCGGACCAGTAGCTTCCCACCCCTGTTTGGATGTTATGTAAATCTGGCTCATATGGTTCCATGTATTGTGCAAACTCAGAATGAGTTAATTCAGACACCAGGTAAAGTTTTGGAAGGCAGCTTTATAATAGTCATTTTAGATCTTAGTTAGGCTGTCTAAATCATTTAAATGTAGATTTTTAAAAAATCTGCCTTTATTATTTTTCATAAGTAACTCAAGGTGGTGAATGTCCCTACTATTCCTTCCTTCCTCCTCCTACTTTCTCCTCAACACTGTAATTGGGCTGGCTTTCATGCCTAAGGCAGGACTAGAACTCCTTATCATGATAAAAATACAAACAACATGACTTCCCCATCACAAGACCCATTACCTAATGTGACCCATACCTAACCCCTGACAAGACCCCTCACAGGACTTTCATCTGATGTGACTCACACCTGACCACTCACAACACCCATCACAAGATCACCACAAGGCCCTCACCTGACATGACCCAGACCTGAACCAAGACTCATCACAAGGCCCTCATCTGACATGACCCTCGTATCATAAGACCTACAGGCCACATGAAGCTCTTATAAGCATTATAAGAACACCCTAAATTCCACTGAAGATGCTACCTAGCTTAATAATGAAACATTTGGAACCCAACCCAAAAGCTTGGAGAATGAACCTCCACTCTCATCCTACACCAAGGCTACAGGCATTTGCTACTATTGCAAACAAACAATCCTTTATTATAATATATATTTTATAATTATAATCTAATTATGATTTTATAATCTAATCATTTTTATTTTGTTTTCTCTCCCCATTCTTTTTCCTTTTATGCCACTATTTTTAAATTATAAAGTTGGGGATAAGTTTCTTTTTACTGATCCACTCTGGGAACTTCTCTGATTAGACAGTAAGAATAAAATACTTCAAATAAGTAGAGCTGATTTGCAATCTGATATAACCTCCATTGTATAAAACAAAGGATATCTGGAATTCACTGTATGACTGAGACTACAAAGCCATGCTTTCATTTTAAACACATTAACTGATTTGCTATTGGGGAGTTATTGAAATTAAATTAATCTAATTATCAAATTATGGACATCATCTACAAACAATTCATGGTTGTTGTTTTCAAAAGGATTTATAAAAGGCAAAGTTCTGGACTTTGGGAACAAAGGAATAAATACAGATTAGGGATACCTTTGCTTAAATAAACTCTTAATACCGTAAATGGATTAATAAGTCACTAATAAGAAAGCTTCTTTCTTCTCTCAAAATTTCTTATACTTGTCATATATTCCCAGGACTGGAGAAGAATAGCAAAGGAACAATTCTCTTTATGTTCAGATTAATAATATTTATTGGGAAATGGGTATTTGTTTATAGAATGTAAATGACCAGCTATCTAAGTAAAGGCAAAACATTAAACTAGCAATAATAAGATAGCATTATAAGAAAGCTGAGGATAAAATCCAGTTAAACCATATATGTTGGTTCTACTAATAGCCTGGCCCTAGTGCCTCTGAGGGAAAAGCCATGTCTTCAAGGGCCTGACTGCCAGGGTCTGGAGGGCATGTGTGTATATGTCTCTCTCTGTGTGTGTCTCTGTGATGTGCCTTAAGACAGATGCTGTAATGCATAAGGAACACCACCTGGGGCCATTAGATGGCACTGTTGCAAAGAAGGGAATCATTAGGTTAAAATGAGATGGGAATAATACGAAACCTATTTATAGACAACTCAAAGCTCTTACATTCTGGCTTACTTCTCCTGTGGTTTCTGTCTTACAGAAAGAGTGCCATTTTCATCACAGAAGAAAGGCCTGTCTGTACTTGGGTTTTGTAGCTAGAACAGTGAGGGATGAACAGTACAACCACAAGATGAATTTGAGGTTGACTGATCAACCGCACTCAGTGGGTAGTCTTCAATGGATCTACATCTACATGGAGGAAAAACATGCAGTAAAGGAAAACTCCTCAAATTTGCAGATGATACCAAGTTGGAGGGAATTACTAACTCTTTGAAAGACAGGCTCAAAATCCAGAAGGATTTTGACAGATTTGAGCATTGGGCCCTAGTTAATAAGATGCAGTTCTGTGATGAGAAAAGTAAGGTCCTTTGCAGCCCTGAGATCAGAAGCACTTGGAAGAACTGCAATGTCCGGCATGAATAACATCTGGAACAGTAAAGATATTAGCCTCCCAACCAAATGCAAATTAATCAGTGCAATAATTTTTCCAATTTCTACTTATGGCTGCAAAACTTGGACTCTGAAAAAAAGCAGATAGAAGAAGGGTGGATGCCTTCGAATTGTGGTGCTGTAGATGACTATTACACATCCCATGGACTTCAAAAATCTCAAAAAAAGAAGTCCTAGATAGAGCCTCACCAAACATCTCACTCGAACACAGGATCGCCAAACAAAGGCTATCATATTTTGGCCATGTCATGCGAGTTGACTCACTCAAAAAGTCAATCATGTTTGGAATGATCAATGATAAAAGGAGAAGGGGCCATGCTAGTACCCATTGGCTGGACACTATAAAGGATGACACCAGGATGACCACTGCAGATCTAAAGGAGGAGATACAATCCAGCCCTTGCTTATCAATGGAGACCGAGTGGAGCAAGTGGCCAGTTTTACGTTTCTGGGTGTTACCATAAAAGAGGACCTGACCTGGGGTGCTCACATTGCATCACTGGTCAAAAGGGCCCAGCAGAGATTATACTACCTGAGACTTCTCAGAAAACAACAACTGAATGAAAAACTGCTGGTGACCTTCTACCACTGCACCATAGAGAGTATCTTAACTTACTGCACCTCTGTATGGTTTGCCAATTGCACAGTGGCAGATAGGAAAGCACTCCAGAGGGTTAATGTCATTGCCCAGAAGATCATTGGTTGCCCTCTCCCCTCTTTGGAAGAGCTTTATAGCTCCCACTGCCTTAAGAAAGTTCAAAATATTCTCAAAGATCCATCTCATCCTGGGCACCCTTTTTTTGAACAATTACCATCTGGCAGATGGTACAGAATAATAAAAACAAGGACAAATAGGCTGAAAAACAGCTTCTATCCCAGGGCAGTAGCTCTTTTGAATTCTACTGTATAGTGTAGTGTTGGTGTGGTGTCGGGGGTTTTCGGTTCAATGTGTGGAGGGTGAAGGATGTGTGTTTGTATTTATTTTCATGATGTGCACTAAAGATGGTGTTTGATTTCGTTGTACAAGGTGCAATGACAATAAAGTAAACTAAACAGAGAGGCAGGGAGAGTACTGATTCATAGAATAGCTGAGTGTCAGACACGACTGAATGGTTGACAACAATGGCAAAGATAAATTAATTGTAGCAGAAGGGGACAGAGATTTGGACCTTTCTAACTGACCAACTTATTTTAACCTTTTTTTGGGGGGGGGTTGTCACATTTACACTATATCCATTTCTCCTGTTTGGAAGTTGAAGGCAACTGGACTTCTTTTCCTCTTTGGTACGAAATGCTTTGCTGTTTATCCAAGTAGCTTCTTCAGTTCAGAAGATAACAGTGAAACATTTCAAATCAAAAAGAAAAAGAAGTCCAGTTTCCATGATTCAACCTCCAGACAGCTTTACTTGGATAACTGAGAATCTTCATCAATCCAAGTAAAACCCATCAGTTCTAAAGAACTCTGAGTAGTATTGCAATGTTCCATCAAATTTGTGAGATCGGTTAAGCAGAGCAATGATTTGTCAAGGCATTCCTGGAAGGATAGAGTCTGCAGCTTGATTGATGCTGAGGCAGTTTATCATTTCCAAAACCTCTCACATGTAGTTTTATTCTAATTGCTGTAGCTCTTGCCTAAAGACATTCTTTTCCATGGGTCAGAAGTTATACTGTGGAGAAGTTGACATCTAGTGTCCAGAGAAGAAATCACAGTTGTATATTTTGGGGAGAATTTAATAGGGGAAATAGGACTGCATCTTATGCTTCCTTATCTACCAGGAAATCATGGGAATAAAAAGGGAAAATTATGAATGGTCCTGAAACCCTCAATCTTAGCCAAATCACGTCACCTTAGCTAAAGTAAAATGGCTAGGCTCTCCTTCCTGTGCTGTAATGCAAAGAAAAGATGAATATACAAGAATACAGATACAAGAATATAAAAAGCAGACTTCATTGAGTCACCTTATTTTATAAGTCTAAATGAATGTTTTGCCCATTGGTTTTTCTTCAGAAGAAACTGTTTTCAAAAGGCAAGGGAAAAATCTCAGGGACAAAGTGGAAGATTATTAGTTTATGTTTTGCAACAGCTAAAATGGGGAGCACAGCTTGTTTTAATTATTAATTAAATAAACCATAATAGCCTGTTCTAGGTCATTAATCATATGTTACAAACTACAGTAGCTGTGTACATTTACTGTGCTATGCTATAACTAAACAATATATTATGCACTAAGTGTGAACCCAACCACTAGAATGGGGATCCAAGATCCTAAATAAAGTAAAATAACATAAAGAATATAAATTGAACAAACTAGATTATACAGTATAAGATTATTATGGAAAAGGGTCTAAACTAGGAATTTATTTTTATGTCTTGGTATATAAAGCCTATATATTAAGACAACATATGATCTTAAAGAGATTTAATCATAATAATACTTAGAAAATATGTACATTGACATATTTTGACATTTGTCAATTACAAAAGGCCATATACACCACAACCCACATAGAAATCATTTTTAAGAATAGGTAATGCAATGTTATAAGTGATAAATAAGGTGACATCTTGCAGGTATCTCAATTTCTTGTAAAATATAGCAAAATTCTGAAATATTATCAATATGGGTAAGAATGCACCTATTATGAGAGCTAATAAGCACTAAATCTTTTGTGGGAAGAGCTTGCATTAGAAGAGACCCTATGAATTTCAAAACCAAAATTCTCCAAAGAGAATGAAGTTACTAACTATAGCTTAATTGGGTATGTATAATTAGAGATCAGCTTATCCACAGTTGCAAATTTCAATCCTTTCTGAAATCTGGCTATTCATACAGCATAATGTTACGTCACTCAAATAAATAGCAATCACGCAGATGGTTCTCTAAAAAATCCTAATTATACAAAGAAATTTCGAGCTCTTTCAATAAGAGCACATAAAGGGACTGAAGGAAAAAAGAAAAACCAAATTCTATCATTCAGGCGTTCTCAAGGCAGAAGACTGTTAAAATGAAAAACATTTATTTTGCATGATAACTATCAAACGCAATCCAAGCTATATCTTAATACATTTACTTGGTTATATTTATCCAAATGTGTTGTTGAACATATCTAATTCTGAACTTACTTTTGGACTGATCATGACTAGTATTTTCACATGTAGAAGCAATTAGAATATTCAGTTTGCAGAATGGTTGCCCACCAGAAATGTCTACTCCATTCAATACACTTACCCCCAAATCTCTTGTTGAGAATGGTACTTACCTGAAAAAGAAAGAGAAAGTACGTAAGTAAGCAAAATAAATAAATACCTTATTTGTCCCTTAGATGAAACTATGATAATTTATGAAGATGTTTGTTTAAATTTTTCAAATGTACAGTCTCACATATTGGATCTAGTTAGGCATACATACTATTGAATTCAATGTAGTTTACTCCCAATAAATGTGCATATAATTGCAGTAAAACTGTGATAATTAACTTTCAAAATGTTTTATATAACTGGCAACATAGCAAAGTTTTCACTATGCTTCAAAATCCATCCATTGATCTTTCATCTACAGATACATCCACTATAACTGTAATTCAGATTCAACTTCAATTGGAAACATCTGCTATTTTCATTGGCAAGAGAACTCCAATTGGAGCAACTAAAATATATTGCAAAGAATAAGCACAGTACACTCAGTCTGGATGAAATCTGTAAAGGATTGAAGTTATAACATCCCTACCACCATTACATACCAGTTATAGGTAAAGCAAAGCAGTGAACTATTGCTAAACTTAATAATAAAGAGTTGGTCGTAGAATGCAAAACAAACCCAATATTTTATTTAATTTCTTCCTTATATCCCATTTTTTTCTCTGGGAATTTGAGGAGCATATAATTCTTATAACAATTAGCCTACAGAATTCATGGCCTTAGCTGTGAAAGCCAGCTGGGTAGCTTTGGACCAGACAATTTCTCTCAGCCAAACTCACTTCAATTGTTGTGGGGAAAATAGGAGAAAGATGTGTTGGGTATGTTTGCCACCTTGAGTTATTTGTAAAAATAATAAAGAGGGGATATAAATAAAAAAAAGATTATATTGAATGTAAGTGACAAGCTTAAGTCAACCAGCACTCACTTGGGAAGCATAAGATTTCCTGTAAATACTACAGTATATAACATCAGTTCAATAACTGAAGAAAAATAACTTCTGCAGACTCTTTGTTTCCAAACAAATTAATATACTGTGTTGAAATTTCCAAGACATAAGAAAACAAACATACAAAAAAATTCCATCTAGTTCTAGAAGCAAAAACCTGGGCTACAGACCCCACGCATCCCGGACATAAACTGTTTCAACTCCTACCCTCAAAACAACTCTATAGAGCACTGCACACCAGAACAACTAGACACAAGAACAGTTTTTTCCCCAAAAACCATCACTCTGCTAAACAAATAATTCCCTCAACACTGTCCAACTATTTATAAAATCTGCACTACTATTACTATTAAACTTCCCATCACTCCTTATCACCCATCCCCTCCCACTTGTGATTGTATGACTGTAACTTTGTCACTTGTATCCTTACGATTTATATTGACTGTTTCCTAGTATGATTTGATTGCTTATTGTACCCTATGACTATCATTAAGTATCGCACCTTATGATTCTTGACTCTTGACAAATGTATCTTTTCCTTTATGTATACTGAGAGTATTTACACCAAGACAAATTCGTTGTGTGTCCAATCACACTTGGCCAATAAAGTATTCTACAAGAATCCGTAAATCTAGTTCATTCTATACTCCATATTAGCATACTAATGTTCCAGTCTGAAAAGTTATTCAGTTTTCATTCTTAAATAGGTACATTTCCATTATGTATAATTTTTACTAGGCATTTTTGTGATCTAAACATTATTATGAAATGAGTGTACTGCTGTTTTCTTCTCAGGTGAGGTTTTTTAAAAAAAATAATTTTTGCAGATCCATGTTAAGAAATCTATTTTCCATTATTTTTAGCAAATGTCAACAGGTAATCAAGGTCATGAAAGGAAGAATAAAAGATTGAGAGGAATTTAAAAAGGGCAGAGTCTTAAATCGGTAGCCCCATGGGATTTTTTTCCCTTCCATTTATTAGAATATTGTCAGAATTGTAGATGACAAAGGCTCAGAAGATGATGATGAGTGGGATAAGAATTAAAGATCCATTCTTACTTGGAATGCATCAACACACAGCCAGCATATGAAAATCCATTCTTTTTTTTCAAATCTTTTATTGCTATCGTGGCTGCTATTGTCAATAGCCAAGAATCACTGCTGCTTTCCCACCATATTGCCTTCCCCTCTGTTGACTGTCCCTTGAAAACAGACAATGACAGGTTCAATTGTATACACAAAAGTCTTTTTATTCCCCATGCATCTGGCTCATATAAACTTCAATTCACTCTCAGTGAACTGGCAGACATTAAGCCAAGTCGACAACAAGCTCTAAACTGCCAATGTGCATTGCTGGTGTATAAAGGTGCCAAAAGTCCTTTGTTAGATGCAACAATGTGTTTACGTTCTGTGATTACAACATAAGCTGACACCAGCACACTCAATCCTAGTTGTCAATAAACCACCCGTTTCTCCTCCTCTATAGATATTCTTTTGTAGGGAGCCTTTTCAGGTTCAGACACTGTATTCGTTGTGCCTCTGTTGTTAGACCAAAGAGGACCCTATCATTTTCTACCTATTGCATATAAACAAAGATCAAACTGAAGGATTTAATATCCAGTATGTAAATATACTGCTTTTTATATAGAGAATGCTGGTTTAACTCAGGATGGCAGTATACTCACCGATTTTAAAAATGGAATATGCATCCCCCTAAAAGGGGAATATTATATTTGTGCTACATTTGCACATTTAATTTACAGATATACGGTAAGTGTAAATTTAAAAATAATAAATGGTGTGCCAAACCTTACTTCTACCTTTTTTTGTCAGCTAGCCTCATTGAGGTCTGATGATTAAGAACTTAAGAAATTATTGTTTCAACTGTACTATATATTAATTTCAGCACTAAGTTTATGGATGAGATTTACAATTTTTATCCCACTGTACTTAAAAGGGAACTGAGAGGAAGGTCATCTCTTCAGAGGTTTTCAGTCTTCCTGGCTTCTCAAACTTCAGCTAAGTCCTAAGGGAAAATAGAACATGGGAACTTTTTTTTACACATTTTGTTTGAAATGCAAGCAATCACAGATGGGAGCTTAGAACAATGGAGGTATGTGTAGCTAGAAATAAAGAATAACCAAATTTTTATTAAAAGAAATAAAGACTTCTAAAGAGAATGGGATAGGAGAACCAACAGACTTTCTGAGAGTAAAGAAAAATTGAGAAAAACCAGAGGTCCAGAATTATTTATTTATGAAAAGTTATATGACCACCCAACTCACTTTCAGTGATGCTGAGATTAAAAGATTAAAAACCATATAAAATCAATAAAAAACAATAACACACACACCCCAATGACAACAATCAAATAAGTTACTTAATGGGCTCCATCCCACTCTGGGACCCCCAGGTCCATTGGCAAAACCAGGTTTTCAGGGCCCTGTAAAAGAGTGTCAAAGTGGGGGCCAATCTTATTTCTTCAGGGAAGATGTTCTATAGGGAGGGAGCCACCTCAGAGAAGGCCCTTCTTCTAGATGGCTGACCTTAATAGAAGGGACTTGGAGCATCCCCTGCCTTCACACTATGTGGGTCAAGTAAATATGACCAGGAAAAGATGGTCCTTCAAATAAACTAGCTCCAAGCCATATAGGGCTTTGAAAGTGACAACCAGCACCTTGATTTGGACCTGGAAGAAAATCAGCAACCAATGCAGCCGCTGAAGAACAAATGGCGCATGTGCACTGGTCTAGAACAACTCACCATGGCCAGCTTGCTGTGGCCAACTCATCATGGCCAACTTGCCATAGTCAACTCGCTGCGGGACAACTTGCCGTGGTCAGCTCACCACGAGACAACACACTGTGAGAAAAGAGTTACACTAATATAATTTTTAAAAATTATTTTAAATAATTAAATTGAATTATTGAATTATCCCGCAGCAAGTTGTTCTGCAGCGAGCTGGCCACAGTAAGTTGACCACAACAAGTTGATTGTGGCAATTTGGCCACTGTGAGTTGGCTGCAGTGAGTTAGCTATGGCAAGTTGTCTCATTTTGCATGTGCACATCTAGGTCTGCAGAAACCATGTGGACCACTGCATTTTGAAGTAATTGGAGACTTCCAATACTTTTCAAAGGCAGCCCCATTTAGAATGCTTTGCAATATCAATAGTCAAGATGGGAGGTGACTAAGGTGTGAGTGGTTGTCATCAGGAATTTTTGGTCCAGGAAAGATCATTACTGGTGCACAACTCACAGCTGGGCAAAGACCCTCCTGGCCACAACTGCTAACTGCTCAAACAGGAATCATGAGTCCAGAAGAACCACCATATTACACACTGAGTCTATCCAGGGCAGTGGATAGACTAGAGATGGCAATGTGCTACAGGCATAGATGTAGACAATGTTGTGCATAGTGAGGAATAGATCAACCAAATGACAATTTGGCCTGCTCAGAACTTCCAGTTTTTGCATGGAATATCGATTGGATAAATCAGAGGGAAGTTCCAAAATAATGAGCCTGGATTTACTCCAAAAGAAGATAAATCTATATTTAAGATAATTCCCATAAAAATGGAAGAGTAGATATTCATATTTCACAAATAAAAGTTATGTACCATGGCAAGGTTTTGTTTTGTCAAAGTAGTGTCAAACTAGGATTGCCTCTTCAAACATAATCAATCTGACTCACAGCCTCACCTAAATAAATGTGAACTAATAAATCTGGTGAGCCAAATATGAAAATATTATTATTAATACAATGTTCAAATGACTTAGTTACATAACTGTCTTCCATACATCCATAGATAGGCTCTACATTGATACTTAGCCTAGGATGAAAATTATATTTTACACTTATGACGCCTAACTTATGATGCCTAATTGTTGATGTTGCTTATGGAATTTCACTCACATGGAAGCAGGCCTCTATTGGAGGAGGGTTGTAAAAATGTCTCTGCCCCTCCCTAAATTTACATTGTCTTTAAAAGACATGATAAAGTCCCCTTGCACCTTTTTTTCCCCAGTCACAGACTTTTAATCTGATCCCAAGTCTGCAATGAAAATTAAGAAATCAGTTTAGTAACTATAAAAATATAGTTTGATCATTTATTTATACTCAATTGTACACATCGGTAGATCTACTTCACTATTAAATGTCAATTCTTTGTTTTCTTCTGGGCAATCATGTCCACTTCTTGGAGATTGTCTGGACAAGTTCCTGAAGTTTTCTTGGCAACATTTTTCAGAAGTACTTTGCTACTGCCTCCGTCCTAGGATTGAGAGAAAATGACTGGCCCAAGATCACCAGTTGGCTTTGTATTTAAGGTGGGATTAGAACTCATGGTTGCCTGTTTTCTAACTTGATGTCTTAACCACTATGCCAAATTGGCTTTCTATATATCAATTGCTTCATAGCTAAAAATGTGCTTTTGTTTTTATTATATCTGTATGAAGGTTTACCTGATAGATATGCTACCCTCAATGTATTATAGAAAATACATTCATAGGATTCTCGTTACATGAGGTCTGTTGATTTTATTGGAAAACTGTCAAATATTTTCTGAATTCTTTCCCAAGAATCTTATGGAATTTGAAGCTTTATACTCTCTGCCATCATACAAACTTCATGAGGTATTCCAACTTATCTCAAGAATCTATTATAAAAATAAAGCCTAAAAATATAACAATTAAAATGCAAGTTGTTTATCTGTTGGCTCAACGATTACTGATCCTCCCACCCTCCCTCTCTCCTCCCCCCCTCCTTCCTTCTTTCCTTTCTCTTTTCATCATAATATTATCACCTTTATTTTCAAACTCAAGGAAAAAAAGTATCAAGCTCAGTACATTTGAAATATCAAGGCCTTGCTTATCAAAATTGTATTCAAATAGATAAACATAAAGCAATTAAGGCATATCTCTAAACTCGTCAATTAACCACCTCTGTATAGGCTTAAACAACTGAAGAAAATTCTGTCCAGACAACAGGCAATCATGTCTTTTCATTGGACAATTTCCCCCACTGCTGTAAACTTCCACCATTCTCTTCCTGAAAAATAGTTGCTAATAACTTATCTTCTTATATCTTGTGATATACACACGCAGAAGAGAGAGAGATCTATGAATAGATGCAGGGGTGGGATTCAATTTTTTTAACAACTGGTTCTGTGGGCGTGGCTTAGGTGATGGTCATGGCTTGGTGGTCATGTTACTGGGTGGACATAGCTTGGTGGTCATGTTACTGGCTGGGTGTGGCCAACTCAATATCACATTGAGGCACGCATCTCCTCGCCTGGCCTCTCATGACTCTGGGGATGCTGCAACAGTCGTAAGTGTGAAAAATGGCCATGTCACTTTTTTCAGTGCCATTGTAACTTTAAATGGTCACTCCACACAAGCAAAGTATCAGCAAAGGAGGGAAAAAGAAACTCCAGAGAGGTTCCTGAGACAGGAAGTCTAGTCCTGCCAAGAATGTAATAAGGGTTAATGGAGAGGCAGTTTCTGTAAGCAACACCAGAATGTTTCCTTCCTGCCTTCCTTACAGGATTAGGCCAGTAATTTCTTCTAACAACCAGTTCTCCGAACTGCTTAGAATGTTAACAACCGGTTCTAGAGAATAGGTGCGAACTGGTAGAATCCCATCCCTGAATAGATAGATAATGGAGGGAGAGAGAAAGAGAGGAGAGAGAAAGAAAGAGAGGAGAGGGAGGGAGGGAGGGAGAGATGAGAGTGTGTGTTGGGGGGAGAAGCACAAGCTCTTTTAAAACAGTCCTTTCTTACTGCCGTATTTCTTTCCAATGTCTTTTAGAACTATCTTAACCATATATGCTATAACAGCATCTTGGTTAAAGCACTTGCTTTGTAAATAAAATTTTGCATATTCAAAATGCAGCAATAATGTTTTTAATTATTATTTCTCTTTCTCCTGGCCTAATTTTACAAGTCATTTAAAAAAATATTTCACACATAGAATAGAAAAAGATCATGAAAAGAAAGCTAGTAATGCGAAAGAGGTTTCGATGGGTTTTGAACCTGCTCTTTTTCATTTACAAATCAGGTGTTTTATAATCTTTGTGTTATAAATAGCATTCGGTAAACTGTGATCTGACTGAAGCAGTGTTTCTGCCTCTTTTAAATAGCCAATGAATTGTGCAACAAAGTGAAATATACTGTCTGAAATGGATAGCATCCCTTGAGCATAATGTGGAAAAGGATAGTTAAAATGGAGCAGGAAGACACATCCTGAGGTCCCTTGATGATGACTGGGACATTAATAAAGGGCCTCATAGTCATAAAATGGCTGTTCATCTGTTTGGGCAAGAGTCCAACTATGCAGTATAGATAAGCCCACAGTTTAACCAACCTCTTTCTACAAAAAAACAAAAAAAAAAATTAAATTCCTTTAACTCAGCCAACTTTTTATAACAGGGGTCCCCAGTCCCCAGTTTGCAACCTGGTGCCAGTCTGCAGCCTTTTGAGAACTGTGCTGCACAAGTGGCAGGCGATTGCATCATTGTGCAAAGCTGCATTTGTGCACGTGGCACCTGCACGTGCGATACAATTTCCTTCCCTCCCTACCACCAGTCCAGAAAAAGCCAGAAAGGTTGGGGACAGGGGTGGGCTGCTGGGGGTTTGCAGGGGTTCGAGTGAGCCCCTAGCTAAGATTCTGTGCAGTTCAGAGAAACCCCAAATCCCATACTGGCTGGCCCCACCCACCCACCCTGCCCCTCCCAGGAGTCCCCATGTGGCCCGTTTTGGATGCAGGTAAGTGCACAGCGTGTGTGGAGGCTTGGGGAGAGCAAAAAAACAGGCCTCCCGGAAGCTTGGGGAGGCCAGAAATGAGCCCGTTTCTGGCTTCCAGAGAGCCCTCGGAGCCCGGGGAGGCCATTTTCACCCTTCTGGAGGCTCGAGAAAAGCCTCCAGAGCCCAAGAAGGGCAAAAATGCCCCTCCCGCTATGGTGCAGGAAATTCACCATGGCCACGCTCACCCAGCAACTGGGCAGAGGACTCTTTGCTAAAATTTTTGAAGCCCACCCCTGCTTGGGCACCGCTGTTTTATAATATTCATGATTTTTTTTGTTTATGTAATTTTTTACACTGTTCTAGACAAAAATCATTAAAACCCAGAAAAAACAGAGACGGCAGAGCTGAAACCATTTTTGCAGCCATGTCTGTATCAATTACATTTGTCAATGAACATTTGGAAAGGTGTCTCAAGACAGATAAAGATGTTTCTTTGTAGCTTTGTTTGGTTGTAAGCCAGGGGTCTTCAAACTTGACAGCTTTAAGACTTGTGGACTTCAATTCCCAGAATTTTTCCCCCAGTCATGTTAGTTCAGGAATTCTGGGAGTTGAAGTCCACAAGTCTTAAACTTGCCAAGTTCGAAGTTCTTTGTTGTAAGCAATGTTAAATTCAAGCTCAAAATATACAATTGTATTTTGTTAGGCCTACTATTTTTATGAATGCTAATTCCAGCAGCCAATGTCCTGTTTCTATTTCCATCCTAAGCAAACTACACAAATCCATCATCCACTGGGAAATACAACAGAAGTTAACTAAATGGTCTTCATATTTATAAAACATGAGATAATTTAAAATTTTAGGTAGGTATCAGTCAATCAGAACTAAACTAAGTTAATGATTTTACCATCAAATAGCCATCATAGCAAAGCTGATATAAGGAGCTTTGTCAATTTTGTTGAATTGAAAAATCTGGTAGTCTCCAAATTACAAAACACATATGCCAAATATATGCCAAATAAACAATATCTTTATGAGTACATTAGCTTTTTAGTTCAACAAACAGCTTAAAAAAAACTTGCAAGTATTGAAATATTTACATTAACCTACTTTTTCTCTAAAGAGCCTTGCATTTTTAATTTTTTTAACATGGTCAACTTGGCGGGCCATGTTTATTTACATTATATTTGACATTGCAATCCTATGCATTCCAGTAAAAAGCCATTGTATATTCAAGAGCTTTTACTCCAAGTTTATAGTAGAAGTTTATGGTAGGGGGAAAAAGCAAAATAGTTAGTTGTCTACAGAGAATGGCAGACTCAATTCATGAATGGTAATCTCTACCAAACTTCCACAGACACTTTTTATGCCTTTGTGAATATACCCCAATGAACATTAGCTGTGCTCGTTCACTGGCAGATCAGTTCATTCAAGCAATTTAGTTGACAGCCTGCCAGCATTTTTCCATTTTACTAGCCAAAAAAACATTATGGTTCTTCATAGCAACCAGAGGACTAAGATGTTTTCCAAGTGCTTTAGTAGCAGCTGTTCAACTGTGCCTAACGTCTGTTATTATATAAAAAAAAGGGGGGGGTGAGAAAGAACTGAGATTGGATCTTTCATTCTATTCATGCAATACTGTAAAATACAATTGTTTTGAATGCCTAAAAAATAATGCACAGCTAGGGACATTAAATCATAAAGAAATGGGTGAGCAATTCCTGAGACAATCAACACATGCAGGGTATAAGTAAAACGTTTAGTTTTTTGCAATGTATTTTATAATATATTATGTTGCTTGAGTATTTTGTACAGGTAGTATTTTAACTCTCTTCAGGCCTCTCCTATTCAGAAGTTCTATTAAATCCAACAGCTATGAATAGATATATTATATATGAAATTACATAAAATGTTACTGAAATTCTCTGTATGCATGCATTTTGCAGAATGATCGCAATTGCATATATGGGAAAAAAAGAAGTTTACAGCAATTTCCGGCACTGAAATTAACTCATACAAATATATCTAATTAGCTATTCTGGTACCTATGAAATACTTAGCAACCATCGTGCGTCATTTCACTTACCCCTGACCTAACAACACATTTTAACAGCGTCAAAATGGAATATGAGAAGGAAAAGTAGGCATTAATGGAAGAGCTTTGCTCCTTCCATTAAATGATGGTGATGATCACAATAACTTGAGATCTGATCATTTTTTTTCAACCTTTTCTTTTTCAATTAATAGCAAAAAAGTAATGTGACATTTTCTCTGTTGATTTGCACATTTTTAATTATGTGTTCTAATCTGTCTCCCTTGCCAGGATGTAGTTCTATAAATCATTTTTTTGCTTTCAGATTTGTTTATATGCTATATATCAACCTTGCAGTTCCAATTAATTATTTTCTCTTCAAAAAGCCTATTTAACACATGAATGATAATTCTAAGAAATTAGGACATATTCCTATACTGTTTTAAATTATGCTAGGTATAATAATTTTGGAGAAGTGTAGCTACCCACTTCATACCCTATACAATTGTGTAAATGTATATTGTAATTCTGATGGAGCAAAGCTGCTAAGTTCTACTATTGTGTTTCCTGACAAAATCTTTTATTTAATATTTTATTATTTAATATTTTAACTGATGTTAAATGATAATGCTGTGATAGGAAATCAACTGCATTTGACTAGCCATTACAAAGGCAATGATTATCTGAAGCTTTTCAAACTTTGCCCAACATATAATAATTAATTACTAAATATTAAGTAGATTTATTTGAAAGTACTGTTACTCTGAATTTCTATATCAATGGCTTGTAGTAGTTAAAATTCTTTGCAGTTCAAAGTGTGAAACGTATCCTGTGTTTTGAATATTTTTAATTAAGAAAACTTAACAAATTAGGACTTGCCATCCTCCTGACTTTAATACGGATCTGATTTAGAATAAATCTGAACTATCTCAATGCAAATTGAGCCAACCCAAACATTAGATAGTATCGCTGTAGTGCCAGGTACTATAGAGATTTGAGGGACTGAATTGTGTCATAGAGCCTACCTCACTCATTCAATTAGTCTGTGGTCAGTAAATGGCAGTGGAAAATGAGGGAATGGCAAACCACTTCTGAAAAAAGCTTGCCAAGAAAACTGCAGAAATTTGTCCAGACAATCTCTGTGAGCCAGACACAATTGAACTGAAGGGGAAAAAGGGACAGTGGAGGAAACAATTCCATTGTAAGCCTTGAGAAGAATTTGAGGCTCTTCCAATTGGCTTTTGCATACGAACAGGAAGGAACACAACCTTGGTTTTGATCACAGGCATAAACTGACTTGGGCTGAGTTCAATAGCTAATTCTGAGAAGAAAATTATCATTGGAATAAAAGGAACACCATGAAAGTATCCAGATGAAGGTTTTGCCCATTGATCTATCCTAATCTGAAGAAGTTTCTAGTTTGGATTAGATTTCCCATCAAGGCTCCAGACTGACCCTCCACAGTTGTCTAGTGGGTGTGAGGACTTTACAGTCAGGCATTTCTGCTATGGCAACTTCTTTGAAAAATAACTAGAAGACTCACATAAATAAATAATTAGGGTTTCTTTCCCAGCTGCCTATTAAAAATCACCTAGTTTTTGGCAGCCTTTCAACCTGATGCTTTTGAAGAGCTTTTTAGAATTAAAATGTAACTTTAGTACATGTATCAAGCTAATCCTTACAAGAATGAAAGATCGTTAATTTATATGTTGATAAATTACCTTGACTTACTTTCTTGTGACACGTAATGTATTCATTTCACTGAAACATAAATCAGTACATGATTTAATATACATATTGTAAAATAAATGGCCTAAATTTGCAGAAATGAGAAAAAAAATCCTACAGAATTCCAAGAGTATGAAGTCAGAGAAGGAGAATATAATCCTCATGACCAATACTTTTTTTGGCAAAATAATGCCTCAGTGAACAATTTAACGGTAATAAGTAGATGAATTTGTGTCTAAAACTATTTTCACAATTCTTGCTAAACGAGGACCTGCTGAGTACATAAATTATTAAATGCTACTGAGGGACTACTTATTTTGTAAAGATTTTAAACAAGATAGAGAATAGATATTTATAAAAAAGGATAAGGAAATTCATACTATTTGCAGTCTCTTATATCCAAAATGTTGAAAAGACCTGAAAAATCACCAGCTACTTGTTACAGATTGGACCTACCTAATTCAGAACAGATTAACTCAGCAAATTTTTCATGAATGAAACAACAAACAAGTGCCTGATTAGAAATGTTCAGTACAATAGAAGCAAATGCATTTGAGAATCATAATTATATCAGTGTCTTTGTGAAACATCCATAATATTCCATAACATAGCAATGCAGTGCACCATCACAGGAAAATGTATAGACATTATTTTGCCATTATTTATCAATACTGTACATGTATTTGAGGAGACATAAGAATGGTTCACAATGAAATTTTTCCACAGAACTTTTCTAATAGCTGTTGCTTCAAAAGAAATTGTCCATTAAAATTTGAAGAACTATCTATTAAATCATAAAAGATAAAGTCTCACTGAGTCAACTCTTCATGGACAAGTTGTGTCTAGGCTGGGCAACAGTACAGAAGATGGCCACTGTCTTCTTTTGAGGTATGCTCTAATTTCTAAGCTTAAAGTAATCGGCAAGAGGCTTCTCTTTTGATCCTATGTTCCTGTTGAGGTTCTTGGAAACTTTAAAGGAAAGAGAAGGGAAACTTTGTGCAATGCGCAACAACACTTAGAACTAAATAAAGAAATAATGCTGTAAAAAGGTGACCATATAATTAGAGAAGTTGGAGGGCAAGTTTAAGATTTAGCAAGATTTTCCACAGCTCATGTTTGCAAATGTATTGGATCTCTTAGGATGATTCTCCATGTTAGAAATTGGTCTCATTTACAATATCTTAAAATAGAGAAGTTGGAAGTGTTCTCATATGTGACATAGTCCCTCTACTTAAAGCAGGAATATGCTAAATCATCTCTAAAAGCAGCCATCTAGCTTCCTTTTGAAAACCTCCAGTGACAGGAAATCCACCCGATCTAGCTAGACAGCAAAAAGGAGTCCAACATTACTCTAGGTGGCTGTTCCAGAACTTTAACAACTGTTATGATTAGTTTATTCATCATAATATTCAGTCTGAATCAGTGGTGGGATTCAAAATTTTTACTACCGCTTCTGTGGGCGTGGCTTGGTGGGTGTGGCGGGGGAAGGATACTGTAAAATCTCCAGTCAGAGATGGTATTTACCGGTTCTCTGAACTACTCTAAAATTTCCGCTACCGGTTCTCCAGAACTGGTCAGAGCCTGCTGACTACCATCTCTGGTCTGAATCCAATGGTAGTGGTTGTTATTATCCGTTTGTAATAACATGAAGTTATACCTGCCAGTTCTTTACTTGATGTTGGTCTTCACATTCATCAAATCCTTCCCAAGAATTTAGGATGTTTTATTATTATTTAAATGTGTATGCCACCCAATTCTCAATCATCATCAAAGAAATTACAATAAAATTAATAAAAATCTTTTACCAGATTTTAGCAGAGAATAGATCCAGAAACTTGTGTATTTCTAACTGCTTAAGTTGCTTGATTTATCTTCCTTTTACCATCCTGGTAGCTCTTCTTGAAAACTCATGAAACTTCTCCACAATTCTATTAATGTAAAGGTTGTGATTGGCAGGATGGAGAAATGAGGAAATTGAGAAATGACAATTGCATAAATACAGATTAGGCCTAACTAACTTTATTTGAGGTCTGGGTGTTCGCTATGAAAGTATTCCAGAAAAAGAATAATTGCAGCACACCTGAAGCAGCACTTGACAGTTAAAATGTAAAGTATTCCAAGCATGATCTGGCCAGTGCAGAATAAAATGGAGATATTACTTTCTATGAATTTGAATGCAATTCTTCAGACTTGTGACTGCAGTGGTCTTGTAAGTGCCACCATGTTTAACCCATATTTAAGGCTCATTTGTGTACTCTGTTTACTATTAATTTTTCCAGTGGAAATCTGAAAGTAATGGTGTATGGTCATTCCAGTATCCCAGCAGAAGTCTATAAGAAATAGCATCAATTATTGTTCCCACTGATTGAGGCTGCTGGAGTTTAAGTTTAGCAACATCTAGATGGCTACTCTTCTGGTCTGAAGAGTCCTTTCTGAGCTTTCCCTTCTTTTGAGATCTATCAAATAAGCTTTTCCTGAAGTGATATTCCTGTGGTGAAATGTCTTCTATATTTCCATATCTGACACACCCGCAGTCTTATTTCTTCAGTGCTAGACAAGGCATTTTTCTTCTTCGCATCATCTAGTTGAGTGTGCTTTATTGGTGCTGTGTTACTGGATATTTTTAATGTGTTATTGTGATTTTTCCTTTGTTGCTCAGTTCCTCTTCTAAGGTGATTTATTGCATTGATGTTTATGTTATTTCCTTTCACTTCTAGGAGAATTAAGAGAAATATTTGTCTTCATAATCAAAAAAGCAAAAAGGCTCTTATTCAGCAAAAATATTTTTTCCACATAGCACTGAAAAATTTATTTTTGTAAGTGGCATCAAACATGCAGCAGGATTTAAAAGGCATATAAAAATTCAAGGAAATATAAAATGATTAAGCAAAATTGTCATGAAAGAAGAAGTTTTTAAAAATAAAAATATGAAAATAAGTACTAAGGAAGAAAAAGAACAAATAGGATAAGCCAAACCTTTAACATATAGTCTTCTGAACAAACTCCTAATTACAACCCTCCTCCAGTGATTAATCTGATGTTTACATCATGTTTGCATTGTATAATGGAATGAGTAATGCCTGGTGTAAATCTAATACTAGTAACAGGATACTGCAGTGTAACCTCCTACCCATGATGAAGTCTATTATTCCCAACATATGTGAGAATTTGAATGGGAAAAAAGCAATTGTTTGCTCAGCTGTGAAAATGAGAATTTGCTCAACATAAATTAATGTTATTATTAGGCTAAACCTATTTGAACAGAACATAGTGATGGAAGACTAATCGAGATTGGTTTGATTCACAATTGGGTGTGAAATTATCAAATTCACACATTGTAAATATATATCAGAACCAATAAGAAAACTAATTTTATATTCTTGGTAATATATTTTAAAACAAAGGAACACAAACCCACTTTTACAAAAAAAAAAAAAAAAACATATTAAACAAATTTTAGCAAAATGCCACACATTATATTAGTAACAAAAGAAATATAGAAATCTGGAATTTATTTTATAGTTCAAATCTGATATTTCAAGACTTCAAGCACTCAAGCCACTGAGACAAAATTAAGAAATTTAGAGCTGTTGCTTTTGAATCATCATATTTTTTCCTCTACTTCTAGAAAAATACTTAACACAATTTGACTTTGGTCTAAAGGAATTTTAAAATAAACAAACCCAAAAGATTTATTTCTGGAAGAAAAATAGGTAAAGATGAAATCAAATCTAAATACTCATATTTGCTAAGTATGAAATTAATCTTTTGTTATTACAAGGCACTAATCATTTACATTTGAAAAGGGATCTCAATCAACAATTCTCCCTCTCCCTCTCTCTGTCTCTGTCTGCATTTGAGAAAGAAAAGGCTCAATTCAAATTTAAAGGGAGTTTGGACAACCAAGAATATTCTTCTAGCTTGAGAGGGAAGACTCTTTTGATTGTCCCAAAATCTGGGCTGCAGGTTAGGGTATATACAAAATAGAAAACACATCTTGTTTTAGGTTTAAGGGTTAAAATGCTGTATTTTAAGTATGAACTGCTGAATTTCAAGATTGCTGTATATGTACATGGTTATCTCCTGGAAAACTTAAAATATACATACATGCATACTCTGGTGTGTGTTTGTGTATTATATACTTATTCAGTTGCCTTGGACTTAATCCTGATGAAAAGAGAGGAACTGGTGAATAGACTTCATATTTGCAGCACTTTTGGAAAAATCATTCCACATGATATTGAAATTCAAAGTAACTAGGAGAAAAAAATGCTGAAATGTCATATATTTTGGAATTCAGGAAGGCAGATCTTAATGAACTTAAGCAAACAGTGGGCAGTATGACCTGAAATTTTAAGAGGAATTGAAGTCAATGAGTTTGTAAAAATCCTAAGAGTGCAACCACCAGCAATTAATGTGAGAAAGGAAAAAAAGAAAAGCCAAATAGTTATATAGTCAAATAATGATTAATAAACAAAGAAGCAAAAGGAAGTTGTATCAGAAATCCAAACAGAAGTTCATAACTACGAAGTAGTTATGCTGGTAACTCAAGCCTGTAGGAATGGAATGAGGAAGGATAAAGCTCAGCGAGCAAAATACAGTAAGAAGCATTTTTAGAGCATTTGAAAATAAAAAGAAGTGTCAAAGGAAGATGTTGCGTGAAGAAAGTGAAGAGGTAATTATGGGAAATAGCAAATAAATAAATAAAAAATATACTCTTTCAGAGGATAAAGAGAGCCTTTCCGAGTATGACTAAGAAAAGGGAGAGAAGCAAATTAGGACTGATAAAAATATAGTAAGAATCTTCCTTTCTACTTTAAATAAATTCAGAACAAGAACAAGATAATTATACCTCAAAGTATTCAAGATATTGGAGAAATGATCTCAAAACCATTGACTATAATCTATGAAATCTCTCAGAAAGCTAGTAAGATACCAAAAAACAATTAAATGTTATCCTAATGTTCAAATATAGGAAAGAACAGGACATGTGAAGCTGTTGACCAGTTAAACATCTATATTGGGTAACACTGCACAGCAAACTACTAAAGAGCGTATCTGAAACCACTTGGGAAAAAAATGCCATGCCACCATTTGTGAAATTTAGCATGTCAAAAAGAAATAGTCTTTTTTTTTTTATCATAAAATGGAGATACACTCAGGGAATATTGTAGATACAGTTTATCTAAAAACTGAAGAAAAGATTTGGCAATTATATCCTTGTAAGCAAGATGAATAATTGCAAATATAAAGTACTATGGTCTAATAGACTCATCGCTGGTTGTACAAGCACACCCAAAGAGTTTTCCTAAAAGGTTGTGTGTTAACCTGGAGGGTTTATAAATGTTCTAGAGAGCAATAGTGTCAAGATAGGGTGAATGTTAAAATCAGCAAGTTGATGGACTGAGTGCCACAATGCAAATCCCGTTCCTTCTGAGCATGCATGTAATATCAATGCACATGCAACATTCCAATTTCCAGCTTATTGGTTTTGGCTCAACCTCTCCAAACGCTGCTTCTCTAGATGATGGATTGAAAGAATACTGATCAGATTCACAGATGACTGCAAGTAGGGTATTTGGTTGAAACTTCAGGAGGAAGAAAAAAATCAAAATTTAAAATAACCTCCATGTCATCATAGGATAACATTTAGAACATTTTCCTGCAACTCGGTAGGAAATATCAAATCCATGTTTTGTTTTGATCTCAGATAGATGTTCTTTTGCTCAAAATGTTTCAAACTCAAATCATTTTACACAACTGTATTTTAAAGCACTATTGACATGTATCTCCATCCCTCCAAAGCCACCCAGCTATTATTTTCCCCAGATCTAATAAAGGCCTCAGGAGAATGAATGTCTTTGGTGGGATTTAACTGAAGTATGAAAAGCTGCGGAGGATGTATATTATTGACGCAATGTTTGTAGTATCACTCACTGTCCTACACTCAGCCTTGTACTTTCTTTTGAAAAAGAAAATAGAAAATCAAATTCTTTTTTATCACAGAGAATAAGACATATTTTAAAAAAAACATTTTTTGCACAAAACAATTTTAAAAATGCCACAGACCCCTTGATCTGTTTGGGGCATCAACTGAAACCCAATGATACCATATGTTCCCTTTGCTTATGCTCCATTAAGCAATCTGTCGTTTAGTCCTCTTGTGCACAGCTGCATCTGTACAACAATATATCTGACCTTCTGTTATTCAACAATAACTATAGATTTATACATATAATCCAAATGCTGGAATGTTATTGTATAAGGTATATATTTCTTAAGATTCAAAGGAGATATTCATTCTGAAATATTTCTGGAACAGAAACCAGATGTATTGAGAAGCAACATCCAACTAAATATTTTTGGATCTGGTGATGAACAGCAGTTTCTGTATCTTTATTTACAACTGAAAATAAAGCACCTGCACAGACCATCTTGTATAGTCATCAAAACATATACATTAACAGCTATAAAAGCTATAAAGACAGCTACATTCCTTTGTATGAAAACAACACCCAGCCAACAGCATTTTCTTTGTTAGCAGGTACTTATCACCTTAAGTAAAGACAATAATATTTACAATGGGTGGGAATATGAACTAATACTAGAATTTAAAGTGTAATAGCATGCTGAAGCTGAATATATCTTTCCTGAGCACATTCTTCCAAATTATTGTCTGCAATATTATTTTGTACCTTTCCTCCCAAAGTACAAAATGTAGATTACCTTTCTATATGCATGGGTTCAAAGGTTATGGCCCTCCATATATCGCTGAATTACAATATACCAATTGCATAGTTCCAGTTGGAAACTATAGTTCAGTAATATTTGGAGTGTTATTGATCCCCACTTATGGTAATTAGATTAGGAATGCATTGTGGTACACTCAAAATTTTACTTAGATTAACTGTATGTCTTTGGATAAATAGAATACTGCAATATTCATCTTAAAATAACCTGTAAATATGGATTGTGGTACAGTGACTCATTGTAGTGGCTTCTAGGTTGTGGCATTCTCTTTTTCAAACTCTCTCCTTACTTCTTTGGATTTTAATATAAACTTCTGGTGTTACTTGAAGATTTATGTTTATCCAGACATCTGAATTTGGGCTGCTATACTTACTGTATGTTGTTTGTTGCCTTATTCTTAGTGTTTCAGTTGCTTGGTTTTATCCCCATCTTACACCTATTTTAATGATGAAAAACTGGTGACAATTTTTAAAATCAAATCTAATAGTAGGCTTCTGGGCACATTTGACATTTTTAAGAAGGCAGAGGACATACAGCTATAACATTTTTGCTAAAGAATCACAATGCTTTAGGAATTCTATATGTCCTTGAAAGGAAGATAAACAGAAATTTAAGACGACTTTTGCCATAAATACAGAGTAGGCAGTAAGGGGGGGGTGGTGGATGAGAATCAGAGACAAAAATTCTTCCACTTATCAGTTCTGGCTGGTAGATTCCTGATTCCACCCCCCAACACACACATACCACTTCCATCCCTAATAATCATGTAAGTCACAGGTGTCAAACTCGCGGTGTCACGTTGCCATCACATGACGATTCGTGATGTTTTTTCCCTTCGCGGAGCTGGGGTAAGCATGGCCTGTGCATGACACATCTGTCCCATGGGCTTCCACTTTGACACCCCTGATGTAAGTCATACATTATAGCGTATGTATCTGCCAGAAATCTCTCTTCACAAAAGGGCAGAGGCAAAAGAAAAAGGGCATTGGTACTTACCTGATACGCCCGTTCTCTGTGAGCTGTGAAAAGCATCCAGAAGTGAGAGGTGCTTCAGTCTCTTCTGGAAAGGCTGGGCTTAAAACTCCGGGACGCTCCTCCTCCTCCACAGGACACCTCCTCAGCGTCCCCCAGTTTTGTGAAGACTGAATGCCAAAGTCTGGAACTCATCATCTAATCTAGATCCCTGACCGGAACAGAACCCCACCAGATGGAAAGAAATGGTTGGGGCTGGATGCTCTTCACCACTCACAGAGAACGGGCGTATCTGGTAAGTACCAATGCCCTTTCTCCCATGAGCTGTTCAGAGCATCCAGAAGTGGGACATACCAAAGCTTGGCCTGTCCTTAGGGAGGGACTCCATCTGGATCGAAATCCACTCCTAAACTATGGACCCTCTGCAGGACTCTGCCAAATGAAGAGTCCGCTGAGGCATAGACATCAATTTTGTAATTTCTGACAAAGGGCGATGGTGAAGCCCAAGTCGCCGCTCTGCAGATTTCGTCTATGGAAGCCCGAGTGGCCCATGCTGCTGATGTTGCCGCACTCCTTGTTGAGTGGGCTGTAATGCCCTTAGGAACTGAGATGGACTGGCATTCGTAACTTTTAGCTATGGTGGCTCTCAACCATCTACCAATGGTCATCGACAACACCCTGTGTCCTAAAGTGGATGGGTTGAAGGATAAGAATAGAGCCTCAGATTTTCAAAATGCTGCCGTGCGGTCTAGATAGATGCTTAACGCCCTTCAAACGTCAAGTCGATGCCATTGATGCTCCAGTCTATGAGATGGTTTCGGACAAAAATTTGGAAGCACCAACTCCTGCGCTCTGTGGAAGGCTGAATTTACTTTAGGGATGAATGATGGATCCAATCAGAGAACCACTCTGTCCGCATGAAACACTCACAGGTCCTTTCTCATCGACAATGCTGCCCACTCGGAAATCCTCCCTGCTGATGTGATCGCAATTAAGAAAACCACCTTATATGTCAGGAATTTGAGACTAGCGGTTCTTAAAGGCTTGAACGGGCCAGTTGTAAGCGCGGTTAACACCTTGTTGAGCTCCCAAGTGGGATAGCGGTGAATTACAGGAGGTCGTAAGTTTGCAGCACCCTTAAGAAAGCTGCGGACATGTGGATGGTGCGCTATGGAATGAAGGTCACCCCAGAATATCACCGAGGCTAAGGCCGCCACCTGTCTGCGTAAAGTATTTGGAGATAGGCCCTTGGTCAACCCCTCCTGTAAAAAGTCCAATAATTGTCCTATTGATGGGGCAGTTGGGTCGATCTTAGGCCCCCGGCACCAGCGACAGAAAGCGGACCATGTGGCCTCGTATATACGATTTGTAGAGGACCATCTGGATGCTTGGCAATGGCATCCTCTGAAATCTGTTGGGTCTTTAAACGGTTCCGCTCAACCTCCATACAGCTAGACTGAGCCATTGTGGGTCCAGGTGAAGTACCGGCCCTTGCGAGAGGGAAACCCTCGACGGTGAAATTTTCCAAGGTTGTTCACTCAACAGGTCCTGTAAGTCCGTGAACCACGTTCGCCTGGGCCAGTAAGGGGCGACCAATATCAGTTCCGCTCATTCCTCCAATAACTTCTGGATCAACTTGGGTATTACAGGGAGTGGAGGAAATGCATATAGAAGTCTGGGAGGCCACTGACATTGCAGAGCGTTGATGGCCTCCGCCCCCTGAGTCGGGTACCTTGAAATATACCGGGGCTATTGGGCGTTGAGGGGAGAGGCAAATAGCTCAATCACCAGTTGCCCAAACCTCTGCACTGCTTCCTGGAAGAGAGACGGGTGTAGGCGCCACTCTGCCTGATCTATCGAGGCCCTGTTGAGCCAGTCCACTTGTGTGTTTAAGGCCCCTGCTATGTGCTCTGCCTTGAGCGACAACAGATTGGCCTCGGCCCACTTGAACAACCTGGCCGTCTCAGAAGTTTGGAGTGGGTACCCCCCTGTCTGTTTACATGGGCCTTGGTTGTGATATTGTCTGTCAAGACCAGAACGTGGCGTGATTGGAAAAGGGGTGGAAAACTGCGTAATGCCAGATGAACTGCTCGCAGCTCTAACAGGTTGATGCTTTGTGATTGTTCGGAAATAGTCCAACTTCCCTGTGCAGTGTGGGATTGGAAGTGAGCTCCCCATCCTACCAGGCTGGCATCGGTTGTGATCGTTGCCCTGCAAGGTTCCTTGAAAGGACACCCCTTGTTTATCGTGTTTTCCGACCAGCAGCGGAGCAATCAGAGAACAAGGTGCGTTACCTTTATCCGGACGTTGGAAGTGGCTCTTCCGGATTGCTGGAAAGGTAGCAGGAACCATAACAGATCTCTAGAATGGAATCGAGCCAAAGGCACAATGGAAATACAAGAAATCAGTTTCCCTAACAGTTGAGACAGAACTGCCAGAAACCCTCTTTAAGGCTCTGATCTCTCTGGCCAAAGACTGGATACTATTCAACCTGTCCTGAGAGAGAAAAACCTTGCCCTCCATGGTATCTATCACTGCCCCTAAATGAACTAACCTAGTTGAAGGGATCAAATGGCTTTTATCCCAATTTATGGAAAAGCCATGACCTTGAAGATCTCCAGAGTAATCTTGGTATCCAAATTTGCTTGATGTCTGGAAGATGACAAAATTAAAATATCATCCAGATAACATTGTAAATGAATAGATTTGATCCTGAGGGAGGCAGCCAAAGCCGCTGGGACCTTGGTAAAAGTCCTAGGGGCCGAAGCCAGACCAAATGGTAGGGCGATATATTCGTAGTGGCGATCACAATAGCAAAATCTAAGGTATTTGTAGTGAGCAGGTCTAATTGGTATATGTAGATAAGCCTCTGTCAGATCTATAGAGGTCAGGACATCGTTCTCTCTAATGCTGAGCAGAATGGACTGGAGAGTAGTCATTTTGAATTTTCGATAAACCAATGATCTGTTCAGACGTTTAAGGTCCAGAATTGCCCTCCAGCCCCCTGAACTCTTTGGGACCACAAACAATAGAGAGTAACAGCCTTGACCCCATTGTTCAGATGGGACCTCTCTAATGGCCCGAATATGCAGAAGATGATTGATAGCCTCCTGCATCAACGCTCTCTTAATGGGATCCGTGGACCTAGGGCTCCTAATGAAAAAGTTCGGAGGGGAGGATTGAAACTCTAGCGCCAAACCAAACCTAACAGAGTCCCTGACCCACGTATCAGAGGTGGAGCTGTCCCATTGATCAGCAAACAATTTTAGCCACCCTCCAATGGGAGCTGCTGTCAAGGACTCACTTGGGGCAACGAAAAATCAGCCTCCGGTACCTCTGGGGTTTTTTCTGTTTTGGCCTCCCCACTGACCTCTGTCAGAAGATTTTGACCTATCCTGTCTAAAACTGGATCTGTAGCCTGAAGTTCTTTGCGATCTGGGAACGTATGGGCCTTGATAGTAGGGCTGAAAGGAACCCCTTTGAAACGACTGGGGCATTCTGTTTTCGGACCTCCGAAAAAGAGGGGGAAGCACTTTTTTCTTGTTTCTATTCTCAATAAGCAGGAGCTCCAAGACAAATAATAAATGCCAAATAATTTATCCCCCGATATTGGGGCTGATGCCAGCTTGCATTTATGCTTGGTATCCACCTGCCAATGTCTGAGCCATAGCAGTCTCCGTGCTGATACGTGAGATGCTATTGCTCTAGACGAGAATTTGACTGCATTAAATGTGGCGTCGGCAGAGAATTCTGCCACCGCAATAATCTTAGCAATGTCCTGGTGGGCTCTGACATTTGACACCGGCAATATATCCCTCAAGTGGAAGAGCCATCGTAGGGAGGACCATGTAAAAAAGGATGCAGCTGTAGCTGCCCTAATGGCCCAGGTGTCAGAAACATGCGCCCTACGGAGTGCCAACTCTGCTCTCTTTTCCTCCGGTCTCAGGGCTTCCTTGGCCTCGTTGGGAAAGGTTGAAGAAGAGGCCAGTGCCACAATGGGCTCATCCACCTCCGGCATTTTGAGAAAATTTGAAAACTCTGGTGCCAAATTATAATATCGTTTATCGTACCCTGTTGGGGCTGGGTAGGATGCTGCTGATGCCCATTGAATTTGTACTAATTCAGCAAACATACGAGGGACAGGAATAGTTTCTGCCTCATTAGCCAGTTGTGAGAATATTAGATCCTCGGATTCATCCTGTTGACAATGGATGAGGGCTTGAGGTGCCTAGTTTAGCGGTGTTCTTTGCTTTGAACAGTAAAGATTTAAAGAGGTGTGGACGAAAAAGGCCAGAAAGGGTAGGTTGGTCCGGAATGAGGCCTTCGTCATCCGACATTCCTCGTTCTAGTGGGTCAGCCTCTGACAACCCCAAGTCCATCTGATGGATCGACCCCACCTCCATGGGAACATCCTGGTCATCTAATTCCACCTCCTCCCGAAGCCCCTGGACTGGTATGTCAGGGATATTGGGGAATACCTGAGTTTGATGATGTTCCATATGCACAAAGGATCGAGCAGACAGGGATCCCGCTTCCAAAGTAGCCGAAAAGTGTCTGGTCCAGATGGATTGCTGAACTCCAGCCACAATGCTCTTTTGTATGGCTATCTCCATCCATTGCCTCATTTCGATGGGAATAGTCTCAGGTAATCCCTCCTCCTGTCTTAAACCGGAAGCTATAGGGGTGAAGGTTGCCTCTGGGATTCGCTGGGCAGTGCTCATTGGAGGAGATATGCCTATGGGAGGCTGTCCAGAAATAGCCTGTCTGGGCTGGGTGGATAAGTCCAAGGGCCCCAACAATGTATTTGGGCCCTGATCCGATTGTTGTGTCATAACCATCTTGTCCGCCTCCCTGGCACGTTTCTGCAACTGCCTTTCCAAGGCTTGGTGCTGTCTATGGGCATCCTTATCCACCGCCTTAGAGGCCTTTTTGGGGCCCACTGACTTATCTCGGGACTTATTTGTCTTGGAGTGGAAGACGTTGTCACCTTCCATTGTGGAGGACTGAATCTCATGTCTCTAACTTTAATTTTTTTCCAAATTATTATTATTATTATTATTATTATTATTATTATTATTATTATTATTATTATTAGTAGTAGTAGTAGTAGTACTTGGGGTGATGCCTACCCCTGTGGTTGAAAGTAAAGCGCTTCTCCAGCAGTGTAAGTCTCTCTCTCTCTCTCTCTCTCTCTCTCTCTCTCTCTCTCTCTCTCTCTCTTCTCTCTCTCTCTATCTATCTATCTATATATATATATATATATATATATATATATATATATATATATATATATATATCTTTGGTTATTCGGGTTTTCTCCCGCGTAAGATTGGAAGTATCTAGGCAACGTTTCGATGAAGTCTCATTCATCATCTTCAGGCTTCTGTCTTCAGCTCTGTGCTTCTCAGAGTGATGTGAGCTTGCAGCTGCTTCTTCCTTTTAACTGCTAGTGGGGGTGTGACTTGATTGGTAGGGGGCTTGGCTGTGTTCTGATTGGGTGGGGGTGAGCACAACCAAGCCCCCACCTGAACAGAACACACCTCCAGCCAATCAGAACATGGCCAACCCCCCAACCAATCAGAACACAGCCAAACCCCCAACCAATGAGAACACACCCCCACCCAATCAGAACACAGCCAAGCCCCCTACCAATCAAGTCACACCCCCACTAGCAGTTAAAAGGAAGAAGCAGCTGCAAGCTCACATCATTCTGAGAAGCACAGAGATGAAGACAGAAGCCTGAAGATGATGAATGAGACTTCATCGAAACGTTGCCTAGATACTTCCAATCTTACGCGGGAGAAAACCCGAATAACCAAAGATCCACATACAAATACCCGCAAGAACCTCAGAAAAATATATATATATATATATATATATATATATATATATATATATATATATATATATATATATATATATATATATATATATAAACATACATACATACATACATACATACATACAAACACACATATGCCTATATCTATATGTAAGCCTGTATATATGGGAAACAGTATCTAAGGGTCCCCAGCAAGGGAAACCCCCCAAGTGCTGGATCCTGGATGGATCCTTTCCTGTCAAAAACGTCCCGCTGTTTGAAATGGCACTTGAGGCTTCATTCCAATGTAACAATCCAAAAGAAATTGTGAGAGGGGGAAAAAAATCCTGTTTAAGGACTAGCCTGCTTATCCAACGCCAGCAGGCTAAGAGAGAAATAATCCCAGGAAAGTGGAGTGGGAAAGTACTTTCCCCCGGTCCCCAAGAAGGGAAACCAGTGGGGAATGGCGCTTGTAATATTTAGGCGCGAACTTGAAGCCAGCCGTTTAAAATGGTGGGAAGGCAGAATCTCCCATATTAAATGCCTGAGCAGTTTAATGAGCCGCTGCTGCTGACTCTCTAAAATGTCAGACAAATGATCCTGTCAGGAGAAGTGAGCCGCGGCTGCGAGTGTTCCAGCAAGATTGCAAAGATAAGACGATTGGGGAATTAGATAGGATAATTACCTGGAGCGGCCGTCTCAGACTGCCTGCGAAGTGGCAGTCTCCGCCAGTCACAAAGTGCTGCTCTCAACTGATCGGAGGGATAACCTAATAGAGCCACAAGCCTTGAAATCGCCAGATAAATAGGGGGGGAAATTTGCAAGCCAAATTAACCCAAGAGCAAACCTGAATCTTGACTAGCTGAATTAGAAACCGTTCCAGTCAGGGAGTGCACAACCTCTTACCACGAAGGCTGAGCTAAAACTGGGGGACGCTGAGGAGGTGTCCCGTGGAGGAGGAGGAGTGTCCCGGAGTTTTAAGCCCAGCCTTTCCAGAAGAGACTGAAGCACCTCCCACTTCTGGATGCTCTGAACAGCTCATGGGAGAATGAGTAGCTAATGAATTACTGATTAAAGTCAACTGTGTACAAAATGGAGAATCTTCATTTATACAAACAACTGGTCTTCAATTTATATGCACTAAGCCTTCTCTTTCAAATAAACATGAGTAACCTAAGAGCAGAAATAGTCTTCACATAAAATTTTAAACAGAAGTAAAGCATTTTCTGAAACTGGGTATGCAGGCAATCCTGATTTATTCATATCTCTGCCTGTTTTTCATCATTGCCCCACTTACTTTGATCTGTGCCCTACCCTTCCCCCCCAACCGAAGATTGATCTCTGTCTTACAAAAAAGGAAAGTTACCACTTTATAAGAAGCTTCCTCTGTCTTTCCTACTCTTCAGTGAAGGTGCAGCCATATTTTTTATTTTGATCATGTCTAATTTCATTTGAATGCTGGCAATTTTTTTTCTTTTTGCTCTGCCATCTCTGTTTTAACTGTAAAAGCAAGAAATGGCAAAGGAGAACAAACTCAGTACTATGTAGGAAAAAAAATCTTGCAAGTTCCCCCCCCCCACGACTTTTTATCTAATTGAATGAAAAATAACATGTTCTTAAAATGTATTTGAAAGAAGAGAATGTTGTAGAACTGTGTAGGGATAGAGTACAGTGTTTTTGCAGTTAGTCAAATTAAAAATGTTAATTAGGAGGTGGCTAAGAAATGTGTGAGAAGAAGTTCAGCTCTATTGCCCAATCAGCTTTTTGGTATTTTGCATTAAATGATTTTTAATGGGGAAGCCATTTCCTCCCCCAAAATATGTCATACAAGGGGTAGGTAAGATGAATGACCAAAATTAAACAAGCATTTATTGGGCCATTCATCACTCACATGAATAAATCTATCTATCTAATCTCAAACTATGGAAAGAAAGAGAAAGGAAGTTCCTGATAAAAGAAATTTCAGAAATGACATGTATACAGAATGAATGAATGATTTCAGCACATTATGATTTTTAAAAAACAACAACTGTTAAATAATCTGAAATTGCCCCTTTTTAGTTGCTGCCCCCAGCTCTGGGATGTCCACTGCTGTCAGACCTTCAGGCCATCTATGTTTTTATTTTTCAGTCTTGATTCTGTATCTTTAGAGAATATATACTATGTCAATAACTTTTATGTTTTAAGAGAACATAAATATATTCCTCCTGAACCAGAGGTGGTATTCAGCAGGTTCTGACAGTTCTGGAGAACTGGTAGCAGAAATTTGGAGTAGTTTGGAGAACCGGCAAATACCACTTCTGACTAGCCATGCCCCCATCTACTCTCTGCCTCCTGAGTCCCAGATGATTGTCTAAGTCTTCTTTTGTTGCCCTGCACAGGAGAATGGAGCTGGAAAGCAGATTAATGGGGTAGGGAGGGAATGGGATTTTGCAGTATCCTTCCCGTGCCACGCCCACCAAGCCATGCCCACCAAGCCAAGCCACACCCACCAAGCCATGCCCACAGAACCAGTAGTAAAAAAATTTGAATCCCACTACTGTCCTGAACATACTTTTCATATTCCTTTTCTTGTTTATGCATTCTATGTTTCCTCCCCCCCTTCACTTCAATTTTAATTGTGTTTATAAGAATATTTGTGAAGTGCCAAGTAAACAAAATTCCTTCTTCTCATACTTTCTGGAATAGGAGTGGAGGGAAGCTTAAAGTTGTACATCAAATGAAAGCATGGAAGTTCTTAGAAGAAAACACATTATTATTTTTTCTAGAAGCTTATTAAGGCCTATGATCATAGATTTGTACTGATTCTGTTTTGTTGTTTTTATGCAATGTTGATTTTTGTTAGCTATTACCAAAATACCATCAGAAAATACAGGCCATAAATTGGAGACAGAAAGAAGAGAGGTGATATCTGATCATTGGAACATTCAAGAAACAAAACTGGGGGGGGAAACAGCCTTAGGGCTGATCCTCTAGTCTAGTTCCTCTAACAAATATGCAAACACACTCCAGTTTCTGATTTGGTATGACAAGTCCTCAAGAGGTTGATTTTATCCTGAGAGTCTATAGTTGAGGCATCTTAAAGTTGCCTTTAGCTGCTTCAGTTTTAAAAGAACATTTTCCTTCTTTTCCTAACACAGTTTTTATGTTGAACATGAATTAGTGCTCTCCATCAACAAAGTGGTTGATGTGATCAAGGGCTTGAATATGCCAAGCTCCTACTGACTACTTAGGTTGCTGTGATTACATCCCTCTAGTTACAGGGCCATTTTGGCTTAGGCTGAAGAAGAGATGGAATATCTGGCTTCTGCAAAGACATCTGCCTAAAAAAACCTGATCAACATCTTACATGGGCAGATGTTAAATCTGGTTTCACAAACAAGACTGTCTTCCTGGAAGAGCATCAATGCTGTACAAAAAGTTGTTTTAAGCCAAGAAAAGTTACAGCCACTTTTATATTCTATTTCCAACCAATGCATTATAGGTTTTCAACAAAGGACTCTTTTTTGCCTTCTGGTGTATAGTTTTACCTGTCCCGTTATTTACTTCTAGGCGCTGCTGGCCATGGCTGATCACTGGCAGTACTATCATTTCTTGAAGTACTAATTGAGAACAGAGCAACTCATTATCATTTACTCTTGTAAGTCTCATTTGTGTAATTCCATTAAATCTAATTAATTCCGTATTGCTTTTATCTTTCGTTCTAAAATTAGGTTGCATTTATGCCTGGATTCTAATTGTTTCAGATCACTCAGTAATATAGTCTTCTTTTCTGCTTAGCTTTCTCTCCATTTGATGCCAGAGAAATAAACAAACCTGTCATGAATGCTTTGGTAGCATCCTATACTGTAAATAAAGATATATCAAAAGTTAAAATGATTTGGAATTAGCAACAGTAGTAAATTCAGTGGAAGAAAAAAATCAAATTTACTCCTAGTTAGATTCAGAGAAAATTGATGCAATATGTTTTATTGTTGGTATTTTACCTGGGAAGATTCAGAGGAGGCTGAACCTGTAGTAGTAGATGATGCATTGTTCACTTCCATTGACTCATATAAAAAGATGTTATTTTTGTCTAGAAACAGGCCTTCTCTGTCACCTATCTCTTTAAGATGTATGTCTGCAACTGTTGCTCAAATTACTCTTGTCATACCATTTTTGGTCCTCACTGTCCACCAAGGCATTAGATCAGATCCACAGATAGACTTCTTAGAATCAGGGTTTGTGAGTTTGTCGGCTGGAAAGCTGACAGGCAGGTTCAAGATCTGAGTGCCACACGATGAGTTCCTGTTACTTCTCCCAGCTCCTGCCCAACTAGCAGTTTGAAAGCATGCCAAAGTGAGTAGATAAATAGGTATAGTCATGCTGGCCACATGACTACAGAAATGCCTTCAGACAATGCTGTCTCCCTTGGCTAAAAAAAGGAGATGAACACTGTCCTCCAGAGTTGGACACAACTGAACAGGGGAAATCTTTACCATTACCTTTAGTAAGAGGACATGGCAGCAGGAAGATTCATATCTTTGTCCAATAGAGAGAATTCTACGGCCAGGTTTTTCCACCTATTGGTAATGGCAGATGATCACGAGAGCAATTACTGCTGTGTGCTCACAAAACTTCAATCCATGGCTGGATGACTGGAAATGTTTTGCAGCTAGCCAGAAATTAGGGAATAGATAATATTCATTTCAGGATTACAGAGATCAAAATTATGCATTAATTCTATTCAGTGAAATGGAAACTGAATAGTTTGGCTAAAATGGCTAAAACATTTGTACCCCAATTTCCCCTTCTTTTCTCACTGTATTTATAGGTGTTGCAGAAAAGGTAGTCAAGAAGGAGAAATACAAAGCCACATGGTATGGAAAGTGAAGGTAGAACAGTTTTTATCCCTCTGTCATAATGTCTAAATATTGAGCTTTTTATTGAAATAATTGTGGGAAGATTAGAAATTTACTTTTATCAGATGATATGATGCCCAGACATTAAAAGAAGAATACACATATTAATGAACATCAGGCTATCAGCAGCTATTAGTCTTAAACTCTGTATTATCTTCTGAATCATGTGCTACTGTTTTAAGTTGCAACTGCATTGTGCAATAGACCAAGTGTAACAACCATCTTCCTAAGAATCTATTTATATTTGTAGTAGGTCAATATTACAAGACTTGAAACATCTTTACTGAAGTGTATAGTTGTTTTCAGTAGAGATAATAAAGTAGCATAGTTTGCAATATGGATAATCCATCAATGAGTTAAATACATCTGCCATCAGAAAAAGCAATGCTGGAGACAAGGGCATTGGCTGGGGATAGGGCAAGAAGTGATTAAATGTGTGCTATGTCACAATGAAATGAGCTCTTTCATTTACATACATGGATCTGATATCAGGATGCAAGTATGTAAGAATGAAATTTAAGGATGATGCCATCATGCATATGCCATCATTCTGCTGTAGTTTCACCACTTAGGTCTCTCTTTCTGTGCAGCCAAAACCAGGCCAGAGAGGTTGAAATAGCCTCCACAGCAGATGGGGAACTTATAAGGGAGTAACAATAGCTCTTAGACCAAGGGTGTCAAACTGGATTTCTTGAAGGCCGGATCAGCATTGTAGTTCTCCTCCATGGACTGGCTTGGGGGGGGGGGGGGAGAGACAGGACAGACATCTCCTGCAGCATCCTGCTGGTCAAAACAGGGTGCGGGGGGGCATTTTTGGCCAGCGTCCCCCCACCCCATTTTGGCTTCCAGAGGCCCTGCGGGCCAATCCTTTGCTATTTCCAGGCTGGCCCCATGGGCCAGATTTATGCATCCCATGGGCTGAATCCGGCCTGCGGGCCTTGAGTTTGACACCCCTGGCTTAGACTCCCTGTGGTGCATTGTAAACTCTCTAGGTGGTTTACAATGTCAGCAGGTTGCCCCCAACAATCTGGGCCCTCATTTTACCAACCTTGAGCTCCTCCAGGATCAAACTCCATACTGCATTCTAACTACTGCACTACTAGGGCACTATATGTAGAGTGTAGCACAAAGGAAACTCTGGACAAGTGAGTTGGATTCTGTTGATATAACCTTGAATGTAGCCAGATAGTATGTGTTTTGATGTTCCGAAAGCTTCACAAAACATTTAATAGAAAAAAAACACTGAGATGATGATACAGTTATCATATGTTAAACTTGTTTTTTCAACACTGATCATCTGGAAGATCTAGTGGCTTCCCCATAGAGGAATTTTTGAAAAATACTTAGGTTGCCATATGTTAAGTCTCTTGTAAATTAGTCATCAATGATCTATTGATTATTTTCAATTTGTTTAATGTTATCACATAGATTTAAAAAAATAAAGGGAAAAATGAAACAATAGGAAGTGTTGGATTTCACATAAAATGTTTCTGGGATGGCTTAGAAATGCTCTACTATTAACTAGTCAATCAGTTATATGTTCAAATTATTATGAGTATTCCAATCTATGATAATTCAGCTATCAGTAAGAACAATCATTATAGAGGAAACCTACTTATGTATTCAGCAAATAATATTATTGTGTATAACTTTCTAAGTTATTTGTTATTGTGTATAACCATTCTAAGTCCCTATTAACATGTTTTAAGAATAGTTGTGTTAGTAATCACTAAGACCACACATGTGCCTTACAGTAGTCAATAGGAAAAACAAATTTGAGAATCAGGGGCTTCCAATAAATCTGAAATATCTAGCAGCTGGAAATTATTTGGTAGGGATTAGCAAATATATCTAGATGTTTCTACTTTAATAAAATTCCTCAAATACATCTTTCTTGCCTCATCAGTAAATACGATTTCATGCAAACTATCAACCTTTCCTGGTAAACCTGAAAGAAAACACAATGAGACAAGCTAATTCTACTTGTAAGCAACATTAAAAAAAAATCTTGCAAGTCTGGACTTCCGGTTTGAGCTTCTTCAGCGACAGACCGAAACCTCGTCTCTGCGAGGCTTTGATCCGTGCTCGCCGCTGGAGCACCCTGAGCCGGCTGGTTTTGGGGCTAAGCCACCCCATAGAGGTGGTGAAGAGGGGGGGAGACTGTCAGCAGGGTTGAGGAGAGCCGCATCTCTCCTCCCCAGCTGGCCATTACTCCCTTTCCCGAAGGCGGTTGCAGCGGTGGTCAGAAATGGCCACCACAAAGAAGAACTCGACCGGAAAAGAATGTGCAGGAGGAAGATAAGAAGAGAAAGTTTTGGTTGACTGGGTCAAACAGCAAAAGCAACAAATAAGGTACCCTGGAATTGAAACTGTTAAAAAACAATAACATTGTTCCCTAAGATTTTTAAGCTGCGAAGGAGAGAGAAAAGGGAAAAGATTTGGTTTTCTCCTTTTCCTATACTGACAGCTAAGAGACTTAAGCAAGAAATTGGAAAAAATCCACTTTGACATCAATAGGCATTTAATGCTGAAAATAAAAAGTCAAAGGGATAATAAAGATTTCTGGATAATTAAAAGCTTTTGAAAACAGGAAAGGAGAGAGGAAGAATAAAAGGGCAGGATCTGGAAGGGAGGAGACTGCCTGGAATTAAAAAAGAACTTACAGCAAAATCTCAACAAGACTTCCAAAAGATACATTCTAACTGAAATATCGCAACAAAAACCCCAGGAAGAGAAAGTCGAAAAAGAAATAAGAAGATATAACTCGGGAGTATCTGGATTACTTGATGATTTCTGGATTCTTGGTTATTGTTTTGAATGACTAAAATCAATCAGGTGGTTGTTTAAAACTTTTTAAAATGGCTCCACTTTTAGAAGAACTGAAAATGGAACTTAAAAAGTACAAAGAAGATGCACAAGAAGGGAGAGGTTCTTTTGGCTTCATATTTCAATTTTTAGAAATGGAGATTTGGAATTATGAGAAACAACAAGAAATGCCTGCAGAACAAGAAGATTGCGACAAAGAAGAAGCCATCTTTAATGAACAAGTAATCTTATATGGGGGGAAAAAAGGAAAGGGGAGAAAGAGAATGAAAAGTTTAAGATTGGGAAAAACAACTCCCCCAAAAAATAGAGTGAAAAATAAGTATAAAATCAGAAAACAACAGAAGAGGGAAATGCAGAAGAGAGAATTAGAACTAGAGAGACAAGAGGGTAAAAAGGGGAGGGAGAAGATGAGAGGGAAGAAAGAAAGGAAAAGAAGTTATAAAGGACAGAAGCAAAATATAGAGAAACATGGTCTATTTAGAGATAATGGGTGAAAAAATGGAAAAAGGGATTCTGCAAAGGTACATAAGATAGTATGGTTATATTAGAAGCAGAAATAATTTTAGAAAATATGAAACAATGTATGATTAAAATGTCTGATAAAATAGCTATCGTAATTCAGTGGAATGCTTGTCAATAAATAAATGTAACAAAAGGTATATTTAATGATTTATAAAACATATGTGAAGAGAAATAAGGGAAAAATAATTGTGGAGATTATATGTGTTTTTAAGGAAGTATGATATTTAATTGAAAAGAAGTGTTAAAGATGTTATGGTTTTAATGATTATTAATGATAGAACTGAACTGGAATGGAATGAGGGTTTATAATTACATATATTTACAATCTTTCTTTTTTTTTTAAAGAATATAGTGTGTATTATAAGAATGTGCCAAGCAGAATTCGATTGGAAGTTATGTATTATGTATTATATTGAAGGTCATAAACTTAAGGTATATATTGAAGTTTAAATAAGAGTTGAATGGATGTAATTAAAAGATATAAAGGTGTCATACTCCAATTAGTAACTACAGGAGAAAATTTGTTTAATGAGAAAAGATAATATGAAATTGAAACAGAACAGACAAAAGTATAAATATAATGATTTGAATTGAGATGAGATAATCAAAATAAAATTTAGAAAATTAAAAGAGGGGAAAAACTATATAGAAAATGTAAAATAGTATAAGATATGGAATAGAATACAAAAAGGAGCATGAAATTGAGTTTTGTGTCTGTATAAAGAAGTTCAACCCGGGACCATGCTATTTTCAAAAAAGATGTTTTACTTGTATTTTGTATGTGAAAACCCAAATAAAACTTTATTAAAAAAAAAATCTTGCAGGTCTGAAGGTATAAACCTTTCACTGTCATTTTTAATGGCCTGATTAATTAGGTTGAGTCCTTCCCAGTGGTGGGATTCAAATATTTTTACTACTGGTTCTGTGGGCGTGGCTTGGTGGGCATGGCAGGGGAAGGATACTGTAAAATCTCCAGTCAGAGGTGGTATTTGCTGGTTCTTCAAACTACTCAAAATTTCCGCTACTGGTTCTCCAGAATTGGTCAGAACCTGCTGAATACCACCCATGGTCCTTCCTAAGTTTTCTCCTCTGATGCTAACCTCCTGAGGATTCCTCCTTCTCCTGTCTGATTGTTTTATAAGCAACATCTCTTCCCCTTTTCCCTCAAGATCATTTCCATATACTATTAAAGAACAGATCACTTAATCCAGAGTTTTACTAAAATGAACATATGTAACCTTCCCCAATTGTTGAAATATAAGACATACAGGAAAAAAAAGTTTGACTCACTATCTAAATAGAAGTCACATAGTCATAGCACAGGTTGTAGCTTGAAATGTTTATTCAACATACATTAAGTTGGTTTTCAGTGCACATTGGGTGGTGCTAGAATATAGAATAACAGAGTTGGAAGGGACCTTGGAGATCTTCCAATCTAGTCCAACCCTCTGCCTAGGTAGGAAACCCTACACCACTTCAGACAAATGGTTATCCAACATCTTTTTAAAAACTTCTAGTGTAGGAGCATTCACAACTTCTGGAGACAAGTTGTTCCACTGATTAATTGTGCTAACTGTCAAGAAATTTCTCCTTAGTTCTAGGTTGCTTCTCTCCTTGATTAGTTTCCACCCATTGCTTCTTGTCCTGCCTTTAGAAGCTTTGGAAAATACTCCATCTTCTTTGTGGCAGCCCCTGAGATATTGGAACACTGCTATCATGTCTCCCCTAGTCCTTCTTTTCACGAGACTAGACATACCCAATTCCAGCAACCGTTCTTTATATGTTTTAGCCTCCAGTCCCCTAATCACCTTTGTTGCTCTTCTCTGCACTCTTTCTAGAGTCTCAACATCTTTTTTACATCGTGGTGACCAAAACTGAATGCAGTATTCCAACTGTGGCCTTACCAAGGCTTTATAAAGTGGTATTAACAATTCACATGATCTTGATAGAAAATCAAGAGTTTAAAGTTATCCAAAATATAATATGAATGGAAATAATAAATTAAAGAAAATTTGAATTGCTAAATCATTACATTCCTAACAAGTTAGATTATTAATATACCAACTTATTAAAATAATGATATAATGAAATAATATATAAGATAGTAATATAGACGAAAGAAGAAGGGAGGGAGGGAGGGAGGGAGGGAGGGAGGGAGGGGGAGAGAGAGAGAGAGAGAGAGAGAGAGAGAGAGAGAGAGAGAGAGAGAGAGAGAGAGAGAGATCAAATACTATACTACTGTCATAACTCTTCCAGATGTATCATCTGCCTTATCTGCTAGTTGAAATTTTGTTACTTCCAATGCCTTTCATTTAACCTAAATATATATTATGTGTCATAATATTTCCTTGCTTTTAACACAGTCTTAACAAAACTTATTTGAATACAGAATATTTCTGCTTTTCTGCTGATCTTGAAGACTATTGGAATCCTCAAAGCAGGCCCTCATAATATGTCAGAGAGTTTTCACCATTTGACTGGTTTTCAATAAAAGTCCATTTTGACTACATACATACATACATACATACATGTATATAAAGCTTGGAATACAATGACCTTGTTATTTTAGCAAAGAGTTTCTCAACCTTGGAAACTTTAAGATGTGGGTACTTTTTGCTGGGTAGGGAATTCTGGGAACTGAAGTCCATACATTTTAAAGTTGCCACGGTTGAGAAACACTGTATTAGCAATAACTGCCCTGACCATCTTAAATAAAATATCTGACCTCTGCTTATGCTGCAATTTGAAAGACACCGATAGCAATAAATTCCACCCATCTGGAAAGAGCATTAGAGGTGGTGTAAAATAATCACTATCTAATCTACTTTCAGTTCTAAAACTAGAATTGCATAAATTACAAAATATTATGGGCATTAGCGACCTAATCTGTAGAACTCATAAATTCATTTGCCCCAAACTGAATTTTCCTAGATAATTCCTATTAGTGGATCAATTTAAAATAATCAGATCCAGTCTGCTGGATGTCTGTACAAAGCACAGTCTAGCATAATTATATTTTATGTCTTTAGAATTGCTGACTATGAAAGGAAGAGATTCTTCTAAATTAGGAGAATAATGCTTTAGTTTGAGAGATGGCTTGACATCACTTGCCCTATTCTGGTATTGAAATCACTACCTACTATCAAAAATGCTTGTGGAATAATCATTATCACATTATCTGTATCACATTAGCTTTCACCAAAGATGATTAGTTTACAGAGAGGTTATCAAGGGAAGAAAGTACATATACACTTAATATGAGATTGACTTTAACTAATGCTGCAATGAGAACCAATTTGTGTGTCTGATTCTAGAAATCACCTGGACCAGGGGTCTCCAACCTTGGCAACTTTAAGCCTGGTGGACTTCAACTCCCAGAATCCCCCAGCCAGCAAAGCTGGCTGGGGGATTCTGGGAGTTGAAGTCCACCAGGCTTAAAGTTACCAAGGTTGGAGACCCCTGACCTGGACAACTCCCTGCAGTTTTCCTGGCAAGGTTTTTGGAAGAGACTGAACCTAGCCCAAAGATCAAACTGACTAGAGCTCCCCAATTTTCTTTGTCAGTGATATTCCTTTTACTGTGACATCCAAATTTATACTATCCCTCTCGGGTTTTTTTTCCTGAAACCTTCTTCTTGCTGCAGGGAAGGGATAGAATTCTCTGCATATTCTGGTATTAATAGATATTAATAAAGACTATGGACAACAAATTGGCTACCTCTGATTCATTCAAGGGTGAATTTGAGCTCCAAAAATAGGTCTTTGTCTGGATTTTTTTTAAAAAAAAACATTCAAATACAGGAAATATTGATAAGGAAGTCTCCAAGATTTACAGGTATATAAAATAAGATCCATTATAAACCTAAAGGAGGCAAACACTTCCAAATAAACAATTAAAAGCTTTTTTTTAACCTATATTCCAAAAAAGCTTGCAGCATTGTGGCTTAAGGTAAAATCCTTCAAAATATTCTGTATACCTAACATCCTAACTAAATGCAAACCCTGTGATGAAAAATTCGCACACATAGTCTGTGACTCATTAGTAACACCTACAACATCAGTAGTCAAAGCACCTTGGAAAATGTGGTCCTGTGTTGAAAAGACTTTTAAGAACAGCTATTTGTTTTAATGTAACCATCTGGGTATTTTTTTCAATCTTAAAATAACAAAATAATAACCAAGTTTTATTAATGTTACCATTCATTTTCAGATATACATGTTTCCTTCAGATTCAGAGATCAACTACACTGATGGTATTAATTGCAATATATTAGAAATTTGTATCATCTTTTCCCCAACATCTTTTAAACAATGGTTGAGCATGTGAGAGAAAGAGAAAGAAAGAGAAGGAAGGTTCAGAAAACAGAGCCCAGTATTTCATATAGCAAAAAAACATTCTTCCAAGAAAAGATTCCAGACCATATTGAATTTGCATACTGTAGGTGTGTTATCCAATGTGGTTGGTTCCTATAGATTAACAACCCTTGTGATTGTGATAGATATATTTCATTGGGAAGCCACTGAATGTCATATAGTCACATTTATAATGTCGTTATAATAAAAAAAACATAATTCATCTACAGGAACATTGGACAATATTAGAATATCATCTTTCTCCCTAATACATCATAAGTTGTATTTGAAAATCAATTAACTTTCATCATTAGACAGCCATACAGAATGCAAAAAAATGGAGCATTTAGGAAATAGAAACCCACAGAAAATGGAAGCCCATAAGCAACAGCTCTACAACTGTAATTTTTTTTCAGAAAACAGTCTTGGGATTGTTTTCCTCTTTTTATAGATGAGTAATATAGTCAAGAATGTCTAAACAGCCTTCCTCTAGCTGAGTTTCCTTCAAATGCTTTAGGACCAAAAATATTCCCCCTGCTGCACAGCTGGGAATTCTCAGATGTAATTCCAGCACATCTAGAGAACACCAGAATAGAGAAGGCTACTCCTGAGAAAGAGGGAAAAAATCAAAAGTATCTAATGAAAATGAAAATGAAAAACAGTGCCATGGGCAAAGAATGATGGTTTAGGCATTTCTCATCAAATGGAAGAACAATCTAGGGCCATGATATGCATAAATGCCACAGGTGGCGTGCAGAACCCTCTCGGTGGGCATGCAAGCTGTCGCCCCAGCTCAGTTCTGCCGTGCATGTGTGCACATGCCTCCCATGAGCCAGCTGGTCTTTGGGTCTCTGCTGCGCATGTGTTGGGGTTGGGCACATGCACAGGGGGTGGGGTGCATGCACGGGGAGACATGTCCCTGCACGGGAATGCATGTGTATGCACTGGTGGTGGGGCGCATGGCGGGGATGCACGTATATACATGGGGGCATGCATGCATGCATTGGGATGTGTGTGAATGCATGGTGCTGTACATGCATTTGTGGGGGAGGGCACATGCATGCATACATGTTGTAGTTTGGGAATGCACTCATGCATGTGTGCTTTGGATACTCAGTGCCGAAAAGGTTAGCCATCACTGATCTACGGTAGATTTCCCAAATCTAATGTTTTCCAGATGAAACATACTTCAATTCCCATCAGTGATTCTGCTAGTAATTCTAGCCCCAAAGGAAACACCCAATCCCTTCATATTGAATTCCATTTTTTTAGTTACCAATAGTCTCAATTTCCATGCCTTATCAGAAAGAGAGAGAAAGAAATAGAATTATTGCCAGGGTATGAAAAAGATGAAATAAGAAGTATCCTAATTCGTACTTGGAAAATGATTGGAAAAGGTGTGACAACAAAGAAATATAATTCATATATTTTGCAATCATGCCCAATTAGAATTCAACAGTAGACAAGGAATTCTAGTTTCATAAATTGAAACACTTCTCAACAGAGATTTGTTTAGTCTCAACACATACTGAGTGTCTTAAGGAGGCATTGGCTTTTGTTATTCCTTATAGCAAGGAAAGGCAACCTGCATCCCCAGCTCCCCATTCATGCTAAACCATAGTGTACTTTGTATGATTTAAGTTTGGTGTGTTGCAGGAATCCATCTATTGTACTTTGTAAGCCAAGGCTGTTTGTCAACATCCTGTGCAAACCAATAATTTGTGGCTTGTTTAACAAACTAGGGTAAAATCATGGCTTGGGTGACAGTATGTAATCTATTGGAAACCAACCTTTTTTAGCCATGACTGAAGAGTTTTGTCTTTTGATCTCTTTTTAGGACCAGATGGTGGTGATATGCGACAATTACTTGAAAGGATGGATCAAATTTTATAGGTTTTTTTTTCTTCATTTTTGTGGACTTTGGGAGCACTGAAATTATCAAAGACTCAACACACCTCTTTAGGCATTGTTTTCTTTTAGAAGATCCCAACAAATGTAACACTGAAAAAGGCTGCAAATGTGTCACACATTCTAGGCACACAGTTGAGAGTTGTAAAGGACTGCAAAAACAAGAGGGGGACACAAACAGTCTATTGGTCACACCTGCTGTGGACTAAAGCATTCTTCCTCACTTTAATGGCATGAATATTAACGTGAAAAAGTAATGTTCTGTAAAGAGCATACAGCGATTATTCCATTCCCATTGCAATGCCATTTTCAGCTTCACGTTTCTTTTAGTTGCTCCAGAAAACAACCCAGCCAACAAAATTCAAAGCATGCAAAATTATAAAAAGCTATCAAAACCCTCGTTAGAGAAGCCAATAAGTGATTCTGAGAGTTATAGCTAAAGAATAGATTTCCTTAGCAATCAACACCCAAATAAACACAGGTTAACTCTAAGATTAACATCAGACCAACAATCAAATAAACAATACCCAAATCAAGAAACTGCCAAAGAAGCAAACAGCCCAACCAAAGAACCTCTAAGACTACCTCCACCAACACTGACAGGGCAAGATACCAGAATATAAACTGACAGCAAACAACACTCTTTACTAGCACTGATGATGTTACCTAGTTTGGATAATGAAATGTCTCCAAGAAAACAAGCAAACTGAGAGACCACCAAGGACCCCTCAGAATAGATTTTACTAGAAAAGAAATAAATGCAATAATCTGGCAGTCAGTTCAACAACTGATAAATACATCTATACATAAGAATCACACTGATTCTGCCCAGTTCATGATTACAATGCAGTTAACAGATTTTTCTATTGAAAAAAGCAGGGTTTCCCCCCTCATTTTCATAGCAGTTATCTGAAAACAAGCTGCCTGGAATTCATGTTTGCTCTACATCTCTTCCTCCATCTATATTTGATGGAGAGGCAGATCTAATAATATCCTCTTTAAGAGGTTTTGCAATTGCAATATGAGACACTGTTTCTCTATGCCCACCTAACACGGTAGAGGGGAAGAGAAGGATGTTATTATTTCATCATTTAAGAGTAAGTCAGATAAATATTCTTTTTTTTTTTCATGCTCTTCACATGAATTAAATCTTCCAGAAAGCTGACAAAGGGAACAAAGTGTCCTTTGAAAGCGACAAAAAAGTAAATGCAGCTTTGGCAGCCCTACTGCTTTTCCTTCCTGTTTCCTGGAGCAGCATTCGCTTCAGTCAATTTAATATCAGAAGTAGATTGATTGTAATGGAACAAGATTTCATGTCTAATCGCTATTGCTACTATTAAGGGTGTCAGATCTGGTCTTTATCTTCAAGAGTTTGAGAGAAAGAGTTAGGAATCTTGGATTACAAAACTGCAACATTACTCCAAAAAAATCGGAAAGGGTGAGGAGAAGGAGGGAGGGTACAATTCAGGTCTTACCAGGTATGTGCCACAGTGAACCGGCGCTGTTTTGGTATGTTGCTACTCAAAAGCATCCTGCGCAACAGCCTTGGCGAATTTCTGGGAGAAATGATGGGTGACAACTTCGGCGAAATTGATGAAGATTTCTGGGATATCTTGAGCTTTTCATGCTGCAACAGGTTTTCCCTCAGGGTCTTCACAAGATCCTCGTTAAGCCATGGATTTTGACAGTGTGTATTGTCAACTTCAGGTACAATCAAGGTGTCTGGGCTTGTTGTTTGCTGAGCCATGTTTCCAAAGCAACTTATATTAACGAAATCTCTACAAATGCAATATGATATTTGTTTTGTCTGCTTTGGAAAGGGGAAAAAAAATCCTTTGCTCATTCAGTCTTCAGGAACTGTGCCAAGCTGCACCTCTGATTCAGACTGTTCAGCCTGTAACATGGTGCTGCCTGCTTTCAATATTGAATTGCAAAGAAGAGGAAGGGAAGAAGAAAAACAAGCAAACTCCTCCACCGAACCTATTAGGCATTGCTTCTCCATGACAAGCCCATGCTGCCAAACAGCCTTCGCTCTTGCTGGCTAGGTAAGTGAACACAGAGCGAAGGGACAATGCACCGAGTCGCCGTCCTGTGGCAGCGCCTGTCAAAACTACTGGAACTAATATGCTGCAGCTGCTTGAGTGGCTCCTGAATATGTATATAAAAAAGTGCCAGGAGGAGGGCTAAAATCTTGGCACGATTGCCTGATCGGGTTCTCTTTTCCAATCTGTGAGTTTCTCGTTCTGGAGAAGGGAGGGGAGCTGATGTCAGGCATGTCCTTCCCCTTCTCTTTCTCTATGAACTACCACCCTCGCTGCAAGAAGAGCACCTAAACTTGTATTATTGCAAAAAAGTTATTTTAAACAAATAGTTCTTAATACATGTACCATGGGATTCCTGTTATTTCTGGGTTTGTTGTGAATTCTTGGATTAGAATTACAGTCTTTCTCACACTCCTTCCAAGTTTACAGTGGAGGGAGTTTTGTGTTGAAGATGTTGAAAAGTAGATGAGGGGAGTAATGATGTGGGGGGGTGGGTGGAATCAGGAAGTACAATATCATTATGCTCTGTGATATGACAAGCATGATATACTTTAGGACCCTTTAAAAAACTTGTTCAGAATGTCTTGGTCTTCCCTAATGATTTCTTAATGATTGTGGATTGGCTTAATTCTGTTATGGTTGGGATTTTAAAACAAGAACTGGTATAAAAAAAGTAATATATGAAAAAGAAAAGAAAAAAAGAGAAGAGCAGAGCAGAATAAAATGGAAAATGAAAGTGTATTTCAGAACTGAGAATAAAGCAATCAAAATGTTCCAGCTATTACAGCAATTTCTGCCCACCTCCCAGGATTTGAAGTTATGTGAATGAATTGCTAGCTTGGAAGTTATCTTATGTCCTTTCACACAACCACAATTGCTTGGAAAAGTATTATGCCTATGCCCAAACTCAAACTGCAGTTTGTCTTAACTATGGCTTAAAAGGGGAGCCTTTTTAACCTTAGACTGTCTACTATTGACCTCACCCCTTTCCTAAGAGATCTGTAGGGGGCATGCATAAGCACACCAACATGCCTACTGTCCCTGTCCCATTGTTTCTTTTTTTTTTCTTATTCGTATCCATTTCATGTATTCATAACTATGTTTATATTTATACCTGTTATCTTATAATTGCTTGACAAATAAAAATAAATAAACTTGAGCTCCAAGATGTAATCTTAATTTATTTTCAGGCAAACTGTCAAATTTTGTATACTTTGCAAATTTCCTCCATTTCATTTTTAGATTTGCTTTAGCCACTTTCACTCCTGGCTGTACCTATGATTCTGAAATGCAGTTCTCAACAGGCTTTAATCAGAATCATTCAAGTTTCAACAGGACGAAAAGGTTAGGGAAACATTTCCAAGTTCAAATTGTGATTTCTAAGCTACCTTGTTTTCCTAAACCATAGTTAATATTAAGCACAGATCTATGTGTGAGTATAACAAATTGCTGTACAGTTAGCTTAAAATGGAACTGAAGAACACTGATCCCTTTCTTGTGACTAGCAGGGAAAAAGAGGTGAAGGTGGAGAATATAAGCTTTAGTTTAGAATTACAATAACATTAACACAGAAATAATTATAGGATTATTCCGAGGATAGAGAAAATGGACTGACCAGGGGCCTCTCAATTCTAAGTAAAAGCCAATGTCAAACCACTTCTGAAATCACACCAAGAAAACTGCAGGGGCTACTCTAAACAACTGCCAGGACTTGAAGCCCCCAACCCCATATCCCCACACAGGGGTGGGATTCAAAATTTTTAACAACCGGTTCTGTGGGCGTGGCTTAGGTGGTGGTCATGGCTTGGTGGTCATGTTATTGGCTGGGTGTGGCCAACTCAATATCACTCATATCGAGGCACGCATCTCCTCGCCTGGCCTCTGATGACTGTGGGGATGCTGCAACAGTTGTAAGTGTGAAAAAGGGTCATAAGTCATTTTTTTCAGTGCCATTTGAATGGTCACTCCACACAAGCAAAGTACCAGCAAAGGAAGGGAAAAAAACTCTAGAGACGTTCCTGAGACAGGAAGTCTAGTCCTGCCAAGAATGTAATAAGGGTTAATGGAGATGCAGTTTCTGTAAGCAACACCAGAATGTTTCCTTCCTGCCTTCCTTACAGGATTAGGCCAGTAATTTCTTCTAACAACCAGTTCTCTGAACTGCTTAGAATGTTAACAACTGGTTCTAGCGAATAGGTGCAAACTGGTAGAATCCCACCCCTGCCCCCACACAAACTCTCCTCTCTTACTACCAGAATATTAGTATTCAAGGTTAGTACAATGAAATTGATTAGAACTAGGTTCAAGTCATTCAAAACAAAAAAGTGCTCCATTTGTAGAATTTCCTATCTGGTGATTTCACTGCCTTAATAAAATTGCCAGAGCATATTAACCATGGAGCTGCATGAATCTCCATTTGAAATGAAATGAATCACAGAATGTTCAAAAACAGTGCTGGCTTCCTAAAAGCTTCTGAGCAACTCTTGCAAGCTAAGATGCTAGGGAAGATGAATGTTTCTCTTGTTCTAGCACAGCTTTCCTTATATTTTCACCCAAGTCATTCGATAAAAGTATGCGCGCATGCATGCCTTTGAGTCAGTATCGACTCCTCGCAACTGCCTGAACAAGTCCTTACAGTTCTCTTGACAAGATTCCAGAAGTGGCTTGCTGTTGCATGCTTCCTAAAACTGAGGTAGTAACTGGCCCAAGGTCACCCAGTTGACTTCATGCTTAAGGCAGGACAAGAATTCTTGGTCTCCCACAGTTCTAGCCTGCTGTCCTAACCACTACACCAAACTGGCTTCGGATACAATTGAATGAGATATTTTAGCATTACAATAAAAGGAAATTAGGCAAAAGCAAAACAAGTTTTCCAACTCATGCAGTTAAATATTGTGGGAAAGGTTTTACCAGACATGATATTGACAAAGACTCATATAATCAGGAGAATGGTGATTGCTTCCTTGAAGTTGGGCAACAAGGAGCAGCAGAGTTGGATATCACTAGCATATTGACCTAGAGTCAATCAGAAGTATTCCAGCAACACTTTCACGACATGTTCTGACTGGAAGAATCAAAACTACTGCAAAATAGGGCACCCAAACCTCAATTGCGTCAACTAGTCCAGAAAGTCCTCTTGGTAATTTCTATCAAAACAACTATCTAGTTTGTGGCATAATACAAACAACTAAATCAGTCTCAGTATCACATTCTGGGAAAAGTCTGTCTTAAATGAGGTGCAAATAACCAGTCTAGCATTGTTGTCAAACCTGAGATGAATATGATCAATTTTACCTGCAAAGATTTGTGAAAATTGCTTACAGTTTCTTGTTGTTTAGCTTTTTTTCTCCCAATATTTGGATGGAGAAGGTGCCACATAAAACATTGCTCATCTGTTCTGTACAGATACAATTCACTGTAACGTAGTAGGATTAGTATTAGTAGCAGCAGCAATTGTAGCAGTGCAGTGAGTACCAGAGGAAATGGTAGGAGGGCCTCTCAAATTATAAACTGAGTTATAAGTGACCTGAAGCATACGTCTTAATATTCAGCTAATATTCAGTATAAGAGACTGTGTCCATAAACCACAGTTAACCAGTTAATTAGTCAGTTAAAAATCTAGTGAATCTCCATGCTGAAGCTACTTATTAATCTTAGTTAGGATTATTGTTACTTTTAGGATTTTTGTGGCTGAACATATTGTATGAACTCAACTTATTTTGTTAGTTTACAGTACAGTAAATTATACAAATATGTACAATTGCAACCAGATTAAACATATTGCATAGAGGGGTATTGCAATATATTTGCAATGGAGCTGATGAATATAACTCAATTTTATTTATCCTCCAAATCAGAATAAGAGGAATGTATATATCTACAATAACAGGAAATAGGTTTGTTTTAGAAGTAGACAGAGGAAGCAGAAATCTGTTTTTGCATGTGTAGGAAAACCAAAGCACTAACAATTCTCTTAGGAATCTGATAAAAAAAACAGCTTGTTGGGATGCCTCTGCTTGAAACTGCCTCTTATGCAATGTCAGTACTCTCCATGCAATTAAACTATCTGTTATAATGACTCTGAGCACCACTAAGAGTTCTCCAAGAATGCTGATACCATCCTATGGTTTCTTAATGACCCAATTTTGTCTTTATTCAGTCTGCATACACCAATGGAATTTGCTAATTATTTCATCTATACGCTATGGGTCTTCTTCATCCTCCTATACTAAATTTCCCATACCTATGAATAGTTCACACAGATTGTCTCAAGCTCAATTGAACCATAAAGTCACATTATATTATAATTGATGCATGCCTGCTTAGAAATAAATATGACTTAATTCGGTAACATTTACTCTCAGGTAAAATATTACAGCCTTAATCTCTTCTATACTGACATAACACAAAAGCTATTATTTGTAACAATAACATCCAAATCACTGCATAATTTATCTTCCAAAACAGTAAATTATCTTAGCATACAAAATTATTCAAATAAATATTACATAAAACATAGAGTATTAAATAGTAGGGCCAAATACCAAACAAAGAAAAAATAATGTCAGAGAAAATCCTGTTAACTGATAGATAAAACCCTGTTTTATTTCTTTCAAATATTTACAGTTAGTATATCTTCCTGAAATTATTTGGTTTGGTGAGAAGTGAGTGATAGCAACCTTGTTTATAAACAATGGCATGGAAGGCAACATAAGAGATCAGAAATCTAATTCTGTGATCTACTGAATCTGGCACTATTGGATGGAAGCAACTAACCTTTCATTACCTTCCACAAATGTGTTTGGTGGGGAAAAACAAGAAGGAAATGGGATCTCATTTGACTCATTCACAAAAGAAACCCTGATTTTTCCAGGAACTTATAAAACACTAAGACCTGCAATTCACAGGATTCAAAGAGATCTTGAAAGGTTAGAGCAAGTGTCAGAAACATCAAATTTCAACCGGACAAATACAAAATCCTTAACTGGGGTAGGGGAAAAAATAGGATGGAGGAAACCAGCACATTAAAAAAGGTTTTAGGTATCTTTGTGTAATATAAGATGAATCTGAACCTACAAAGCGATACAGGCAGACAGGCTGGCAGGCAGAAAATAAGAAAGAAAGGAGCAAATGTAGGCCTACAAGATAAGTAATTGTTCCTCTATTCTGCACTGCTGAGATCATGCCTGGAATATCACCTACAGGGCATCACACTTTAGGAAGGATGTTTACAAATTAGGACCTATCTAGAGAAGAATGATAAGAAGCTTAGAATGAAAACTTGAAGAATTATGTGATAGCTGGGTATGTTTAGCCCAGAAGAGAGAACAATGAAGAGATAGCTGCCTTCAAGTATCTGAAGAACTGTTCCATAGAAGATGGGGCAAAATTGTTCTGAATTGCTCCAGAATAAAGAACAATGATAGTTTAAGTTACAGGAATGTCAATTAGGATTGTACTCAGAAAATTTTCCTAATGGTAAGAGCTGCCCCTGAAAGTGGAGACTTTAGTGAAGTGGTCTCCTTCAGTAAAGACTGCAGTTAATGATGTAGTAGTAGATTCCTACACTGAGTAGAGGTTGTACCTGGACCACACAAGCAGTGACAACAGCAATATATAAAGGTGTTTGTATGAATTTTAACAACTACATTTGAATTACATATATTAGGAATACAATTTAGTATTACATTTATATATTTTAATTGTTATACAGTATTTTTTGCCAGAATTAAAGTAACATAGACTGTACTATAATTTGAAATCACAAAAAGTTCTGACTGGAAAAGGTCATGTGAGTTAGAAGGTTCACATTTCTTACAATGCCACAACAAGATTCTGTACAGATAATAAGTAAATATTAAAAATCGAGACAATTATGTGGTCAAGCTAAAAAAAACCAGCCTGATTTAGGAAGTGATTTTTATCTTTTTAATGCTTTTGGCTATAATTGACAATTGGAAATGTCAACCTTTCACTATCACTAATGAGTGCCTGTTTATGTATATATTTAAGAAACTTTAACACCTACTGAATATGTAAACCATATTTGCACCTTTCAATGTTAACAGCAAAAACATTATAACACACCATTAAACATCAAGCAAAGCTTTTTTTAGCATTGAAATGATGAACAGGTTATTCACAACAAAGATATACAAGCTAAATCCACTGAAAAGGAAGTGAAAGTTTAACTTGATTTTCAAGTAGTTGTAATATTGCACAATAATCATCTTGAACTTAAACATAATATATTTACATTACAACCTGGAGGAAACAAACATTGAATGCAATTTGCGTAGGCTACTTTTGCTTATTCTCCTGTTTAAAAGCCAAATAGTGTATACAGTACAAATACTCATTTTTCAAATATATATAAAAAAATCATTGTACACAAAGCTACATGCAGTTCACCCCATTCCCCTTTTAAGATCATAAAAAGAAAATATCTTCCAGTTACTATTGGAGGAGTTATAACTATTAATGGCAGCTCCATATCCATTCAGTTGGCTCAGTATTAAGTTGTAGATGTTAATTTATAATTATAAACTCTTTTCCTTTACATGTTCATTTGGAAATGCTTTGTTATTTCCAATTTGGGGAGGCTTTGAATAAAAAAAAACATCTGTGGGATCTACCTACTGGATGCTACAACCTCCCAATTTATTCTTTTTTTCTCTTACTTCTTTACAGGTTCTAATGGTCTCTTCCTCTGCCTTATCTCTACTTCCCTAATTCCACCAGACAGCAGACTTAGTATGTTTTACCTCTGTGTTTTCCTTACATTTTTAACATACGTTTTCCCCAGCCTTTTGGTGCTGGAAAGCATGTCTGAAATTTTGAAAATAGATGTTACAATAAAAGCATGATAGAAGGATTTCTCTTTTACAAAATCTTGCCATGGAGAAAAGGAACAGTTAAAACTCATACATTTACCAGAATACTATATCACATGTGGTAAATCCAGTCATTCATTAACCTTTACCAATAGTTAGATCTTACTAATGATTCTGGCAGACTGTCAAACTAACTGGGTAAAAAGTCACCATCAGAATAAGGAGCCACATTCTCCTAGAAATGACTAATATCACATGAGCTGTTCTGACAGGGCTTCCTTACACCACTTATGTGCATGGGGGCAGCAGGGAAAGTCCATGAAATTCTGCTTGTTTTTTAGGCAGAATTGTGTGGCATGTATAAAAAAGAGTAAGGCTTTGGTTGCATAGTTATGGCTGCCATTGTTCAGATGTCCCTGCTCTACCATTGGCCAGAGAGACAGACGTAGATGTAACCTGGGCACTGCAGTCAACACTTGCTTTGGAGGTATGTTCTTTGGTGCCAGATCTTGCCAGTTATGTGAAGGAGAACTTGCTTCTTATGACTGGGCAGTATTTGAAATATATCACAAACTAGCTACACCATAGATTAGCACTGGGTACAGGAGCTGTGAAAGCCTTGGAAAAGATATTCAGATGCTGTGATGTAACTATAATTACAAAAATTGAAGAGGTAGGATAGAAAGAGTATTGATGCTTTTGAACTTAGGTGTTGAAGAAGACTCCTAAGAACATCATGGACATCCAATAAAACAAACAACTGGATCACTGAACAAATCAATCTAGAATTCTCACTCAGAGCCCAAATGGCCAGACTCAAATTATCCTACTGCAGATTTATTATGTGAATATCCAGGTATCTAGCAAAATCTATAAAGTTGAAAAAAGCAGAAGGGAAGAGAGGAGACTGATGACCAGCAGGCCAGTGGATGAGTTCAGTTACATCAACAGGCACATAAACAATTTACACACCATTCAAAAGAGACAATCAAAAAGCTAAAAATGAAACAAAAACTCAGAACACTTCCTTGCCAACAATCCAAATCCAAATAAGCAGAGATAAAAACAGGATCAAGCTGTTAACAATACCCCAATCAAGGAACTACCAACTCATACAAACAATCAAACAGTAAACAACATCCTATTCAAGCCTATTCTTCTACAAGAAGAAAACAACACTTCCACCAACACTGACAGGCTGAGCCACTGCATATAAACAGAGAGCAAACCCTTCTCCTTTGTAGCACTGATGTTACCTAGTTGGATAATGTAGCATTTGTAAGAAAATCAAGATCAAAGAGCATCAAGGACTCCTCTGTTACAGTAATGATGAGTCCACTATTGGAAGACCTGAAAAACCATGATAGAGACAGATCATCATGGTGAAAATTATGTAGCCAATCCTAATTAACACCATCTTTATGGCATATAATCAATCAATCAGCGGCATTTTCAGAATCTGGTTGACTAATAATTTAATCAAAACCAGGGACAGCTTCTGATTCAAATTAACTTTTTTCTCATCTGCTATTGACTGATTTAAGGTAAGGCGCAACATCCCAACATTAACACCATTAAAAATTATGGAGAAAAGGGCCTAACCACTTTTACAATCTGAAACACCCTATCCCCTGATTACTTTATACTTGTTACAAGTAAGCTGATATATTTTAAAGTTCTAAAATACAACCTCCAATTGATTTTATATTCTCATAAAGGTCGCAAATCCAATTGTTGAGAAATGGTAGAATAATTTATGGAAACAATACAATGATAGACATGACTTTCAAGGGTGGGATTCAAAAATTTTAACAATTGGTTCTGTGGGTGTCGCTTAGTTGGTGTGTATGGTGGTCATGTGACTGGGTGGCTGTGGCCAACTCAACATTTTTAAAATTTTATTTGGTTTGTCAATTGCTTGCAAGATAATAGGTATAAGTAAAAACATAGTTATGAATACATAGATACATATAAGAAAAATAAAAGAAACAATAGGACAGGGATGGCAGGCACGTTGGTGCGCTTATGCACGCCCCCTACATCACTCATGTCAAGGGGCGCTTCTCCTCGCCTGGCCGCTCATGACAGTGGGGATGCTGCAAAGGTCGTAAGTGTGAAAAACAGTCATTAAGTCACTTTTTTCAATGCCATTGTAACTTTGAATAGTCATTAAATGAACTGTTGTAACTCAAGGATTACCTGTACAAAAATACAAAAAGTTTATTTTCTTGCAAAAAGCTGCCCTAAATACCAATCATTAGATTAAAAATACCTGCAAGCCAGAGTTACAAATCAGGCAGGGTGCCAGAGCACCTTGAGGAATTAAAATAGTTAAAATGCAATGATAACTATCAGCAGCCAACTCTTGATCATAAAGTGAAACCCTTTAGCCGAGAGGTCATCTAAGCTCTCCAGAAAGAGCACACCCAGGAAAAGCAATCTTTAGATCCATTTATACCACTTTAAAATACCAGCTGGTCTCACTCACCTCACAAGATATCCTAAGGAAATCATCCAGATTTAAGGAAAGGTCACATGCCCCCCCAGAAAGGCAGTAAAAAAATTAGTGCCAAGCTCGCATCCTGCCTCTTGGAAGTACACCCCAAAAGGACACTGCCAGATACCACTAAAGCAGTGAAGGAAGACCCCCCTCCCCAGATAGAAAAAGAAACCATGAGGCAGGAAAAAATTCAAACACAATACAAATAATGAAATCACAACAGTAGCTGTTGCTTGTTAAACCAATTACCAGAACAAATAGACACAGGAACTAGCCAGATTTCTCAACCCAGTTTCTTTTCAGGAACAGAGATTAATCTTTTTTCTTCCAAACAAAGCTGAATAGGGAAAATTATCCCATCAATAAACACAGGATTAAATGTCACTAAGGACAGAATTAAACTTCACCAAAAACCAGTTTTAGATCAAAACTCAGAAAAGGTATGTAAACCCTTTTTAAGTCAATCTTTCTAGCTGGCCAAGAAACTTTGCTGAATGTCACTCATCCTTGTCATTAAAAAATATATTTCTGCAGCTCTGCATTGTTATTCAATTATTTCTTCAAAGTGCTGATCATTGCATGCTAGCTGGAAGTATTTCCAGGAGAGTATTTCCTCCCAACAGCAGTGTAAAAAGCTTAAAACAACCCTTTCCCTTTAAGAAAATATCAGGACGAAAAAAAACCCTCCTTCAGAGACAGTAAGTCTTGGCATACTGCCAAGAATGTAATAAGGGTGGAAAAAACCAAAAGATTTCTTTTAACTACCGGTTCTCCGAACTGCTTTGAAAGTTAACAAGGGCTTCTATAGAACCAGTTAGAACCGGTAGAATCCCACCCCTGATGACTTTTTTGTGTGATCAAGTTAGTTTTAAATCCTGGCAACTATATGGACTAGTCTCCTTAGTTTTCCAAGATTTTGGAAGCAGTTTGCCATTGTCTACTTCATAGGGCTGAAAGAGAGTGACTGGCCCAAAGCCATCCTAATGACTTCACTTCCCTTAAGATGGGACTAGAAGTCATGGTCTCCCCATTTCTAGCCTGATGCTTAACCACTTCACCAAACATGACTAGATATTACTACACAACAGAAAGATTGAACAAAACGATTTTATTCTTTAAAAGGCTGTATTTACTGATAAATTTGGAAGGACTTTCATCTAGTTCTAATGATACCATCATTGAAAAATGTGACTTTTAAATATGTAAAAATACATCAATTACTGGAAATTATTATTTTATTGGGACTAGCAACAGATTGGGAATATAAACACTTAAAACTAGACTGAATTTTCATGTAAATACAAGATTTTTTCATACTTCTCAATTCAGGCTTTAATTGCCTTCTATACAAACTTTCAAGATATTAAAGCATACCGACATGACTGTTTTGTTCATCAGCTTATAGTCCTGAAATTTAGCTGAGTCAAATGATCCATATGCAGGCTTGACTGCATCTTATGGGCCTAAGTCTGACTGCATTATAAGCCAACATCAATCTGTCATAACAAATGTTCTTGGATACATATGTATATTGACTCATTCTCGCATCTCTTTCCATAGACTCTGTAGAGAGTAATTTCCATTATTCATTTGGATGCAGTCTTCATTTACAAATCCAGTCACAAAATCTATACATGGATCAAACAGATTAATTGCAAACATAAAAACTTGTGCAACATGCTTTGGTGAGATATAGTTAGTAGACCACTCTAAACAAAAACAAATGAAAATTTCATGGATATGCATATGCATGCCCACAAAGTATTACTAATGATTCTGAGAGCACAGTAATCAATGGTAGATAATATGCAACATATGAAAAACCATTTGTCTGAGAGAAACATAACCTCTCTCAACTTGATAAATAACTTGATAAATCAAGTGAAATTTTCACTTGGAAATACACTGAAACAAAGAACTCTGATTTCAATCTGTTCATTGCCATCTGCTTGATTGCCAAAAAGTGTTTTAGCTGCTGATTTTATACTGCTGCTGTTTGGGGCACTAATATCACAACATAAAGCAGGAAACAGTTCTCAGCATCTAGAATTCAAAGGTAAATGAATGACCTTTGTGCAGCTTCTTTTCCGGGCTTTTAAAGTACCGACACAGTGAATCACTCCAACAATCCTAAAATAGGTAGAAATGACTCATTCAATGCACAAAAACCAATCAGAAACACATACAACAATAATTCAGCTGTGATATATCCTATAGTTCACTTTTAACGATATCAAAATTGGAATGAAGTTTTTAAAAACAACAACATGAAAACAATTAAAATCTAATCCATAAAGTATGGATGAAAAATAAAAGCTACATGATTTAGAATAGGTGTAAACAACTTATCGTCCAAGATTGCAAAGATCCAAATTTGTATCTATATCTGATTTGATTTTTTTTTTAAATTAAGCAATAATGCTCTATCCTAAAGGTACTCCAAAGTTTAGGACATAACATTACAATTAGCATTGTCATATTTGTATAAATCTTGTTACCACATTTTAGGTTCCCAGGACTGGATTAGGTACAAATCAGTCAATTATCCAACTGATAATTGTACTGCAAAATACTATAGCCAGATCGTATATTTAGTATCAATGTAGCTTACTAAATGCTAGCATCATAGATAGCTCCTGTGAAGCTAAAATAAAGATTTGTGCATGATGAAGTAACAGAGGAATTCTTTTAAGCATGTAGTTGTCAAATCAAATTCATGCTTAATATCATACTAGCATTTATATACTTCGAAATGCCAAAAGTGATAATCATTCTGGTAATAATTCTGTATACATATCACTGAGGGGTCTCTCCCCCCAAAAAAAACCCTTTTATTGAGATCATGGCAGTGATTGTCAGATTTGTTTGACACCTGTCTTCCCCAGCTGGTGCTTTGCTGGGGTGTTTTGCTACAGCCAACAGCATTCTCAGCAAGCAGGGCAACAGGTTGATGGCTCAAAATGATGGAAGTTGTCATCCAACACTTCTGGAAGACAGCAATTAGGGTCAGGCAGGATTACTATATGCTAGCTCTTCAATTAAAAGAATATAACGATTCACCAAATTAGCTGGTGTTGCATATTCTGGTATTTATGGGTCATGTTGATAGACAATACTATTTTTAGATTTGACATTTCACAGCCACTACTTGGAAAGAGTAGTAGCCCTGGCTTTCCTTTTCTTTTCCAGATAGAAGACCCCAATGTGTCATATTCATATTTGGCATTTATGGGTCATAAATATACATCAGCTAATTTCTAGATGACAAGTCCAAAGTACGTTATTTGCAGGGGGAAAAAACAGGTTCCCCAATCTGAGAAAGAGTAGAAACACTAATGAATAACATTGCTGTCTGATTGCAAAAGACTGAAGGCTAGTAAGACATGTGAGCAGTGGATTCCTGAAATACGGATGAGGTGCAGGTTCTATTTTTTATGTGAAAAGAAGCAGAATTGGTGAGGAGAAAAAAATTCTGTCTGTGAATCTTCCTCACTATGTGGCTTTGAACAATTCTTTCGCACACTAGTTCCAGTTTTAGAATAGTCCCTTTCTATACTGGCGGTATAGTGTGGAAAGGACAGGTTTCCATTCCTTTAAGTATGTACTCCTATGAATACAAAGAAGAAACTAATCCCACAAAAACATATTGAACCAGTGGGTTCTAAGAGAATCTATAAGTGATTCAAGAGCCTTTATTTTTCATCTTTCTACTCATCTTTCTGTTAGTTTTCCTACTCCTTCAAATTTCTGATATATTTTCTTAGGTGTATAGATGGTATCATTTTGGGTTACACAAGGAACTATTCTTGGACAATGCACTTGACTTAACATTAGCATGACGTAGCTTTTTGTCTCCCTGAGGGTATATCTCCATACACTCCAACTCCTTCTATTAAACAATGTTTTTGGGTGGGACCTTGGTAGCATGCCTTAACTATAGCTGCCCTGCCCTATGGAAAGCTTTTCCACCGAGATCCAAAGGCCTTACCCATTTCACCTTTTCAATGTCGTTTCCTTTAGTAAAAAAGTTCATGACTTCTGAGTAACTGGTTTATTCAGACACAGGATGTAGTGCCATTAATAATAAATTAAGACATGACAATTCCAAACAAAAAGTTGTTAACTCAGTTAACTGGGCATGTTGGATCTCATAATAAGAAAGTGGGCTCCTGAAATATTGTGGAAAAGGTCATTAATGATCTCAGCTACTTGAGATTTAAGACTGGGACTAGACAGTCACTTACCTCATTCCTTGTGTTAGATAAATAATTTTATTTCAAAGGAAGAAAACTCACTTTATTGTTTGCTCAAACCAAATAAATAATAAATTTCTCATGGCTGAACACATGGTCATAAAAACACTTCAAATGCATCAACAACATAACGCATTTTCCTGTCATAAGGAGACAAGTCAAAAGCTCTCAGCCTTCTTCAAGGTTTTCTTCATGCAGCAATAGGTAAACCCCATCTCAAATGATCTAAAAATTCTATGAGAAAGTCACAACTTGAAAGAAGGGATGGTGATCAAAATAAACTACAGCAGAACAGAAAGTAAGAAATGGTGAATCAGACTCAAGATCTGCTTAGTGCAATATCCTATTCTTCAAAGTAGCCTAATAAGCCAGGGAATCCACATAAAAGATGAGGAAAAAAGCTCTCATGAAAATATGGAAGGGTGAAATGCATAAACCACAGTGAACTTCTTAAAGTTAGCAAAGATGCGATCAGAAGCCTGAAAATTATGTGCTGGCAGTGAGTGGACAAGCAGGTTGAAGCATGTCAAAACCCAAAACACAGACAACATGGAGCACATGCCGTGAATTCTCTTCCTTTCAGAAAGAAGATTCTTCTATCTTAGCCTCAGGTTACTTGAACATTTCATACAGTTTTCTCTTAATACTGACTTTGAGCTTACTCTATTGTTGGATATATTTTTTTATGATTTTCCTGTTATACCTCAGTGCCAGTTTGAAGCCTCTCTAGTGACCTATACTTCACGCTTAAAAATTCCAACAGAGGGAATTCTGTTGTGATGCTTTTTTTGTGGGGTTTTATTTAAGCAGCTCACTGAAAAGATAATTGTAAAAGAAAAGAAAAAACATTCGATTCACATATATATCCCTTGATCAATTTATAAATAAATAAGTGCCCTTCATTCTTATGAGAATTTCATCAAAATTTCACCACCTTTGAAGATAAGCAAATGCTCTTTCATAATACTGAATGGAAACTTGTGGAGAAAAAAGTTTGCTTTTCCTCTACCATGCCAGAAAAAAAAAAGCAAAGTAAGTTATATTTGACTTGAAATTTGACTCCCTGAGAACACTAGAATAATATGTTGGATGAAACCAAACCAGACAGGATATGTACTGTAAATAAATTGGAAAGTTATAGTATAGAAAGTATCAACACTTGTTATTAATAAAAAATAAAATATCTCTTATAAGTAATTGAAATTTCTTGGCTCGCTCAGCCTTTCCTACATTTACTGTTGGAAATTTAGCTGGGGATTATTGGAAATTCAGATTCTCTGGTTATAGCACTCATCCTTTGGATGAGCTAGGTTGTCTTTTCAAATGTCAGATATGGGCCATGTTGTTTGCTCAGGTCTTTTAACATCACTCTATTGGTTTAATTGCTTTATTGGTGTAACTATTTGTATTGATTTTACTAATTTCATTGTGCTGTTTCCCCTTAACAGCCACCTGTGAATCTGGTTTGTATATATGGGAGGGAGGAGAGCCTCATTTCACTGATAAGAGTAGAAAAGGTGGAGGCACATGATTACTGTGTGTAATGAGTGCCTCACTTCAGTTGAGTGAATATCTCACAAGTGCTTCTGCACCCACAACTAGTTGATTTATTGAGGAGAGAGAATGTGATTGTCATAGATCTAGGGTCTTCAAACTTGGCAAGTTTAAGACTTGTAGTCTTCAACTCCAAGAATTCCTGAGCTGTCGAGTTTGAAGACTCCTGCCATCGAATTTGACAATTGGACAGGAATGTCAGATCTACCCTTTGGCTCAAACCAGAATCCAGATTAAAGCATCCCTGAGAGATATTTATCTGGTTTCTACTTGAACACATCCAGCAAAGCAAAGTTCACCATTTCCTTGGTAACTGGTTCCACAGTGAAATTGCTTTTCCATTGTGGAAGTTGTTCCAAGCAGCATCTCCAAGCATGTTATACCTGGTGTACCATTTCTTAGGAAGCCACTCTGCTTGGAATCACAGAGTGGCCATCTGAGAAAATGAGCAAATGCACCATTAAGATGGTAGACACAAGCTTGCATAAAGTGCATATATGCTTATCTATATATATCATGTAAAGAAATAATTTAATTAAAATACATCTCAACATTGTGACAGAGTAACCTTCCTACATTAGTTGACTGTTCAAGAGTAGCTTCAAGACCACATAATCCCTTCTTTCTGATGGTCTTTATCTTTAAACTGGAGTGGAATGTAATAGCCTTTCAAAAATAGATGACTTCAAAGAGAAGCCTATGCTTAACCAGATTTTCTAATAAAGACTCTGGGCTCTGCAACATTGAATACAAAGCTGCATTAAAATATTGTGACAACACAACTCTGATAGTGTCCTATTGAACTATCATATGGCATTTTACAGAAGTAGGTAGTCAAAAGAGGTTCAAAAGTTAGGGTGGATTCACATTAAGTGAATAGCTGAAGTCTTAAGTGGACAGATCATGTTGCAGTGCTAACAAAAAGGTAAACACAGTTTTACAAGCCACATGTAATTCAAGGTTTCCCTCTAGTGGTCACTTAGAAGGAAAATAACTGATCTGTTTCAAGCAATGATATTATTTATGAGGAATAAGACACACACATATAAACCCACTTATTATGAGAAACAGGCACACATAGACACCCTAAAATATTTGAAGTAAAATAAAGTATTTTGAGTATGTCTTGTTCTTCATACATTAGATTATATTGTCCTGAATCCCAGAAGTTACTCCAGACCTGTAGTGCTAGCAAGAGAATTTGGAGACCCAAACTTTATATATCTGGACAATATCCAAGAGGGTGAAAAATTCATTAAAGTGTACTAATGTTGCACCAACTGTTGCTGAATTGTCCGCAGCCAGTATGGTCAATCACACTGAAGCTGGGGAATATTATTCAACAACATTTGAGGAGTATATGGTTCTCAATTTTTGGAACTGGAATTATGAAAGTTTTGGGTAACCAAGAGAGGGGTGGATAAAAAGTGTATTGATTGAAAGATACTGATCTCAAAGTTTAGGAACTCCACTATATTCTTTAGCTAAGGCCCAAAGACCAATTCAAAAACCTACACTGTGAAGCCAGTGATAAACTACATTCCACTCACAGCACTAAATTAGATTGACTTGCATGAAGTGTATTGTTATTTGTGAATTAATATATTCATTTTTATCTCATCTTTCTGCCAAAGTAAGATATCTTAGTTATCATAGTGGATAACAAATTACACATAATACAAAAAGCATTAAAAGTTGTACATTATTACTAGTTTTTTATCCTGCCTTTTTTCTTGTGCTGAGGGAGGTCAAGAATTCAGGGTCTCCTGTTTTAACCACAACACCAATTGGCTTCTGTAAAGTTTTAAGGAAAACCACATGGCAGTGTTCAAGGAATCACCAGGGATCAAGCTTAGCTCAATGAAGTATTTGCTTTTACTTAAACACAACAGAATTAAGTTATAGTGGTCATTAGATTAAGCACCAAGTCAGAATGTTATTTTTGAAATAAAATTTCAGTTCTAATCTCTAGCAGACTATCCCTGCAGGAACTAGATTCTGCAGATCTTATCCTCCATGGATGAAGATAAAATTAATCAGTGGAAGTATAATGGCAGTAGAACATTTTATTACTGCAGCTGCCCTACTGGCGGTATAGTTCATGTAGTACACATGGCTAAAAATCTAGTATATTATTCCCCACCATAGCCATGTCCATAGAGGAACAAGAAATGGTCCTAGCTCGAGAGAAAATATAATAACCTCCCTTCCACCAGCAATAATAGAAGAGGAAACAATTGAACAGAACAACACAGATACCTTTCAATTTATTTCAAGGTTTTAGGAATAGTCATGTTCCAGCCTGTATTTTCCACTCTCCTCCCTCCCCCAACCATACAAACACACCAATAAAATTGTTTTATTGATACTGTTAATCACTGTCAGAGCACTCATAAACTCTGGGCACAGGCAGCTCTTAAAAATGCCTATTTATGGCCATAGAAAATGTTGATTTTTGTCAAACTTAGCCAACTATCAAACTTTGAAAGCAAAGCATTGTTTAAAAGCTTTAAGGTCATTTACATTGGTTTTGACCCAAAAGTTTTCAATCAGACTTTTGGAACTATTAAACCTTGTCTAAAAGAAATAGAGAAGCACAATTCCTAGCCCAAAATTGCCCACTCTTACCTTAAATAAGCCTTGAAGGTTTAACTAATTTGTAACATATTTCCCCCCAAATATATTTGATATAGGATTTCTTTTGTAGTAACTGGATATTAGTCAGCCTAGACAGGGCTCTCCAATCTTGGCAACTTTAAGACTTGTGAACTTCAACTCCCTGAGGAATTCTGGGAGTTGAAGTCTACAGTCTTAAAGTTGCCAAGGTTGGAGACCCTTGGCCTAGAATATATGTTTCAGGGTAATTAAACAAAACTGTTCAATGAAGCACACATTATTCCCATCAGAAAAACGTTTTATATGAAATTGCTGAGAGTGAGGAAGCAAGCAGTTTGGTCTGAAAGTGAGAAAGATGTTGTTAACTCAGTGATATAACACAATCCAATTTATCATTTAGCTCAGAGGAGTAGGAGATACACTATATTGCTGACTTGCTTCTCTAGTGTGAGTTTGAAAATTCAATCTTCTTTCCCTATATCTACTTTAATTCATTCTGTTGATAGATGAGTCAATTTTATACTCTTTCATCAAAGACTCCTTTGCTTTTAATGCGGTAGTTCTTTTATTCAAGTCTCTTTCCTTTTTTTCTGTGATGATTTTCACCCCAAATCTTTCAGCTACTAAAACTTGGCCACATCCAAACTTCTCATCCCTTTTTTCCCCCTTCACTTAGTTTCTCGATCTTTTTCTGCAAACAATACAAACAGTCATGTTTCTAGTTTTACAATCATTACTGTGCTGTGAGCCTGCATAGACAGACTTAGGTTTAATCCATACATTTTAAACAAAAATACAATTTTCACGCCAGTATTTTATGTGCTGGATGTGTTCGCCATCTTGTGTTATTTGTAAAAATAATAAAGGTCATATTTCACCTTCATTTCTGGGAGTCTAAATGGCCCACACCTTTATGTATTTCCTCATCTTGTTGTTCATTTTCCATTCACGTCAACTGAATATATTTTCCCTTCGATCAGGGCAGGGGTGGGATGCTACCGGTTCTGCCCGGCTCTGTAGAACCGGTAGCTCTGAAGAGCAGCAGACACAGAACCAGTTCTGTGTCCGCTGCTGTTTGGCCCACCCACCCGCCTGACCTTTATTTCCTGCTTTTTCAAACTCAGCTGCTTTGCGTGGCCCGACTGAGGCTGAAAAATCAGTAAAAAGGGCTTTTTTCAAATGCTGCGCATCCGCGTGCAGTGCTTATCAGCTGTCCGGGAGGCACAGCTTTCGTTGCATTACACGTAAAAAACGTAAAGTACCGAACCGGTAGTAACACCGGTTGAATCCCACCCCTGGATAAGGGGTGTCAAACTCGAGGCCCGGGGGCCAGATGCAGCTTAGATCTGACCCATGGGGCTGCTCTGGAAACAGCGAAGGACTGGTCCATGGTGCCCCTGTCAGTGAAAACAGAGCTTGGGAGGACCATGTGTGAGACCCTCCTGAGCTCCGTTTTCACTGGTAGAGGGTTGCAGGAGGCTGGCGCAACGGAAAATGGAGCTCAGGAGCCTGTTTTAGTTGGCAGAGCACTCAGGCTGCCACAGGGCCCTGACATGACTGACGTTGAGTTGGCCATGCCCACCTTGGCCACGCCCACCCTGGCCCCCTGATATGGCCCTCAATGAAATCAAGTTTGACACTCTGCCTTAGATTATTTTCATTTCATTTCATTCTCCAAAATGTTGTTATATGAAATAGAAATTTGGTTACTTCATAATAAACATAAAAGTAATTTGAATGAGTATTTAAGGCATGTGTTAAACAAGAAGGGTTGGAGTCAACAATGAATGCAGACTGAATGCAAAAAAATATATGAGAAAAACGTTAAGCTGCTTGAAGGGCCACGTAGACAGAATAACCAGTTTAGATTTTATTCAATTTTGAATCTCCTTGTGACTACTAAGCTGATACCCGTTACCAGTTTTGGAAAGCAATTTAGAAATTAATTTTAAAGCCAGTGGGTATCTCCACATGAAAATACCCTATCTCCGTGTTGGCGAACCTATGCCACGTGTGCTGGAAGTGGCACACAGAGCCATTTCCCCCGGCATGCGAGAGGTCGCCCGGAAGAACCCCACTGAGCATGAGTACATGTGCCACTGCCCAACAGCTGATTGGCGGGTATCTGGCGCACATGTGCAGGGAGCAGAGAGGGGGCGCACGGGAAACACATGCACATGTGCAGAGACCTACTACGCATGAGGGGGTTGCATGCACATGCATAGACATGCTGTGCGCAAGGGGGAATCCCACATGCATGCGCAGACACACTGCACGCAAGAGGGGATCACACACGCATGCACAGATACATGGCGCATGAGGGGGAATCCCACACACATGCTCAGAGATGCATGGTATTTGGGGGGAATCATGTGTGCATGCACAGAGATGCGCGGCACATGAAAGGGAATTGTGCTCACATGTGCAGGTGTGTGGCACAGGGGTAGGATTCTACCAGTTTGCACCTATTTGCTAGAACCGGTTGTTAACATTCTAAGCAGTTCGGAGAACTGGTTGTTAGAAGAAATTATTGGCCTAATCCTGTAAGGAAGGCAAGAAGGAAACATTCTGGTGTTGCTTACAGGAACTGCTTCTCCGTTAACCCTTATTACATTCTTGTCAGGACTAGACTTCCTGTCTCAGGAACTTCTCTGGAGTTATTTTTCCCTCCTTTGCTGGTACTTTGCTTGTGTGGAGTGACCATTCAGTTATAATGGCACTGAAAAAAGTGATTTATGACTATTTTTCACACTTACGACTGTTGCAGCATCCCCACAGTCATGAGAGGCCAGGCGAGGAGATGCATGCCTCGATGTGAGTGATACTGAGTTGGCCATCCCCAGCCAATAACATGACCACCAAGCCATGCCCACCACCTAAGCCACGCCCACAGAACCGGTGGGCGAATAGGTGCGAATAGGTGTGAACTGGTAGAATCCCACCCCTGGATAAGTTGTAAACATTTTACAGTTATTTAGGCACAACATTGTGTTTAGCGTGTTCTACAAATCCAAGGTGTTCGTTCTTATGTTTCAGTGTCAAATAATATCATGCAGTCTGAATTTCTACAGAGAGAGTGCAATTCCAAGAAGCTAAAATGACTATTGGTAAATTGTTGGAACAAGACTCTTCCAATGCAGAACAATGAATTATATCATGAGGGATTCGGCCTGACTACAGACTTATAATCTCAAAGATCTTCAAATTGTCTCCAAATTCTAATTTTTAATGTGATAAGGATCATTTTTAGGGGTACAATCATATTAATTATGTTTGTTCTTGGCCCACCCACTAAGTTTTGGAACACAGCCCATTCAAATCCTTTACTGTACAATCTTTATTTATTTTTGTTCTTGTCCATCAGTCAAACAGTACTTCAATGGCTCCTTTGAAATGGCCAAAACATTGAAAATCATCTGCCTTTGTATACAACAATGTTTATCAAGAGGCTTCTAACCAAGTGGCTGATGAAACAGGTTTATTGCGTCATATGTGTTTCTAAAACCAGTAAATATAAATATTGTAATATTGAATCTAGGATACTTAGACTCAAGTGTCAATTATTCCACGGCTTTAATAATTCACTGGTTTTCTGCCTCCAACCTAAATGCATGAAATGAGTTCATGAATTACTTACAAGGATGCTATAATTCAAGGGCTGGATTATAAATCAGATTGAATGATATTGCAACAGCTACAGGCCCAGCAACCAAACATCCCAGGCTTGTTTCTTTTGTGTTTTTATTGTAACGGTTTCCACAAATGAAGTTGCAGCTGCTTCTTTCACTCTTGCTCTGAATAATTTTGCCTCACTTTGCTCCCTAAAAGCACTATAGTATATACATTAATAATAATGGAGAATAAGAAGGCTTTCCCCATCATTAAATTATTACCACCAAGATTCCTGGAATGGCTCTAATGTATTATAACTATCTTCTTTTTCTGAGGAGAAATTAACCATTAAATTTGAATGATTGTATCAGTATTGTATCCTATATTTATTTGCTTTTTAAGGGTTCAATTAAGCAAATGATTAACTAGCCTGATTTAAAGTGAAGAAAGGCCCAAGAACTTGTATGCTAATTATTATTATTATTATTAGATATTATGTTATTGATAGATCGATAGATACATAAACCTTTAATGTCATTTTTACTGTGGGAACACTGGCACACACATTAAAAATAAAATTCTGTTACCTTCTCTCAAAAGTGTACATATACATAACACACACATATATACAGGCTATATACAGACACAGATACACACAGACGTACACAGACACATATATACATCTTGAATACAAGAGGAAGCTTGAGCGTTCACAAGACTGATACTATATGGAACAAACTGTGGCCAAATCCTCTCAGAAGGTGTTGCCTTTTATTAGTCACTTTGATTGGTTTATCCTTCAAAAGATGGAAAAGAGGTTAATAAATGCTGGTTGCCCAATTTTTAGCTGCTAAGATGACTACTTGGTTGATGGTGTTAGTAAGCAAAGAGAATAAATAATCAACTGACAACACATTTGCACAGTGCTGTTAATTGAAGCATACTTGCTTCCATCAAAACCTGATAAATCTATAGGGTTTCCGGTTTGTCGGCTTCGCGAGCGGTAGGGATTCGCGAAGCTGCGCGATCCCTGCCGCGCTAGCCGTTTTGGGGCTCCGATCCGGATGGGTGCGGAGCAAGGCTGCCCTGCAGGGGTAGCTGAAGGTAAGGGGGATCCGGAGGAAGGGTCTGGGGTGTTGCAGACCCCCTCCCTGGCCGGCAGAACCCCCTTTTACCAGGACGGTGCAGCGGCGGTCCGTAATGGCCGCCACAAAGAAGTCGGCAGCCGGGCAAGTATGCGCAGGAGGAAGAAGAGAAAGTTATTGAAAGTGAAAGTTCTTCTTGGTCGACCCAGGGCTTTGAGATTTATCTAATTTAATTCCTGGAAAAGATGGTTTTTTGATGATTTTTTCCACAAGAGAAAAAAAGCGGCAATTTTGAGGTGCTGAAAGGAAAGTTTACTCTCCCTCCCGACGGAATTAAGCCGGAAGGGAGAGGACAAAGAAAATATATAAATTTGGATCTTGTTGGAGGAGATGCCTTGAAGATTTGAGGACAGAAACATAATTTTAATAAGGCTTTAAAATATAGATTTGGACTCTCTTTTATTTGTTTGATACCACCCTGGAAGAGGAAGGGGGAATTTTGGCTTGCTTGGATTTATTGAGGATTGTGGATTTTGGGATTGTTTTACCTTTCTCTCGGAATATTTGGTTGGTGTAAGAAGAAAGAGGAATAAAGAAAAGAAAAGATTTATTTATAATGGCTTTCCTTTTGAAGACCTGAGGGATGAATATGAGCAAACAAAAGCAGCCTGCAAAGATGGTATGGAAAAAGCTTTTCTATTTCTAGAAATGGCGCTGGTCAATTATCAACAGACAATGAAACAGATGGAAACAGAAGAACAACAACAAGGAAAAGACGAAGACGCCATCTTTATTGAATCCCAAAACTTATCTAAGGAAGAAGGAAGGAAGAGAGCAAGGAAAATGAAGGACTTAAGATCTAAAAAACATTTGAGAAAGAGAAAAATATGATGCAAAGTAAATATAATGATAGCAAACAAGAGAAAAAGGGAACACAACAGAGAAGGGATCCCAGCAAGGCAGAGGTTAGAAGAAGAAGGGGGTAGGAAGATTTGGTGGGGGAAGAAAGAAAGGGGAAAGGCGGAGAAAAGCCTCAAAGTTTTAAAATTGGATGGGAGAAGAGGAATTTTTTTAGGGACAAAGGATGAAATATAAACTTCTGTAAGAAAGATTCTGCTAGGTACAGAAGATGGTATTGTAACATTTATATTTGAAATAGTAAATTAGAATGGTTTAAGATTTAATAAGAAATTAAAATGTTGAAGTCTTTAATAATGATTGATTTTTAAAATGTAATAAAATATTGAAGGAAAGGAGGATACAATGTATTTAAACATTTTTAGTGGATAGAATGTACCAAGCAGAACCAAATTGGGTATTTGTTATGTTGAATATTAATTTTACTAACTTAGGGGGAGGATAGAAAGGCATCATACTCTGATTAGTGATTTCAGGAGAAATTCTTTTTATTGTAAGAAGAGATAGAGGGATAATGAATGGGCAAAAGATATAAATATAATGATTTAATTAAGATGGATTAAATAAGATAGAATTGTGAAGAGTGATATGCGCTGCCCATGCAAAGAGAGGTAACTGGGGCCAAGGTACTTTACTAAAAGATTTTTTTTATGTTTGTTTGTGTTTGTTTGTTGTTGTTGAAATTTTTAATAAAACTTGTTTTTTTAAAAAAAAAACCTGATAAATCTATCTATTCCTATCTACAAATTACATAAAAATGAGGAATTAAATCAGTCCTTAGAGTAAAGGACTTTGTTTTGCAATACATGCTCATCTGCCATAAGCTTTGAATCTGAAGTAGCAAGTATGGTGGAATCATTGTTTTACAGTAAGCAAGCTCTAGAATAGAATAGAATAGAATAGAATAGAATAGAATAGAATAGAATAGAATAGAATAGAATAGAATGGAATGGAATGGAATGGAATGGAATGGAATGGAATGGAATGGAATGGAATAGAATAGAATAGAATAGAATAGAATAGAATAGAATAGAATAGAATAGAATAGAATAGAATAGAATAGAATAGAATAGAATATTGGCCAAGTGTGACTGGATACACAAGGAATTTGTCTTGGTGCAAAAGCTCTCAGTGTACATAAAAGAAAAGACACATTCGTCAAGAGTCAAGAATCATAAGGTACAACACTTAATAATAGTCATAGGGTACAATAAGCAATCAAATCATACTAGGAAACAGTCAATATAAATCGTAAGGATACAAGCGACAAAGTTACAGTCATACAATTGGGAGGGGATGGGTGATAAGGAGTGATGAAAAGATTAATAGTAATAGTAGCACAACCTTTTCTAATCTGTATCCAGATAGTGAATGGACAACTATGGCAAACAAGCCACAAGCATCTTCCCCTGCCCTGATTATTCCCACTTCACAGAAACCTGAAGTGTAGACTTCAGAATCTGAATATCATGTCCTTCCAATTCTATGACTACCATTCCTACTGAAAGAGTAGAAGGAAAATATAACAAATAATAGCATTTACTCTTAACTAACAGCAGAGGGGGATCACTACCCCCAAAATGGTAAAGTCAAAAAAGCTTTGCTACTTTGGACAAACCTAATGCCAGGCTGTAAGTGGGGGGGAAATCATTACCATCTCCAATCTGCATCTCAGATGACAGGAATTTATAGATACAAGACAGAGGCCATTTGCAAGTAATTTATGCATACAATAAATTGAGTTAGCAAATGTGTTGAAAACTGACTGCTTCAGATTCAGCCCTAATAGCTTGAACTCACAAAAGCATGCATTTTGTAATAATTCCCATAGGGATCTCTACTAAGGATGCTTCAGAAATGTATTTTTATTTAACACGTTCATTAACTAAGATTTTAAAAATAAGCTCCTCGAATCTAGTGCCTTCCAGATATGTGGGGACTACAATTAATATAATTTCCTGCCAATGCTACTATTGGCTATGCTGGATAAACAGATTAAAGATTAACAAAGATTAACAGAGTTGGAAGGGATCTTGTAGGTCATCTAGTCCAAACCCCCACCCAAGCCGGAGACCCTACCCCATTTCTGACAAATGGCAGTCCAGTCTCTTCTTGAAAGCCTCCAGTGATGAAGCTCCCACAACTTTGGGAGACAAGCTGTTCCATTGGTTGATGGCTCTCACTGTCAGAAAATTTCTCCTTATTTCTAGGTTGAATCTTTCCTTGTTCAGTTTCCATACATCATTCCTTGTCTGGCCTTCAGGTGCCTAGGAAAATAGCTTGACCCCCTCCTCTCTGTAGCAGCCCCTCAAATATTGGAACATTGCTATCACTTCTCCCCTGGTCCTTCTCTTTACTAAACTAGCCAAGCCCAGTTTCCATAACCGTTCTTCATATGCCTTAGTCTCCAGTCCCCTAATCATCCTGGTTGTTCTTATTCCAACCCGCCTAGAGAGCACTAGGTTGGAGACAGGAGATTTGCACATCACTCTTCCATTTAATGAGAGAAGACCCTCCTAATATGCAACACAGTGATTAAAAATACATTATGGCTACTTTACAATTAAAACCTCTGGCTAAAAAGATAATAGACACACAGACAAACAGATATATGCACATCAGATATATTCCTTATTTTAAGGAATTTACAGCTTGCTTTATTGGGAGGGAAAGGTAAAGATTATGAAATTATATCATTTGTTTATAGAATAATGCCCTGTTAGAATGCAGACTTATTTTCAAGATATACTAATATTGCCAGCCTGCTCCCCTTTTAATCTCTCTCCAGTAATGTATTTGACATAATACATTTATATATGTGAACTGAAAGATGCCCTTTGCCAGTGGAACTGCAGAAAGCTACTGTACATATGAAATAAAAGTCCAGAACTAGCTTATGATTCCAATATGATGCCATAAACAATAACACAAAACCTGGTGTGCTCTTCCTTGTTCTCACCTGATCATTTTTTATGATTAGCTGTGTTCAAGAAACTGAAGTTATACAACAATGAAATCTTTTAATTTCCAAACTTCCCCTCACAAAAGAAAGATTGTTGAAGAAGCATACATTGAATCAATTTTGACAAATGGCCCAAATATATGCCAACCATATATTTTATGTACATCAAAGATGAAAAATATTGTTAAGCTCTAGCTTTTATTTCCATCAGCCAGCACAGCCAATGGTGAGGATGCAGGCAAATTACAGTCCAAAAACAGCTGGATGGCCACAAATTGTTCAATTCTGCTTTACACCATGCAGGGATTGACAGCATGTTTTGGCTCAGGGAAGGCCACTTCCTTTCCCAACCAGCAGAAAACCTTTTGGAGGGAATGAGGTTATTCCATTCCAGCCTTTTATATTTGGATCTTGGAGCTGGGGAAGTTTAATATGGAAGTCATTTAATATGCACTTCCATTCCCACCTTATTTTCATGATTTGGACCTGAAAAGTTGCTACAAAACAAAAGTGAACAATATTGTATGAGGATCTCCTCCTTTGGGAAGAATGTTTTGAGGTGTACATATCAGTTCCTGGAAAGTATTGAAGCAGGCAATGAACCAAACCTGTACAAAATAGGTGTGGGGCCACCAAGTCTCTTTTCTTCTTATATTTTGACTCCATTTTTTTTTCTGATGCCCTTTTCTCTCTACCTTTCTTATCTTTCCTTCACAGGTGGCTTCTAAGGAAAGGTCAGATGGTTTTTGCAAAAGGTCTGATTTGATTGCACACTTGAATGAAAAACTCCAAGTCACCAACCTAATTTTGAATCAGTTTTAGATGTTTTTGTATCATTACTTTTAATGTTACACTTTTAGCCCATCTGATCAAGACCTACTTGGAGGCAGAAATGCAGAACATCAAAATATTTGTTCAACTGTCATTTTATCTTTGCATTTTGGGCTTCCTATTCCTTTTTTCTCTTGCTTTCTCCTAAATTGCTTTTCTTTTTCTTTTCTCTTTTCTTTTCTTTTTTCTTTTCTTCTTTTCTTTTCTTTTCTTTTCTTTTCTTTTCTTTTCTTTTCTTTTCTTTTCTTTCTTTTTTTCTTCTTTTCTTTTCTTTTCTTTTCTTTTCTTTTCTTTTCTTTTCTTTTCTTTTCTTCTCTTCTCTTCTCTTCTCTTCTCTTCTCTTCTCTTCTCCTCTCCTCTCCTCTCCTCTCCTCTTCTCTTCTCTTCTCTTCTCTTCTCTTCTCTTCTCTTCTCCTCTTCTCTTCTTTTCTTTTCTTTTCTTTTCTTTTCTTTCTTTCTTTCTTTCGTTCATTATTGTTGTTCTCAGCCCATGGAACTTCAAAAAAAGACCAAATGTATATTTGTATATAGTTATATATACATCCCATACTAACTGTTGTAGGATTTTATCACATGCAGGATATATCAGCCACAAAAAGTGCATCATTGGAGAATTAAAAATATAACTTCAAAGAAGAGAATCACACACAAAAAAGAAATATCTAAAACAAGGGAAAACATTGCCTCTAGCAGGGGCTCCCCAACTGGTCCACAGCATGCCAGAAACTGGGCTGCAAAGACAAAGCCCTGTCCATGGGATGCAGGCAGCACACAAAACCACGGCTCCTCCAGTCCGGGGAAATACCTCCCTCCATGAAACTGTTCCCTGGTGCCCAAAAGGTTTTATTTATTTATTTTATTTATTTTATCAAGCATGCAATTGATAATATATACAAGTATAAACATGATTATTAATACATGAAATGGATATGAATAAAAGGGAACATTTGGACAGGGGCAGTAGGCACATTGTGCGCTTATGCACACCCCTTACAGACCTCTTAGGAATGGGGTGAGGTCAACAGTAGACAGTCTAAGGTTAAACTGTTTGGGGTTAGTGGAAGAAACCACAGAATCAGGTAGAATATTCCAGGCATTGCCCACTCTGTTGCTGAAGTCGTATTTCCTGCAATCGAGTTTTGTGCGGTTTGTATCTATTGTGTGCTTGTGTGTTGTTGAGGTTGAAGCTGAAGTAGTCATGGATGGGTAGGACATTGTAATGGATAGTTTTATCCATTGGTTGGGGGCCACTGGCCTATAGCATAACTACATCTGTGGTTTTTCAAAGTAATATTTCCACAAGCAGAGGTGTAGACTTTCATTCCCAAAATTCTCAGCAATGGACATTTTGGCTTGGGCATTCTGATAATTGAAGTCCTCACCTCTGGTCCTCAATATCCAGATTGGGTAACACCGATTTAAAACATACAAGTAGTCCTCCACATACGACCACAATTGAGCCCCCAATTTTTTGTTGCTAAGCCAAACATTCGTTAAGTGAATTTTGTCCCATTTTACAACATTTCTTGTCACTGTTGTTAAGTGAATCATTGCACTTGTTCAGTCAGTAATACGGTTGTTAAGTGAATCTGACTCCCCCATTGACTCTGCTTGTCAGAAAGTCGCAAAAGGGGATCACATGACCCCAGGACACTGCAACAGTCATAAATATGAGTCAATTGCCAAGCATCTGAATTTTGACCACATGACCATGGGATGCTGTAATGGTTGTGTGAAAAATGGTCGCAAGTCAATTTTCAATGCCTTTATAACTTTGAACAGTCACTAAATGAACTGTTGTAGGTCAAGGACTACCTGTATAGCCAAGGAAGCAGGTATGTACCTGTTGGCCCAATCCCAAGCATCCACATCTCCTGCTCAGAAGCGCTGAACTCATCTGACAAATATACAAGTTTGTATTAGTATATTAGATACTTATATGCAATTATAGCCAAAATAAAACTTCACAGTTTCTGAGGGGTATTTGAAAGTTTAACAGGCAAACACAAGTAAAGGTAATCTTTGATTTTTGACCAGTCATTCAACAATTCGAAGTTATAACACCTTTGGAAAGCATGCCCCCTGATTCTCCAGGTCACATAATTTAATTTCAAGGACTTGGCAACAGGCTTTCATGTATGAATGTTTGCATGTCCCATGGTCACATGACCATGATTTTCAAGGGTTTTTTGCTGGACCATCCATTTTTCTCACAGAGAGATTATGGGAGGTGTACAATTAATTTTTTCCCAGTTTATGGCATAAAACACCCATTAGGGAGAATGGATTTGCTTAACAGTGGTTCGCATGGTTCACTTTACAACCATGTTATTCAGATTTACAACAGTGTGATTCACTTAATGACCACTGTAAAAGTTGTCCAAAAAAAGGGTCCACATGGGTGCTGTGACGTACAATTTCAATAACTTACAATCAAAATTCTAATCCCAATTGTGGTTGTAAGTCCACAGCCACTTGTAGTCTCCATTTCACACATTCTTATAGCTACAGACATATGTTGGGTATATAGGTCACTAAGTCAAATGGGCAAAAATGGGTTATTTATCTTTTTTTAATAATTTTTTATTTATTTCCAAAGTTAAAATATATTCTTCCCCCAAAAAAGACAAAATGAAGACCCAAAATAAAAACAAAATATTAAACATATTAAATGAGTTATTTTTCAATAGTGTCTCTTTGAGGAAAAGAAAGCATTGCTGTAATATTCACACATGCATATTTCTTCATATTGAGTTAATTTATTTTAACAGACATTTCTCTCCTCAATATGCTTTTAATGACTTGTGTATGGAAAGAAAAAAGACGTCTACTACATCAACATCAGATCTGCCCTGTTAAGCACTGAAATGTGATTAAAGGAAATCTTTCTTAGAGAAAGGTCACATTCATGATGTACTTTTTTCTCTTCCACCCCTTTCAAGAGCTGCTTCTTTAACAAAGTGGCTGTTTGGGAAACTCAGAATTCTACCTAATAGTCTGAAATATGGGATTATTTAGTTAATCCCTGTATTTATCTGACTACTGTGGAAAATGATGGGATAATCAATTTGATGTATTACTCAAAGGGAATCAGATTAAGAGCTGCTCAAAGCATATTACTCTGAAGTGGGAAAATAAAAAAGAATCTTGAAAACAATGAATTACTAGGAGGCATCATGGATTTTATCTAGCTAGACTAACTTTATCTCTTATTCTACTTAAGTGAATTGCTTAGGAGATTCTGCAGGCATAGCTTCATATCAGTCCTGAGTCCCTCATTCTCTATCATTTTTATAAGCCATCTGGATTAAGAGGTAGAGGGAATGTTTATAACATTTGCACATCATTCAAAATCAAATCTGTAGCTGAAAGAGAGAAATATACAACTCAAAATGGTCTGAGTTTAACAGAACAACATTTAAAAGAGACACATGCATACACAGCTATGAAAGAAATTGAAATATAGAATATGAAATACCTCACTTGATACCAGTATTTATCGTTTTAAAAAAACTTGAAGTAGTAGTTAATTGCAAACTAAATATAAGTTGAAAACATGATATACTGTAGCTGCAAATAACCTAACCCTTTTACCTCTTCGATTCTATGATCTGTTCAGCTCAACGACAACCATTCTACTGGGTCAATATTCCTGGAGGAACACTTCCTACCCATGTATTTTTTCAAATACAAGCTGAAGTGCTACAGGCTTAATAGGCTGCCACCTGGCCAATAAAGTTTCAGATCATGCTGGATAAAAAAAAGACATCCCTAACCCAGCAGGAAAAAAAATGTTTGATCTTCTGAACCCCCTTTGCAATTGCCTTCATGTAGGAATCAAAATGAAGATATTCTGATTGCTACATTTCCGTTACACAAAGACCGTTCCTGTTTGACTTCTAACCTGTGGCCTTTAAATTTCCTACTGCTAAACTTACCCAACCACAGTGTAACAAACTGAGTTAGAATGTACTTCAGAATCTCAGGCTCTTTTATTGAATAAAGAAGCTTTGACTCTTTGTGTGCAGGAAAAAGGTGAAGGTAGATCCACCTAGCAGTTTCAAGGTATGTTTAATAGTTATGCAGATAAGTGCTGTAGTCTGACAAGATTTCTGTCTGTAGGTGAGCAACAATAAAGAAATTACTCTGGAGTAATTCCTTCTGTCATTCTTTGTTCATTGGGCCAACACAAACACTTGAAGCTTAAAAGTGCCAACCCTATCCCCAAACAAAACAAAAATTGGTACCTGCATACCACCCTCTTCTTTTAAAAATGCCCTAGTAGTTGAATCATATGTACATTAAATCCATGTACGCTGCTTTCAAGGTAAGTATGTATTTAGGTAGCCTTATCTATATTTTAGCAGCTGTCCACCTGCCTCCATCCAGCCAGTCAGCTCACCTTCTTTAAAAGATTCAGGCAATGTAGTTACTTGAATTTATAACCCACTTCACTTTTCCTGCAGGTAATTAACAAAGTAATATATAAAACTGGTTAGAAGGATAAACCTCGCCGCTTCCTTTTCCTACAAGAATTGAAAATGGATGATTAATAGCCTCTTATGGAAAAGGTACTTTGGCTGGCCAACCTCACATAACGATATTTTTCTCTTCCTCTTTTTGCAGGTTATAGAGCTGTCATCATGGATCCCATCAAATCAGAAGATCTTAAATTAGTCTCATTTATATCACATGTCTCACATTACCTTTTGCTTATTTAACAGCATGCAGAGGATGACTGAGATGTAAGATTTCAGGACTAAGGAACATCTTTTTAGACTTCAGAGAATAGAACCTGGAATGGAACATTTTGTCTCAATGGGATAAAGCCTCTCTGGAACAATCTGGAGCTATCCAAGGTTCTGCGTCTCCTAGACATCTGATTAACTATCATAAACTATGAGTCACTAAAGATTGGAATGTGGTACAAAGATTCTAGATAACGATGGTGCTTGCAAAGTGATGATGAGGGCTCTACTCTTTCCAGATTGGAGAGGGGAAGGATGTTCAGTTAGCTACAAATTTTTTATATAATAATTTTATTAAAATTCTAATTAAAAAGCTGAACTGGTACAAAACTGACATAAATAAAGGAATATAAAGAAAAAATAGAAAGTGCAGAAAAGGAAAAAATAAATAGAAAAGAGATAATATAATGAAGAAAAAGAAAAGAAATATATAAAGAAGTGACTTCCCCCTTCATCACAAGTATAAACAATTTTAATAACTTATCACCCCTTCTTAAAATGCAACAAAAAGTCCTTCTCCTCATATTCCATTTCTTATCTATTAAAAAATCCTTAAAGCTTCATTGTTCAGTCCTGATCAACAAACATCCATAAGGATTAGCAGAGAAAGCAACATAATCTATTTTAACTTTGGTCAAATCAATCTTACATTTTCCCCTTTACTTAGTATGAGAAGCCAGCTAGAAGTTGCTTGCCTAACAACCATGGGATTTGGCGAATCACAGCAATCCTGAAAGAATTGTCATAATAGGTGATATAATTATGCTTTATAACCACATTATTTAGCAATGGAAATTCCAATCCCAATTGGAATAAATCAAGGACTATTTTGTATACAATAAACCCTGAGTTAGATTAAAGCTTTCTCTCAAGGATTCCATACTGATAGTATTTTAAAACTAGTTCACGCAAAAGTTTTTCACCTAGATACCCAAACCGTTTCAGTTGTCTATACTGTCTAATACAGGGTGTCAAACTGGTGGCCTGCGGGCCGGATGCATCATGCGCAGGCCACACCCACCCCAGATCTGTGAATGGGAAAAATGTCACGAAACGTTACCTGACGGCAATGTGATGTGGCAAGTTTGACACCCATAGTCTACCATAAAGAGAAACACTGCAGCTGTGATAAGGGACTAGGAGTTGCTCTTGACTAATCTCAACCAATCATGGCCAAAAGAGCTATCCTGTATTTGACAGATATGCTGCCAGTCCATGACTAAGTTCTGTAGTGGAGAAGGCTATTTTTTTCAGCTAAATCCTTTTCTAGCTTTTTTTCCTTGGAGAGTAACTATGCAAGACAAGTTAAAATTCCTACAGCACAACTGATTGGGTATATCAATTTCATTCTGTGCATGTTTGGGTCCATTTAAGTTAAACTGAACTCTCTTGAGGTTTAGCCAAGTTGGCAAACTTATTTGTTATTGTTGTTCCCAGTACACTTTAACCTACCTTATTAATTTATTTTGTAAATAGGCCCTTTTCTTTTTTTAGAATATTTTGAAGGAGCCTTGTTTTATATGCTAAGAAGCAACATTGGCTCTTGTTATGATTAATAAGGAATCGGCAATCAAAACATAGTGATTTTATATTCAGTCTCCCTAATATTTTCTGTATAATCATCACATTCCCACTCTTATTCCCCATAAAATGGAAACGTAGAGCAAATTTTTGCTACTATGATAACAATGGTCTTGCAGAAAAAAATCTTACCTTTTCACTCCTATTGAGAAGAAAAAATAGTTTGATGGTTCTATGATATTTTTATAGAAAAAGACATTTAGGAGTTATGACTCCTCCATCATTCTCAATCCCCTTCTCTCTCCCCCAAAGGGCAAAAATAGACAAAATTCAGAATATGATGACTAAATCTTTAGAAACCCATTTCTATTCAAAGCACCTAGGAAAATAGAAGATAATATGACTGGTATTTCATGATTGCTTTACAATTTTCCTGAATTAAATGATCTCTCACAAAGTGGTTATTCCTATAGAGAGGAGCAAATAATTTAATAAACCTGTCCTTTTATGTGGTTCAAATGGGTACAATAAAAATTAAGAGAACAATACATAGAAAAAGGCTTAACTCCCCCACCAGCCCAGAACTGTTAAAAATCACCCTCCATTATGCAGAGAAAGAGATCAAATTATGCCTTTCTCACAATAGCTGTATTTGTACAGTATTACTTAAGCATCTCTGTTAAAGATTTAACAGCTGCATTTGCACAACATGAAAACATGATTAATTTGGAACATGATAGGATTTGTAGTAGCTTAATGTATTCCTGAACCTACTCTGCTTACTTTAAAAATCAATGTATTAACTGAGTTAATTCAATAATCAATTTAAGAATGCTGCTCAAACTTAGACAGTTCAGTAAGTACTATTATCTCCAATATATCTTTTGCTTGAGACAAACTTGCACTGGATGAACAGTAATGAAGTCCAAATGAAATCCAATAATAGTGGACAGAGAGAATCATAAGGAAGCCATTTCTCTAGATCAGTTTCAATCTGTATAGGGTCTACATGTATAGACTTCAACTCCCAGACTTCCCCAACCAGCAAGGCCATTACTGAGAATTGCAGAAATTGAAGACTCTACATTGGAAGACAGTTAAATTGGGAAATACTATTTTATATTATCAGTCAAAGACACTTCTCATGGTGTGATGAAACAATACAAAATTTAAGGTATTGCTTTTGTACTTACTGAAACTGAAAAAACTTTTTGCAACCAAATTTCTCTACTGAATCTATACAATGGATTTGAGAGTCATCTAGATAATTTGGCTGATGTTGCTCAGTATCTTTTTATTGAAGATTTAGATTCTGGAAGATCAGTAAGTTTGGAGAAAAGTTGCCTGCTTGCCTGTGCGTCTTACCTACTCAAAAGAGCTAATTATCTATCTCATGGTATTTTTAGAGAAAAGGGAGAAAAATAGAAAATTGAGCATCTTGGTTAAACTGAAAGACAGCAACTGACTAAGGTTGAGTGACTAAGCATTCTGTTCAAGTGCTGAAAAGGATGAGTTTGCTTTGAAGTATCAACTCTTCCTTGTTGCCAAGAAGAAATAATTGTACTACCATCTTCTCAAGCCTGCCATAAGTGGCTGAGATGTTTTGGGACCTAAGCCCTACCACCCTAACATTATTGTCAGTTTGAAGATTCACAGATCAGAGGAAATGTCTTGATTGTGTATTCTGCCTCTTCCCTTCCAGATTAGAAAGAGTGTTATGGATTCTATTCCACATTCAATTCCACAAGACTCTCCAATTGGGAAGCTAGCACTGACCACATACATTTATTGAAACTTGAAACTCCAACACGTTATTTTTTAAGGTAGAGTTTGCCTAAGAAAGCAAATCTAAATGTACCATCAGTACTGGACTAGAGTTAAAAGATGCTTCAAATGGAAAGAAGGCAACAAAGAAACATGGGTAAAAGGGAAACAATAAGAACTTTTATCCACTGTATTTAGCAACATACATTTTGTTAGTTCTCTAACCTAAATACTAAACTTTGCTTTTTATTTTTTACTTAGTAGCACTTAAATAATCAAAAGGGAAAGCAAACACATGCAGCATTCTCATGACATAGATTTTAGCTTATCTAAATTTCCTAAATAGTGTTGACTCAAAAAAAGGTGAGATATTTTATGAATGTTTTGCCTCTCCTAAAAGCAGTCCTTCCCTCCCTACATTTCCCCATGAAAATGTTCATAATAAGCCAGGTGTTATAAGAAAGGCAAAAGCATTCATACGGCTGAAATAGCAGCATGTAGCACTATTTTCCACACAAAATGCATCCCATTTGGAAGCATGTGGATTTTTAGAGAACCATGTTTAAATAAAAGTGTTGCCACTATGTCCCAGTTTAGTTCCAACAGGATAGTCATCAAATCCAGAGTCATTTCTTTGCATTACATTATTTTATACAGCAGCATTCACCCTACTTGATGTCTTCCAAATATAATAGACTTCAAATACCCAGAATTCCCAGCCAGCAAGCTCCATATACATGGTTTCAATTCACATATTTGCAGATAGGAATTCATGCTTTAAATCCTGGAGGGCTACCATCACCCATTATCAACGCTGGATTACCAGGATGACGGTTATAATTTGGTATATAGAAACAATGTTGTTCTTGTGATCCTAATTTGGGCAAAATTGGATTTTATCTATCATTGTTTATGAGGATATGCAGTTTTTAGGCAGAGTACTGGCAGCCTTAACTTTAAAAAAAATCCAGAAAATTACTATTTAGTTGCACATTCACATCCATTTCTGTGATGTGTGTTACTGACATATGGTCCAATTTAATATAGCATAAAGAATATCAATTAATTTTCTTTCTAAAAAAGGAGGGGAGAATAAACACACCACACATACATAAAATAACCCACTTTAACTATTAATATTTCTCAGATGTATTCACAATGTCATTGTTGTCCTCTTCTTTTTTACATTGATGTAATGAGATCCTGAGTGTATACTTAAATAATAGACATTCCCATCTTTTTAATGGCCTACCCACCATGATTTGGAGCATAATAACCTTCTTGAGCTAAACTAATGTAGTGTAAAGATTCAGGGCAGGCAGGGGAGGGAAACAACAAGGAATCTTACAGCTCCAAGGAAGTCATTGATGCATCATCAAACAAAAGCATAAAGCAGGACTGCTGTTTGAATGAAGCACATAACAGCTAATTAATGTATATAGATTAGGTTTGTGCAATGATCCATATCTGAAGAACAACATGTGATTCAGAGCATGCAAGAATGTATATCTAATACTTTAAAACAGCTGTAGGCTCATTTGGTTTAACATGTTCCTTACTGGTGGACCGAAACACAATCAATCATATTTTTGCACTTCATATCTGGACCACCACATAGTTCTACTACAGACATCTAGAACTATAAGTACAAATTTGCTTTATATCTCACCGTACTACGAGACAACTATTATCATCAAAAAAGAACACTATGGAAAACACAGATTGCAACAGAAGAAATGTAGCATGCGGATGCTAGTTTGATATAATTACTATAATTTCAAAATAAATATAGCATTTTTGGCCGACATTGTTCCTACTTAGACTGCTGTCCAAAAGCTACCTACAAAGGGCCATTACAGGAATGGGCAACTTGTGCTCCGACTCAGTTCAACCAAACATTTCAGGACTTAAAGCCATTTTGGGTGGTTTGGGGGTTGAAGGGATGAGTTTGCTTCCCAGAGGCTTTCTGCTGCCATTATCACTTTAACCTACTCCTCCCCAAATAAAATCCTGAAAATGAGCTACATTTCTACCAACCTTTTCAGTGATCATTCAGGGAATGATGTGGTGGCCCTCAACTTTCATTCCAACAGTAATACTCTCAGTCATCTCTATCAAAGCTCAAAAATGCCAGCAACAGAAATCCAAAAAGAAATTCTCACGTTTCCTGAGAATAGGATCCAAAACAGCCTCTTTCAATGTAGGAGAAACCATTTGAGAAACTGCAGGCATATTTCACCATAATATTATTTTCAAAAGCAATTTCAGGATACATCGTGGGGGAAGGCAACATCTGGTTGTAAATACAGTAAGCACATTGTGAGGAAGATGTACTGATGTTACCAAGAAAGAACAACTGTGCATACATGCATAAAGATATTAATTAAATCCATTTTAAAAACTTTTTTTCAAAATTTTATGATAGACTGAAAATGTTTTTCAACTTATGAAGCAGATCTATCCTTTATCATACATTTTTAAGATGAACAACATTTTTAAGAAAGAGAACTTGAAGATTTTTAAATTGTTTTCAGAAGAGTGGAGGAAAAAAATTTATATTAAAAGTAATTAGAAGAAAATGATAATAACTCTTTTTCTCCCTCCACTATTCTCTCTTTCAGAGAGGCCTCAGTGACTATTTAACACAGAGTGGTAGGGGTTAAGATCCAACAAGGAATACGAAATGGCACAACCAGAGAGCTGGCTTTATATACAGGAAATCTGCACCGTGAATGCAAATTCAAATGGGAGATTCCACAGAAGGTCATCTAGAATAAACAGGGGTAAGATCCTGTTAAACTTCCAATTTCAGACAGGTACTGTTCATTCAAACATTCAAACAAGACATAGTGGAAGTAGACAAGTAGACAAGCACTAGAAGACTGCAATAATGATACTATAAATATAGTGGTGTCAAGTGATAACAACATTAGGAAGAAGGAATATGAGAAGCTGAAGGAGTAATAGGGCCTGGTACTTCTTAATACTGGTAGACATCATATTAAATCATACATTAGGTACTCCATTCAGCAAAATCTTTCACTACATAGTCATGGTTCTTAACCAAGAGATGTGCAGAGAAGCTATAAGTTGCAAGCCAAACTATCAACATCAACTGTATTAATTTGATTTGATTTTTATCCCACCATTGTTACTTCATAAAGTAACTCAAGGTGGCCAACATATCTAATACTCCTTCCTACTTCTATTTTCCCCACAGCAATAGGGACAATGTCCAACTGAGAGAGAATAACTGGCCAAAAGTCATTTAGCTGGCTTTCATGCCTAAGACGGCACTAGAACTCACACTTTCCTGGTTTTGAGGCCAGCATTTTAACTATTAGACCAAACTGGCTTTTGGTGTTCCTTTTGGTGTATTTCCAAGAATCCCTCTGGATCTCAGATAGTTCCAGTAGATTCCTGTAAATAAACAAGACAGGTGACTGTACTTGAATAATTTGTTTGGAAGTATGCTCAGGGAGGAGAAAAAAGAGGGAGGTTGGGGAAAAAAGAACATCCTGATGTGCTAAAGCAATCTCATTGGTTTGCCTGTGTTTAGGGATCTGACATGCCGAACACAATAGCTACTGTTTTCTCTCACATTATATAGCCCAAAACTTTTCAGGCTGTTTATAATACTCAGTGTGATAATGGATTTTATACAGCAGTTATATGGCTTTTCCTTTTCTTGGTAACAGATTTGATTTTTAAATAACTCAGCATGCTTTTAAGAGCTATTGCTTTGACAATGAAATTATAATTTTATTTCAACAATGAAGTACAACAGAATTATGAATACTTTCAGGTGATTTTATTTTTTGTCTTACATACGTAGAAACAAAGATAGAGGAGGAAGAGATTAGCTTTTTCTGTTAATATTTTGAATCCCACCAGTACATCTTTGCCATGAAATTAATAAGTTAATCAAAGGGTTCTAATAATCAAATATTTGCAAATCACTAAATAGAGGTAAATGCCATTCAATTATTAACATGAAATGATAAAATAGCTAATAAAATGATATTAACATGAAATAATAAAATAACTAATTTTAAGAAATGTGATGAAATGTTTTTGTTCCACCAATTGATGAATGGTAGCTATTAACCAAGCAGCCTTATTTTGAATCAGTCCATTAGTTTGTCTAGCTCAATATTTTCTACACTGATTAGCAATTGTCCTAGAGCCCTGGATTGTAAGGTTTTAGCCAGACATTTTCTGAGCAAGTCCAGACATTACTAAAGAAGATATCTGGAATTTCAATAGCCAAACAAGTACCCCACACTGACCTGGAAAAAAACCTGTATTTTGTTGGCTGTTAATTATTGCTTTTTACTATGTATGTCATCCTGTGTAAAATATCACCTTTAGGTTTTTCTGTGTGTGGAGTGGAGTGCCTTTGACTCCTGGTAAATAGAGAAGTCCTTGTAGATTTTGTCTTCTTCCTAAGGTTGAGAAAGAAAGTGACTGGCCCAAGGCCAACCTGCTAGCTTGCCTAAGATGGGACTAGAATCAGATGTGGTATTCAGCAGGTTCTGACCAGTTCTGGAGAACCGGTAACGGAAATTTTGAGTAGTTCAGAGAACTGGCAAATACCACCTCTGACTGGCTCTGCCCCCATCTATTCTCTGCCTCCCGAGTTCCATCTGATTGGCTAGGTCTTCTATTGTTACCCTGCACAGGAGAACAGAGCAGGAAAGCAGGTTAGTGGGATGGGGAGGGAATGGAGATTTTACAGTATCCTTCCCTGCCACGCCCATCAAACCATGCCCACCAAGCCAAGCTCACAGAACCAGTAGTAAAAAAAATTGAATCCCACCATTGAAGAACCCTCAGCTTCCCAATTTCTAGCCTAAATCACTACGTCAAACTGCTTCCCTCAAATGTCAACTGATCAGCCATGTAAATTAAACTGATGTATATATTTTTTCTTTAAAAATAAAGGCAAAAAGACAAGGTGCAGGAATTGCCAGCCAAAGCCAGCAGTGGTGGTGTTCATACAGTAGGTTAGCAGAATCAGTTTCACTTTCCCCCACGTTTTGTTTTCGCCCTCAGAATAATATGCAATGAAGGATTCTTTGCTGAACAGCAAAGATACAGATAATGCAAATATTTTTGGCAGTTATTTCATTGTAGAGATGCCAATTGCTCAGTCCATTGGGACCAACTTAAAATAATATATTCTCATCCTTCCTTTTCACAAAAATGAAAATAAATTCCTCTTGTGCTATAGATAAAACTGTGACCAACCATGAGCAAAATTAACAAAATAGGTAGGGCATGACAATACTGAATGTGGTTATGCTTCAAAAACAAACAAACACTAGCAAGCCATTCCCAAATAAAGCATATAGACTACACTAAAAGTTACTCTTATTCCAGGCTTGGCTCTGTTGTGGATGGGTCTCCAGCTGTGAAAGTTAATGTTTATTCTTAGAGATAAACAAATCTAGTTAGGAAAAAAAAAACATAAGTTCCTTGGAGGCATTGAAGGTTCTTTCCTATATGAACAGCCTTATGTTGATTAGTTTTAAGGCAGGAGGATGAGATAACAAGAAAAGTTTGCCTATTACATTTGGAAAAGATGTAAGTTCAATATATGTGATGAACTATAAACCTGGCTCTGGCAATGGGGAAATGATGAATGAGCCCTTAAAAGGAACGGGTTCAGAAAAGATTACTCAATCCTAGGAAAGAAGAAACCGTAAGAAATAAACTCAAAACAACCCTACCACCATTTTTGGGGAGTGTAAGATACAGCAGGGGGGAAAAACAGACCCTTTGAAACAATAAAGAACATTTCTGAAAGTGTTGCTGCTCCTTCTAATTCTTGATCTTGCCTGCTTCAGAGAGCTGATCCTATAGCACAGTTGCTAAGGATTTTGCAGACATCTGTCCATGTTGGCATGTTGCCCCTTTTTTCCTGTAGATTTGTCCTGTATTCTGACATTTGCCTTGGGGATACTGGGAAGCAAAGAAGCCCATGAGAAAGTATTCACATTGTGAAATAGAAAAGACACAAAAAGGTTCTTCAAATGCTCCCCACAAAATGTGAGAGTGAATATTTTCAGACTAGGGTAATGTGAATATTTGAGGGGGGAGGGAAAAACCTAATGTTTTATTTCTTCACATTTGCTTATTTTGCCATTCTTATTAGTATCTGATTGTTGTCATGCCACCATGATTAGTACAGTGAATGCTGGCATACAGCAATCAACATTCAAAAGCTCCTATTAACTCTGTCTGATCTGGAGTGTACTGTCTAACAGGAAAAGAACGTGAAGCTTTGCACATGATCTTAGCATCCCTGAAGTTAGCAAGTTTAAATGGTCTTATACGACACACTAAGCTACAAACCATAGTTAAGAAGATTCAGTGGTTGTTTCTGCACAATATGCTAAGCTGAAATAAAACAAGACATGGCTTCGGTCACTTAGTACATTGAGAAAAAAACATGCTTTCTTAGTTTTGGCTTAGCTGACATAAAAAAGGTGGGACATACATATAATTATAATAAATATTATTATGTGTTGGTCCAGCCTATTTTGCAAATACTAACTGCTCCAATTACATCAATGAGGCAAATTCAGTTTTTAACCTCTAAGCACATAAGTACACAAGCCTATCCTGGAGTGTGGATTAGATACTTAGAGCAATTCCCAATGTTCCAAATATCAGCAGAGCTACTTTTTAATTAACTTTTGTAGCTCAGCATATAGTTCAGTTTGAGCAGTGCAAAGCAATGAGTCAAGCCACCACCCCGATTAAGGCAATCCACCAAGCAATTCTTTCTAAGAGTTATTGTGAAAAATTTGAATGAAAGCTCAACTTTTCAGTTATTAAAATTGTCATAAAAATATCAATAGGAAACAGACAGCAACACAAACAAAAATTCTTACTTTAAGATCAGAGGTTTATTGTGTCTAATAATTTGGAACATAAGAAATGAATAGATATAAAAGATATAATAGCAGTAATACCCTTACATTAATAAGCCATTGCAATGGAGTCCAATGACATACAGCAGGTCCTGCAAGGATTAACATAAATCAAAGAGCCCCAAGCTTATCTCCAAGCCTATCCTTTATACTTTTCTTCTAACCACATATAAGCTTCATAATTTCACTCACTGTCACTTTCCTTAAACACCTGTGTACATTACTTTCAGTTCTTCATTTCCAACAGTTTCATTCTTCCTGTTTTAAACTTATCCAAGTGCATACTTTGCAAAAAAATATGTTTTCACAGTTAGCAATGGCTCAGCAGGATTACAAATAGTTCTGGTATATTTTGAAACCATCCTAGCTGAAAACTTTGGTTCATGTCTCTTTCTTCTGGGGCCTGCTATCATCCATAGGGCTTATTGAATCTAATAGATCAATAAGCTACATTGTTGATTCTCACAATATGTTACACTGGGCTCCTGCTGACAAGACCACCAGCTTTCACCAAGGATGAAAAACCTCACATTTATCCAATCTGGATGCTGCTTCTTTTTCATCAATACCATTGGACAGTTTGGATGGTAATAGATTTGGAATGGTTTCTGTGATGTAATGTGCATTTCTACAGTCACTGCATTTTTCTTGATAGCTTTTGTCCATGGCTAGAAAAGAAGCATTGGCCTCAATACTTGGAGCTTTCCATTCATAGTAAATTGATAGCTGTTTTGCGAAACCTGGTTACATCTGTTGAGTGCAGGAGAATTGCCAAGGATATTCTAGCATGCCTTCATATGATGATGTATTTTTCTTGTTATTGCTTGCATAAAAATTCTGACATTTGATTTGAAGGGGCATGGGTCCTAATACTGATGCTAATATTAATTCTTCTGGAGTAGTAATAGTCATTTTTATAAGGCTATGAGCTTCCCTTGCCCCATAAACATTTGCAGTATTTGAATTGGCTAGTATGTAATAAGTTTCTGTATAACATAACAATAAAATTAAGTATTTCAATATTGATTCCCTACAATAATTATTGCTGTGTTTAAGGACTCAGTTATTGATTGCATAAGTTTATATACAACATAAATTAAATATACTTACATAATAATAATTTATAACAATATAAATTAATAATATAATAATTTCTCTTCAATCTTTCTATACAAACCTGTGCTTTTTTCACTATTAGTGTATAAATAATTAATGTCAAAGTTTACACTTAGAATTATAGCTTTCTGAAAGATTTCTTTTCATGGACTGTAATCTATAAAATACTTTGACAACTTTTCTGTTTCAGAGCTCCCAGGTAATAATTTAAATTAACTAGGAAGAAAGGCATTTTATCTGAAGTACTAAATGATAGAAACCAAAGTATGTGGATGACAATTTCACAGAATAAATAGTATGATATTCAGAGTGTTCAGAAAGCTCCCAATCCATTGTGAAAGCCCAATCTGCAGTTCTGGAAATAGATGCATCTGGTTTGAATAATTCAGAAATCAGACTGATCTGACATCATGACCAGATTTAGAAGAAGGCTCGGATAATGTAAAGTTAGTTATTTATGGGGAAAGAGTTCTATCTTTTTTCTTTTCATTTTTTGGAAAAATGGATGGATGAAATTGACAGGTAAATAAACATCATAAATGTGATTTAGCAGTACGGTGAGTAACTTGGCATATGATGTTGAATGATTGCCTCAGAAATCCACATTTATATGCGAAACATGGTGCATGCAAAATTCATACTGCATAGAAATGAACTGTTTTGTGACTGTTGATTATTTATAGGTAGCTATAATGTCTGAGTATCCTTTTCTCATCTATTCCTCCATGAGACTTTGCTTCTGCACATTTCAATATTTTAATTATATATTTAGATTTCATAAACCACCTGTCACATGGCATGTTGGATTGGACAGTCATAACAAATCATCTAACTAGCTAATCCATCCATCTGCTGGACTTGATCATTAAACATTTTATCATAATAATCTATTTTTGTTTTTTCTATGTAGTACATCTGCAGACTAGGATTTACAGCTGAATAGAGGGAAACTATTAATACCAGATATTTAAGTTGGTGGTCCATGCATGCCAGCTTTGTATTTGATGTAAATTGGTTCATGACAGATATTTTTAAAATATAACTTCTAAATGTATATAAAGTATGACTAGCTTTTAAAGATTAGTATTAAAGTAAACTGCTGTTTTGATACAATGCATAATTTAAAGTCCCTGTTTATGAAGGTCTCTAGCAAAGTCATTGAAAGTTTCATCATAAAATAAGCTTGTTTTAACAGTGAATTTATTTTTCTTATCGTTTAATTAATTGCTGAAACCTTAATCAGTAAAGCCAATTATATGATATTCAACTGTACTTAGATAAGTAGTTTGCAAGATATTTGGTGGGATATATGAGGATTTACATGCTATTCAGAGTCTACAAAGCTCAATCAATCCATCTAGTGCATACACAGAGACCCTATGCACAATGAATCTCCTCTGACTGGAGAAATACGCAAATACATTTTGATGCAGTTCACATAACTGATGAAAGGATACTAGAAGCATCACTATTTACCAAAAAGATGAGCCACTTCCACTGAATATAATATGAGAGACAATATCAGTATCAATAATATGAGAAGCAAATCTTGCAGTTTGAAGAAGTCTGTCAGGGAACTGGCTATATGGAAAGAGAATGTGCACAGAAGCAACCAAAGCAGCTAACAGCTTTTTTTAAGAAAAACTAAACCTCTTTGAACCTGAGTTCTACTTTTACAAGAAATAACCATGAAATCCCAGGCCATATACTACTAGACTGAGAAGTAAGTGGCAAATCTGTCCCATATTGTTGTCTAGAAAACTACATGGAAGTGGACCATGACTCAAAGAGCAGTCCATCATAGACGTTGATCTTAAGCTTATCTAAAAGTCTCTAAAAATCTCAGATCACTGGGTCACTTAGCTCAGTTCTACTGAATTTTGTTTGTGCATTATTCTTTTGTAGAGAGAAAGAAGAGAGAGACAGAGAAAACACTACTGAAGTTATGTCCTATTTTTCAGGGTAGATGACTTTCCATTCGCTAATTCATCAGATGTTTTATATGGAGATGCCAAGGAGTAAACTGTAGAAAATTGAGTTCTTCTACTTCAAGTTTTAATTCTCACTGCATTTATCATGGTAAGGATCTATCTTCTTTGCTTCTCAAAGTGATGGTTTATTATGTTAGGAAAAAAATACTTTTTTTTTCAAATTGTTGCTGCTCATTTAAATGAACATGATGGTTCTCTAATGGATATTCAAGATTTATATTTCTCATATGTTTTAAATGAAATATCTCTGTGCAAATTACTATTAGATTGCTCAAAGCTGAGTGAACCCATTTACTAGATTTTTCTTCTGTTAGAGTGCTATTACATAAGTACATACATGCATACATATTTATTGAGATGGGCATACTTATGCGCAGCACAGAAAACAAAGAAGAAATAGAAGCCAACAAAATTAAGACATGAGGTAAGAAAAAGAAAGGATATAACAGAGAAATCTAGTTTTAGCAGAGAGCCAGATAATATATGGAATTACGCTCTAGGCTAGAAACAAGGCATCTAGAATCCATAACCTCTTTCACTTCATAATTCCACCAAAGATGTGTTTCAAAGTTCCCATTAGCATAACCCAACACACAGCAAGGGCACTCTATTACACAATTCCTGTCACTTGGAGATAAAATGCACATTTTGAAATGCTGTCATTGAGACTCTTATTCTATTATCATTTGCTGTCATTCAGTTTGCCTTGGCAAAATGTGTAAATGGGAATTAGATTCAAGCACAAAAATGTAATAGCTTCTGATTATTGAAGACAGTATATTCAATTAAATTACATTGCAGTTTTAGATACTATTTTATTGAAAACTTGTTCTTTAAACGTACGTTACTTCTAACATTAGCAATGGGTGATAAAAATCTCATGACTGCAAAATTTTTCAACCTGATACGTTCCAGATATTCACGCACAGAGAAATTGATTGGACACAATTATCCAAAGAGTTGGTGGGCTTCATTTCATGCAGTGTGTTGAAAGCAGAAACTGGGCACCCATCTGTTGTTAGTGGTTTACTTTAGATGCTTAACTGAACAAGAAAAAAGAAGTTGGACATTATGGTCCAAATTTCTCCTCAAAATTCTCTCCTGATGACTTTATGAAGTGTTTTGAAATGAGTTCCTATAATTTCCAATTAGGCATTGGAATTTCATGAGCTTTTGTATGAAATCTGCAGAACATTAGAGAAAAGCTGAATTTCTCAAATGACATCTAGATTTATGAATTTCACTTGTGACTCATTTAGCACATTTATATGGTAGAATCACTAAGTGAAAATGATAAATGATACTAAATTATTCTTGAGCAGATAATAACTCAAGATATTAGTCCACAGTCTTCTTGTTTCCCATCAAAACATTAAAGAAATGTCCACTATCTTGAACGTCTATCTTCAGTAATCTAAGAAGGGGGAAGCATTCCATGGATGGAAATTCTGACTGGAAAATCAATTCAGGAGGGTTGGGAAATTCTGAAAAAATAAAATGAGATGATTAAGGCCCAAACACAAAAAGATGATGAGACCAGCTTGGTTATATAAAGGACTCTTTGATAAATTGGTCAATAAAAAGAATAAGTTTTAAAAATGGAAAAAGGGATATGTAACAGAAGCAGAATACCAGGAAATAATCCAAATTCGAGTCTTTCATTCAAAACACACACACACACATACACACACACACACACAAATAACAAAAAAGCATTATTTGAATATGTTTGGAAAGGAAGAGTTGTTCTACCAGTGGGAGAAGATGACAACATAGTGATGGCCAACAAGGAGAAGTCCGAATTGCTTAATTCTGATTTTCCTTCTATTTGTTCACAAAAGAAAAAGTGACCCAACCTCTCAGAAGTCTCAGAAGATTCACCCAAGGTGTAGAAGAGAAATGAAGGTCAAAATAGGCAACAAAAGTGGTGAGACAACACATAATTCAATTAATTCAATCTGTTGAGGCTGTATGAACTGTATCTCAGGGTGCTACCAGTACATACTAGTTGATATATTGTCAGATTCCCTGACTACAATTGTCTGAAATATAAGGTTAGTTCAGTGCCAGAAGTTGGAGAAGAGCTAACATTGTTCCAATTTCTAAAAAAGGAAAAAAAGCAGACCTGAGAAATTACAGACCCATGAGCCTGACATCAATACTAATGAGAATCCTAGAAAATATAACCCAGCATTTAGAAAGGAAGAAGGTGATTAACAGGATTTGCTAAAAGTAGATTATGCCATATATTTTTATAAAAGTAAATACATTAGTAAACCAAAAAATGTTATAGATCTAATATACCTAGTAAGGCATTTGATAAAGTGATCTATTTAATAAACTGGACCAATGTCAGATAGATGGTCCCATTACCAGATGGATTTACAGTTGGTTGAACAATCTACCTACCTAACACATGTTTCTTAATGACTTTATGTTCACAGTGAGGGGATTATATAATAGGATTCATCAGTAGTCCATCCTGGGTCTAGAAGTCTTCAATATCTTCATAAATGGTTTAGAAAAAGAAACAGAAGAGACACTCAGCAAATCTTTAGATGATACAAAACTTCTGTCAAGATCTCAGAAGATAGGCTCAAGTTTCCAAAGGATTTTGATGAACATTGAGCTCCTTCCAATAAAATGTAACTCAATGCACAATTCTACATTTAGGTAGGAAAAATCAGGTAAACAGATACATATGAACAGATATATTATGTTTAGCTTAAATAGTGCTTGTGAGAAGCATCTGGGTATCCCGTTACACCACAGATTAAGCATGAGCCAACTAGTCTACCTCAGCTGCCAAAAAAGCCAAAGTAATCTTTAAGTCACAGAATGTGATAGTCCTGCTCTAAATTGCACTGGTACCAGAAATTTTGTGTCCACTTTTAGTTACCATAATAAGAAAGGATACTGAAGAGGTGAAAAGAATGCAGAGAAGAGTGACAAAGATAAGGAGGTCCTTGGAGATTAAATCCTATGAAGAATGGTTAAAAGAAGGATAACGAGAGACTTGATAGCTTCACCCAATATATGAAGCAGGAAAAATTGTGTGGATTTATTCTCCACAGAGGCTAAAGATAGACAAGAATCAATTGGTGGAGCTTTATAGAAATAGAACCAAACTCAAAATAGGGGGATTTTCCTGACCATGAGAACTATTAAGCAGCTAAAGAGCCTGCCTGTATTCTGAACTTGTGGCTGTTCGATCAGTGCAGCTTTTCAAACAAATGTCGGCAGACTTTTTTTGGAATGGGCTGAGGATTTCTATCTCTAGACAGAAGATGATATTCAACATAGACTGCAATACAGACAATTATATAAGGAATAAAATTATAATAGTTCTTCAGGATTATTAGAGCTTGATAGAATCATATTAATTTAAAATCTCATAGATTTCAAAGCATCTACTCTGAAATAGAACCAAAACTGATTCCAATTCAGTAATAAACCTGATGTTTATATTGTACTAAGTCATAACATGGTTGCTTGGTTTTGGCTTAATGTGTTGTATAAGTCCAGCTTCTATGGCTAGAAGATTGTGGTTTATGTCTTAAAATGTTTTACACAGTTGGCAATCTATAATTTATTGGGTATACCTTAATAAATCATAGATTTAGAATTATCATATTAGGCACAAAGTAAAATCTATGCAGATTTAGTTAGCACTCATCTCCTCAAGTTGAATCATGTCCAGAAGTCCTCTTATTAAAATTGTGCATGATATTTGGTAAGACATTCTCACTGAAGAGTGCCACATTGCATATTCCCAATGATCATATTCCCAGTAAATTCTCCTTGGTCATGGTTTTTTATTTCCCCAGTCCTTTTCTTACTCGGGGACATGTAAGAATATCTGGAAAACACAGCCTTCTCAAATGTCACTGCAGGCAGTGTTAGCATTTGGAAAAGCTACAATTTGTACAACCATGTGCAGATGTAAAACAATTGTTCCATGAAGTCCACTGGAAGTGAATTTCATTATTCTGTCCCCACTGGAATTAGTCTATTAACAAATTTGTTAGCATTTGTCTTTCTACAAAAAGCCTATTTGTATTTGCTTAATTCCAAAAAGGCATGCCACTGAAGATTGTATGCAGCATGCATAATGACAAGAGATACTTTTAACATAGAATTTACATTTCATTTAATAGCCTATATCAAGAAAATCAGAAAATAGGGATATCTGAAGAATTGCCTCTCCCTCATTATATCTACCTGGCCACCAGGAAGGGAAAGCAGGTTATGTTGGAAGTCCCATATATTAGGAATGTACATCTGATTGGATCACAAAAAGGGCCTTCTTGGTAGTGGCCCCTTGTCTATGGAACATCATATCCCTGGAGGTATGATTGTACCTCCCTCACCATGTTACTTTTCTGGAGGACCCTTTAGCCATGGTTTTGTCCATGGACCTGAGAACCAAAAATGGGGATGGAGCTGATTAAATGGTTTATCTGATGCCAGAGGAGGGGTGTCAAACTCGACCCCATCATGGGCTGTATCGTGACATTTTTTGCCTTTGAGGAACTTGGGTGGGCATGGTCTGCGCAGGGCACAAATGACAAGGAACAGTTGGAATTTGTGTCATTCTGTATTATTGCTGCAAGTCCTTTCAAAACATTTTTGCACCATCCTCCCCCCATCAATCTTCTTACAAAAGGGGATGCTGATTTCTGTTTCATTGCTGAAAATGGAAAAAAATAGGATTCAGTTTAACCGAAGGCAATAACTTACTAGCTTAAGAGGAACAAAGCAAGTCGGCATATAATTCCACGTCAGCTCACTATTACTCATTGTTCCTTAGCACCTGGCATCTAAGGGTAGCGCTGACCTTATGTCACAGGAAAAAAAGAAGTGGAAGAGAAGAAGCAGGTGAGAGAGCCTTACAATTATTACATTTGTGTAGGAAGTAAAGTTTTTAGGCTGGGTTGCTGGAAAAAGAAAAGGAATTAAGTCTCCCCATATTAAATTTAAATTTGAGTTAGGGAATTTCAACCTTAAAGGTAGTTTTATGACCAGTCACTTAGTGAGCATTCAAAATTACAACAGATTCCCCTAATGTGACATAAAAAACACAGATTCAAAGTTACAACAGCCACACACTTCCCCATGGTCACATGTTCACATTTTGGGAACTTGGCAACCAGCTTACCTTTATGGCTGTTTGCCTCATCCTGTGCTCATGTATCTGTGATTTTTAACATTTTTTGGCTGATTTTTGGCATTTATTTCCAGTCTCTGACAAAAAAAAATGCCCATTGGGTAAAATGGATTTACTTAATAATCATGGCATTCACTTAATGACCATTGCAAATTCCATTCAATTGGGTCTTGTCATGTGATGTCTCGACTCACAACTGCAATGACTTATGACGATAATTTAGACCTTAATTACTGCCATACATTGAGGACTCCTATATTTTATTATTTACTAAAAAAATTACTGCTATATTTATTTAAAATTGTCTAATTAGAATTGACTTTTTAATTCTTAAGACTTTAAATTCTTATCAGGTGCAAAAAATCAGGAACCAAGTTTTTCAAATTAGTTCAAATTATTTCCATGCTATCTCTCTACATAAATCTGAACTACAGGTAGTCCTCAACTTACGACCACAATTGACCCCCAAAATTTATGTTGCTAAGTGAGACATTTGTTAAGTGAGTTTTTCCCCATTTACAACAATTCTTGCAGCAGTTGTTAAGTGAATCACTGAAGTTGTGAAGTTAGCATCATGGTTGTTCAGAGTATCTGGCTTCCCCTTTGCTTGTCAGCAGGTCACAAAAGCTGATCACCTGATCTTGGGACACAGAAACTATTGCCAAGCAACTGAATTTTGACCACATGATCACAGGGATGCTACAATAGTTGTAAGTGTGAAAAACGGTAAAAGTCACTTTTTTCAGTGCTGCTGTAAGTCCAGGATTACCTGTACATGGTCAAAGCAAATTGGTGGTAGATAAGAGTCAAAGGAATTCAAGGAGGACTTGGATCTCTTGTGGGCATGAAGGGGCACCAAACTGATGACATGCTTGACCACTCCCTCCGGCTCAACTTGGTATCTCTACAATTTTTTTTAGAATTGACTATTAACAATAAAAGAAAGAACCAACAGTTATGAAACACACTGCAGACTGCAATTGTTACAATAGCAATAAAAAAACTCGGAAAACATGTTCAGCCATTGTGATGTGTTTACATCTACAAAGATCAAAATGGTGCAAGCAAAGGTTTTCCCTCTAACAGTCCGTGGAAGTGAAAATCAGACTGAGGAAACAAGATAGAAAGAGTATTGATGCTTTTGAATTCTGATTTTGGAAACATCATGGCTAGAGAACATCCTGACTAGGTAAAAGAACACACAACTGGATCATCAAACAAATTCAAGCAACATTGAACATTTTCACTCAAGGCACAAATGACTAGGTTCAAATTATCCTACTTTGAACATATTAAGTGAAAACTCAGCTTTCTGGAGAAAGCTGGAAAGTGGAAGAAAAAGGAATTTGATGTCAAGCAGCAAGGATAGATTCATTTATAGCATTGATGGGTGAACCATTGGAAGACTTCAAGGACCATGTAAGGAACAAATTGTCAAGGAGAAAATCTTTGTGGTTGTTAAGAGATGACACCAACTTGATGGCACATAATCAAACAATCCAACAAATAATCTCATTTTACATTTCAAGCAACATATACCATACACAAAGGCTTGTATTTCTTAAATAAATCGCAGTATCACTTAACGTCGGTGCTCTAAAAGCTGTTTTAAAATATGTTTAATATTTTGCTTTAAATGACATCATTTATTTTCTAAATCTATATTTACTATAATATAAACATATTTATATTTTTAAATCTATTTTATAAATATTATGCATACTTCAGCTGGAAGCTACAATACTTTTCTTAATAAAAAGACATTAAAGTCTACCATTTAATCACTGAAGGTATTTTAATCCATAAATTTTCCCTGCTTGCATTAAAGATTTCAAGAAGCATTTGTAAACCAGTTGTGTATTTTTTTCCCACTGTATTACACATGAGTGCAAAAAATATTGTGTAGTGCAACACTGATAAACACATAGCCATATTTTTTGGACTATAAGAAGCACTGCCCCCCCCCCCCAAAAAAAGTGGGTGGAAATGTGTATGTGACTTATAGAGTGAATACAGGCCAGTTTTTGGCCTCCCAAATCCTCCATGCATCCCGTTTTTGCCCTTCTGGCATCCAGAAGCGGAGAGGCCGAAAATGGGACATGCAGAGGCCAAAACATATTTTCCCCTTGTTTTCTTTCTCTAAACCTAGGTGCGTCTTATGGTGTGGTGCATCTGATAGTCCGAAAAATATGGTACTTGGTTGGGATAGAGAACTAGTGAACAATTTCAAAGGATGGATATGGGGAGGAAGGGAGGAAGAGGGAGGTGATAGATAGGTAAATAGGAGAGAGAGAGAGAGAGAGAGAGAGAGAGAGAGAGAGAGAGAGAGTCAGACAGGTAGATCATTCATACATGTACCATTTTATTTAAATCTGTATTAACATTAATTTCATGTTACATTTTATTTTAAAACCATGCACCACTTTATAATGGCTATTAGACACTGTGTGCACAATTGTTAGGCAAGTGAGTATTTTGACCATATCATCCTTTGTATGTATATTTTCCACCTCCAAGCTGTATAAACGTGAATGCTTACTGTAGGTGGCATAAGCATATCAGGTGATGTGTATTTGTGTAATGAGGGAGGGTGTAGCCTAAGGAGATCAACACCCTATATCAAAGTGTGCATAATTATTAGGCAGTTTCTTTTCCTCATGCAAAATTGGCTAAAAAGAGATTTAACTGACTCTGAAAAGTCAAAAATTGTAAAAAGTCTTTCAGAGGGATGCAGCACTATTGAAATTGCTAAGATGTTGGGGCATGATCACAGAACCATCAAATGTTGTTGCAAATAGTCAATAGGGTCTCAAGAAACATGTTGAGAAAAAAAGATGCACATTAACTGCATTTTGAGATTTGAGAAGAATTAAATGTGAAGCTACAAGGAATCCATTATCCTCCAGTGCTGTCATATTCCAGAACTGCAACCAAGAAGTACAAGGTGTTCAGTGCTCAGAGACATGGCCAAGGTAAGGAAGTCTGAAACCCGACCACCACTGAACAAGACACATAAGTTGAAACAGCAAGACTGGGCCAAGAAATATCTGAAGACAGATTTTTCAAGATTTTATGGATTGATGAGATGAGAGTGATTCTTGATGGACCAGATGGATGGGCCCATGGTTGGACTCAGATGCCAGCAAGGTGGAGGTGGGTCACTGGTATAGGCTGGTATTATTAAAGTTAGCAATAGCAATAGCACTTAGGCTTATATACCGCTTTATAGTGCTTTACAGCCCTCTCTAAGTGGATTAGAGAGCCAGCCTATTTCCCCCAACAATTTGGGTCCTCATTTTACCCACCTCGGAAGGATGGAAGGCTGAGACAACCTTGAGCCTGGTGAGATCTGCAATTGCGATCTGCCAAATTGCAGGCAGTGCTGGCTGCAGCAGATGAGCTAGTTGCACCTTTTTGGGTTGAAGATGGACTCAAAATCAACTCCCAAACCTACTGCTACTTTTTAGAAGACACTTTCTTCAAGCAGTGGTACAGGAAAAAGTCTGCATCTTTCAAGAAAACCATGATTTTTATGCAGGACAATGCTCCATTGCATGCATCGAAGTACTCCACTGTAAAAATGAAAGAATAATGACATGGCCTCCTTCCTTACCAGACCCTATTAACTCTAAATCCTATTGAGAACTTTGGGCCCTTCTTAAATGAGAGATTTATGGAGAAGGAAAACAGTATACCTCTCTGAACAGTGTCTGGGAGGCTGTGGTTGCTGCTGCATAAGAAAATTGATCGTCAACAGATCAAGAAACTGTCAGACTCCATGAATGGAAGGCTTATGACTGTTATTGAAAAGAAGGGTAGCTATATTGGTCACTGATTTATTTATTTTTTGGAACTGTCAGAAATGTTTATTTGTAAATTTTGAGTTGCTTGTTTATTATTCTCACTTTAACAGATGAAAATAAATGAGCGAAATGGGAAATTTATTCATTTTTCATTTAGTTGCATAATAATTCTGCACACTAATGTTGCTGAATAATTTTGCAAATATAGATATTCTCCTAAGAAAGCCAGAAGCTCACTTTTACTTTCTTGAATATTCAGGTTTGAGGTTTAATAAAGTTTTGGATTAGCTGAGAACACTGTAGTTGTTTAATAATAAAATTAATCCTCCAAAATACAGCTTGCCTAATAATTTTGCACACAGCATATACTGAAAGAAGACTTATAAGTCTCTTCAGACAGGAAGAGCACCCCCTGGCATGGTCTTTTGGGAACTCTGCAGATTACATTGTAACCAACCCATCTGGAGGAATCAGGCTAAGAAAGGCTTGTAGAAAGGTTGCCATCTGTACATATAATCCTCAAGTGAACAAGCCAGTTTTCACAAGTCTCATCATTTATTCGTTTTGCTTGGCCACAGGAACACCAGTATACTTAACATGTCCTAAAAGGCTGGTGAGCTACTCATAATGGAGAAAAATGCATATATTCTGACATAGGTTTAAGGTTGTCTTTAAATTGAGAAATATTAAAACTGTTTCTTGCTTCAAGTTAATGGAAATATATAAATACACAGCTGGTCTTATACACAGCTATGAGCAATAAAGCATCCATCAGATTTCCTCTAGAGTACAGCAGCTGTAACCTGATAGAGGGTTTTTTTCCTCCTCTTTTTCTGCTAGTTAAGGGGTATGCTAATTGTCTCCATTCCTGAACAGGAACAACTGTCCATAGATTAGTAATCTCTCTCTTAGATTGTTGTAATGAGATCCCTGTGGGATTACTGTTGAGCTGAAGTTGGAAGCTGCAACTGTTGAAGAATACAGTAGTCAAGTTATTACATGGGGTACCTGGCTCTAATATACGTGTTATATTTTTGTCCAGTCAATCAGCTACCAAGCCAGATTCAAACCATATACTTAATATGCTGAATAAGTATATGGATGGCATCTGAGATATCTCCCTTTCATCAGGAAGAGGAGACCAAAAGAATTTACATAAAAGGCATTTTTCCCAGCAAAAAAGTAGAAAACACCAACCAGGGTTATGATCAGTACTATAAACGGTTTTAGTCTAAAGTTGGGACCATATTCATGTTTGCCAATTGGATTTTAAACTTCCCAAAATAGGGAGCTGACAATTACTGTTTTTTTTCCTCAGCAAAGCACTTAATAGGATATATTATTAATACTTAATGAATACTCTTGTCACACACTGGATTAGCATGTAACCTGTTCAAATATGGCTAGAATATCAGCCACAAGTTTTCCTCCTTTAAAATATTTTTCTCTTGGAAATCGTTTTTGGAAACACGAATCTTGAATGGTAAGCAATTTTGTTCTTTAATAAAGGCACTGTCTCAATATAGGCTTTGAGTCTTGTTTTGCTTTCTTCTCTGTGATTTTACAAAGAGAAACATATATACACAGGGCCATTTTTTAAAGTACCTGCTTTCTGCTACTAATAAACATAATATCTGGGCCAGAGAATTAGATATTAGATAAGTTCATTAGTTGATGGCTATAGTTTACATAACATAGTTCTAGACCATTTTTTTAAAAGGCTATATTCTTAAATAAATTGAAGAAAAAACTGAGACTTTAACGGGCAGTTCAGTTCCCTGCTGAGTATGTTTCTGCTGGGAATCAAACTTTATCTATAGGTACAGCTAGGTTGTAATCAAGAGCCAGTTTGATGTCATGGTTAAGGCATCATGCTAGAAAAGAAAGACCATGAGTTCTAGTTTCATCAGGTTTGAAAGCAGCTGGGTGACCATGGGCTAGTCATTCGCTCTCAGGCATAGAAAGGAGGGAATATCAAACCATTTCCCAAAAATTTGACAGGAGTCAAGGCACATATAGAAAGGTTGCATTCACTATACTTTTGGAACAGCCCCATAGATCATAGTGGGATTTACTTCTGAATAAACATCCATATTCTTAGGCACCGATCTTATCTTACCCATCAGAGACTCAAAGGATTTTCTGTTGATATAATATTTACATTGCTAGACTTACTGCTACCAGCAAAAATATGCATGAGTAACAAAATGTATGCTGATCTGATCAGAATATTCTACTTCCTTGGGAATTTCTGTACGAAGTAAGAAAAAAGGTAATCTCATTAACATTTCCACCTATTTTAATATTTGTTAAAGTGAAAATTAAATGTTGAACTGAGTATGTGATGTAAACCAAACTGTTTTTGGATCTTTCACAGAATGGAAAATGAATCATAATGATGAAAGAAAGCCAGCTGGCCAGTGAAAGAGACACGTCAAACTATTTTTTTTTTAAATGAAATTTTCAGTCCTTTTGCACACAACTTGGAAGTAAATGAGTCTACTTTTAAATTAGCTCTGAGATCCCCCACCATGGTTTTAAATATAGTCCTCCATCAATCTATGTTGATTTCAAAATAATAGCCCCTATAACCACAGATTAAATTAAGGTTTGACACAACAAGAATTCCCAAATGTGTGGACAGGATCATCCCACAGTAATTTTATTTTATTTATTTATTAAATTTGTTTGCTGTGCATCTCACTGCAAGGCAACTTGTAGTCTAGAAGACTACGTCTTCTTTACAGAATCCAGTTCTTTGGAAGACTTTTCATTTCAATAAAGGACTTGATTCTTTGCTCCTTTTCTGGATGTGTGCTTAATAATTCTGATTAATTACCATTATTCTTGTTTGCAGGACCAACTTTAGGTTAGGGCAAAATAGATACTGCCCTAGATTCCAAAACCCAAGGGTTGCCAATGCCAATCCTTCTTCCAACCCATTCTAAAAATGCAACTCCACATGCTACTCAGTGGAAGGTGGTAACATTAGTTAATGTAGCCTAAGGGTACCATATATCCTTGACATAGCACTGTTTGGTGTTTTATTGTTGGTTTTTTTGTTTTTGCTGTTAGATTTATATAACATGTTATTTCCAGAATCTCAAGGCAGCATAAAGGCATTCTTATCTCCACATTTTTCGATAACAACAACCCCTTGTAACTGGATTGAATGCAATTTCTTTCTACACAAGATGCACACTGTTCAATGCTAGTTCTTCCAAAGTCTAAACTATATTTACAGATTGATGTTCTAGATCAGCCATTTATATTTTAAGTGAAAAACCAGAATGGAGAGATCAATCAGTACTTTCAAAGGGGATGCCAATAGAACAAAATCAAAAACAGTTCTATGGTCATTTTATATGACCATAGAACTTTTGCATGTGGTAATTGTAATTACTACTTAACAATAAGCTAGACTTTACTTCTTAGCACAGCTGCATGCTTGACTGCATTACAATTTCTAATTTTTAAACACCTACCCTAAAGTTGTTAAGAAATTATGCATTTAACACCTCCACTAAGATTAATGTACTTTATAAAAATTTCATTGATTTAATATATTTCCCTCAGTGCAAATTTAACAAGTTTTCATATATTCAAATATGAATATAAACATAAATATTAAGCTGAGACTGCCCAGTTACTTTCAGCAACTTTCACTCTACCAAATACTTTCCAACAAGAAATGATTTTGTGTAAATAAAATGAAGAACATTTTGAACTCACCAAGGGATCATATTAATTTGTATAGTCAAAAGTCCGCTTCATACATTCCATAATATAAGTGCTTTAAAAATCTTTTGATGATATTCGTATATATTATATGATCATTAAGAATATATGAAGGGCTTACATTTGATTTCATTGTACACAAACTGACATAATCAGTAATTGTACTGCTTGCATTCTAAAGTGCATCATTTCAGTATTAAGATCTTCTAAGTCTTTAAATTCATTGAATGCTCATAATAATTGGACTTTTAAAACTTATTTGAAATACATGTTAAAAATGTTTGAAAAGCTTACTCATAAAAATGTTTAAAATACCCTAAAGAAGTTAACTTTTTATGAAATATATTTACAATTCAGACTATATTAACTTGTAAAATACTGTAGTTCCAAATGTACTTTTTCTAGTTTAAATCTTGCCAAGTTGAAAATGCCCGGTTTTATGTTACATTTAAAGTCTCCGAAGACCTCTGTATTTTTAGAATGTTTTGATTATGCTCTGTAGAAATGTCTTGTGTTTCAGAAACTGAAATGTCACATTAGATCATTTTCCTCCAAAATACAAGAACAAAATATTTTTTCAATATAGCTCTTTTTTAAATGAAACAAGAATGATTATATAAATGCAACTGAAGATCGAGCAGTAGGAAATATCAAATAAATGACACACTGGTGAAACTTGGTTATTTGTAAAAGGAATTGAGGTCGCAACCAAATTTACTCATTCTTAGATTAGGTTCATTAATATTGATATGTCTATTGTAAGTATGAATAAATCAGTATCACATTCTTATTATTACCAAATTCTAATAAAGACACAGCTAGAAAGAAGTTATTTTCTTTTTTTTTTAAAGAGTACCAAAATAAAACAAACAAACAATTCAAATACATTAGACTTAAATTAGGTATGCATTATTAAGTGCCTTTGATTCAAGTGAGTTTTCTTTTAATATGACTAAATATGAATCCGAATTAAATGCTTTTTATTTTTCAGTTCCTCATCCTTTATAATCACCCACTGAAAACTGTACCAATATTTTCTTCAAAGCATGTTTCTTTTCCATAAATAATCCTCTTTCCACCACAGTATGTATGAAATCTGCATATCCTATCCCAGTAAGTCCCAGTAGAATAAAGAGAACTGAAAGAGAGGCATGGTTGCCAGTACAATCTACCTTGGCATCTATGCTTCATAAGGTCACTTGCCCACTACACCTAGAAAACTTTCTACCAGTATCCAGCCATTATTGGGGTCAGATGAAGCCTGTTACTTATGCCATTGGCATAATAGAAGATCCCATAAGTCATTAAAGCTGGAAGCCCACATGAATTGTTTACCTTCTAGCAAAGTAACTGTAGGAAAGTTTAAAACCACAGTTGTTCTAATGTTCAATTCCTGTTAAAGAGAAAGAAAAATGACATTAATTTGTAATCTGTAGCACTAAGTGATGGTTCATCTCCAAAATGACAATGATTACAAAGAATGTGGAAATATTCAACATAATATCTTTTGGTCACTCCTTCCTTCTTTTCAAGAACAGCACAATGACACCACTTTGGACAAGATTATATGAGATGTGGCGCATGACAAAATCCGATATTTGTATTACAGTCCTTAGCTAGAGCACACTAACCCAGATTTTGAAGAATGTAGAGCAAACACTAAGATGACAATTTTCCCCCACATTCTTCATAAAATATGTAAATGAAAATGATATAGTTCTGCTCACTTCAAGCAAAATTAGGTAATGTAAATGAAACTATTCTATCTTGCCACTAGCAGCTCTTTGCTGATTGCCAGAGGAAGTTTTCCTTAAAGAGTGATGTCACCCTTTGATCTATCAGCTACTATATTTCTGCAACAACTACAACCTCTGACTCACTTTCTCCCTGCCTTTCCCCCGAAATCAACTAACAGCATCCAAGAAAGACCAGCTGTGTGCTTATCCATCAAGCTGCAGTCATCTCATTTTGAGAGGGAGGGGTGGTATTTTAAAGCTTTAACTTCTAGAATGTTCACTAAAGCAAAGAAAGCAAGTGATTATTGGATATATATATTTTTTTAAAAAATAAAGCAATATACTATATATGCTTCTGAGGAAAGTGAGAAGAGGAAGGAAGAGGAAGAACACAGAAAGCCCTTACTGAAGATTTGCTGCCAAATGTGAGGTTTTAATCCTGCCTTTTTTCAATTTGGTGCCAATGGCTGTTATTTCAGAGGAGGATGTACACTACAGTAGACACACCTGGAGGGTAGCAGATTGATGATAAGGTTTGTAATGCTACCCTGGTAAGATATTCATAACATGAGTGATCTTGATTATTGTTTCACACTCAGACTTGGTTACACATATCTAGTTTTTAATTCACACACACACACATACACACGTACAAGTATCCATGTATGCCATATATAGACATATGTAGTTTTGTTGTATGTTTGCAGAGCAAAAGGAACAGTGTTTCCTTGCTCCCCCCCCCCTTTTCTCTTTTAAACTCGGCCTGCTTTGGGCAAAAAAAAAAAAAAAATCAAGGCACAGCAGCTGCCTACATATCACGTCCAGATGCCCAGCGCCTACAGCCGCTCTAACGATCCCACCCAGTTCCGGCACGTCTTCCGCAGGGTCTGGAATCCGCTTCTCCTTCAGCGCTCTGACCTCCCAGCGCCCGGTTCCTGGCAAGCCTCCCTTGCCTGGCTTCGTGCCTCTTCCAGCCCTCCCTCCCCACGAAAGCTTCTCCCTTGACTTCTTCCCTCACCTGTCGGAAGGGAAAGGATGGCAGAGGGCAAGTGAAATGGCCCCGGCCGCCGCCGCCGCCGCGCAGAGCCCCCTTTCCCCCTCGCCCTCGCCCTTCCCGCGTACCGTCTGAAGCCTTGGAAGGACGAGGGCCAGGACATCCTGGATTTCTTCAAGCCGGGCCGGTGGCCGGTCTCCAGCGCGAAGGACGCGCGGTCCATGGCTCGGCAGTAGAGGTAGCGCTCCGTGTCCGAATAGCCGCGGTGCCTCACCCTGCCGCCGCCGCCGCCGCCGCCGCCCCCGACGACGCGACCCCGCGAGGCTGGAGGGAGAGAAGCAGCGGGTGGCGAAGGCGGCGGCGGGAGAGGAGGAGGAGGCGGTGGCGGCGGCGGCGGCGGCTGGTGTTGGGTCGCTTGCGGCTGGTGCACGAGGAAGTGGTGCTGCTGCCGGAGCTGGTAGCGGCAGTGGTGCTCGTGCCGCCAAAGATGCTTGGGCGCCGGCAGTTTCTCGCTACCGCCGCCGCCGCCGCCGCCGCCGCCGGGCGCCGGTTCGGTCAGGTTGGGGCGGTTCTCCTCAGCTTCCATGCTTTGGCGGTGGGGCAGGGCTGAAGACAAGGCACGGCTGCGGTCGTCGCTCTTCGGAGAGGCGGCAGCGGCGGCGGCCGGCTTTTCCTCCCCCCCCCGGCACTCGCGCCCGCTCCCTCGCCCGCTCCAGCCGGAGCCGCGACCCCTTCCTTCCCTGCGCTCGGCCGCCCGGCTTGGAGGGTGAGGAAGGCAAACTGCGCTGCTGAAAAGTTGGACAGTTCCCGCCTCGCGCTGTTGCCGAGTGGCGGCCGAGCAACGCCCGCGCTTGCTCCTCTCCCTTGGCCGCTAGGAGACGACGTCGCCCGGCTTCATACCGCGAGGCGCAAAAGGGCAGAGCCTCCGCCGCCCCTAGAAGCGAGCTGAGGCCAGGCAGGTCAGCAGAAGAGAGGTTTTCGCCTCCCCGAGCTCGGTTTCTTCCTTTTCTGTCCCGCTGGCCTCCCACCCCGCTTCCCCCCCCCTCTTCTTTTTAAGCCAGGCTTGCTACGGATGGCCGCCTCTCTCCCCCTTCGTCGCCTCGGGGCTGGTGGCGGGGAGGTGACTTCGGGTCGGAAAGTTACCCGAAGTCGACGTCGCTTGCGAAACTGAAGAGTGGGTTGGGGGAGCAAGCGCTGCCGCGGTTCTTTAGCTCCTCCTCAGGGTCTTCCCCGGCTTGTCGAGGGGTGGTGGTTTTCTTCCTGTTTGCAGGGGTTGGGTGGGAAGGATTCCCCATTCAGCCTCGCCAAGCGTTCCCGCTTTGAAAGCTTCCTCCAAATGGCAACATGCCAGGAGCGCGCAAGCGCGCGCTTCTTTTCTCCCGTCCCTCTTTCTTCTCCCGCCCCCTCCCCACCAGCAGTCTTTTTCTGTGAATCAACCCTGCCAATGTTTTTATTTACTTATTTATATTTATTTTGTTTTGTCAAGCCATGATTAGATAACAGGTATTAGTATCAACGTGGTTATGAATACATGAAATGGATACGAGTAAGGAAAAAAAAGAAAAAAAGAAACAATAGGACAGGGACGGTTGGCACGTTGGTGCGCTTATGCACGCCCCCTACTTATTTTAATTAAAGCGATGTCTGTGCCCACTGTTCAGGGTGAAGATTGGGTGGAGCACTTTCATCATAAACCAGTCATTTCTGAACTTTTGGAGATCCAAAGAGGGAGAGAGAGAGAGACTTTAACCTTAGACTGTCTACTATTGACCTCACCCCTTTCCTAAGAGGTCTGTAGGGGCGTGCATAAGCGCACCAACGTGCCTACCGTCCCTGTCCTATTGTTTCTCTTATTCTTTTATTTTTCTTATATGTACCCATTTCATATATTCACAACTATGTATACACTTGTACTTATTATCTTGTAAACAATTGACAAATCAAAATAAATAAAAAAATAAATAAAATAGACAGAAAACGGTTTTTTAAAAAACGGTGCGGAAAAATGATTTCGGTTTAAATAGTTCTGTTGACGAGCAAGTTCCGTGGCAAAGTCAGCTACGTGAGAAGAATTTCTTTAAAAAAGAAAAAAAGAAGAAATAGTCAGGCAAAGTAGATGTAGGCTGGATCATTAGCTAATGAGGATTGTTTAACACGTTGTGTGAACCTTCCTTCGTCTTACTTAACTGTAGTTGAGCAAATAATTGCTTAGGACGATTATAGCAACTGAGAATACGTTTTGGAGTCATGATTAGTGCACCCATAAAGTAAACTCTGTATAATGGACCAGGGTGATGTTTGAGAAAATTTAATTATTAAATAGTAAATGGAATTGTTTAAACCCAAAACATAATTCTGTGTGTTAAAACGTAGCTTAACTGATAGTAATTATAATGACTATTAAAAAATAATTTGCTATAGTGTAGCAACTGTTAACCAGCAGGTTTTAATCATTAAATCTGATTCAATAGTTAAATTATATTCAAAGATATGTAACCAATCATTCCCACATATCATAGCACTACTTTTTTATTTTTTATTTTAATTCCTCTTTGCCTTCACAGTAATGAAACGCTACATTTTAAATCCTTGGGATTTAAAATATTGTGACATAGAATGGAGGTGTTCACACAGGTACTGACAAACAGTACAAGTGAATCTGTAATGCTGCAGTCAATATGCAGTATTTACAAAATAGACTTAAGCAGATAAAGAACTAGCAATTAAATCCACTTAACATATTAAATTTGGTTACAATTATTCTTGACTAGCTTTTTGGAAGACTTCACACAAACCCAGTCTTTGGACAATAAGAATTCCTTTCTTCTAATACAATTCTTGCTCATGTCTGCAATCAAACTGTTAAAGAAATCTTGCCATTCTCTTCAGGCCTAGCAGGGGAGATGTGAAGAGATTGAAAAGGAGTAAAGGAAAAACAGCTTTCATTTGATATTCATTAGAACATCCAGTCCTTAGCGACTCAACCACAGACAAAATCAAAGAGACACTGAACAAGGCTGCACAACTCCATTTGCTCCCCAATGCTTGGATATAATTTCCAAAGACCCTTCAAAAGCTGCTAAGAAATTGTAATTCATCACTGTAAATTTTAATGTGACAGTGTACAGTTCATTTATTCATCTATTTTTAATTAACTCATGAAAACATTTCAGTTAGAAGTACTAGAGGAATACAAGAAGCAGAATTAACCATGTATTATAGTCACATTTCATGGAGTTATATAGTACAGTTTTATTTGTTTAAGCCACATTCAAATTATGTTAGAGATGGAATTCTTTCACTGAATAATAAATACAAAGAGGTCTTAAGTGAATCATTATTTCATCCTATGAAAGAGTATATGATTCTTTCTCAGTCCCAAAGCATGTAAAGCTTTCTCTGTCCAGCAGCATTTTGAACTGCATCCAGATATCATTTTGTAGCAGTGGAGCTGTTTTAATAGGGAAGTCATAAGCTCCCTATAATCAGTCTGAAACTGGAAGGGCCGTATAGATCAGAGTCCAACTGTCTGCTCATTTAGAGTTTAAATTCCTTGCAGTGAAGGGAACTCTATTGTGTACTCAGGTGAAAGCCTAGGAAATTTTACCTACTGTTATGGAATTTGTCCATTTTTATCATTATTTCCTATCCTATATTCTGGGAAAATAAAGAACACTTCTGATACCAGCATTTCCAAAATGTTTCCAAAATGAAAATGAAGCTTCTGAATACTTTTCAACAGAGGTTGTGATAGAGCAGGGGTGTCCAACATGATTTCATTGAGGGCTACATCAGGGTTGTGTTTGACTTGGGGGGGGGGGCAGAGGGTGTGGCCAGGAGGGGAGTGGCCAGCTCGATATTCATGTCGGGGACACCTGTAGTGGCCCAAGCACTCTGGCAGCAAAAACAGGCTCCTGAGTTCTATTTTCAGCTAAGACGGCTTCCTGCAACCCTCTGCCAGCAAAAACGGAGCTTGAGAGGGCCGTGGATTGTCCTCGGAAGCTCTGTTTTCCCTGACAGAGGCACCATGGGCCGGTCCTTTGCTGTTTCCAGGGTGGCCCCATGGGCCAGATCTAAGCACCTCATGGGCCAGATCCAGCCCCCAGGCCTTAAGTTTGACATCCCTGTAATAGAGCATATAACACTTATCCAGACAGAATAGCACTATTAATGGCTATTAGCCATGAGCATTCATTAGGATAGCCATTCTTCTGAATATCAAGAACAATGTCTCATTATACAAGGAATTATATATGATTGATTGCTGAGAAAAGCAAGAAACCTATTTATTCTGTTCCATGTCAGATCAAAACTATCTGGGATGGAGATTGAATAGAGATTGACACTTCCATTTTTTGCGAGAAGAGAGCTACATGCAGGAATTTGATCTTTCCTTTCTCCACAGTTCTTTAGTGATTAATTTTCCTGATGCATTAGAAGGGAAGGGTTGTGTTTTTATATATGTATATGCAAACATTTGTTTGGGATTTTGCCTGGGAGATTATACAAGAGATACATTTACCTTTCCCAAAAGAAAGACATCTATGTTTAATTAGGCCACAAGTTTTGCAGAGTTTTAAACTTCAAATTCTGAGAAAATGTTCTTTTAGTGTCAAAACTCTTACTCTCTGCTTCAAAGAGTCAGTGTCTTGCTCCTGACTATTATATTTAGGATTTACAACACATATATTTCCAATGGAAAATAATATATGCCATAAATAATACAGAAATTGCAAATAGTTAGAATGAAAGAGTATAATTTAGTCTAGGGATAGTACAGATAAAAGATAATTATGTTATACTGTTTCATAAGGCAAAATCCAACCAGCTAAGAATTTCAAGAATTTGTGCAAACTTACTGACAACTGTCTTTTATTTTTTATAGCAGCCCAAACCATTTCATTTCATAACACAATTGTTTTTTATTGTTTTTCTATTTTAAGAAATTGGTCGTCCAAAGATGGAAGACATGTTAGAAAAAGGTTGGTGGCATGTGGCCTGCTTTTTTCTTTGGTGCATTTGTTCCCAACCATTCTAGGTATTATTTCATATAGCTGTTTTCCATACCAGTCTAGCTTCATGCTCAGGAGAAGCCTATGAGGAGAATAAAAGTAAATAGAAAAACCAAGTTGCTGCTACCAGTTCCCTGAGCTAAGTCATTGGCACTCTCACTTTACTTTACATGCATGTTATTTGTGGTGCTGGTATTTATTACAATAATGATTTTTGCTAATTGTGTCTCTTATTTTGTCTCATAGTCTTAGGACTGAGAGGCAAACAAAAGCAAATTCCTTTATTGATTAACCACACAACTTTGCATGCTTACACAAAAATAAGTCTCATTAGGTTTGATCTATTGTTGACCATATTTTGATGGATCCAATGAAGTCAATGGCATTTATATTCGAAGCTTCATTAATTTTTACCGGCTTCCAAATTGAATGCCATTTACGTTCAGCTAAATATGAATAAAATTGCAGCATAAATCAGAATGTCTGGTATCTTTTTTCAGAAACATGCCATTTTATAAAATAATAAAGGTCTTGATAGTAAGACAGGGCAGGCAATTTGTTAGCCTCAAAAGTTTTGGACTACAATTTATTGTCATCAGTCATGCTGAAGTATTGAAGCCCAAATAAGCTGAAGGACATCAAATTCTCTGACCTTGGACAAAAGCCAGAGCAATCAATATACTGATTTCCTAAGACATATTTCTGTATTAAACTAACAGAATCACAACGGAAGAACAATATTGGAAGGAAAGGATGTCATGGGAAGAATCAAAACTGTAGCACCTGTGCTTGAAATAAATATTACACCACCTTTCTGAAGTGATTTTGTCTCCATTTCCATGTTACTATTATGAGAACTATTTCAATAATATATGGATTAGAGAGTATCTGAAATAACAGTGATTGCTGTATTGGACTAGGACAGAAGAAACCCAGGTTCAAGTTCTCTCACAACCGTGGAGCTCACTGGGCTCCAGTGTGTCTCTCACCCCAACTAGCTTCAGATAATTGCTGTTAGGGGATAAAATGATATGTTGCCTTGAACTCCAGAAAAAGGGCAAGATACAAATGCAATTTGAAAACAACAACATAAGGCATATTCAATTTCTTTATATAAGCCTTCCACCACTTAGCCTTTGTCAATTGTTAGCCTTTATTACCTTTGATTCATTTATCACCTTACTCACATTTAGAACTAGTGCTAACATATTAGATTATATTAAAATACACTTTTTTTTTTTTGAGATCTGGACATTTTTCATGACAAGTAGCAGACCCTAAGCATGCATTCATTCTCTCTCTCTCTCCCTTCTCTTTCTTTAAATCTAAGTTTGGTCTTATTATTTGGATTGGAGACAACCAAGCAATCTCAGGGCTTTAGGCCACTTGAGAAGTTGAAAAAGAATACTGGAAGGTTGGGAGAAAACTTCATTACCACTGCTAAGAATATTACATACTGTAGAAATATCTAAATAGTCACCTATTTAGCATCAAACTTTTCTTAAAGGAGTGTTTACCACAGGTAGTCACTATAACATTTTTACTTATATAACTAATTTACATTAGGGAATTGATAGTTGTGAAAGGACTGATACATCTCAATGACCCCCCAAAAGAATCACTCATGACAAGAAAGTCAGACAAGAAATCAGACTATATGAATTACATTGGGAAAAGAAATGGCAAGCCACTTAAGAATCTGCCAAGAAAACAAAATAGATATTCTCAACCAATTCATACTGGAAGAAATATCCAATAAGCTGCTGGAGAAGTGTAGAACACATGTATGAAGGGTTAAAGTGTCTATCATTGGCTGGATTAAAGCTGAAAAGGATATTTAATTGCTGATGTGTCCATAGGTAAAAGAAAAATGTAGTATCGTAATGATATGAGACCCACTGCTAGTGGAATGTCAGATCCATGAACTAAGGAGATTGTTAGAGCAGAAATGTCAAGAGAGAATATTGACATACTGGAAACATCCTGACAGAAAGATCTTTTACTGAAGACCAGAAAATCGTAGAGGAAAAAGTATAGTTATGTTATTAATAGAAAATTGTCAAAGGTAGAGATTGGATAAAACTCCTCAAAATGATACAATGATATAAGTTTGAGCCCAAGACAAGCCAATTAATATTATGGCGATCCTAGTCTTTCCTCAACCACAGATGCATAGGAAGCAGAAATGGAAAGATTTTATGATGATCTGCAGCTTGTCAATACAATAAGAATATAAAAATGATATACTTACTATAGGTGATTAGAATTCTGCAGCTGAAAGTAAAAAAAACTGGAGTAATGGAAAAATTGTGTCTGAAACAAAGCAGGAAACATAGTTTTGCTAAGAAAATTCAATATTTATAGCAAATATCTTTTTCCAACAATCTAAAAGATGACCTTACAAATGGACATCACCAAAGGACTACATCAAAATCAAACTGATTATGTACTCTGTAAGTGAAGATGGAGAAGCTATTTTCAGTCATAAAAAAGACTTCTTTTTTTTGAAAATTTTATTTGGGTTTTCACAAAAACAAAATACAAATAAAACATCTTTTTTGAAAATAGCATGGTCCCAGGTTATCACTTCTTCATACAGACACAACACTCAATTTCATGCTCATTATTATATTCTATTCCATATCTTATTACCATTTTATATTTTCTACATAGTTTTTCCCCTCTTTTAATTTTCTCAACTTTGTTTTAATTATCTCATCTCAATTCAAATCATTATATTTATACTTTCGTCTGTCCTGTTTCAATTTCACACTATCTTTTCTTATTAAGCAATTTTTCCCCTGTAGTTACCAATTAGAGTATGACACCTTTATATCCTTTAATTTTATCCATTCAAACTCTTATTTAAGCTTCAATGTATACCTTTAAGATTATAGCATTCAATATAATACATAACTTCAAATCGAGTTCTGCTTGGTACATTCTTAAAATAGAGACTATATTCTTAAAAAGAAAAAATTATGTATGTATGTATGTATGTATGTATGTATGTATGTATGTATGTATATGTAAATAAAACACACATTCCATTCCAATTCAATTCTATCATTAATATGCATTAAAATCTTAACATCTTTAACATTTCTTTTCAATTAAATATCATACTTCCTTGGGAATACTTATAAACTTTCCATAGTTAATTCTTTTTTTCCATATTTCTCACTTATATTTTTATAAATCATTACTAATAATTAAAAATGTTCCCTTTTAATTCTCTCAATCATTTTAATTCATTTATTTATTAACAAACATCCCACTACATTACAGTAAATATTTTATCCATCATCATATTTTCTAAAATTATTTCTATTTGTAATATAACAATGCTATCTTATGTACCTTTGCAGAATCCCTTTTGCAATTAAATTTTCACCCATTATCTCTAAACAAGCTTATGGTTACAATCCTTATATCTTTTCTCTGTTTCTCCATTTCTTGTTTCTGTTTTTTACAACTTCTTTTCCTTGCCTTCTTCCCCCTCTTCTTCTCCCTCCCCTTTTTACCCCCTCGTCTCTCTACTAACTCTCTCATCTGTAATCCCCTCTTCTTTGCTTTCTAATATTATACTTATCTTTCAAATTGTTCTTCTTTTTGGTTGTTTTTTCTTGTCTTAAACCTTTCACTCTCTTTCCCCCTTTTCTTTTTTCCCCCCACTTAAAATTATTTGATCATTAAAGATGGCTTCTTCTTTGTCCCAATCTTCTTGTTCTGCAAGTGTTTCTTGTTGCTTCTCATAGTTCCAGATCTCCATTTCTAAGAATTGAAACACAAAGCCAAAAGAACTTCTCCCTTCTTGTGCATCTTCTTTCCATTTTTTAAAGTTCCGTTTTCAGTTCTTCAAACAGTGATACCATTTAAAAAACTTTTAAACAAGCACCCAGTTAATTTTAGTCATCTAGATGCAAAAACCAAAAATCACCAAATAATCCAAATAATCCAAGGCTGTTTCTACTTGCTTCTTTTTTCCACTTTCTCTTCCTGGGGTTCTATTATTTTATTACCAAGTTTCAATTAAAATGTATCTTTGAGGAATCTTGTTAAAATTTCACTGTAAGTTCCTTTTAATTACAGTTCCATTCCTTAATTCCAGGCAGTCTTCTCCATTTTTCCAGATCCTCCCCTTTTATTCTTTTTTTTCTCCTTTCCTTGCTTTTAAAAACTTTTAAATGTCCAGAAATCTTTATTATCCCTTTGACTTTTATTTTCAGCTTAGATGCCTATTAATGTCAAAGTGGATTTTTTTTCAATTTCTTGCTTAAGTCTCTTAGCAATAAGTATAAGGAAGAGAAGAAAAAAAAACCTAATCCTTTCCCTTCTCTTTCTCCTTCGCAGCTTCAAAATCTTCTTTGGGAACAATTTGTTAAGTTTAAATTCCAGGGTACCTTATTTGTTGCTTTTGCTGTTTGACCCGGTCAACCAAAATTTTATCTTCTTATCTTCCTCCTGCACATTCTTTTCCGGTCGAGTTCTTCTTTGTGGTGGCCATTTCTGACCACCTTCAGGAAAGGGAGTAATGGCCAGCTGGGGAGGAGAGATGCGGCTCTCCTCAACCCTGCAGGCAGTCTCACCCCTCTTCACCACCTCTACAGGGTGGCTTAGCCCCAAAACCAGCTGGCTTGGGGTGCTCCAGCAGCCAGCACGGATCGAAGCCTCGGAGAGACGAGGTTTCGGTCTGTCGCCGAAGAAGCTCAAACCAGAAGTCCCCCAAAAAAGACTTCTTATTGATTGCATCTCAGATCTTGAACTACTTCTTCCAAAATTACAACTTAAGCTAAAGAAAACAAAATCATCAAATACAATTTCAGCAATATTCCATACAAATATGTTATGACAATGAAAAAAAGATTTTAATTATGTATTAATTCCTGAGGAAATGATATCCCAAATACAAAATGCAAAAACAGGTGAAAATAACATTCTACTCATAGCAGAAAAAGGAAAGGAGGGAGAAAGGGAGGGAGAGAAGAGCCCAAGTAAACCTGAATTTTAATTCCAGAGATGAGCAAGAAAAGACAAGAAACCATATCTAAGTAAGCACTGCAGAGAAATAGAGGATAAAATTAAACAACAGAATTTTATTGCTCTATGTTTTATAACATTAAAACAGAGAACACAAGGGAAACTTGATAAAAGACAAGAAGTTTAAGATTTACTAGTGAGGATAGACATAAAGAAGAGATGGTTTATATCAAAGAGCTCTACAAAGAATGTTCCAAATCAGTGATATATAAGTATAAAAGTTTGATTACTTAACTATATTCAGACATTTTAGATAATGAACTTAAATGAGATTAAGAAAATTTTGGTAATACCAAAACCATGGGAACTGATAATACCTGATAATACTGTTGAACTGTTTAAAATAATAAAAGATGATACAATTGAAGTGTACCTGCAGTTTGTGAGTAGATACAGAATTCACAGTAGTAGTCCAGAGAAGAGAAAAGATTGGTTTATATTCTAATACCAAGGCAGAGCAGGGCTAAAGAGTGCCCAAACTAATGAAAAAATATATTTAACTCACATAGTAGTATGAATGCCCAAGATTTTGCAATTTAAACTTCTAAAATATATGCAGCTATGACCCAGGCATCTCAATCACATTGTGAACACCCAGTGGATAAAAAAAGGCAAGAAAGTTGCAGAAAAGATTCTTGTTTTTGCTTGGCTGATCTTGAAGGTGACATACAGAATTGAAAAGTATGGCTTTTTAGTATTTAAGGATTTATTGCATCACTGTAGCCCTGGTAGATTAGATGCATGTCTTTATTATTTTTTTCTTTTACGACCAAGTTTTATGTATGGAGTCTGGTTTAAGACCATAATAAAATAAAAGAAAAGAAAAAGGTTATAGATTATACTAAGACATTCGATAAGGATTAGCTATCTTAGATTAACTAACATAGCTAACTCTTAAAAACTGGCCACTTCACCTATCTATCGAAGAGTGTGTTTGATAACTAAGAAGCAATAATTAGAATGCAACATGGAGCAAAGGAACTAAAGATTTTAAAGTTGGGGAAAGTGTGCACCGAGGAGTGTGTATATTGCATTTCATCTAGTTAACTTACATACAGAATATATTGTGAGAAATGATGCACTTGACATTGGAATTATATTAGTAGAGGGGAGAAAAGTCAACAATTTCAGATTGATGGCATAGCTTTATCTACTGCCAGTCAGACTTTAGGCAGTTGTAAGTGAAAAAGACTTAAGGGATGCTTTGTTGAAGACGAAGGACTGGAAATGAAAACCTGATCTGCTATTCCGTATCTTAAAATGTTAAGGTCATGACAAGAGGCAATGCCAACCACCTACAAATAGATGGAGAACTTGAAGTAATAATGGATTTGATCCTCCTAGGCTCAAATGTTCATAAAAATTATGATTATAGCCATGAGACAAAGAGGCAACTGCTACTTGAAAGAAAGATGACAACAAATTTAACAAAATGCTACAATGAACAGATATAAAAATATAAACATGTCAAGGCTATGATTTTTTTCACTTGCAAAAATGACAATAGCTAAACCATCAGAACAGATAACTGAAAAGAAATTGGTAGCTTTGGATTGTTGTGCTGGGGAAAATGATCGAGAGTTACCTTGAAAAAGCGGATAAAGAACTCATTAAATGCTTTGAACACATAATATAAAAGTAGAAATAAGACCTCAGATTGTCTCAGAAATCAGAGACAATCAAAGAATCAGAGGACAATAGAGAGAAGGCAGCTAGTGTTGGGATAAAAAAAAATATGAGCTTAAAATAATTCAAAGAAACATAGCAATCTTGGCAAAGTAATGTCCATGTCTGATTAATATATAAAACCTGTCTCTCCAAAGGGGATAAAATCTAGGCAATTTCATGTGCCAAAACTTTCCCTGCCAGACCAGTTTTTATGGCCTGGATATAAAAATAGAAATAAGTATTGTTCAGTAATCTGTGGTGAAACTTTGTAAGTGCCCTTTGGAGGGAGCCTGTCCAGTCTCAGAGAACTAAGTGTAGTGGTTTAGGAACAAGGCTCTTTCAAACCCTGCTTTTTAAACAATATGAATATCTGTACCTCTTCCCTTTAAAAAGAAAAGAGAATTGGATTATATCTGTAAACAAAGAATCAACATTTCTCCCAAAGTATTGGATGGGGAGCCAGATGAACCATATCTGATTAAAGAGTAACTCTGTTAGCAAAGTAGCTGCATTCTGTTCTTTTTCCCTGCTTCGTTGCAGTCTGAAAAAAGTAAAAGCTTAAGTAGTGAGTTTTAAGAAATAGACACACTGAGATTGCTGGTTTAATACGCTGTTCTCCAGTCCACGAAGTGATACAAAGTATGCCAGCATTTATTGGTTGCCTCCATGGACCAACACTTTTCTGCCTCATTAATGAAGGTACTGAATGGTGCTGTTGTAACAATTTACTGCAAGGTTTACCTGCCAGTGGGAAAAATATCCACTAATCATTCTTTTTAGCTTGGGGTAGGGCTGGGAGCAAAAGCGATTTTAAGTGTCAGCTGGAATGGTTGATTTGGCCATTTTTAGAAGGTAGTCTGCAAGGATGAGGAGTGGGGCAGAAGAATCTGTTCCTGTTTTGCAAGGACAGTCCTACTCTTCTTGTGGATCACCTGCCTGATCCATAGAGCTGGGATTACAAAACCTGTCCAGCCATACAGTCTCTGTCACTCTACATAGATAAGGCATGAGAGTTTCCCTTTATTATTCCATGGAGCAACTTGATCCATTACATGGTGATCCTGGATTCACTGAGCGATGGGGATTGGATGGTAGGAAAGAATCCTGAAGCTCTTTTGATTCAACCAGTACTACACCTTTATTACATGCATGTGGAGAAGGAGGGAAGGATTTTTACAATCATAAACTCCTTTCCCAAATATCCTCATGACCTACTGATGCACCATGTGAGAGATCTGAGAGATGTGACTGTCTTTTCCTGTCAGATCCTCTAGTGCTAGTTGGTTACATAAAGAACAGCACTTGCTGAAATGAAGAGATCTCCCCCACACCACATGGAAGATTTATGAGGGGAGAGTAAACATGACTTCTAAAATATGACTTCATACTGTGTTTCCCCAAAAATAAGACCTGGTCTAAGTAAGACATATATATGAGGTGAGGTGAGTCAGTGGAAGACATTTCCCCAAAATAAGACCTGGTGCCTTTTTTTGGTGGAGATCTATCTCTATCTCTATCTCTATCTCTATCTCTATCTCTATCTCTATCTCTATCTCTATCTCTATCTCTATCTCTATCTCTATCTCTATCTATCTATCTATCTATCTATCCACCAAAAAAAGGCACCAGGTCTTATTTTGGGGAAATGTCTTCCACTGACTCACCTCATGGCACCAACAGCCCTGCCCAGCAGGATCCCGCTGCCAGCCCACTTCTTCTGCGTCCACTTATCACCAGTTGAGCGTGTCGCTCCCGCCTCTATTTTGCTCTCAGAGGCCTTCATGAAAGGCCTTTGCAGCTGAGAAATGTTGGTTTTTCCCAATCAACATATGACTTACCAACCAATCAGTACTCACTGCAACCAAAATAGAGAGGGACATGCCTCAGCAGCTGAATAAGGCCACAAGAAATAAGCAGATCTCAGCCTTTACACCATCATCAGATTAGTTATGGTTAACGAGCTACAAATCATGGAAAGAGTTATTCCCAGTGAAAAGAAGATGGAAAACCTTTCAGCTAACTTGGATTAGAAAATTCTTAAATTGTCTAGCATTCACTATGGGCTGCAGAGAATGGGAAGGCCATATCATGTCCTGAAAGAAAAGTTTACAAGGCATTTTTAAGCCAAAGTAAAGGGGGACCCATAAGTTTCCTTTTTGCATCAGTCAAGAGATGATGAATCATGCATGAATCATCACGACAGTCCCAGTTGATTTTACATATTACTTCTTAACCCTCTGAATCAGTCAGAAGTGGCCTGACTGCAAAATGACAAACATAAATATAGGTTTTCTGATACAACATGGATTTGGGAGAGGGGTAATGGTTTTTAATCAGAAAATGTTGTTGGAGAAAAGAGTTGTGCCAGTGTTTTTCAAATTTGGCAATTTTAAAGCTCTGGCTGGGAAATTCTGGAAGTCCACAAGCTCTAAAATTGCCAAGTGTGAAAAACACTGACTTTCACAATTTTGTTAATCATCAAATATCCATTCTTAATTGAACTTTCCTTATTGGTATTTTTCTGAAAGATTCCAGAAGTCACTTTTTGAATCTTAAATAGTTTTAATTTATAGCTATTTAGTGTTTATTAGAAATAAAGCACAATAGGATGGGATGGCATCTATAATTTAGCGTAGATACATTTTGAGCAGCAATACATACGTCTGATCTCTAAATTCCCTCTACTCTTAAAACTACAGTTTAAACAATATCTTTCCAACTGAGAAAAAGCATTTCAGTTTAAAGAAATGTACTAATCTGGTATAGGAAACTAAACAAATCAATCCATTTTTAAATAATGAAGATTACCTTGGAGGAAAACAATTACACAATGCCTTAAATAGTCCCAATTCAGTTAACTCCAGCAAAAGCCCTGTAGTATTATTTCATCTTGCATGGTTAGAAAGACTGCTAGAATAGATTCCTGCTGCAATGGAAAAAATCAATCAGTTGTGACAAATCAGATTCTTCCTTTGGGACTGTACTAAGGCAACAATATTTGTATTATATTTTCATTATTATTGGACAATAAGTATTCTTTAAAACTTTGTCATTCTATAATTAATCTACCGTATTAACAAAACTGAATTTAGAATGCTCAGTCACTTCGAATGTTCTAATATGATCTGGAGATGTGTGATGACCCGGGGCGTGGCCAAAGGCAACACATAAGTAAGAGAAGTCCCTTTAGTACTTCCAACTTTGCCCCCAATGTCCAGTTACCTTCAGCTGGAGAAAAAAAAACTTTCCCAAGAATGGTCTTAAGTGGAGGAAATTCAGTCCAAAAACAAAGTACATACAAACTATAAATAAAAATCCACACAAACCACGCCGCAGTAATTAACTGGACAGGGCAGGATAAGGAATTGCAGACTGCAAAGGCCAACAAAACGCACACAGTTGGGAGGATGCCAGGAACCCAAATAAGCCTCAACTAAACAAGATAATACACGATTTGCTTCCAACAAGTTGCTGTGCGCAAACTTCCTTTTTAAACATGGTGTTTCCAGCTGCAGCTAATGAAGGGAATCAGGGCCCTTTCCTCCTCTGTAACCCATGCAACTCACATTGCTCTCTTTTCCATTCCTCCCTGCGTGCCCTAGGATGAAGAGGGGAATCCTCCGAATTCCCTCTGCCTTGCTCTACCTCTTCTCTGCTCTTCCCAGCCGGACTGTGCCATTCCCCAGTTTCTTCCCTAGCCAACGAAGCCACACTCCCTGTCAGCTGCTTGGCCTCCCCCTCGGAATCAGATTCCAACAGGGGCATGATAAGATGTCTTAAGATTAAAATATGAAACAATGTGATGCCTCATAAAGACAAACGATAACATAATAAAAATGAACAAATCTATCAGACATGATATAATCTTATAAAGTAATTCTTAACCAAGCCAGAATTTAAAAAGATAGCTATATGGTTCAAATTATAGTGTATCAAAGCAGAGAATAAAGGAACAAGAAGATATTATCCATTTCAGTTATCTGATGCAAGGGAAAAAAAAACACTAAATGAAGAAAAATAGACAAGCCACACATCTTAGATGTGTTGTTGATACCCTATGGCTGAATATACAATTTTCAGCACTTGAAACTGCTATCTTTAATGTGACAGAAAGAATTGTCTTAACAAATACAGAAAATAATCATTGGGATGTGAAGATCTGATTCAAATCTGAGATTTGAGATTCAAAGACAACACAGTCAAATTTAATCTGATTCAAAATGCGTGCAGCAGCTTCATTTTCAAATGAAAAAGGGAAGGAATGATAAACTGTTTTTGAGGTTATTAAACCCTGAACAGTTTTTGGCTGTACAACCTCAAAGGTTTCACTACAATAAAATGTTGAAATCTTCCCTCTATGCCTTCTGCCAAAATGGAAAGGGCAGTCTCCCAATTATCCACCAAAGAACCTACCGAAAATAATAAAATAATAAAACTCTGATTTCACAAAAGATAAACAATTGGGAGAAGCTACCCTACGTATCATTCATATTCCCCAACTTTTACCTTGGCAGTCATATTTCAAAAGCAGTAAACTTTCCAGCCAAGGCCTATTATAAAATCTCTCCCATATTCTCAGAACTCATTGTTAGATTTGTATTTCTCTTCTTAAAAACAGTGAACTTCTGTATTAAGTGTTTGTGTTTATACATTCACTTTTGAGAGTCAAACAAGCAGAAAACAGAAAAGCAATTGGTCCAGGCTCATCACTACTGACCAGAGTGTTGGCAGCTGAGTTGAACTTCTATTGCTATGCCAGTAGCACCTGTAGCAGCATAAAAACAGTAACAGAATACTAAGTTAAGCCTTGCGGTCAAATGTAAAAAGTTGAGCTGAGAGCGTGTTATGAACCTGACGCAAATACTGTGTCAGCCACCTAGCCAGGGTTGCAAGATTTCTGCTGAACAGATGCAAAGTCCATGGGCTGCTGCTAGGAGACCTGGCTGAAGAAAATTTGTTGGGAGGACTGCAATCTACACAAACTGAAACCTTAATCTGCTGCCAAGTCTGTATTTTCTGACCAATTTAGTTTCTAATTGTTGCAGCAACATGTTGCTCCCACACGCTTCCCCTTCAGGAAAGAATTGCACATGTTAGCCAAAACAAAAGTCTTGTCCGTGAATAAGGGGTGCTGCTGTCTCTTGTTTAGCCACCTCATCTGAACTGCTGAGATCAGAGACTTGCCCAGCTTTAACCAAAAGGTTATTAATTTCCTTGAATTACAATGCAACGTAGCCCAATAAAAAGCATCTGTTTGAAGAGAGCTATATGGCAGTCTTAAGATTAGCAGCCTTCCAAGAGAAGTTTGCCTCCTTACTACTTCCTGAATGACCCACTGACAACAGTCTTCCCTACCTGAGGGACTACCTGTGCTTGGCCAAAACACATCATGGTGTGGAATACCAGTAAGTCATCAATGCAGATGTCATTTATCACCAAAATTAATGAAACAAAGCTGACAATGTTGTGGCTGTGCATTTGCTTGTAACACAAAAGATAAATTCATGTGTATTGCATACTGTGTCCCAAAAAGGAAATAGAGAGAATATTTAGGCACATATAAAAATATGGTTCAAACAACTGTGAAAACTGCTCAGAGTAAAAAATAAAAATAGTCAGAAAACAAATGAAAGATTGGCCTCTCCCACAATGCTTTGAATTGCACACAATCTGAAGGGTCATAAAAGAGCTGAAAAGAAAGGGTGATGACTAAGTTGAATCCCAGATGGTGGTCCTTCTTAATTGTAGTCAGGATATAAAATTGTGTTGGATTAATTTACACTTCCAAATCGGTCTTTGAAAGTCAATAGGCAAAAACCATTAAAAGCAAGACTATGTTGATATTCTAATTTTAGTACAGCTAACTAGTATGTGGATATTTCTCTCTTCTCACCCTCAAGTTGACATCATATAGATCTGCTACAAAGCATCTATCTTATCTGATATAACAGCAATATCCAGATGTAATTATTTTAATGGTTCCGAGCAATGAACCCCAATGAATCAGGACTCAGAAGTTCCATTCAAGTTCCATTTATTGAGTACATTGTATTGGCCCTTAGAAAGTTGAAGCTAGCTCTGGATAATTCCCATGCTTCAGAACAGGGGTAGGATTCAAATTTTTTAACAACCGGTTCTGTGGGCGTGGCTTAGTTGGTGGGTGTGGCTTGGTGGTCATGTTATTGGCTAGCCGTGGCCAACTCAATATCACTCACATTGAGGCACGCATCTCCTCGCCTGGCCTCTCATGACTGTAGGGATGCTGCAACAGTCGTAAGTGTGAAAAATAGTCATAAGTCACTTTTTTCAGTGCCATTGTAACTTTGAATGGTCACTCCACACAAGCAAAATACCAGCAAAGGAGGGAAAAAAACTCTAGAGAAGCTCCTGAGACAGGAAGTCTAGTCCTGCCAAGAATGTAATAAGGGTTAACGGAGAGGCAGTTTCTGTAAGCAACACCAGAATGTTTCCTTCCTTCCTTCCTTACAGAATTAGGCCAGTAATTTCTTCTAACAACCAGTTCTCTGAACTGCTTTTGAATGTTAACAACCGGTTCTAGTGAATAGGTGCAAACTGGTAGAATCCCACCCCTGCTTCGGAGTAATAAAAAGAATAGAAACTTCCCACCCACCCCCTCAGGTGTCTTGGGTCATGTTAACCAATCAGTCCAGCGGGATCTTCCCCCTCAGTCTCAGTGGTTGTTTGTTGCCAAGACCTTGGTTCACACACTGTGTCTGGTGGAAGTTTTGTCTAGTGGACTCAAGCACCACATTTCAGTTCCTTCTATCTCCTTCTCTCCCCCAAAAGATTGGCAATTAAGAAACAAAGCAAAGGTAAATATGGCCTCAGCCATAGTCCTTTCGAAGTTGACAACCCCAACATTTGGAACAATTAATTATTCCTTATCTCCAGTAAGACTAAGATTGGGGGTGGGAGAGTATTATTACTAATGTTTTGTTTCTGTCTAGCATCAAAATTATTTTATGGAGTATAGAAGAAGTAATAAGCCAGCAGGGAGGAGGGAAACCACAAGGTATTTCATTAACACAGATATTCTTTGTTTCAGAAGTATTCAGTTCAGACTGAGGGAATGAAGTATTGCTCTTACTCTCCTATGGCTTCATACAGTTGAATATTGCATTCATGGGCCTCCATCCAACATTAATCAAGCAGATTTCTGGCCATTTAATTATGATTTCACTTTGCATTCCTCGTCCCTATCACATTATACCAGGGAGACTCCCAACTTCCCTCATTGAAGTGGGGCACACACCAACTGCAGGAAAAGAAAAAAAGGATTCTGCCAGCAAGCTATATTTTAGCAGCAGATGGCACTATTAAATACAAGCTATGTTGCTCAGAAACTTTTATGCTGCCCATCTGGGTAGATCCAACAAAATTTCTGTGGAAAACAAATGTCAATTTTACCATGAGGAAGGTTATAAGGAAATTTATGTGCAAAAATTGAACAGCTAGACATCATCCTCAAGGAGTGGGGATGGGTCTTGGCTGATGAAATATCTCCAGAAAAAGGAGAGATCATGGAACTGCCCATAGGTACTCTGGACAAGTGGCCTCATGAGTAGACCACTGGAACTGGGAGTGTTGAGGTCAGCTGTGAATGGAGCAGCTGGAGTCAAAGGTTTCCAACTATGCTCACAGTTATAATGTAGTTTATATGGATATAAGAGTTTGCAGAGCCTCATTTCTTAATGACTTTTAGAACTACCCATTTAATACTTTTCAAATATTAAGAATCTTCAGAATGGCAAGTTCGATGGCATTCACTGAGTGAGTTTCCTTTAATCCACAACAAAAGTAGTGTTTAAATATACATTTAAAGACTTAGCAATTTTTTAAAATAAATGGCAGAAGAGTGAATAGAGTGTTATTTTTGGAAAGTTATAAACAGACTAAGAGTCTAGATGGACTTGAAACGGGATTTTGAAATTAATTAAAATAATTTTTTTTTTGTGGACTACTATATGGAACACTGGACAAAAAAACCAATATGATGGGATTTTGAGATTGCCACCTAGAAATAGCTCAAAGGAATTAAATATTGCAATTAAAGGAGAAGAACACCTTTTCATGCTTTTAATACAGAATGTAGTAAAATATCTTAACATTGGAAATATTGAATATTTTGAACAATGGACACAGAAGTTAATTTTAAGAAGGTCTGCCTCTATAAATATATTCTGTTTATACGATGTTATGAAAGAGGAACAAATTATATCTGACAAGATTGAGACTGATTTAAAGGTGGATTTAGAAAGTGAGAGAATATAGAAAAAGATGCTACACTGAACATACAAAATAATCTGAATGATATCTTAATCGTTAAAAGGATTACACAAATAACAAACCAAGAAAGTGGCCTGCATAATTTTCCTATATTGAATTTACAAAAGGTTTAATAATACAAAAATTATTAAAGTTCTCAAGAATTTTGTGAGAAGGGAGAAGAAAAAATGAAAAGACATCAAATTTTAGGATGTTTGAATAGATTAAATACCAAGATTGTTAAAAGTAAAGGGAAAGAATATAAAATTAGCTGTTTATTCAATCAAGATTAAAATAAATGTTATTTCTGATACTTCTTACTACTTACTTGATAAGGTTTTAAGTATTTCTTGATAGATAAGAGATGTGATATTGGATGAAGTAATTGTTCATTATATTTTAAAAGAATGTGATAAACTGTTAAAATTATTTATACTTGTGAGGAAAGAAGTTACATACATATATATACATGCATACATACATAAATACATACATACATACATACATACATACATACATACATACATACATACATACTTGTATCCTATTTCTCTTTTTGTATTATTCTTTTTTACTGCATTTTCTATCTTTTCCAGCTTTTCTTTTTATTTAGTTTGTATTAGTTTTTATCTGCTCAATAAAATTATTATTAAAAAAGAAATTTAGTTTGTTTGGATCAAAATCAGTGAAAAATGAACTTACTATCCTCTGTAGCACCATTTTACAGGAATCATTGAATAAGACACAATTTCCTATGGCTTTCAATGAATGAAACCCCTTTCTATTGGATCAACTTCTACGCACAAATTCCACCCGTGCTTTCTACAATTTTGTAAACAACAAACTAAAAGACCCAAGGTCCATCCCACCCCTGAAAGGACCTAATGGTAAAGACTGCAACAATGACACCATCAAAGCCAACCTCTGTAACACATTCTTTGGCTCAGTATTTGTAAACAGCAATGGATCACGCCCAGTATTTCCAAGTCGAATCACAGACAACTATAATGATCTAATACATATCGATTTTACAGAAGACAACGTTGAAAAAGCACTACGCAATCTAAAACCATCTCTATCTATTGGACCGGGCAGAATATGTGCCTACTTCTTAAAAAAGCTATCTACTGCCATAGCAGAACCTCTAAGCATAATCTTTGAAAAATCTTTCAGGACCAGCTCCTTGCCAAAACTATGGTCACAAGCCCCCATCTTCAAAAAGGGAGACCCCAGCCTAGTTGAAAATTACAGACCAATCTCTTTATGCTGCGTCACCTGTAAAGTCATGGAATCAATTATTAACCGATCCATTATCCTCCACTTAGAGACAAACAATCTAATAAGCAATTTGGTTTCAGGAAAAAACTATCCTGTAATCTACAACTCTTACGCTGCAAAAACATATGGACTACACAACTCAATTAGGGCAAAGCAATAGACGCAATCTTCATAGACTTCTGTAAAGCCTTTGATTCAGTGGTAAACGGCAAACTACTCCTAAAACTAAAATCTTATAGTATCTCTGGTCACCTTCATAACTGGATAAAAGCATTCCTATCAAACAGACAACTAATGGTCAAAATTGGGAAAGTCCTATCAAATTCTGTACCTGTCAACAATGGTGTCCCCAAGGCAGTGTTCTAGGACCAACTCTCTTCATTCTCTACATAAATGACCTCTGTGATCATATCAAGAGCAATTGTGTTCTCTTCACTGATAATGTAAAGCTATTCAACACCACCAACAATACTGCTACCCTTCAAAAAGACCTCGACTATGTATCAGAACGGTCAAACAAATGGCAACTTCAAATCTCAACAAATAAATGCTCCGTCTTGCATATTGGCAAAAAAAAAAAAATCAGAAAATGAATAGTCAAGACCTTGTTGATGATCCAAACTCTGTATAGGACTTTGGAGTATTCATCTCTAATGACCTAAGTACTAGAGCCCACTGTAACTACATAGCCAAAAAGGCATTAAGAGTTGTTAACCTAATCCTATGTAGCTTTTTCTCTGGTAATATCACACTACTAACTAGGGCATACAAAACATTTGCTAGACCAATACTTGAATACAGCTCATCAGTCTGGAACCTGCATTACATATCTGATATTAACACAGTTGAGAAAGTCCAGAAATATTTCACAAGAAGAGTTCTCCACTCCTCTACTCGTTGCAGAATACCTTATGCCACCAGACTTGAAATGCTAGACCTAGAAAACCTAGAACTACGCCACCTTCGGTCTGATCTAAGTATATTTTATAAAATTATATATTGCAATGTCCTACCTGTCAATGAATACTTCAGCTTCAACCATAACAATACAAGAGCACACAATAGATACAAACTCAAGGTTAATCGCACCAAACTTGATTGCAGGAAATACGACTTCAGCAACAGAGTGGTCAATGTCTGGAATACTCTACTTGACTTTGTGGTTTCTTTCCCAAACCTCAAAAATTTTAACTTAGACTGTCTACTATTGACCTCATCCCTTTCCTAAGAGGTCCGTAGAGGGCATGCATAAGCGCACTAACGTGCCTAACAAGCCTGTCCTATTGTTTCTTTTTATTTTTCTTATATGTATCCATTTCATGTACTCATGACTATATATATATACTTATACCTGTAATCTTAAGCTTGACAAAATAAATAAATAAAAAATAAAAATAAATTAACCTTTTCCAAAGGATTCCAACTTATCCACACTATTGAAGTACATCAATTACACTAGTAAATCATTCCCACTTCCCACTTTAGTCTTTCCTCAAACAATCAGTTGCATTCATGCATCAATTCCAATAAGATGTACTTCAGCTGAAATGGTAAATCATAGAATTTGCATGTACACTGTTTAGAATCTTTTTCTTAGGCCTAAATTTATATACATACACACAGATACACTAAAAGAGAGATCACTATAATCTTACAAATTTATTTTGCTACACAGAATGTTGCAAAAACTCGCTGGTGAAAAGTTGTATTAAGCATGGACCACAGCACATTGGAAATCTTCTGCAATGAGAACATGTAGCTAGCTCTAACTGAACTGAAATAGCGAATGCCAACTTGTTTCAAGTTCAATATGGCTCTAGACACACAACATGAGAATATTTTTCCCTTTCATTTTTCTCTTTATCAGAAACACACAGCAAAAAGCAAGCAAACAAGAAGCACTTTTAGACATCTCTCAAAGCATTTCTTCTAGATTTGAAATGGAAATTTTACAATTATTGCTTTCCTTGTAATAGGACTTCTATGATAATGCTTATGCATTTACTCAAGTACTCATTAAAACATATTACGGTATTGTGCACTAATGGTCTAATGCTGTTCCTAGACAACCCCTTCACTTCCTTGTACTTATATGTATAGTGTTCTGAAAGGATCCTACGTTACAATGTTTTCCTGGAAATGCTCTCAAATAATGCTAAATTTGAAAAGGCAATCTACGTAGAATACATACACCCATTTAACTATAATTAAAGCAGAAAAAAAGAAGCAAGCAAATAACCAAGCCCAGAGAAGATCATGGACTCAATACTTCAACCTCTTCTATTGGGGGGGAGGGGGACTAAAAAGGTACTTGTTATTTTATGACATAACAGTAAAAGTAGTATCAAGCACTTTATCAAATCAGTACTACTTTAACTGGTTATCTTAACAGCGTAATCTTGATGTCTTGAACTGAGAAACTACCCTATCTGTTTACTGTGTTCAGGTACAGTGGGCCATATATAACTTCGAATATACCATAAAATGAAGGGAAATCTACTGAGAACATAAATAATTCTAAACTTTTGTTCATTTTTAGAGCTGAGCGAAGGTCAAACAGTTAGAAGACAACAATTTGAACTTGTGTGTGTGTGTGTGTGTGTGTGTGTGCGTGTCTCCCTGTCCCACATACTCACACAAAGGTTCAAAGAACCAGAGTAGAAAAATTTGATCAATCTTCCTAGAAAAACACAAACTGCAATGGAAATCCTGCTGAAGGGACAAAGAGTGGAATTTATTCTCAAATTTATTTCTCGCTATCCAGGTAAAGTTCAGCTTTTGTAGAGCCCACCATCACTTTAGATATGAAATATCCAAATCAGAACAAAAATGTAAATGGCACTAAATTAAAAACACAAAACAGAACAATTGGGAACAAGTAATCAGTCTTGAAGTCTTTTACAAGATACAGTACATAATATCTATAAAATTTCCCAATTTAATGCACTCCTATTTATTATTTTATGTAAATATGTCTGGCTTTCCTTGGATTTTTGTGACTGTGTTTATGATGGATGACTTAATTGTTATTGTATCCTCTATTTGTAAACTGCCAAAAACCCAATTATATGGTAGTCTTTGATTATACTTCTGTTTTCTGGTTGCTATATTGGATTGTGACTATGCCTTAGACTTCATGTTTGGTATGAACAATTTCATAATTGTTGCTTCTTTGGAATGCAAGGTTTTAGAATGCATGCTTAATTAATGACTGATGATCAGTTGATTTGTGACAATACATGTTGTGAGTGTCACTTTATTTCATTTACACTATCTGATGCACAAACTGCAATTCGTCTGTAAACATACCTTGAAACAGACTGGTCCTCATATCCACTAAAAAATACTGATACACATTAAAATGAGATCCAAAATGCAATCATTTTGGAATTTGATTAGAAGTTTGTTATCACCTCAGAATGAAACATTGATGAAGTTGTACAGCCTAGGAACATTATAATTGTTAGAAGAACTCATCCAGGTTTAAATTTAATACTAATGTAGTTTGTCTGGCTCTGGTTTAGTATGTTTAGACTCAGTCATTGTGTTTAGCATTATGCATGTACACAATTATTGATCATACATCAAACATTAATTAAAAAAATATATCTTAGTATGAACACAGCTTTTATAGTAGTTTTGACTCAAAGTAGGCAGACTTTCAGTCAAATCCAAAAGCTTGAATGGGCCCAGGCATTAAATGAAGACTAACCTCAGCTTTAACATTGGGACAGATAGAAGGAAAGAGAAGAAGAAAATGGACTAAGTTAAAGTAGTGCACTGTTGAGCAACTTGAAAAAAAAACTTAGGAATAATCATGGGAAAAAATATTTATGAGCCATTTAGAGTAAAACATGAATTGATGGCCCATACTCCATTAATAAATCAAATCACTTAATACAAATTTAATGTGTTTGTTTTCAATTCTTCTAATAATCAACTGATATAAAGATATTTTTTTTTTTTTTTTTTTTTTGTTTTTTTTGTATTTTTAATTGAAATTTTTTTTTGGGGGTAGAATGGGGGAAAAAAATTTTTGTTTTATATAATATTTTAAAAAAATAAAAAAAAATAAAAAAAAGGATTAATTTTTATTTTTTTTTTTTTTTTTTTTACAAAAAGAATGAGGGAAAAGTAAGATTTTTTTTTATAATTTATTAAATTATATTATTTTTTATTTTTTTTATTAAGGAAAAAAAATTAAGGGATTTTTTGAAGGGGGGATTTGGGGGGGGGGGGGGGGGGGAGGGGGGGGGGGAGGTGGAGGTTGGGGGTTTTTTTTTTTTATGGGTATTTGGGAGGGGGGGGGGGGGGGGAAGGAGGGGGGGGGAGTGAAGGAATATTTATTTTTTTTTTTTTTTTTTTATTTTTTTATTCATAACCTTCCCAATTTATATTTTATTTTTTTTTTTTATTTTTTGGTTATAATTTTTTTTTGTTTTTTGTTTTTTTTGGGGTTTTTGGGGGGGGGTTTTGTGGGGTGTTTTCTTTTTTTTTTTTTTTGGTTGAATGTGAAAAGGGGGGGGGTCCTTTTTATCGGGCCCCCCATTTAAACGGGGAAAAAAAAGAAAAAAAGGGGGGGAGGGAAGGGGGGGGAAATTTTTTCCTATGTGGGAGGGGGGGGGAGGGGGGGGGGGGGGGGGGGGGGGGGGGGGGGGGCCCCCCACCCACACCCCCCCCCACACACCCACCCCCCCTCCCTCTTTCCTTCCCCTTGGGTTTCAAGGGGGGGGGGGGGGGGGCTGGGGTTTAAAGGGACCCCCCTTGGGGGTTTTTTTTGGGGGAAAAAAGTTTTTTGGATTATGTCCATATGATGTCAAAATAGTAGTCAAAGTCCACCTCTTTACAGTGCTTATCCTGTAACAAATGTCTAAAAACAAATTAAGATTTGTTTTAGGTAAATTGTCCAAATATACCTCAATTAAGCCACTCTTCCCTTTGGGCATATTTTTGTAAAGAAGAAAAATTTGTACCCCTCAAAATGTTGCAGATTTTAAATAGATTGATTCTAGCCTTGATATCAGTTGCATAAATTTAACTAATATACTAAATCTTCTTTAAAAATGTATTATTTGAATTGCAGATTCATTGTAATTCCGTTCCAATAGACTCTGAGATTGTACTAATCAAAAGATCTGATATGAATCTCTCATATAGCTCTTCTCAACAGCTACTGGCTTATAGTGCCACTCTAAGTGCCCCAAATGGCTATAAATCAACTTTAGGCTGATGGAAACTTTACTCATTTCTAGGTGAACAAAGTACAAGAAAATGGAGCAATTAAAATCTTTTTAATCTTCTGTTTGTGCCTTCATCTTTAAGATATGAAAATACTATTTTCTATGTAACTTTGTGTCAACATTTTTCGTTCCCTTCCTTGGAACCTCTAATGCAGGGGTGTCAAACTCACATGGTCACGTTGTCATCATGTGACATATCGGAACTTTCTGCCCCTTTGCTAAACCGGGGGTGGGCGTGGCCAGCACGTGACGCATCTAGTCCACAGGCTGTGAGTTTGACACCCCTGCTCTAATGGGATAATGAGGCCAAGAAGCAGTTCTGCTTGAATGGCACACTTCCAGAATTCACTTTCAGCAGATTGTTGAAGTCAAAATCCTTGTTGCAGGAATAAGCAAAAGGAAATTCCTGCTAGCAGAGATTATTTGAGACTCACCATACCCCACTTTCATCCTAGGAGGTAGCAGCACTCAGCCAAACTTTAAAAAGTTAAACCTATTTGAATGTTTGGATGGAAGCATAAAAAAAATGCCAGAATAAGAGACTAGATTTGGAAGGGTTGGGGTTTTTTTTTGTTTTTTGTTTTAAATCTAGGCAGCAGACAATGGTGAACTACTTCTAAATTGTTGCCAAGAAACTGGCATGGTTTATGTAATCACCAGGACCTGCACTTGACTCCAGGGAGACTTTATATTTTATTCTCTTTCCTCCTCGTAAGTTATGATTACTCTGTTAGAATCTGAAATTTCCTGAGGGACCTGAATTGAAATTTTAGGAAATGGAATCTCTAAATGGCCAATGAGCATGTCAAAAAAAGAATTTTCTGGGATGACACTTGTGAACAGAAGATTAAAGGCAAAATAACTCCATCAGGTCATAAATTCGTTTAGAATTATGAAGGTGCAGGTTTGAGGCCAATCACAACTATTAGATGCACTTGCCTTTTGAAATTCCAATTGATATTGCCTCCTCCTTTGCATAATTGAGAATAATGTGTTTCCAAGCATGCAAAGGGATTTGTGGCTGCAAGAACTCTGATTAAGCAGAAACGCATAGCGACCACTTAAACAAACCTAATATTTGTTTAGGAAGAAGGGGAAATAAATTACAAGCATGGAACTATATCAAGCAAACATAAAATTACATTCACTAAAACACTTCATTAGATTATATTTAATTGTTCAAGCAATGATACACGCTCTTGAGACTTATCCCCCCCTCCAAGTATGTGTACTTTTTCAACCAGAAAACAGTGAGAGAGAGAAAAAATAAGATCTACTCATCTTCATTAAACCCTACACAACCACTGCTATTTGTGTATGTTCAAGGATTAGGGCAGCTAGTTAAACTCCCAAATAAGAAACTATACCACTCACCCCAATAAAGAGGATATCAGTTTGCATGAAACATTGTATTTTCATTTCTTACTATATTTGTATACATAGATGCATATTTACCATTTAAATTGTAATAATAACTGCAATTTAAGTGGCAATATGGTAGACCTCTGGAGGAATGAGTATTGGGACCAAGTGTGCAGCTTACGTTGCTTTTAAAATGCCACTGTAACTGTTAATGGGTAACTTTAAATGCTCCCGTTTCCTTTCTTTTGGGAAGTCTACAAAGAAGGGTCAGAAAAGCCAAGATGATATGCAATTGAAGCCTCACCATTTTTCATGTGTGTTGCACGTTAATATATACCACCTCGATTTTTTCACATTATTTCAACTTGAATTGAATAGCCTTCAAAGAAAGGATACCTGCAAACAGAAAACAACCCTCTATATTCTTGAAACTACATACATAGCTATTATAGATGGGCTTTAAGCATGTTAGTTATCTCCACCCAATCTAGGTTATGTCATTCACCTTCTTTCTTCCTATTGCCATGAATTATTCCAGATGTCTTCTTTTCTTTATCTCCTTTCTAAACTGTTATTCTGTTATGTGGATAACAAATGCAATTATCTATCCAAAGTCAGGCTAGTTTAGCAAAATGTGGATGTGTAGAATGAGGATTCATCCCCTCTGTTACAGGTGGTAAACAGTGTGAAAGATAGCTAAGCGTTGCTACTACCTTAACCCTACCCTACCTAATGATAACATTAGTATAGCACTTCTGAGAGCTGATGTCAGGCTTCCCAGATAAATCAGACAGGAAACATGACTAGATGAATTAATTATACCTTGCTTTAAGACTACACCAACAGCATCTTTCAAGTCTAAAAGTACTTCTCACTCCCACTTTTAACAGCCTGATCCATACGGGTGGGTTCTTCCTAAATTTCTTTCATTGTTAAGCCAGTGAGGGCTCCTGCCTCTTTTGTCTGGTTGTTTCCTAGGCGGAATCTCTTTTCCTCATCTCCCAAGATCATCCACACTTTCCATTACATCCAGTTTGTTGAAAAAATAAGAATAGAAACTGGTAGACCCTGAGTTCCAGTCCTGTCTTAGACACTGGTTGACCTTGGACCAGTCACTTCCGCTCAGCCCTACAAAGGAGGCAAAGGCAAGCCAAAAATCTTGCCAAAAAAACTGCAGGGATTTGTTCAAGCAGTCACCAGAAGTCAAGACTAACTCAGAGACAACCCCCTCCCTCTGCCAACAAAAAAAAAATGATATTTCTTCTTTTACTCAATGATGGAAAGAGGAGCGGGCAATAAAACAATGAGAATGCTGGAAAAGGGGGAGAAGATGAAAATAAGTACAAGTTGAAAGAATCAGATGGCATAATGGGTCCCTTTAATATATCTGTATGTAAATGAAATAACAGGATAGAGCCATGGTGGCGCAGTGGTTAGATGCAGTTTAGCAGGCTAATTCTGCTGACTCCCAGGAGTTCAATTCTGACTGGCTCAAAGTTGACTCAGCCTTCCATCCAGGGTTGTAAAATGAGGATTCAGATTGTCGGGGACAATAAGCTGACTCTAAACCACTTAGAAAGGGCTGCAAAGCACTGTGAAGCGTATATAAGTCCAAGTGCAATTGCTATTGTTATAGTCTCCCTTATGGATATGTCCCATTAGAGAATATGAATTATGATACACCCGGGGGTGGGGGGAAACCAGGGTCAAGGGTAACAATGAATGATGTGTCTCAGAGTCAGCTACACCCAGGCAGCACCGGCATGTCTTCTCCTAATAAATCTTTTTTGAGCTTTGAAAATCAGGTTAGAGACTCATGATTTAAATGGGGATCACTACCGGAGCCCTGACACATATCATCAATCATAACACAGACAGATTTTGAGTTCATGTTAGCCACACCAAAATGTGTGGCTTGAAACAAAAAACAATTTGAAGAACTCATACACAACATCACAAACAAGTTATTATGTGGTAACATAACCCAGACACTGGTGATGGTCACAGGATAATGGATTCATCAGAAAAAAAAAAGTTTATGAATCCATGACAAAACTAATGGGGTAGAAAGTTGTAGCTAAGCCTTTATAATTTCAAATTCCTAGAGCTTTTTAAACAAAGTACAGTAAGCTTTAAGCTGTTTTGCAAAATTCGTTGATCTGAACAATATACAAGGATGCTCAGCTTTCTTGGGACTAGGCTGCAAGTCCTTAATTTATTCTCTTTCAGTGTTTGAGTTCAAGTTTATCCTTTGATACTATTAATTGAAACCATTTCCTAAATACTATTTTGTCAAAGATACATCCCCTGATTTGTTCTTTTGCCCTCCTCTGCGTTATAGTAAGTGAACAAAAGTAGAATTTCCCTGTAATAAAAATCTGTTAATTAATTAAAGGAAATATGATATCAAATGAACCTTTTTAAATTAAGACTAGGCACAGTCTTAATTAAATATGTCAGTGAAGATCTTTTTACATTCCTTTGCAGGACTTCTCTGGAGGGAATGGAAAAAGCATCCTATGTGGAAAAGCAGTTGGGACAGAACAATGTGTCTGTCCTGAGACAGGGACAAGTTCCAAAACCTTGTTTGTGGTCACTGAAAATATTCAACAGCAGTACAAGGTTGCATCCTAGGATCAGACAAAATCAGTTTATTATAGGAAGTGATACTTACACCCTGAGATCCTTTTTTACTCTTACTAAAACTCCCCCATCATGCAAACATCATCTTCACAAAGAAGAAAACAACCCAAGCCTCAAACTCTGTTGAACCATCTGTAGCTGATGGCGTCCTCATTTTACAGGATTTATTAGCACCATTAAGCAGCTGCCCGGCTTAAGTGCTGTTTTCTCAAACATTCAAATTAACTGTGGTCAAATTGAGTTAGTGTGTTTATCTAAGGAAAGCCACAGATAGACAGTTTAATAATCAGAATGGGTTTGTGACATTTCTTATCTTCCCTCTTTCAAATCAAGTGCTTATGGGCTACATTCTGTGCTTTTTCCAGTCCAACAGTTCTAGATGATATGAGGAGTAATGTGCTCTGTGGACAGAAGTTCTAGGTATGTAAGTGTCAAATGCATGTTTGCAAGTACTAACAGCTCTCAAGAAACACGAAGAACTGATTTGTAAAGAAATGTGGACTCCAAATAAATCAGTTTAAAAATAAAGAATTGGAAGCACCTTCTCCAGCACCAGACCAAAATAAACTGTTTTATTTGCATCTGTTCCTTTTCATAATATTCTGAATATAATAAGAAATAAGTACAAGAAAGAAAGAGACCAGTATCTTGGATCACACATTAGATGAACAAACTTTTGGAACCCTTAAACTAAAACAACAAACTTCATGTGAGGTCAGAACACATATAACACCACTCTTATTTGACTAAAATAGTTTAACTGTGATCTACATATGTGGGTCTGGTTGGGATAAATTGTAGGGGTAATTCAGAACGTGATATTGCATTCCTTATTTTGTTCTTTTCATTTAATCTTTTTTTTTTTGTATTCCACTTTTACATATGGTTTTACATTTTATTCTATATTTTGAAAATAAATAAAAATGATAATATTCTGGGATAACTTGTGTTTAAAGGCTTCCAGTATGTTGTGCTACACATTTTGAATGAACATCCCTGACTGTATAGAAATATCTATCCACTTATCTATCTATCTATTTATCTATCTATCTATCCATCCATCTATCCATCCATCTATCTATCCGTCTATCATCTCCTGGATTCACACCCCACTAAACCTGGGGTGTCAAACTCATGTCGTCACAGTAGCATCATGTGACGTATCGGGACTTTTCCCCCTTTTGCTAAACTGGGCATGGACGTGGCCTGCACAGGACGCATCTTGCCCATGGGCTGGGAGTTTGACAGGCCTGCATTAGACCATGATATGTTTAAGCCAGCTTGCTGAATAAGTCCTGTTTCACAATTTGTGCTAACTATAAATCAAGAGGTAATTTATTTTCTTGTACTCAAATAAACTCAGAAAACAGAACAATCCCTATATTAATTCAGGAGGATGGAAGGATTTGCATTCCTTCTTTCAGTTTCAATGGAAAAGCTTTTGCATCACAAACCTTTTTAGAGTTCTTCCTTCCTTCTCCATCTTAAGTTACAAACACCTTAAGAATTGAGTTGCTTTTGTACATTACTTTCCTATTTCTCAGTTTCTTTATGCTTCCTCCTCCTCCTTTGTGTTTTGATTTAAATGCCAGCCATTCATTGCTGTGTCCTACACCATGAATGTACTCCTGCCTTTGCTCATTATCCTCCACTTCTACTGTTGTATCTGTAAAATAATACAGCATCATTTGATGTTCTGTACAGAACAGAACAAGCCTCATTTCAGTATTGTGCTAGGTCACACCATCCAAATTAAAACTGTGTGCAATGATGAATTTGATCTTTACATTCCTGACTAGAGGTAGAATGAAGATAGTTCAAAATCCCAATCAGAAGAATTAAATCATATCTCCAGAAAAGGTCTGATGTCTGGTATTTCTCATCATCAAGGTGATAAAAATTCTCTTAATTACTGAATTCCTAAATGTACAGGGTAAAGAGCATAATCTGAAACTTGCATGGTTACAACCAGAAATGGGAAAAACATGTTAGGTTTGTATTACAATGCAAATATATTTAATTTGCATTTTTAAGATGATATGAAAAAGGCTATTTGCTATTTTTTTGCAAATTACATTAGAAAAATGTAAAACATTTTGCATAAACACCCATGTATTCATAAAAGTGAATGTATTCTGCTATAGAAACTTTTGCAAGTTTCTGAGCTTATTTATTAACATTGCATAAAGGCTTACACCAGAGAAAGGGGCATCATTTTCAGGATTTGAACTTTAAAAACCACTTCCAATTAGACATATCAAACTTGATAGGTCACAGAAATGAAAAACCAAGAAAAATAGAGCTTTACCGATTTACAAAAAGGTAAAAATTAATAACAGTAATGCATTTGTCCACTTCAATTTTGATGCAAACCTGGCTCTATTGTAGTAAAAGGGAGAAAAGAAGTCTTGTCAAAACGGGAAAGAATAAAGACTTCAAGAAATCTCTAGCTTCCATAACATTCTGATAACACCATAAATAGCTGAAATACTCATTTTCTTGTGAAGCTTTCAAGTCTTGCACATTTTCACTGCCTCTTTGAGCAGAGCTATCTGAGAAACACAGTTGACAGGGATGCCTGAATATTATGAACAACTGCATGCAATTCAAGACTGTTATTATCCAAGTGTGGAAAGGCTTTCAAACGTTATACTAACTTCAGCTGATAGCCTCCAATAGACACTCTCAGAAGTAGGAGCACTTCCAGGGAAGAAATGGAAAACTAAAGATGACTTTGAAATTACTCTGTGGATAAAGATATGGTTTGGGATTACCCACAAGTGCTCCAGGCAATGGGTTCTCAGGTGGAATCCAGATGACCACTGTCTCCAGCAGATTTAGAGCTCTGGGGTCAACAGAACACCATCTCCATCCAAAACTTGGTTGGAACTTTTATGGGCACTGTGTTTCTGCTTCTAAACGCTTTTGAAAATTGCTTGTTAATTCTTTTCAGATACTAGGAATCTTTGAAGAGACAGATATGTTACAACACTTGGTGAGTTTATACTAACTTGGTGAGTTTATTCAATCCTTAGGCACAAAGGTTTTTAATATAGGTTTAAGGACTTAAATTCAATTTGTTTTAACAAACAGGAATAGGATAATCAAAACATTGATTTTAGAAAATTAAAAATGAACTACATGTCCAGAGGAAGTTGAAATAAGATTTTGATATTAATTATAACAACCATCCCTGTGGGAAAATGCTGTTTTCATTTTTTTAAAAAAAAATATAGGATTGAACTTAGAAGGTTGGACATTAGAGGGAACCAGAAGAAACTAAATATTAGAGTTAAAGGAGAAGAACCCATTTGCAGAATGAAAGGAATGGAATATCTTCCAATTTTTCATATTGGAAGATATTTGTGAACCATGGATCCAGAAATTAATTTTAAAAGTGAGACTGATATGAAAGTGAATTTAAAAATGACATGGTGTAAGAATGATATGGAAAAAGATGCTACACAGGACATACAAATTAATATGGCTGATGTTTTAATAATTTAAAGGGATATACAAATAACAATCCCAAAAATGGCCTTGATAACTTTCCCATGCTGAGTTTACTAGAGGCTTATTAAAGTTTTGAAGAATTTTCTGAGAAGATACAACACCAAAATGAAATCAAATTCTAGGACTTCATTTGAAGGGCTTAAGGACTACAATTTTTAAAGGAAAAGGAAGGAATATAAAGGAATATGATTTATTTGATCAAGGTTAAAATAGTTGTTATATCTGGTAATAATTATTTTTGCTTTTGGCCAGGAGTGAATAATGAGGTTTTAAATATTTCTTTATAAAGAGATGGAATATTGGAAGAAAATATCGTTTGTTGTATTTTAAGACAAGGTTAAAAGTGCTAAAATGGTTGTTGTGATGAAGGGGGAAGTAATTTCTTTATTTCTTTCCTCTTCTTTACTACATTGTTAGTACTTTTCTATTTTTCTATCTTTTCTCTGTACTTTTTTCTTATTCTTTTAGACTTTTTCATAATCATAGTTAGCTTATCATTATAACTGTGATGTTTAATAAAATTTGCTATTGAAAAGAATTAAGTGGGAAGGAAAATATTAAAGATGGCAGTGCCGATACTGTTAGGCTTTCTTGTAATAACACTGTCAGTTGCATTCCACCATGCCCTGAGGTACATTAAGCATTAGTCACTCCTTTCCTGAAACCATGCCCACAAAACCATCAGTGAAGAAGAGAAAGAAATAGCCGAAGAACATCTCCTCAATGTGCTCTCAGATTTCTGGAATTTGGAGCTCCTACTGAATGAACTTCAGAATGTAGCTAGTCCTGCCTACTTCAGATATTCAATCACTGGCATGTTTATCAGAAGCTGAATCTATTTTAGTGTCGAAATAAGATTCTATTTTAAGGAATAGAAGAGAGAATCCCAGAAGAATGCTAAGCCATTAAAATCATATTGAATGATCAAAATTAGTCAGAGCTATTATAATGATGTTATTTTTGGTAGTGATTAGAGTGATAAAGAACCACACAGTTATCTCTATACACTCAGTAGGGATTTGGACTTCCAACAGAGCATGTCATATTGCTTTTGAAATTCTGTACTCTTGGAAGCAGTTTCTTGTTATTACATGTAATGTTAAAGTTGAGGGAGAGGGAGACAAAAATCCATTGTATGCCCAGAGATTAGGCCAAGTAGCTATCTGGGTTTCAGCCAGATGGATACAGGTTTCTTCTATAACCAAGACGTCAGCTTTCCTTTAGCTCCTGCTGCCCAGATATCTTGGAAGCTGCAGAATTTTCAGTTAGCATTCAATTAAAGCAACTAAAGTGAATGAAATTCTCACCAATAGAAGTGCATGATGTCTGAAGCCAATAAATTATGTTATTTCAGAAGGGAAGGGCAGCTAAAAAAGGGTCTGCTGGAGAACATCAGCATGGCCATTAATTAATAATTCAGAATGTACAAGAAGGGTAATTTTATTCTATGAATATTGTAAAAGTGCATACGAAAAATACACTAAATAAATAGGATGTAACCAGATTGAAGACATGATATATTGCATTGCTCCAAACTTTGGTGCTGAATATTCATAGGTAGCTAACCAAAAACAAAGACTTCAGCAGCAATTAGTGGCAGAATTTGGGATAAAAGGGACATCTGCTACATTTGGAATCAAACTATGCATATTTTTCCCATTTCATTTTGCAGTTCAAGTCCACTTTGCAGAAAAATATTAACTTTATTCTTTTGATTAAAAAAAACCTCTTGACAATCAGGAAACATTTTTACATGTGCTAAGAAGAAACCTTCTTAAGAAGTCAGATTTTTTAAAAATAAAATCAGGAATGAATAAGTTAGAAATTACTAATGCTTAGCGAAGTTGATAAAACTAAATAAAAAATAAAATAAAATAAATAATTGTTCCCAATAAACCATTTGATATTTTCTGTACTGTCTGTATTTTTTTAAATATTGCTATTAGAGGAATGTAAACTAATTTCAAAGATAATGCCAATAATATACAGTTTTCTACCTAGTACAGAATTTAGTACTTTTGCTGAAATAAAATCAGTGATGCAAAGCATGCTTAACTTTGAATTGGACTGTAACATTTGTCTTTTCGAGTCATGATTTATACATTGTTATTTCAAAATGTTACAGCCAATGATATTTCTAACCTTTCTATATAACAGTTAAGGCTAAAACAGCCTATTACTCAATACTGCCAAAGGCTTAATACCACAGTGTCATATCTACAGCAGGTCTGGACAGCTCCACTCTATTAGTCAATTAAAAATAAGGCTATGCTATGAGACATAAAAATTAGGGATCAAACAGAATTTTGCAAAATTTGTTTCCTTGAACTAATATGCAGATTAAGAATGACTATATACACTCTATTAAAAGGATTCACCTTAATAAAGGATGGCTATCCAAAAAACTTTGCTTCAGTTCTATAATTAAAAGAGTTGATTATTGGCATTCCTCCATTCTTTGTTATGTCTTTCTGTATTATGGAATTGTTTTGAACTTTGGAAAAAAAGTAAATGGATCATCATCAGACAGACCTACCCAGAGTTTTCACTTGAGGCACAAATGACCAGGTTCAAATTGCCCTGCTTTGGGCCCATTATATGAAGATCAAGTTCTCTATATGTCAATGGAGATTCTCTGTCATCCAGATCGTGGTTGTCCCAAAGGTGCTTTTTCAAGAGGCAACTGGGCTTTCTGGAAAAACCTGTCAAGAAAGTCCAGTTGTCTCTTGAAAAAGCACCTTTGGGACAACCTTGACCTGGATGACTGAGAATCTCCATAGACATTTAGCGATATACTTTGGGATGAACACCCTTCAAATGGTGGGGGAATATGAATGGATTTCCAGAAAAATTGCAGACTACAGGAACCATTTGCGCTTCAGTTTGAGATACAGACAGGACAGACTCATCCACAACACTGTGTTCAACAGGAAAGGGACACAGAGCAGAAAACATCCTGCAGAAAGCACATCTCCAACTCCTTAGTGATCTAGAAAGTCCAGTTGTTTCTTGAAAAAGCACCTTTGGATTTGAGTTCTCTAGAGAAGGCTGCAATCCTGGTAAAGGTGGAAGGGGAGAGAAGAAAAGAACTAGTTAAGATGATGGACTCAATTACAGTGTCCATGACTGCCCTGTTGGAAGACCGAAGAATGAGAATTGACAGTTGACAGATGAATAGCCAGTTGACACTGACTTGATAGCACATAATCAATCAACAGTTTTATCACTTGGAAAGTTTAAATCATGTTTGTTTTTTGCATTTTTGTTTAAACTAATTGTGTCAAAACAGAGAGGGAGCAGGAAGAAAAGACAATCAGGAAATTTGAATTTGCTATATTTCAGTTTGGCTTTTAAGCCATTTCATAGTTGTAGCCACTTAGAAGATGGTTTATTGTAGATAAAGGGAAATTGCAACAAGGGCATCTACACGATTTATTGAAAATTGTTTCTACAAAACAAGAACAGGACCAATTTAATATCATCTAAAGCGTGTAAAGCCCAATTCTTATTGAAGATATACTCCATTTCAACAACCAGATTTATTAATCTGTTAATTAAATGGGAGTGTTGGCCTTTTGTAATAGCATTAATAGAGGCCAGCAAAAATTAACAGCAAGTATGAAAATTTGCAAAGTCACACTGCTCAAACATAATCAGTGCCACTGAACTCATCTGAGACCAGCTGCTTGCACCAAAAATAATGCTATGAACAATAAAAGAATTGCTGCTTACAAAATGGCTGCTGTAACAGGTATTGCCAGTCAAAACCAGATGCCAAATTGTTAAAAGCTCTTTCTTCCAAACTCTTTAGCCCCTACAATGCTCCGTATAATTTCAAGTGATGTTTTATCTTTTTTTCTCCAGACACATTTCAAAAACAAGCACTGGCTTGCTAAACCCAATGTTTTTTTCCCCTCCTCCCCTCCCCCTCCCTCCCATTCTAATGTATTTAAATCCATATCACTCCATATATCTAATGAAGTGGGCTGTGGCTAATCATAGCTTATGCCTTAGATAAAAGTGTTAGTTTCAAAAGATGCTGCCAGACACCTTGTGCAAGTTGAATGAGAGGTCGCAGGGCAATACAGTGAACACAAAACCAGGAAAAATAATGGAGATGCATGGCCACAATAGTCCTCATAGCAGGAAGGTATCACCACTGCTTTGGAATTTGGAATGAAGGTAGGAATTGATCTGGCTCCATGATAAATCTGTAAGACAATGGGATACAGGGAATTCTTGACGTACAACCATAACTGGGACCAGAATTTCCATTGCTAAATAAGGTGGTTGTTAAATAAGCCATGCCTGATTTTACAAGTTTTTTACTAAGTGAACTGCTCCAGTTATTAAATGAATCATGTAGTTGTTAAGCAAATTCAGCTTCCCCATTGATTTTGCTTGTCAGAAGCCAACTGTGGAAGTCACAAATGGCAGGCACATTACCCTGGAATATTGTAATCATTTAAAATACATGATGGTTGCCAAACATCCACATTTTGATCACATGACTGTGTGGATGTTGCATCAGTTGTAAGCGTGAGAACCAGTCTCACGTCACTTTTTTCAGTGGCGCTGTAACTTTGAACAGTCACTAAATGAATGATTGTAAGTTGAAGACTACTTGATTCAACATAACATCAAATTAAAGTTGTATCAAAGTTTCTTGGCACTATTTGAAAGTCCTGAGGTTGAGAATGAAACAAAATGGCACACTAGAAATTGATCTACTTGGGGCATATTACTGTTTCATCACTAAAAAGCTAGGGCAACTTTCATTAAATCCCCCTCCTATTAAGTACTCCTATTTGTAATTTAATTTGCAATAAATTCCAAATTTTAATCAACCCAATTCCACATTAATATGGGCTGCCAGACAAATCATTTTCCATCATATGAGTTAATCTGGGAATAAATCAGGAAACTATCAACTACCTGTGCTTCTAGCAAGAACTTGTCTCTTACTACTAAGCCGCCAGTGGCATTGCCTGTAGGAATAATAACTGGAGAGACAAATTGCTTCTACAAAGCATCTTCAGAAACATTAATTGCCATCAGATTTCTCTCAGCAATCCAATTTCCTTAATGAAGTTCCACTGGGATGGCAAACTGTAGAATTTCACTTATATGCCCGAGCCCATGAAGGAGCGGCAAACCCCTTGTGGCCAGATAAGGCAAGATGACACTGCACAAATAGCATCCTTCTTCTTCTTTTGTGAGAGATTAGGTGTTAAAAGGAGATAAGTGCTTTGAAAACACTTCAGTCCCAATGTAAAGTTGAAATGGTTCAGATATTAGGGGCTCCCCACACCCAAAAAACATAATAGCATGGTATATATGATTAAGGATTGCTACAGCTGTCCTTCCCACTTTTGACTGCAATTACATTAAGAGGAAAGCTTCATTAACTCTTCCATATTTTGCTTTAGACAGATAATTCTATTTAACAGGCTTTTAATATTATTTTGCCACTCTTTAACTATGCTCTCAGTGTTAATGTATTTTTTTAATCTTGCTTCTTTGTATCTTGTTTTTATGTGAAGCCAAAGTGACTAGTACATAGATGGCGTGGTATGCATCTAATAAATATATAAAAATCAACTGTTGAGACTGATGGAGCTTCACTCAATAGTCCAGTCTGCATTTGCCAACCCACTTAAGAGCATGTAAATAAATAAATAAATAATCATATGAATTGTAAATGCAATAGTTTCCATGTATGATCAAGTTAAAAAGGAAACAAGCAACAAAGAAAATTTCTTATCTGAAATCCTTTTGGCAAAAAACTGCTAAATAACTGAGATTAATAATTTTATATAAATATATATGGGAGCTTCATAAACCTTCACTCCAGTGGTGGGATTCAAAAAGTTTTACCACCAGTTTGGTGGGCGTGACTTGGTGGGCATGCTTTCAATGCGTGCACATACTTTGTAAGCATGTGTGCGCCAAGCACGCACTTTGCGAAGGCACAGAAGCAGGGGTGGGATTCTACCAGTTCGCACCTATTCGCTAGAACCAGTTGTTAACATTCTAAGCAGTTCGGAGAACCAGTTGTTAGAAGAAATTACTGGCCTAATCCTGTCAGGAAGGCAGGAAGGAAACATTCTGGTGTTGCTTACAGAAACTACCTCTCCGTTAACCATTATTACATACTTGGCAGGACTAGACTTCCTGTCTCAGGAACTTCTCTGGAGTTTTTTTCCCCTCCTTGCTGGTACTTTGCTTGTGTGGAGTGACCATTCAAAGTTACAATGGCACTGAAAAAAGTGACTTATGACCATTTTCCCCACTTACGACTGTTGCAGTATCCCCACAGTCATGAGAGGCCAGGCGAGGAGATGCGTGCTTCGATGTGAGTGATATTGAGTTGGCCATGCCCAGCCAATAACATGACCACCAAGCCACGCCCACCAACTAAGACATGCTCACAGAACCGGTTGTTAAAAAATTTGAATCCCACCCCTGCACAGAAGCATTCCAACTCACCTCCTGGAAGCCTGCACTCTGCCAGTTGCTTCAGCAGCTGCCACAAGGCACTCTTCTGTGCCACACAAAGCAGCTGCACTTCAAAAGCAGAAGATAAAGTTGAGTATGGGAGCCCGGGTGGGCAGGTAGGCCCAACAGCAGAGCGGCAGAGACAACCGGTTCAGTCTCCACTGCTCATCGCCGCTACTGGCTCGGCCGAACTAGGCCGAACCAGTAGCATACCACCACTGCTTCACAGCATCAGGAGATAAGTAAGTGCTGTTGAATATTGATGACTTCATAGACCCCCTCAAACCTAAAAACTTGCAGACTTCAAGGCAGCTCTTCAATTTTCCTGTGAAGCAGCAATTACATCTTCACTTCTGTTCTTTCCAAACAGCATGACATCACCAGTACAAAATGATCAGCAAAATAAACTATTCCTCAGCTTCTACCTTGTGAGGAAGTATATGTAGCTATCTAGAGGAAGATAGATTGTGTTCAACAAAATAAAATTATTGCATCTCAGACAAATGAACTAAGTCTGTAGCTCATAATTTATTGCATCTTCACGAGAGCATACACCAGGCTATAATCAGTCCGCAGATGTTTTTGCCCTGGTCTTACACAGAACTTTTGGGAATAATATGTTGCCCAGAGTCACTTTGTGTGTGATGGACAGCCATATAAATATGATCATAAATAAATTAAATAAAGCCTCTGGAACACTATTCAGATGCAAAGCATGACATTTAGTTTAATAGAAAAACACAGTGTTCAATCTGTGAGAATGTTTTTATTTAAAAGATCTATCCTAGGAAATATTTTAGACTCTTAAATAATATATGGTGACTAGGATATATGGAAGACAAAGAACTAATTCTAAACTAATTCTTAACATTCTACTTCTAGTACAAAAAGAGTAATATAGTTGAATAAGAAATGGAGGAAATGCAAACATAGTAAGCATGATGTATATTTTTGAGTATTCCAAAACAGCCTTTTCTAGTCAGGTTCCCTACCCGCAAAAATGATGTTAGCTAGGAATTTCAATAGAGAATTCCAGCTTAGATTGCGCTGCCTGCCTAGAACCAATCCAACTTCTTCATCAAACATAAAGAAATTATTTAAAGCTATTTAAAGCTTTTCTTGGATGGGAAACAGACATCAATGGAAAAGCCTTTCAATGGTCAGGCAGAAAGAACATTTTATTCACTCTGGGGATAGAAACTGGGCCTATGAGAATAGGAATTTAAAACTTTCAATCCAAGAACACCAATTAAAAAGAGTTTAACCCTCAATGTTATTTCAACTAACATATAATGTTCAATGAGATGTGTGAATCTGCACTTACCAATTTAATTTGTAAAACAGAAGAGGGTTTACAACAACAGTGTTGTTCCTGTAATGTTACTGACCTTGAAACAGAGGACCACATTTTACTGTCTTGCAAAATTTACAAGAGTTTTGAGCAGAATATTATCTGACTTATTTTAAATTCAAGACCAGAAAGAGATATTTGTGAATATGTTCAACATTTACTAATGTAAAATAATAATCCTAAAATAACAGGGAGGGCAACAACCAATCTTTTAACTATGGCTATAGTAATGGTCTTTATCAATCTATCACTCAGTGGTGGTATTCAGCCGGTTTGCACCGGATCAGGTGAACCGGTAGCAAGAATTTGGCGTGGGTCGCCGAACCGGTAGTAAGTTCTGGCTGGCCACGCCCCCCACCCGGTCGCCCTCCCGCCCAATGCTCGCTCACCCCGCCCGCCTGCCTGACATTCACCTAAGGTATTTCTTTCTTTTTTCTCTCTCCCGACAATCAGCTGTAGATAAGATCAGCTGTACTGGGATTTCCCTTGCTGAGGCCCAGGAAGGCAAAAAATGGAGGGAGAAGCTCAGCCTCCTCCATTTTTTGCCTTTTAGAGCCCCAGAGAAGCCTTAGGGAGCAAAAACGCCCCCGAGGCTTCTCTGAGGCTAGGAAGCTCCCAAAATGGAGCTTTGAGGGGTGCTGCGTGCCCCTCCCCTGCTCTGTTCCTTTTCTTCCAGAGCCCCAGAGGAGCCTTAGGGGATAAAAAACGCCCCCCCCCCTCTGTGGCTAGGAAGCTCCCAAAAATGGGAGGGGGCTGAAAAAAGCCATGCCTACCCAGTCACATGGCCACACCCACCAAGCCACGCCCATAGAACCGGTAGTAAAAGTTTTTTAATCCTACCACTGCTGTCACTATTTGAATTTTAAATGTTTTATGTAATAATATCAAATATATTCATTAAGCTGCTTTATCTAATGCCACATAGTAGATTATTTATATGCTTTGCTATTTGTGTGTAGAATACAAGTATACATACATATATCTATATCCACATCTCTCTATAATGCTATAGTATGTGGCCTACAAAACTCCAGGTCACTACCAGACAGTAATAACTGTTGTTCTGGATTGCTGCAACCCTCATCCAGTATCCATAAATCAGTATCAGTACTGCTGACAAAGAATTATATCCTCTCATTTTTCCAAATGGCTCAGGATGATATCCTAAATATCAGTACTGCTGACAAAGAATTATATCCTCTCATTTTTCCAAATGGCTCAGGATGATATCCTAAATAATAACTCTGAATTATAGGCTTCCAAAAAAAAGGGGGGGGAATTTCTTTCTCTGCCCATTATGCAGTTGTGTGTTCCCCCTACCTTATTTGATGTTCCCTAGGCAGTATCTCTCCTCTACCTCCCAGATTATTACACATACCATTACACTTGAATTAATAATGAGAGGTGAGGCAATCCCCTTGAGCAAGTTCCAAATATCTTCTTCGAAGCTGAACTTTTGGGTTTCAGCTATATCCCTAAAAAGAAGTTCAGCTAATAATTTATTGCAGGGGGTTCAAAGAGAGGAAAGTAGTGGAAAACTAATCAAAAGGCCACAGTATACATACATATTTCAGGGGGATATCAAAGGAACCTTCTGAAGAATGTGTGCTGTAAATACATTCTCATGTCCCCTGGATAATAGTTTATAGCTGGCTAATCCTTTCAATCCAGAAGCTCCCCAAATTGTGGTGAGGTGGTCATTTCCACCAGTTATGTGTATCCAAAAAAAAAAAAAAAAACCCTTTTCATGTCCATAGATTACTATTATTTCAGTAATATTTCAGGCAAAGACGAGCAATACACTTTGGTAATTAAAATTAAAATGATAACCCAAACATTATAATATAGCCAATACAGTACATTTCCTATACACTATACAGGAAATGCAGATACTTCAATTATTATTTGCTATAATTGAAGATGCTACCTGATGCCGTAGGAATCACCTAAGTTGGTCATTCTCATTTCTCCCCATTTCATTTCAAAAGAGAAATTTAAGGCTGTACCTTAGGAGAAAGCTCAGAAATGCACTTTATCATTCAAGAATGATACTGATAACCCTGAAATGAAATAATTTATTTCAGATGATTTTTGCATTGGTGGTCTTGTGCAACTAATTTTCCTCTTATCACAGTAAATTTGAGAGATATCCACAAGACAAAACTACAATCACAATATCCCAGAAGTGCTTTTTTTCCAAAGGCAGCTGGATTTATTTATTTATTTTTTACTTCAAGATGTTTCCCCTCTGGGTGAGAACTGAAATGTCTTCAAACAAAGGAAGTCCAGTTGCCTTTTGAAAAAAGCACTTTTGGGACAACCATGACCTGGATGACTTATAATCTCCATCGACAAGGATCACAATAGCATGACACAAGCTCTACCTTTTTGGACCTGCATGATGATATATCATCATGCAGACATACAAAAGGGATAAAATTTGCAGCATGATAACGTGAAGCTCTTTTTGACAACATTATCAGATTCTGAGGATACCTCCAAAATATCATTTTGCCTTTATTCAAACATGCAGATCAGTTTAAGGAACTCTAGCAACAGCACTTAGACTTATATACCACTTCACAGTGCTTTATAGCCCTATGTAAGCAGTTTACAGAGGCAGCACGCTGCCCTCAGCAATCTGGGTCCTCATTTTACCCACCTCGGAAGGCTGGAAGGCTGAGTCCACCTTGAGCCTGGTGAAAATCGAATTGCTGGCAGTCAACACTCAGCAGGATTAGCGTCAGGGGTAAGTTTCTACCAGTTCTATCCACCTCTGTAGAATCGGTAGCTCTGAAGAACAGCAGACATAGAACCGGTTCTATGTCTGCTAATATTTTTGCCCACCCACCCACCTGGGCTCTTACCTGATCTTTATTTCCTGATTTTTCAACTTCAGCTGCCAAACGAGGCACAGCTGCAATTAAAAAAGCAGGAAAAGAGGGCTGTTTCAAAGGCTGCTTCTCTGCAGGCAGCTGCTGCTGACAATTTACAGGCGCACGGCTCGCATTGTGCAGGGAAGCTCGTAGGTAGTTAACCTTCTCATATCCCACCCCTGATTAGCATACAGTACTGCATTCCACTGCATACCACTATGCCACCCCGGTAACTCTGGTTACCTATCATACTTTAACTTTTTTAATATCCAAACAGAAATATTTCTGTTTTCAATTTTCAAATACTTCCTCAACAAATCAAAACTAAAAGAGAAAACATTAAAATGCCACAAGAGAAACCATAAAAGTGGATAAAGTTGGAAGCTATCATCTGTGATGCACAAGTCACAAACAGATGCACACAATCATGTTAAATACTTGTTCATGGGTTTGATTAAAAAGCAGAAGAGCCACTTCTATTACTACTACTGTCAAAGGATTTAATTCACTCATTGCCCTAATTAGCTCAGAATAATGAAATCTGCTGAAGGAGGCCTAAGGGATGCTTTCTAAAAGTAAAATTAAAATTTACTAAATGAAATGGACTTTATAGTTTAGAGCTGACATTTAGGAAATATGTGGTTTGCTTGCAGGAAAGTATATGCTACCATGAACCAGCCTTTTTCCTTGAACGTTATGTGAATGATGAGAATTAGAGTAATTTTGAGTAGTTTTGAAATGATTGTACAGCTTCACTGGAAATCTGTGTCAATAATACAAGGTATTATCCTGATATCTAATATCGCCTCCTGCCTTTTTTTTTCTTGTGCCACCGTTCACTTTTTAAACTTTTTGTTTAAATAAGAAAATAGCAACAAAATAAATCATCTGAAGAAAGAAAGAAAGAAAGAAAGAAAGAAAGAAAGAAAGAAAGAAAGAAAGAAAGAAAGAAAGAAAGAAAGAAAGAAAGAAAGAAAGAAAGAAAGAAAGAAAGAAAGAAAGAAGAAAGAAACTTTACAAGTTAAGTAAAGTTAAGTAGAAGTAACTTTAGAACTCAGGTTAGGTTGAAATTAACTTTTCCTTAACTGTAAATAAGAAAAGAATGATTCAAAGTGAACACATTTCCAAGATATGGTGATAGATCATTGCTTCAACAGCTTTGGAATTGAAAAAGTTGTCACTCTTCTGGGTCTCATTATTGGTCTCTCCTGTAGTTTAATGAAATCTGTAAAATCCTCACTTTACCAACCTCAGAAGATGGAATGCTGAGTCAACCTTGAGCCCCTCAGGATCAAACTCCAAGCTGTGGGCAGTTTCCCAGCAACAATGTACTTTTATCACTGCATCAGCAAGGCTCAATAATAATGGTATATAAGGTTTATGTGTCAATACAATCATTATCACTATTTTTTTTTTCTTTTGACAGGGTTGAATACTGTAGCGGTATTTTTGTGTGCCAAAATTAATTCATGCTCATTTTGCACATTCCATTTTGTGCATTGTATAAGAAGTGGACTACAATCACTCAGTTTTCCTACCTTTGCCACACATTTGCAAAATATCTTTGAAGAAGGTTTTTTTTTTAACCTCTAGGGGACTAAGTTTTCCACCTACAAAGATTTTAATCTATAGAATGAAGTCAGTGATGATAGAGGAATTAGCCCACACTAGCAATGTTATTCTTAAACAGAAATAGTAGCAAACATTCACAGGGATCATCATATTGCTATAAAGCTGCATTCCTTCTTCCTTACGATTTGGTGAGTCATGATGTGCAATCACTGCCAAGAGAAAGGTAGGAAGAGAGCCAACCTGCTTGAAGCCGTTGGACTAAGATGAGATATAAGTCTCTACAAAGGCCATTGGTGAATCAGATGGTGAGTCCCCTTGATCTTGATTATATTTATCTTCATTCCCATTTATTTTCAGTACAGATGCTATCCTGCTGAGACGCAAAAACATAACCCAGAGAAAAACTTTCTCCCTGAATTCATTTTCAGTACATTCTGTTACCAAATCATGCTTTCTGAATCTCTGCATTTCTATTACTTTGAATAATGCAACCTCAAGCTAAGTGGAGGAACAGAAGCTAATAACACATACATATTAAGGATACTAGGCAAGCCACAAAAGTAAACACTTTCCTAAGTGTTCTCAATGTCTGGGGAGGTTCATGCAAATTATTTTAAAACTGTATATCCACTCTCAGGCTTAAAACAATATAATAACGTCTTTAAATGACAGGGAAGCGTGTTGCTGATTTTTGGCATTCTGGCACTAAATTTCAGTGGTTGGACCAACACAGCAGGACGTGCAAAAAGTGGAATATGTTTTTCTGAAAGATAATTTTGGAAATGAGAGTTAGTATGAACTATACATCCTGTTAGGTCATCCTATGAGAGAAAGACAGTGCAGGCAATGTGATCTCATGATGTTTCATGTCATCTGTTGCTATGACATGCCTCCTCTTTTTCCACATAGTGTAATAAGGCTTACAATATATTTTAACTCCAATGCTGGATGGTGCTACCATCACTTTAAAAGAGTAACTACATGACCTCAGGGATGCTGAAACATCCAGAACTTTGCAAATAAAATTGGTGTGAACATCACAGTAGTAATGGGTTAAATTTTTATGCATTCTTTAAGTTAACTGATTTGACCTACATTGATTCAAAAATTGTTCCAGTATAATACACCATTTGGGCTAATTGGAGGGGGTACAAATAGACAAAAAGACTGGAAAAGTTTAGCAGTATATAGCAATAGCACTTAGACTTATATCTGCTTCAGAGCGCTATACATCCCTCTCTAAGTGGTTTACAGAGTCAGCATATTGCCCCCAACAATCTGGATCAAAAACATGAGCCGAACCATGGGCATATCTAGGTCTTGTGAGACACATTATCCCATCCACCACACTGTTTCTTCCATGGTCCAGAAGACAGGAGGGATCAACTTGCCATCTCTATTTTGCTGCTATTATGTACATCAAAGGCGTCTACAAGAATAACCAAATGCTATTTCCTTTGGCCCTGTCCATGTTCATTACCCACAGCACTGTTTCTAGTAGTTCTAAAATGTCCTGTACCTTTTGATGCAGCTTTATAGTTAATGTAAATGTTTTAACTATTCATGCTTCTCTCTCTCCCTGCCTCTGCGTGTGTCATGTCTTGTTTTTGCCAGTTAGCTGTTTTTGATGTTTACTGAGAAATAAACTTCAAACTATATTTTGTTACCTGAACTCAGTGACATGTATGCTTGCTCCGAGCTGGATATAGGAAGTGATTGGGAGTGTGCAAACCAACCTGGATATTAGCCACAGTAATATTCCAACACAGCTTTAGGCTTAACTAATGGCATTCATTCTCAGTCATAATTGCTGTTGACAATTCAGCAGCACTAGCCCTGCTCCTTATCTGCTCAAAATGCTTAAATAATATCCGAAGATTGAAATGGGTGAAAAATACTGTCAGCTCACCATTGAAGAATACACAGATATAGTTTCAATTTATAGAAATTATGTCAGAAAAGCTAAAACTCAGATTTTAGAGGTCAATGAAAGATACCAAGAGTAAACAACAAAGTCTTATTGAAAAGTATTCAAAATTTAGAAAAACAAATCACTCAACCAGCCCAATAAAGATGATAAAAAGAAGAGATAATAAATACTCATATGTTATTTTAGTTTAGTTTTGTCCAATAAGAAAGTATATAAAGTATTAGCAATTGTGAGGAGTAGGATGAAATGATAGAATGAGAGATTTATCTAAACATGATTCAGGGACATATTTTTGTTTTAAATGTTTAAATCCTCAAGGAAGGCTAGAGCAATTACATTCTAGAGCATTAAAAGAACTTGTAATAGTGCAGGCAAATCTTTTTATTATTATTTCTGGGAAATCCTAGAGAAAGAGTAAGATTATCATATGTGTAAGAGAAAACATGAATAAAATCCATTGTGTATTGTGTAACTGTGACTCAAACTTCAAAAGTGCAAGTTGATACTTTTCTACTGCAAAAGGGACATTGAAACATTGAACAATCACACGTTGTGCTCTGGGAAAATCTGGGAAAATGTGTACGTGTTAGGGAGCATCCAACTTCCTGATGTCCCATATTTGGTGATGAATTGTATACTGAAATTCAATAGGTAGATTGTAAACCAAGCTATCATAGGATGGGTAGGTTAGGGTATAAAATAGAATGCAAACTTTGCTCTGGGTTCCTCCCATCTGCCAGGGTAGGAACCCGTTTCTGCAGAAATGCTACAATAAAGCTGTTTTCCTTGGATTAATATCGAATCTTTGGTGGTTTTTCAAGCCCCCACCCCACATATGCATGAAATGTTGCTAATTTCCAAAAAAAAAAAAAAAAAGGTTGGTTCCAATTAAATAGAGTGGTCAATCTAACTTGGATACCTATGGCAGACTATAATGTAACTGATCTATGAATACCTTGAAAACAATACAGTAATCCCTAGAATTGAGCATGGATTCATAGCTAAACCAAACTGACAATTGTCATTTTGTTCAAATAACTTTTTAGTACATTATGAAATTGCTGTAGATGTAAATATCTTGATTTTAGCACAGAATTTGACAATGTATCATGTGAAATTCTGATTAGTAAGCTAACTAACAGTGGGCTAGGTACCCCAACAATTAACTGGAGGAAGAATTAGCTAAAAATTATATTCAGATTGCTCATTAACAGATCTTCATTAAATCTGAGGGAGATATTAAATGGATGTCCCAATGTCCAAGGCCCTTCAACATTTTTCTTAATGACATGGATGGAGGGACTAATTATAAATTTTACAGATAACATAAAATTACAAAGAACAGCTCATATCCCCAACCACAGAAATAAAATTCAAGGTAATTACTTCAGAAAAATGAACTGAAAATAACAGCATGAAATTTAACAGACACAAATGCAAAATTATTAACTTGAGAAATAGCATGGAATGAGAAATGGTCATAATGCTGATAAGGTCAGACAAGAGCAATAATATGGGAATTGGTTCTGTGAGGACAGTTTGAAATATTTGGGAATGCTTAACATTGGGAAGGAAAGGTTAAGGACCTTAGTGTTCTTCAAATAATAAAAAGCCAAAAACTTTCTTGTCACCTTTGATGAGAGACACAGCACAATAGCTTTAAATTATTGGAAGGCAAATTCTGGGTGTTTTTTATTTTATTTTAAATGTTTGTAACAGTAAGAGACATATGACAGCAGAAACAATTTCCAAGGGAGATAGTAGATATCCCTTCAGGATGTGTTCAAGCGGAGACCAGATTACTATCTGTCATAGATGGTTAAATTTTGATCCCTGCAAAACAGCGGCCTTCTGAATCTTTCTGATTCTGTCATTCTGTTATCACAGTGACTGAGCCCACTTGAAATATAAAATAACACCACCTTTGCTACCCGCTTCTGTTCCTGGAGACAGCAGCTGTCTTGAAACTAGTTTCACAGGATCAATTAGCTTTGCTGGAGACCCAAGGGATGTCTTCCTATGGAATCACTACTTTATTTATAAATGTATATATGCTAGGGAAGAACTGTATGGGGAATACAAACAAATGCAGGTTCAATGGTACCACTGCTCCATTGACTTGCTCTAGTGATGAAGTTCCTAGTCAATCATTAATTTTTTAATTATTATTTTTTGGGGTAATGAGTCTATGGCTGCATTCCAGATCACGGGCAATCAAAACTGATTGAAGGAATTCTGTGCGAATAGAATTCTCAAGTTAATCAAACAAGGCTGTTACCCGTTCCTTAGAAAAAGATTGCACAGCTCCACCTTTAAGGGGACAAGACTGGCTGCCTACCTGAGTGCACTATATTTTGAATTAGGAGGGATATTGTAGCTGTCATGCAAATCATTACAGCTGCTATAAATGAACTTCTAACAAGGCTTCTGCTTCTTAAGAAAACTGTCAGAGTATGTTCCGCTATTGGAGAGATAAATGTTTCATATTTCAATTGTTCAAATCAAAACTCTTCTTTAATTGTCTCAAAATCAAAATGCCAATAATGTATAGACAAGTACTGATAGTCTTTCACTTAAGAATCACAACTGAGGCCAAATTTTCCATTGCTAAGCAAGGAGGGGTGGGATTCAACCAGTGTTATTACTGGTTGAGTGACTACGTTTTGCTGTGCGCGCGTATAAAAAAATCTTAAGCTATGCCGCCCAGACAGCTGAAAAGTGCTGCGCGCAGGTGCATAGTGTTTGAAAAGCCTCTTTTTTCCTGCTTTTTCAACCTCAGCTGTGCTGCGCAAAGCAGCTGAGGTTGAAAAAGCAGAAAATAAAGGACAGTAAGAGCCCGGGCTGGCAGGTGGGCCAAACAGCAGCAAACACAGAACTGATCCGGTGTCTGCTGCTCTTCAGTGCTACCGGTTCTTTATAACAGGGCAGAACCGGTAGCATCCCACCCCTGTAAGCAAGGTAGTTTTTATCCAGTTTATGACCTTTTTGCCACAGTTCTTAGGTGGATCACACAGTCGTTCAGTGAATCCAGTTCCCCCATTTATTTTGCTTGTCGAACGGTGGCTGGACAAGTTAACAAATGGTGATCATGTGATGATGGGACAGCACAACTGCCATAAATACATGCCAGTTGCCAAGCAACAGGATTTGATCATGTGACCATGGGGGTGCTGCAACAGTCGTAAGTGTGAAAACTAGTTGCAAGTCACTTTCTTCAATGCTGTTGTAAACTTCAAATGATCACTGAATAAATGGGTGTCAGCTGAGGACTACCTGCAAACTACAAGTATAACTCCAGTGACTAACATGCAACTGAATGAGGATATTTGGCCTTTTGAAGACATGGAAATGGGTAAATTCAAAGTAGTGGATGGAGCCAGAAAAGACATTCACACTGGTTTCATTTAAATTTAAATATAGGTGCCCCTTGTATTTTAGCCCATTAAACATTTTAGTACGACAGCACCCGGGGTGGGATTCAAATGTTTAAACAACCTGTTCTGTGGGTGTGGCTAAGTTGGTGGGCGTGGCTTGGTGGTCATGTTATTGGCTGGGCGTGGCCAACTCACTATCACTCACATCAAGGCACTCATCTCCTCGCCTGGCCTCTCATGACTGTCGTAAGTGTGAAAAAGGGTCATAAGTCACTTTTTTCAGTGCCATTGTAACTTTGAATGGCCACTCCACACAAGCAAAGTACCAGCAAAGGAAGGGAAAAAAACTCCAGAGAAGTTCCAGAGACAGGAGGTCTAGTCCTGCCAAGAATGTAATAAGGGTTAACGGAGAGGCAGTTTCTGTAAGCAACACCAGAATGTTTCCTTCCTGCCTTCCTTACAGGATTAGGCCAGTAATTTCTTCTAACAACCGGTTCTAGGGAATAGGTGCAAACTGGTAGAATCCCACCCCTCGATAGCACCTTTTGGAGCATCTATGAAGATAGATATTGTTTTAAAAAATGTACTTTGACTATATTTATGGATATACATTGTAGTAACAGAATGGCCTGGTGCAATGATCTAGAGGTGGAATTCTCACCTCACAATCAGGAGGCTGTGAGTTCGATCTTAGGTAGAGGCAGATATTTCTTTCTCTGGGCACACTGAGAATATATCTGAACAAAATTCCGCATTGGCAATAGGAAGAGCATCCGACCAGTAAATACTCAGCTCCATTCAGTTGCCCAGAGTCCACCCCACATGGGTCGTTAAAAGAAGATGATAACGACTATGGTAACAGAATGTAACTGCATTTTTCTTTCCCTCCCTCTTAGATTCCATGGATTTTGAGCTACTTTGAGCTTCTTCCTTATATTTCCTTTGTTTTCCAGGGTTCAGCTTCACATAGTTTCTCCAAGGTCATTTCTGAAATCCTCTAACAACCTGCAGTCCCTGTTCAAAACATGGAAGTGTTTAATCAAGTGCTTCCCCTACCTCTCACCTTTTTTCACTTCCCCTAATAATTCATTGTCAAAGCATTTCACATCGATTCAACATGAATACAGAAAAAAACAATGAACACTGGCCTTATTACAATGCCAAGGATAAGTGAAGCCAAGTTTCAGCTACAGCACTGATTTATAAACTGCATTATAAATGGACCGAAGTCATGAGGATTGTGCTGAGAAGGTTCCCCACTCATGTTGAATACATTTAAAGAATACCTTTAAAAGATAATAGTTGCCATCGGATAAAAAAGTGGGTTATAAGGAAAATGGATTCCTTTCTTTTCTTTCCAGCCCTATATGAATAAATGACTCTCTCCTTTCCTAATGGGTTAGAGTTTTGATCCATGCATGTGCAACTTGTTCTTCGTGTACATGGTATGTAGTATTTAGCTTCCCTCAAAAGATGTTTCTGATTGCCCTTCAAAAAGAAATCACAAATAGAATCACAAACGGAACCACAGAGTTGGAAGAGACCTTGGAGGTCTTCAAGTCCAACCCCCTGCTTAGGCAGGAAACCCTATACCATTTCAGACAAATGATTGAACAATCTCTTCTTTAAAACTTCCAGTGTTGGAGCATTTGCAACTTCTAGAGGCTAGTTGTTCCACTGGTTAATTGTTCTAACTGTCAAGAAATTTCTCCTTAGTTCTGCCCTCAGGTGCTTTGAAGAATAGCTTGACTCCCTCTTCTTTGTGGCAACCCCTGAAATATTGGAACACTGCTATCATGTCACCCCTAGTCCTTCATTTCATTAAATTAGACATACCCAAGTCCAGCAACTATTCTTTACATGTTTTAGCCTCCAGTCCCCTAATCATCTTTGTTGCTCTTCTCTGAACTCAATATCTTTTTTTACATCATGGCAACCAAAACTGTGTTTTGGTAAGTGTGGCCTTACCAAGGCATTATAAAGTGGTGTTAACACTTCACGTGATCTTGATTCTATCCCTCTGTTAATGCAGCCTAGAACTGTGTTGGCTTTTTTGGCAGCTGCTCTCACACTTCTGGCTCATATTTAAATAGTTGTCCACTAGGATTCTGAGATCCCTCTCACAGTTACTACTATTGAGATAGGTACTACATATATTGTACCTGTGCATTTGATTTTTCTTGTCTAAATGTAAGAACCTTACTTTTTTCACCATTGAATTTCATTTTGTTAGATAGCGCCAATGTTCAAGTTTGTCAAGATCCTTCTGCATCTTAAGCCTAGCTTCTGGAGTGTTGGCTATTCCTGCTAGGAAATAAGGTAAGAACTTCCTTGACTCGAACTCAACTCCTGGTCATCACACGAGCATGTCTGTGTAGATTGCTTGACAACAATAAAAATGTGGTTTGCCATTCTTTAAGGGTGAATGCTGATTTCCCAACCTAACCAAGAGCTTTTTTAAATGAAGTAACCTCCCAACTAAGCCCTAATCTTGGCTTTTTTCTAGTATCAACCAAAGACTGCTATGTGCTGTCACCTGCTGTGACTCTTGCATATTGCATTTAATAACTGGGGGGAAAAAAGGTTCAGCAATGAATCCAATAAGAGCAGCGCTTGAGATGTGGTATGGAAATCCAGCACGCAGAGCAAAAAGGATTGTTTTTGCCTTTTAAAAATCTAAACATTTCAAATCCAATAGTCTGAACACTGTAGGTATTTTAATTTGGATGCCCAGGCTGAGCAGATTTGGATGAAGGCCTAAATGTTCCTTTCCAACTCCATAAATACGTGATCTAAGATATAAATTCAGCCTGTGATAAAGTTGCTAACTGTCAGAAGATCCAGAATCAACTCCTTATGATTTTTTTTTTTTTTTTGATGGCCCATCCATTCAGAGATATTCTGAGCATGGAGAGGATAACTCTCCTCTAAGCTCCTCAATAAATATCTGCATTTCCTGAAATGAAAGAGTAACTACTAATTTTACAATTTTTATATTGCCTGGTGCACTTTTGTCTACTGGGGTGTATATAAAATATAAACGCAGGCAAAGAGTAGAATACTAGTGATCAAATACAGAAACCAAAGTTTTCAGCAACTTGCAGAAGACTACACACTGCCAGGCAAATCCTGGGAGCTTGAATCACAACGCATAGGGACCACCACAAGAATGACTGCCTCCAAGCAAAGTTCCCTGAATGGGATGGTTATAAGGATGGAGTTCCCTGGACAACATGCATAAACTGGGAAGATTCTATCTAGAAGCGACCAATCTCTTAAGTACACTTGAAGCCTTTAAGTGTAAGGCTTTAAAGGTCAAAACAAGACTACTGAATACTGAAAAGATGCCATGAGGTCTTTTATTTCACAAGAAGAGTTCTCCGCTCCTCTACTCATTGCAGAATACCTTATGCCACCAGACTTGAAACTCTAGACCTAGAAAACCTAGAACTTCGTTGCCTCCGGTCCGATCTAAATATAGTATATAAAATCATACATTGCAATGTCCTACCTGCAATACTTCAGCTTCAATCATAACAATACAAGAGCATACAATAGATACAAACTCAAGGTTAACCGAACCAAACTTGACTGCAGAAAATACGACTTCAGCAAAAGAGTGGTCAATGTTTGGAATACTCTACCTGACTCTGTAGTTTCTTCCCCAAACCCCAAAAACTTTAACCGTAGACTGTCTACTATTGGCCTCACCTCCTTCCTAAGAGGCCTGTAGGGGTCGTGCATAAGCGCACCAATCGTGCCTACTGTCCCTGTCCTATTGTTTCTTTTTATTTTTCTTATAAGCATCTATCTCATGTATTCAAAAGTATATTTATTCTTATACCTGTATCTTGTAAGCGATTGACAAATCAAATAAAAACTAAAAATACTAAAAAAATACTAACCAGTACAGTGCATTAAACATAGGTGCAATACTCACATAGCAGCAATTTGCAGCCTAATCATTGCATTTTGCACCAATCAAAGGATCCAAATTATTTTCAAAGGCAACAAGAGTTGAAAAATCCAGAAGGACCCCAGTTTATGAATCAGTTCTTTAGGGGGAAGATGAGCCTGTCCCTAGTTACAGTTCAAACCAATAGAATGGTTCTATGTTTTGGACAAATGGCATTCAATTAAGTCTGAGGTTCTTTCTCCCCATCCAGACACTGCCCCTCCATGTCACTAAGACAGTAAGTTACATTCTTGTTCAGCTGCTTTTTTTTTAAAAAAAAAAAGTTATAAATGTGACGGTGATGGTTTTTCTCCATTTCAGCCTAGCATCGATATATTATAGCATATATGTACTGTAGATTATTTTCTGACTTCAGATATAAATGTACTTTCAAAAAAAATCAAAACTAAATTAAGCACAGTGACTAAACACACAATTTATGTTTTGCAGAAAGATGGACAGTGACATTTTCTGTGACGTGTGACAAAGATCTGCATGCTGTGAGAATCTTTGCATGCGTCACCTCTCCCAACACATCTGTGATAATCAGCATATCCCCTTTTAATTGTATGCTCTCTTGACTTCCTTGGAGGAACGATCTAATTTTATATGTGCAGTGCATTCCCTTCTTCAAAATGAGATACTACTTTCTATTCACTCATTAGTTGTATGCAAAAAAATTTCTTGCATTAATCTAGGATGTTTCTTCGGCATTTTGCTAATTCTACTCACTGGCTGGAGTGATCATGTATGTAAATTCGCGAAGTCAAACTTGTTGGATGTATATTTTCATAGTTAAACTTCTTTGTCTGTGACTTGGTTTTAGGAATTCTCAAGTAGGTTAGATACATTTAATATTGTGTGCTGACGCTTTCTTTTTCTCCCACACCATCAAGAAGGGGTATTGATCTTAACAAAAAGAGGACGTGGCACTCTGTCTTGGCCACAGCTATAAAAATTCCTATTTATCAGATCAATTCAACAATAGGAATCAAAACCAGTCCTGTGGACAGGCATGGAGAAATGGGTCATTCCCACTGGTTTCACCAGCTACCCAGCACCTGCCCAATCATATGCTTTTCACAGGCTATGTGATATTAGGCTAACTTAGCAGTACAGATGAATGTATATGGCACTTCTCCCTATGATGGATAATCTTGGTCCTTATTCTCTCTCTCTCTCTCTCTCTCTCTCTCTCTCTCTCTCTCTCTCTCCTCCCTCCCCCCCTCCCCCTCCCTCCCTCCCTCCCTCTCTCTCTCTCTCTCTCTCTGCAATGTTCCTCTTATCTATAGCAATCCCAGCCACATTGTTATCATATAGATACTACTCTGTCACTCCCAAGAAGCAGATTATGTGCCAATCTGACGTGATGATTTAAGAATCATGGATATAACTAACTTAATTTTGATAGGGAAGAGCATTTAAGCATTCTGAATGGCACAGTTCTAAAAAAAAATGGAGCACATGGCTTTCAAAACTACTGAATGTGTTTGTTCCAAATGAGACAAATATACTGTACTTTTAAGAACTGCTGAATTATTAAACTTGGTGCTCCTAAACTTTGGCTGTATTAGCCAAGGACATTTGGAATTAAGAATTCAATAAAATTTGGGGATCACATGCTTTTATTTTATACTATACAATCAAGCATTGGTGCAGAGGGAAGGCAAAGAAATAGTTTCCCTCAATTTATTCTTATAGTTTGTTCTTGGAATTAACTAGAGAACTGTGGCATAAACAAGGGTGTTTTGTTTTGATTTCTTTAAAACCCTGCATCTTTTGCTTCTTTTTACTGCCCCTCTTGTCGTAATTACTGTTTAAGACCGCTGTTATATTAGCCTACGGTATTTTAAAGATGCCTTTTATTAGAGACAAGCTGTCTTAATTTACTCCATGATTAAGAGTCAAACGTTTTTTATCACATGCAACCAGAAACCTAGCTGTTGAAACACCGTGCCTCAGCCATCATAAGGAACAAGAATGTGATGACCCAGGGCATGGCACAAAGGCAACACAGTCAAATAAGCAATGAGAGTCCCTTTATTATCTCCAACTTTGCCCCCAATGTCCAGGTTACCTTCAGCTGGAGAAAAAATCTCCCAGGAATAGCCTTTAATTGTAGAAAATTCAGTCCAAAACAAGGTACACACAAACTGTAACTTAAAATCCAAACAAGCCAAACTGAAGTAATTAGCTTGACAGGGCAGGAGAAGGAATTTCAGACTTGAAAGCACGGCAAAACTCACACAGTTGGGAAGATGCCAGGAACATAGATAAGCCACAACGATACACGATAAATTCATGTTTCCTCCCAACAGCTTGCTGCGCACAGCTTCCCTTTTTTATACACTGTGTTCCCAGCTGCAGCTAATGAAGGGAATCAGGGCCCTTTCCTCCCCGTAAGCCACGCAACCCACATTGTTCTCTTCTCCGTTCCTCCCTGCGTGCCCTAGGATGAAGAGGGGGTGGGCCAGGGTCTTCCTCTGAATTCCCTCTCCTCCCTTGCTCTATGTCTCCCCTGCTCTGGCCAGCTGGACTTTGCCCTTCCCCAATTTCTTCCACAACCAGCAGAGCCATACTCGCACTCCCTATCACCTGCTCAGCTTCCTCCTCCGAGTCAGATTCCAACAGACGCATGACAAAGAAGTAGGCGTCCATGCTTACCTGACGGTGTCAGCAGCAGTAATAGCAATTAGAGGGAGAGCTCTCAGTGGAAGGTTGGTGGGCCTCTGCGGCATCTCTGGATCAGTCTTTTTCTCCCAGTCTACCTGCTCCAGTTGTCTAAATGCCAAAGGAGGAAGCTGGAGGGTACGACAGGACAACCTCCTAACACGATACTGGTCTGTTCCTTGGAGAATCATTTCTTCTTCATTTTGATGGTACAGTGTTTCTTCTGATGCCTAAAATAACAAAGATTATTTGAATAAATCTCTGCCGTGAAATTGTTCAAAAATTCCATCATTACATGTAAATCCTTATATTTTTAGTTTTTTAAAACAAAATATATATGAAAAAGAAAAAAAGAGGAACCTGATTCTTTTCATACTGAGAGGTCCTTGCTTGGTTGTTTTCTTGCAGAGGTTTCATTACCCAAACTAGCAACATCGTCAGAGCACCTCAGAGAGCACTAAGCACCCCTCATTTCAACCCGAACTACAAATATTCTCCGTTTATCTTTTCATACATTTTGGCAGTGCTGGAGAATTTACTGTAGAATACATTTGCTTACATTAAGCAGATATACTTTATTAAGCTCAGTACAGAGTCTGAGAGTTGTTCTCCGGAGCCTCCTTCAACCAAGCTCTGAAATTCAGCAACAGAGTACTAAGAATCAACCGCATGCTTTCCAGTTTTAAGGGTAATGTCAATGTTTTAGGCTTTAGACTTGGAATTTAAAACATTAAAATAACCTTGAATAACGCTAAAGGCTTGTGAAAACAAGGAAGGGGGGAAAAATCTAATTTCCACACCACTCAACTTGTAAGATGCAATTTCATTGATTGTGCCTCTAGTCTAGGGCATCAAAACAAGGAAGGCAGAATGTGGGTCCCAACTATAGAAAAGTAGCCTGGGTTTGGCTTGCAGAAATGGTCATAAAAGCTTAAGGAAACTTTCATGATAATATTTGGGTATTTCCCAACATTTTGGCAAAACAAACAAACCTGTTTTGCTACAACTGGGGTTGCAGGCACAAACAACTTTTCAAGCATTACTAGTGGCAATAACTGTTAATGGATTTAACTTTTTTTTTCATTTTAACCCAAGTCCTCCTTCCAGATCAAATTATGGCTACAACCCATATTTTGGAAGAAATTTAATTTAAAACACTCAAGCCCTTTTAATCTTGCAGGCTTTAATTTTTAAAACACATGAATAACAGGTTTTGTCAGAATCCTGCAAAACAAAAACAAAAAGCAGAGGGAAACTCATAGCACCTTTGTTGGTTAACAAATCTTATTAAAAAGCAAAGATTTTCTGTTGTGGTACGTGGCCCAGCAGCCTGCGGAGATGGCAGCAGAATAGGACAGTGGGGAAATACATGGGCCAGTCTAGGAGTCTGGGGAGGACTCAGATAAAGGTCCTGCTTCCGATAAAGAGATGGGACCAGGGCCATCTGGGAGTTATGTGCTGACTTTGGAGCCTCCAGAATCTGGCAGCAGTAAGGCAGAGGAACAAAGGAAGCCTGTTCCCAATACGTGTGTGCGCAGAACTGCCAGAAGGCAAGATCAGTTAAGACAAAAGGGGCAACTCGGGAGTAAGGCTTGGAGGTGATTGTCCCTCCCATAAGATATAAAGTGCAAAGGGACAGGAACCTTTGCAGGAAGCAACATCGTTCACTCTGTTCGAATTAAACCTTGAAGCTCTATGTGGACTTTGTACTTCATTTGGCTTTTTACAGTTTATTTGGCACTTTAGTTGTTGGCAGCAACTCAAAGGAGATAAAGGTGGGTGTTTATCTTGAGAGACTGTTTGGGACTCATTACGGGCTGGGAATGAACATAATTCCCAGCATTGAAATAAAAAGAGAATTGTTTGGACTAAGCGTGTGCTTAATTACAGCCTCAGGAAGCCTTGATCAGAACACCTTCCTGACAACAGCAGCATGATTCTTCTGATATATAGAATGTGACTTTCCTCTATGCTTTGAGATGGAAGGACTCATATATACTAACATTGGAAGAATGGGTAGTAAAATTAACAGAGTTGGAGGAGATGGTGAAACTAACTGCTTTGATTAAAGAAAAGACTTTATCTAACTTCGTTTCTACTTGGAAACCACTCTTGGAATTATTATTTTTTGCTTGAAACTTAAAGAAATGAAATTTTAATCTTGTATTTTGATGACTAGACTGCTTATGGTAGAAGTACTGTTTGTTATAGCTTATTCTAGTTCAAAGGGGAATTGACTCAGGTTTTTTATCTGTACTGAAGAAAATTGGAAGTTACTTTCTCTATAGCTTTTTGTCTGCATTTCCCATTTTTGCTTTTTCTTTACCTATTCTTTCCCCCTTTTCTTTTAAAATTTTTTCTTTGCTCTTTGTATTTTATCCTTTTCTGAAATGTAATGAACTTTTATTTTTATTTTAAAGAGAAAAACACCTTCCTCAGATGGCTCAATTAATGTACAATTTGAAAAAAAGGGAGTAAGATGAGGAGACAGGGCAGAAAGGGAGGTTATGCAAACTTTTGGTCAGTTTTTTTAAGGTCAAGGCAGTGAACATACCTAAAACTCTTCTGGTTTTCCGCATCACAGCAACCTTGTGAAGTAAGTTGGGCTGAAACTGAATGACTGGTCCTAAGTCACCCAGCTGTTTTGTTTTGTTTTCAATATTACATATTGCAAGATTATAACATAACAAATATAATATAATAATTCAATAAATGATATGATAATATATTATATTACATTACATTATTGGGTTGTGTTATATCATTACATTATTGTATTATTAATGCAATAATATAGCTTGCCTTGCCAGTGTTGATGTCAGTCCAACCAGGTAGACCAATTAGGAAAACTAATTCTACTTTATTGTAAAGCTACATTAACAGAACCTTGCAAGCGTATAATTCTCTCGCTATCACCTTTACTGCCAGAGAACTTAGGGAGGGCCCCTTCTGAGCCGTTTGCTCAGCCCACAATGCAGCTGCGGGTATGCGATCTATTACCTGACTACTTCCTAAGCACCATCTGTTCACTCCATCTCCCAAGGTCTTTCCTATATATCATTACAGCTACTTTGGTATTTTCTGTATTCTAAGTGATTATTTGCTGACTACAAATAATTTGAAATCAATTTTATCTTTCTGGAAAAAAAATTAAATTAAATAATTGGAAATTATTTGTAAAGTTGGTTGACACTGGAGTTGTTTGGTTTAGTCAAAGCTAATTTATGAGGATGAAAACATTTACTGTGAAATTATTATTTTTTTACTAAATAAATCTGTCCTTCACAAAATTCTGACAAACTTGTTATTTTTAAATTAAATGGGTGACTTGGTCCCTTTGTTTTCTTCAGCATAAAAAGAGTCTAAAGAGTTTTTGAAGAAGTTTAATTATAATGTAAGTTGACATCTCAATAAATGGAGTAGATCAGGATATTATAAAAATTAAGTATGTTTTTAGGGACAGATTGTCACAGAAAAAAAATGTATTGGTATTAAGAGTCAGCAATGACTTGATGGTACATAATCAATACATATCTTATACATATTAGTTGTTTAAATGTACCTAGCAAATATTAATTAACATACAAATACCACAAAACCCTCCAAAATGATGTTACTTAAAGATTAATTATCTCCAGTTATGTTTTTAGCACAAATGAAAACAAATAAAATGATGCTTTAAAGGTATTACATCTGATCCCTTGGAGGTTAGTCATAGAGGTTGCAAATGACAGTATGTGCTAGAAACCACTCTTCTTTTTTACAACTACTAATTAAAACATCTTTCTAAAATCATCAAAATGAGCTAATATACCAAAGAATTCACAGTAATAGATGGACATCCTTGGAAATTACTTTGACATAATTATTGTTCATCTAGACGAGGTTTATTTTACCAGCAATCTGATGAATAAATGAGTCACAATCACAATCACAAGCCTATACCAAGGTCCATGATGGCTAACTTAGATGACTCATTCTCCAGAAATAAAGCTGAAATAACAGACTTTCCTCCTGCATAAGGAACTTCAGCTACAGCACTGGGGAATAAGGTAAACAAATTAGCATTTGAACTGAAAGGATCTCCATACAGAAACACACTAGAAGTAGACAGTGTAAGAGGAGGAAGCTGTGGTGAGAAAAAAAAAAGACAACAATCAGAAATCTGCTTGCACTTTTTCCAATCAATACATTTCCTCAAAAGGCATAAATGCTGGTGGCAGAAAAATTACTCAAAATGGCAAATTTCCTTTCACACTACAACTCTGTTGTATGAAAGCAACCATTCTCTCTTATGCCTTCTCCGGATTTATGATATCGATATTGATAAAGTGGGAAAAATGCTGATATACATAATGTACTTCTCCCCCAATAAATACAAGTACTAAGAATATCTTCCTTTTACTGAATTTACTTTAACTTTCAATGCAACTTTGCATGGAATTCTCACAGGAGGGAACACATCTACTTGCATATCTAACACATTCTCCATATATTATCATTCTACATAGAGTATAGGCTAGCCTAGCATTACAGAGTATATTTTTCCTCTGAATTAATGTTAGGCAAGGGACAAGATGGAAATCACAATAGTTTGATAGATGAAATATCACGTTTCATCAGTTTAAATGACCTTACGTTCTATGAATTGATTTGTTGACAAGAGGCAATAAGTGGTTTTTGCTTACATAACTTCCCACTGAGACTTACTTTCTTCGTTTCACACTGTTCTTATATCCCATGACAGCTGGAAAGTTGATCTTACTCAAACATTAAAAAAAAAGTAAATCACAGCCATTCATTAATAACAAAGAGAATTGTTTCCTATTCCTAATCGAAAACATTCCTTCAAGATAAAATACCTGTTTCTTTTCAATCTTTTGTGAAAATAGAAAATATGAGATTTCTGATTTACAGCATGCAGGCTGTACTCATAGCTGGCATTGTTCATGATTCTATTCATATGTCCAGGTGATTATCTGCCTTTTCAAGAAATTTAGCTAGACAGGCAATTCAATTTAATAGGTGATGTTTGGGTTGTGTGTCTCTATCTTTGTGTTTGTACTGTATGAGACAGTGTGTTTGTAGTACAGAGGGATCAATCAGAGAAATTTATATAAAAACCTCTTCACATGACCTTCGTTCTACATGGTTAAAGAAGGCAACTACTCCCCCTATGTTGAATGCACTTTTTCTAATTAACCAGACAGTTCATTTCTGTTTTCCTTGTTTTTTTAAAATTAGGCAGATAGTGTTTGCTTTTCAGCTGTTCAATCATTTCCAACTTTCATGCCTCAATAGTGATAATAGCTAACCTTCTTATCTCATATTGGCATTTTTTTAATTGCTTTGATTTTTAGACAAATCAAGGTCTGCTCTAATGCCTCTTGGTATATACATAGGTATATGTCGACTTATGACCATAACTGAGCCCAGAATTTATGTTGCTAAGTGAGAAGGTTGTTAAATGAACTTTGTCCCATTTTACAACTATTCTTGTCACATTTGTTAAGTAAAACACTGCAGGTGTCAAATTAGTAACACGGTTGTTAAGTGAATCTGGCTTCCCCATTGACTTTGCTTGTCAGAAGGTCACAAAAGACGTTCACATGACCCTGCAATGTAAATCACATGACCATTGGGATAATGCAATGGTTGTAAGTATGAAAAATGGTCATAAGTCACTTTTTTTCAGTGCCGTTGTAACTTCAAATGGCGACTAAATGAACCGTTACAAGTTGAGGATTTACCTGTATTTTATTTAGTTTTATTATTGGTGTGTCTAATGAGAAGTTTTGTTTTACTTCATCTTCTATTGAATTTTTTGTTCTTCTTGCAGCTCAAAGTCATTGCAGTTCATTTGTTCTTCTTGCAGCTCAGCAACTTACTCAAACACCATAGTTCAAAATCATCATTTCTGTTTGTTAACCCTTTCTAATTGTCCAGCTCTCACAGACATGTTACAACTACAATAATGGTCCTGACAATATGTATTTTTGTGCATAATTATGTCTCTGCACTTTAATATTTTGCCTAGGTGTGCCGTAATTTCTTCTTTCAAGTAACAAATGTCTCTATTTCCTGACTAAAACTGTGAATTTCTGAGACAAGGAAGATTATGTCTGTCAACATTTTCCCTGTCTATTTGCATAGCATTTGCTCCATTTGTAGATGGAATCTTGGGGTGGGGGTTGTTTTGTTATCAAGGTTTCTATATATAATCTCTTTTTCACCTCCAGTGAGAGATCAGCAACATCTTTCTTGTTTCCAGACATCAAAGTTGTATCCTCAGCATCTTTATGAGGGACAATTTGGGATGAGTGGATAGATATAATTTTAAAAGAAATGCAGGGCTGTAACCTTATACCCTTGTTGTATTCTAAACTTGCTTAAGAAGACATTTTCAAAGTATTCTTAATTGCCAGAAAGGTATAGTAACTATTCACAGCAGTTCCAACACATTCCTGAATTGTTTTGAAAGATATTTGCCACCTAGAGTTGCCTTTGGCAACATGGATAGCATACAAGTTTGAATGAAAGAATGAATAAATGAATGAATGAATGAATGATAATTTCAAATACGAACATTATTGTACTACTAGCCTAATAAGAGAGAGAAAAGGGGAAAGAAGGGTGCATTATCAACTGCCAGTGATCTCTAATCTCTCTGGCTTCAGTGGTTTTAAAAAAATAACTACCAGTAATGTGGGCATGGCTTGGTGGGCGTGGAAGGGGAAGAATACTGCAAAATCTCCATTCCCACCCCAATACTGAGGGAAGGTTACTGCAAAATCCCATTCTCTCCCACCCCAACCTGCTTTCCAGCTTCGTTCTCCTGTGCAGGGCAACAAAAGAAGACCCAGCTGATCAGCTGGGACTTGGCAGGCAGAGAATAGATGGGGGCGGGGCCAGTCAGAGGTGGTGTTTGCTGGTTCTCCGAACTACTTAAAATTTCTGCTACTCCAGAACTGGTCAGAACCTGCTGAATACCACCTCTGCCTGGCTTCCTACATTACATTACATTTCAAGGGAGGACAATATAAACTTGGCAATTTTAAGACTGGCTGGGGAATTCTGGGAGTAAAAGTCCACAAGTCTCAAAGTTGCCAAGTTTGGAGATCCCTGATATAAGAAGATTTCTTTTTCCATGGTTCTTTTCTTCAGGAGTGTTCTATCACCATTGCTAAGAATAAACGCCATCCATGACAAGTTGTAGGAGAAAAAGACCCAGAAAAAAAAATGCTTCCCTCAAATTCTACTTTATTTTAATTACAGCTCCCTTAATATTTAAGTTCTTTGTTTAGGTCTGGTACATGTTCCTATATTCTTTAGCTCTTCCCTGCCATACATCTCCTAACATTCCTTTCTGTTTTTCAATTTTGTAATGTTTCTAGAGATTTTTATGATTCTGTAAAGTGTTTCTAATAAAAAGTATTGTCTCTAGTTAAAAATGAACCATATAATAGAATTGTGTGTTACGTTTTTTTTTGGGGGGGGGGCTCAATATGTATTTACTTAGTGAAATACAAGTGGGTCTTTCTGAATTAATACAGAATGACTTCACAAGTCTAAACCATCTATAGTACAGTTTTATTTTTTTATTTACTAAATTTATATGCCACTCATCCCACTATCCAAAGAGGCCATATTTGTTGATTGGACATCAAAGTTACATATAGTTAGCACTCCATTTGTGTGATGCAGTGTTACAAACAATGATAGATGTACTAATTTTACATAAGAGATTAAAATATAAAATTGCTGTAATTATGTTGATTCAGAAAAACAACCTAGCATCACTCATACAGTCATATAAGTATAACCCAGAAAGTGAACTGTCAGTTCTCACATCACAGTTACACATCACATGCCCTAGTGGTTAATAGCTTCTTAAAAGCACCTGGAATACTACATTATCTTCAGGGCCACTTGCTTATATCATACAGTACATTGGCTGGCTTAAGCACTCATGCACTCCCAACTGCAGTGAAAAACAATCTCTTTAACAATTCCTGCATGCTCAGTTACGTTTCTTAAAATAGGAAAATAAACAGAAATAGTCCCAGGTTAAAAAAAGAAAAGCTAGCACATATATTGCATTTCTGAAAGCACTGACAATGGCATATGTATGTACCCATTTTCATGAATATAAAAATGTAACAGAGAAAGAACATACAGTTTCTTTTAAATTATCTTACTCTATTAACATGCCTCCTCTAAGAACTGTACTCTCCAGAAAAAAATAAGTAGAAAATTATCTCACCAAACTGACATACTTTCTTTCCAGCTTTCTTCTGTTCCGGAGCTGTCCCAGCTTCAGCAGCTTTAATGGCTGCCTCTCCGCTGCGGGAAAAAAGGGCTTCTCCTGGATCTACCAGTGACTTTGCAATGTCTCTGGGATCAACAGGATGTGCCCTACTCAGTCACCGTCTCTACGGGACGGTTTAGGTCTGTTGGGACCGTCCTGCAACGGAGATATCAGCAGCGATCTTATAGCTTAAAGATCGCATGCTGTACCGCTGTGACGCCAGCTCCACCCTCCCTCAAAATTAGCATGTAATTTTGTGGGCCTCACAAGAGTGCTACACAAACAGTATTTCCCATGGTGGTCCTATTTACTCTCTTGAAATCCTTTCTCTCCGATCTTTCTGCTCTGAGTGTGGGGAGAACCAAGCAATTTCTGTACGCAATTTCTCCTGTGCTTCCCACCCTTCACATAATTGCTTTTTTTTTTTTAAACAAGTTTTATTTTCAAGACAAACAATATATAGATACACATAAAACAAAACATAAAAGCATAAAAAATCTCTTATCTGAAAGTTGCTTAGTCCCGGGTTAAAACTCTTGGTACAGACACAAATTCAAATTCATATTCATTTTACATACCATTTCATATCTTATTAACATTTTCAGTTTTCTATATGTCTTCTCCTCTCCTTTAAATTTTCTCAATTTTATTTTATTTTATTTATCTCCTCTCAATTCATATCATAATATTTATTATTCTTTGTCTGTTCTATTCCAGCCAGCCCTTTATTTTCCTTCTTTAAAAAAAAGAAAAAACTTCTCCTGTACACTATATGGAGTATGATGCCTTTATCTCTTTCCTCTACATTTATAATACTTAATATAAAACACATGACATATATTGGGATTCTGTCTGGTACATTCTAAAATTATACTATATTATCAAAAATAATACAAATCTATTCATTAGTATTAATATTCATTCATATCTTAAACATTTAACTCATTACTTTTCAATTAAATCACATACTTTTATGGGAGCCCTATTTTCCATAGTTATATATTATATCCCTCATCATATATTATAGCTCATTATTTCATTAAAAAGTACCTCCTTCTTCTACTTCAATTCTCATTTCACAAGAAATTTCGGTAGTATACCATATTCTAATCATTAATATTAACAATCATTTATATCTTAAACATTTTATCCATTTCAATTAAATATCATGCCTTTGTGGGAACATTTACGCTTTTCAAAGATTATTACCCCCCCCCCCCATCACAATCTTGAATCATGTTTCGTTACAGTACTCCCTTTTCTTAACCAAAAATTTCACTAATTTATGTTAAATATTTTATCACATTTTAGGTTACATATTGTTTCTAATTTTCTATGTTTACTTCTAAATACAAGTATAAAAATGCAATCTTATGTACCTTTCTAGAATCCCTTTAACCATAAAGCTTATCCATTATCTCTAAAAAAAAATTGCTTCTTAACATCTTGCTCCCCACCATTAGGACTTCTCATCCCTTCCTTTCTTTCTTGTTTCTTCTTCTCCTTGTCCTCTTTAACCCCTTGTCTCTCCACCTCACTTTTATTCTGCTTTCCCCCTTTCTGTTGTTTCTTAACATAATGTCCCCTTTTCACCTTATTCTTCTCTTTTTGGGCTATTTTTCCAGATCTTAAAGACCTTTTTCCCTTTTTCTCTTGCTTTTTCTCTTCTCCAGTCAAAGTCACTTGTTCATCAAAGATGGCTTCTCCTTCTTCTTTGTCCCCATCATCCTCATTCTGCTTCACATACCGTATTTATCGGCGTATAACACGCACAGGCGTATAACACGCATCTTCATTTTAAGAGGGAAATTTCAGGAAAAAAAATTAAATTTCTAAATAAAAACTTTGAAGCAAAATAAGGGTAGCTCAGAACTTTTTTTATTAATATTATTACCACTTATAAGGTAAATCAGTGGTCCCCAACCTTTTTGTACCAGGGACCGGTTTCAAGCAGAAAATTTTTGCAAGGACCGGGGGAAGAGAAGAGAAGGAGGCTTCGCTCTCTCGCTGCTCCACCATCCAAGGAAGAAACTGCTTCAAAGAAGCGGGGGGCTTTTCCTGTCGCCGCAGCTATTCCGAGCGCCCTCGTTTCACCCCCACTCCCACCCCGCGCGCGCGCTTCAATCCACAGTGTCCCATTCTGCCTGCCTGCCTGCCTGCCTTAGTTTCTGGTTGTTTGGGAGCAGCTTCGGCTGAGAATAATAACTATTCGCCTCTTTTACTCAGCCGAAGCTGTTCCGATTCAACCATTAACGAAGGCAGGCAGGCAGGCAGAACGGAGCACTGCGGGCGGGCGGGCGGGCGGACGGGGTGGGGGTGGGGGAGAAACGGGCGCTTCAGGGAAGCTGCGGCGACAGGAAAAGCCCCCCCCCCCGCTTCTTTGAAGCAGTTTCTTCCTGTGCTGGTGGAGGAGCGAGAGAGCGACTGAGAGAGCTGACCCAGAGAGAAGGACAGGCTTCGGTTGCTTCCTCCCTCCCCTTCTTTCATTTGTGTCCTTGATCCCCGATCCCAGCAGCATTCACCGAAGGCTTCTTAACATTATATCGGCGTATAACACGCATACATCATTTGCCCCCTATTTTCAGGGGGGGAAAAGTGCGTGTTATACGCCGATAAATACGGTAAGTATAAACCGCCATTTCTAAGTATTGAAAAATAGTTTCAAGACCATCTTCCCCTCCTTGTTTTTCTCTTTCAAATTTTTGATATATAAGTTCCAATTCATCCATAGATGATGCCATTGTGTAGAGAAAAAGTTTTTCCAAACAACCACCCAGATGATTTAATCAGAAGTAATTTCCAAAGGTTCCAAAGTCACCAAACAATCCAAACAGACTATTTCTTTTAGATACCTTCTTCTTCTTCACTTTCTCTTTCTGGGGTTAAAGTAATCACAAATCCTTTTCAAATATATTTTTTGGAAGTTTTTAAACTCTTTGTAATTCTAGGCAATCTTCTCCTTATTTTCAAATTTTGCTCTGATTCTTTTTTTCACTCTCCCTTCCCACTCACAGCCAAAAAGGTTTTTGTTTTTTTTCCGCTGTCACTTTAGGAAGGAGAGTAGAACAAAGAAAAAACTTTCCCCTTTAGAATATTCGCAGCTTAAAACTCTCACAGGGAACAATATATACTTAGCAGCCTTCAAGATTCCAGGTCATTTTCTCCCGTCTTGTCCCGGTTAGAATCAACTTTCACTTTTCTTTCAGCTTCCTCCCTCCTGCACCTGCTTGTCCGGCTGCAGCTTTCTTCGTGGCGGCCATTGCTGATCGCCGTTCCTCCGCCTCGGGAAAAGGGGGTTTAGCTGGCTGGGGAGGGGGTTTGCGACACCCCCAAACCCCTTGCCGGATCCCCCCTGTCTTCAGCTGCCTCTGCGGGGCAGCTATATCCCCCAGATCCAAATGGATCGGGGGAACCTTGGCGGTGAACGCGGCAGGGATCGCGCGGTCGCGAATCCCTGCCGCCGCCGAAAGGTTGCAAACCGGAAGTCACTTTCACATAATTGCTTTTTGATGTGTAATCCCCACTGTGTGCCTGCTTCATCTCTTGCAATCTGTACAAGAGGTAGGGGGAGAAGACTCAGGTACAGTCTTCTCCATTGTATGATTCCCGAATACAATGGCAGTCATGTAACTGAAGGAATTGTGAAGTCATAAATGAGGGCTGAATAGTTATTTTTTTCAACATCATTGTAAATTGAAATGGTTGCTGAATGAATTAGAACTTGAATTTTTATTGGCCAAGTGTGATTGGACACACAAGGAATTTATCTTGGTGCTAATGCTCTCAGTATAAATAAATTAAAAGATACATTCATCAAGAGTCAAGAATCATAAGGTACAACACTTAATGAGGGTATAGGGTACAATAAGCAATCAAATCATAGTAGGAAACAGTCAATATAAATCGTAAGAATACAAGCAACAAAGTTACAGTCATACAATCACAAGTGGGAGGGGATGGGAGATAAGGAGTGATGAGAAGATTAACAGTAATAGTAGCGCAGACTTTGTAAATAGTTGAACAGTGTTGAGGGAATTATTTGTTTAGCAGAGTAATGGCTTTTGGGGAAAAACTGTCCTTGTGTCTAGTTGTTCTGGTGTGCAGGGCTCTATAGTGTCGCTTTGAGGGAAGGAGTTGAAACAGTTTATGTCTGGGATGTGAGGGGTTTGTAAATATTTTCACAGCCCTCTTTTTGACCCGTGCAGTATACAGGTCCTTGATTGAAGGCAGGTTGGTAGTAATTCTTTTTTCTGCAGTCCTAATTATCCTCTGAAGTCTGTGTCTGTCCTGTTGGGTTGCAGAACCAAACCAGACAGTTATAGAGGTGCAGATGATAATTACTGCGTGGAACTGTATCAGCAGCTCCTTGGGCAGTTTGAGCTTTCTGAGTTGGTGCAGAAAGAACATTCTTTGTTGTGCTTTTTTGATGACGTTTTTGATATTAGGTGTCCATTTTAGGTAATGTGATATAATAGAACCTAGAAATTTGAGGTTTGTTAAGTGAGAATTACAGGCATAGGGAATGAGGTGCCAAATATACAAGCTGTATTCAGAAGAAGAAAAAGTGCCTGGGAACAGATTGCTAATATCTGATAGATAATGAAAAGTGCAAGAGAGTTTCACAAAAAAAAGAGTAAATAAATCTTTTTTATTTATTCATTGCACAAAAGCTTTTGACTGTGCTGACCACAACAAATTGTAGATAGCTGTTAAGAAATATAGATATACTGGGTTACCTCATCTTCCTATTGAATAATTTGTGGGATCACCAGAAAAATGATATAAAGGAATTAAATGATTCAACCTCTCTTCCCCATTTGTTTGTGTTGTCTCATCATTTCCGTGTGACGTATGTTTCCTTGAGGGAAGTAGGAAAAATGTAGGGATTGTATGCCAACAGAATATAATCCCTGTGCACTGCAGTCACCTAAAGTGTGAAGGTCAACCCAACTGCCCAGCTAAACCAAACAAGAATTTGTATTGGATATAGGAAGATGCTGAAGGCAGAAGAACACTTTAATCACAAAAATTAAAGCATCATTTCATACTGCACTGGAGTAGACAACAGTAAATCATGTATTTTACCAAGAAAATCAGATAGATAAAAAATTTAAAGGGGTCACTAAGATTCAACATCAACTTGATGGTGCCTAATTGGTCAATCACTCAAATGATTCATTTGATTCATTTACTTGGAAAAGGAATGAGCAAAAGTTATATACCATCACCAATTTAACAGATAAAAACAAAAACATTTGAGAAGCGTTGATCTGGCAGAAATAGAAATCAGAATTAAAACCCCTGGGAGAAAGATCAGCAATCTTGTATAAAGTGATGATACTGTTTTTGATGACTGGAAGGTCCATTATTGAAAAACCTTAATATTATATCCCCATCCAAGGTAACTCAATGTAAACAGCTACAGAAAAGACTTTGGACTTTAGCTTTCTAGGTTCAGAAGTTCACAGGGATGACAACTATAGTGCATATTAAGTGCACAGATATCATGGTCAACAAAGATATGGTTGTGCAAGTCAAAGGTTTCAAGTTTAATATATGGCTAAGGAAATTGGACCATCAAAGAAAGCAAACAAAAAACCATGCAACTTTAAATTATGATGCTGGAGAGAAATTATTTGCTAAACAATTTGCTAAATCTTAAATAACCCATGATTAGTGGATTTACTATAAAACAATACGCCATGAAATATTTTTACAAATTATAATAGCTAGTATGGTACATTGAAAAAAAATAACGCAGGTTGGTTAGCATGCTTGCAAGCTTGTGTTATTACTCAAGTTACTGGGATTAACCACTTATGTTGAATTATGTAGAGCTCACTAGAGTTGGTTCTTCTAAAACAGTAAAACAAAGAAGAAAAGGGGGGAATTACTCTTGCCTTTTTGATGATCAATAAAAAAATTGTTGGCTCAAACCATATTAAAGCAAAACCAGCCAAATCACATCAAACAGCATATCTTTATCAGTTCATTTAAAAATGGTTGCCAGTTCATTCCAGTAATCTAAATGGCATTGATTAAAAGCTGACCTCAGAGGTATGAAGCACTCATCTAAAGAGAATAAGCTCAAGGCAGATAAGAAGGCTAAAACTGACAAATAGTTTTCAGAAGTTTAATTCACAGGGCAAGAGGATTTGATTGAAAAACTGTCAACTCCAGAGAACTGACTCAATCAAGCTATGTGTGTATATTCAGTCAACTGAATACCTAAAAACTCCATTATGTATATATTTTATATGCTGAGTTCACATTATCCTGATTGTGAAATTTCCCAGAATGCTGTTCAGTTGCTTCTTTATTAAAATGAGTTAAAGGCTAAACTCTTTCATTTTTAGTTCTTGCTCAGTTTTACATACTTTGATCATGGCCATGTAATCAGTACAAAACACAGATGAAACACAGTATGTCTTTTAAGCTTTCTTTCATATTCCAGCTCACACAAGTCAGATAACAGATAACAGTCCTTCTACAGGATGCTGTAATAACCTTCCTTTGATTTTTAACAACTTTTGTTTTGAGAGCATTCCAGAGGACAGCAAACTAGAAATGGGTAGGAGAAGTATCCACTTATTTAAGTAGTAGGACATAAGTGTTGTAACTTATGATTCTTGACTCTTGACGAATGTATCTTTTCTTTTATGCACACTGACAGCATATGCACCAAGACAAATTCCTTGGGTGTCCATTTACACTTGGCCAATAAAGAATTCTATTCTATTCTAGCATATAAAATAATCCCCAAAACATCTATCTGTTTGTTTGTGGTGGATCTCAATAGAAATACTCCTATCCACTGTTTCCACTGAAACAATGTTAACCCTTTTAATTAAAGCTGCAATATCATTTTCTTACTCTTCTCAATTAATGTGGTTGCCAGCACAGATTTGCTGTTTGAGTCCATGCCAGATATTCAGCAAGCAAGCAAGCCCTTTTTAAGTCACCCTCTAGAATCTGTTTTGCTAATGTTGAGCTAAAAGAGAAAACTATCTTTGCTTCAATTCCGACCTGGTATATAAAGGCACTTGGGAATATAGTAAAAACCAGTTAGTACTCAAAACTAAAATGAGGAAGCAAAAATAATGCAGTTTTGCCCTGGAAAAAGCCCACTGACTCTAGAACACACAATGCTGAGTGGAGAAATATTTTCTTCTGCCAATCCTCATTCAAGTTTGATGAAAGAGAATTTGCTTTAGAATTTTTCCCAAAGAAGAAGATAAATTCTTATTGGTAAAACATTGTATTTCAGCACTTACTTAGTTACGAGGTGACCAAGCTATACTTGTTCTGTCTCTCATTGTACAATTATGCTTTCAATTATCTACAGCCTATTTGGTTGTAGGTTTTTGTTTGTTTGTTTCCATTAAATCCCAAGACATCATTTGAAAACTTGTCAAAAAACATTTCAGGAGCTGCAGGATCACTACTAAAATGCTTTAATATTATTGTTAAAGTTTGAATGCCTTCTAGCAAGCAGGACAAGACCTACTATAGAGGAGAGATCACAATCAACTCAGCAAAGTCATGATTCTTCCCTACCATGTCCAGTGGCTCTAAATAAAAATCTATCTGAAGTTTTTGTGCAAGAAGCACTCTGCAAGAAATATCGACAGAAATTACAAAGTGCTAGAAGACAAATCACCTGGGCTTCTACAAAAGCTTTCTTGTTAGCTGGCTTGTAACACTTATACAAATTTGTCAACCTGCTGATTAAACACAGATATGATCAAAATCCCATTGTGCTATGATATTAACTCACACTAAACAGCAACCAAGTTGTTAAAATATAATGGCAGCAATACTTAATTGAAAGGCAGGAATGGAAACAATTTTGCACCAGCAAGACTCAACAGCGGCATATGCAACAATAATTTTGTATGCCTTTCTTGGTTACAAGCCCAGAATCCTAATGCCATCACATTTCATTTTGCCTTCCCTTGCCGCCATATCTAGTTTGCTAATTAAGGCATTCTTTAGTCATCAGAAGGGTTGGACTGACAAAAAAAATCAAAGAATGTGGCTTTCATTAAGCCTTACTTATTTAATAATAATTATCGAATAACCACAAATCACAGTGGTTAAGCTAACAAAACATACCAACCCGTATTATACCACAGTATAGTATCAGTATTAAGCCACTATGTTGTTTGTACTTGTGATAATAGTTTCAACAGCCAAATCACAAAGAACTGGGGTGCAGTTTTAAGCTACATAGTAGGCTGTGTCAATTTTACTTTGCTTTATGCATTAGGTTCCAAACCCTTTTGTGTAATTACAAAAATCTTCAAATTGCACAGTTGCTTTCATTTGCAACATTATTTAACATATATAGACTTTTTAAAGCATTCTAGTTCCTCCTTTGGTGTGAATGGGTGCCCCTGGGCTAGTCATTTCCACTCAGCCCTAGGAAGAAGGCAATGGCAATCCATTTCTGAAATCTTGGCAAGAAAGTTGAGGGGATTTGTCTAGGCCAAGGGCCTTCAAACTTGGCACATTTAAGACCTGTAAACTTCAACTCCCAGAATTCCTGAGCTAACATGACTGGAGGAGGAATTCTGGGAGTTGAAGTCCACAAGTCTTAAAGCTGTCAAGTTTAAAGACCCTGGTCTAGGCAGTTACCAAGAAGCCACACTGGCTCAGACACTCCCTCTCCACCAAAACCTCCACCTTTGCCACTCCTTCCACTATAGATTATGTATACATCTCAACTCAGTCAACTTTGTTCTTCATTTTTGCCAACTTCACTTCTGGTTTCTTCACTGGTACAGGTAGTCTTCGACTTATGACAACAATTGAGCCCAAAATTTCTATTGCAAAGTAAGACTTTGTGAATGTTGCCACATTTTATGACCTTTCTTGACCCAGTTGTTAAGTGAATCACTGTTAAGTTAGTAACATGGTTGTTAAGTGAATCTGGTTTCCTCATTGACTTTGCTCCACAGAAGGTGCAAAAGTCCCAAAGGTACTTTTTCAAAAAGGAACTGGACTTCGTTTTTTCTTGAATACATTTTGCTTCTTATCCAAGAAACTTCTTCAGTTCTGGCTGAATGGTGGGGAATGGAAGGATTTACATTCCTTGCAGTCATCTGGTCATTAGCACTCCCTCTGAGAGTCATTGAGGCCTCTTAGAGGTTCATCTGGGCCTCAGGATCACCTGAACCAAAGTGCAAATGGATATGAAACCTTCCTGGAACTGCTGAAAGGGTTCTGTTTTAGGTGATCCTGAGGGCACAGATAAATGCCCATGGAAAGTGGGAGCTGGACTATAGAGATGTTGGGTCCTCCTGACCCCAAAGACAGACTTTTATTCACAGGCTTCTTTGTTGTGGTTCTTGTGTAAGAAAGTTACAATAATTTTATTATGGCAAGCTTTTGAATTTAAGTATTGATATTCAGCTCCCATTTTAGTTTGGACCTTTATCTCACTGATCCAGTTTGGATGATGTGAATTTTTTTCTTTCTTTTTTCTTTCTTTTCTTTTCCTTTGTTGTTGTTGTATGGTTCCTGGAATGAAATGTATTCTGTTGTGTTTATATTTGTAAATTATACAGATGAGGTGTATATATGTTATCATCAATGTGTGAAATTAGGCATTTATAAATACCTGGAAAATCTATAGAATGCCAAAAATGGGGTGTCAAAATATTTCACACATTTCCTAGGAAGTCTATGCAATGCCAGAAGGCAAACCAACAAATAATAAAATACTCCCGCTAAAATTGCATTCTAACCTTCCTTATTGCAGCAAGTAGATCAATACTGGTCTTTTGTTTTTCTTTTTTCAATAAGAAAGTCCTGTACTTTATTCTGCATTTCTTCTTTCATATTTGTAGATGTCTTTTCAATAACGGGATAGGGCTAAAGTTAACTCTAACCCTAACCCTTTCATGATTCTCTTTTCATTCCTTGTCTAAATAGTTCTTGTTATTCTGCATAATGCAGAGGTGTTATATAGGAAAAGTATACAGCATATTAAAATAACACAGGTATGAGCCACAGTAGCACAGTGGTTAGAATGCAGTACTGCAAGCTACTTCTGCTGACTGCCAGCTGACTGCAATTTGGCAATTCAAATCTCACCAGGCTCAAGGTTAACTCAGCCTTCCATCCTTCCGAGGTGGGTAAAATGAAGAGCCAATGCTGATTCTGTAAACAGCTTAGAAGGGCTGTAAAGTACTGTACAGCGGTATAAAAGTCTAAATATTATTGATATTGCTATTTCTTTGCCTAAAAACATCATGCATTCTATAGATTTCTTAGGCATTCTATATAATTGCTGGTAACATATGCATCAATGCATTACTAAATAAATGAATAAATACTCTGTTAGAGTCCTAGATGGTAGGGTTTTACAGAATATTCACAGTGCTGCTGTGCTGCTGTGAAAGATTAAAGCAACCTCTTTCCCTCAGAAAGTTCGGAATAGCTACTTCAAGGTTTCATCAACAATCTATGCCAGGGCTCGGGAATTCTGGGAGTTGAAATCTATACAACTTAATGTTCTTCAGATTGAGAAATGTCTACAACATTATCATATGTGCATTGTACAGACTCTTCCACTGGAACTGCCAGAAAAGCAAAAATAAATACAAATATGTACAGACAATAATGAAACATGTCCCTGAAGAAGCTGCTTGAATACCTTGAATATTTTGCTCACACTTATCTTTTAAAGTATTTTGCATGTCCTACAAAATAGGTGTGATTGATGGGTCTCAAGTCAGGGCTTTTTATGAAGTGCTGCTGAAGCTGTAGAAAATCCTAATTACTGGCTTTCTTGATGATGAATTTTTTAAAATTTAAATATATAGGAAATGTATATATTATGAGCTTAGCATATGAATCCTGGGAGTTGAAGTTCAACCAACCTAAAAGTTGCTGAAATTGAAAAACACTGACTTTGAGGATAGACAAATTTATTTATTAAACATATTTTGATTGCTGCCACAATCAAAACAGCTCACATGAAAATCTATATAAAATACAAAAATAAAAATGATTGTAAACTGGTTTACATAGGCATAATTCCCTCCAAAGTAAATATTACTAACTTTAATGGGAGTTATGTCTGCATCATGAAATATGTAAGAAAATTGCTAATAAGCTTTAAAAGAAATAACCTATCTTTGAATCAGTCATTTTCTCTCAGTCCAACTTGCCTCATAGGATTGTAGTGGTCATAGTAAAACTAGGTCATACACCCCCCACATACACACAATGACTGTATATCAGTTTGAGTTATCAGAAAGGTTAAACACAGATTTGTACTTGAATAATCTTAGGAAAGGGAGTGATGTCAAAATGTTTAAAATTTTCTATCTATTTGCATGTTAATCATGTCATGCATTTTCAATTTTCTCAAGTGCAATTTCAGTTGATGCAAAAATGCTAATATATAGATTCTCTTAAACTGAAATTTAATGGGTCAACAGCTGTGCAACTAAAAGGCAATTTCTTCTTACCAATTTTTGAGGCTACAATATAAAGTACACACAACAATTTAGAGGCCAGTGGAAAATGCATACTATAGTTTACCAGCCTTGTAAGCTCTGAAGAAAAATTCAGAATTTTTAAAACTATTTTACAGATTTGGGGACTACACGGACTTTTTTTGTACATGGAGTTACTTTATTAAATGTTTACTGAAAGAATATGTTACCCAATAATAAAAAATCCCTAGATGATCTGTAAATATATGCAGTATGAAAACGAAATCTAAAATACAATTATAGAAACAACAAAGAATAAATCAAGCAGTACAAAATTATCTGCTTTGATGAACCAATTAAGTACTCCAAGAATAAATTTGCTTCTTTCCACATAGATGTGATTATGATTGTTCAATATCAAAGGAATCAGTAGCTTAGGGAAACCATTTAAGTTGTTGTAGACCAAAGAAGTCAACAAAATGCTTGAATTACTTCATTCCATCATATGAACAGGTTTGAATAACATGGAAATTCTTTCAGATATACAGAATCATAAGTGATCAGATTCTCAGTCCTCTCTTTGTGATTTTGTTTGTTCAAGTAACATCTAAGCACAATTTTGAACTATATTATTTTCAGGCCCTAGCCTAGAACAATGTTTTTCAATCCTGGCCCCTTTAAGATAATGTGGAGTGAACTTCCAGAATTTTCCAGCCAGCATGGCTGGCTGGGGAATTGTGTGATCTGAAGTATATGCATCTTAAAGGGGCCAGGGTTGAGAAACATTGCTGCAGTGGAATGGTGTTACATATTTCAGTTTTTCCATACTAATATAAATGGTCTATCTCAGTAAATTGCTGAACCATCAAAGAGTGCATAAATACCTGCCAAGCGTTCACAATTTTCTGTTAAGGTCAGGGAAACCAGGTGCTGAGGAGAAATGCTCCTCAAGATTCAAGATTCATTCATATGATACTGAATATTAGTTTGATTCTGAGGAACAAGATAAGCAGAAATAACACATAAGTAAAAGTCACAGAATACCTGAAGCATCAGAGGAGGGTTTCTTCTTCCCCTGAAATCAGTAAGGCATAATATGAATTTTAGCACAGTGATCGAAGTGGATTCAGGAGAGGAAACAAGACAAAGTATTTGAGATGCCTTGCATTAATAGCACTTTAATCTTCTGAGGACTTTTTTTTCCTACTCTTTCCTTTTAATATTGTACAGTATCAAAGCACTTCACTCTATCTGCTTGGAATATTTCCACCGACTGTTAAAGAACTTGTTTATTAAATTTATATGCTGTCTCCATCTTCCCAATAGGGTAAATCTGGGCAGCTTACAGATCACAAAAACATAAACAGAAAAGCAATTACAATTTTAAAACTATGCAGAAAATCAGGAATCAAGAGATGGAAGGTACAGAGATGAGGTCTTCTTAATCCATCAACCGCCTCCAGCAGTGATCATCTCCCTCAGGGGCCCAAGTCAACTGGCTAAATCCAGTTTTAACACCCTTCTGGAAGGCCAAAAAGTGGGAGAAGTTCTCAGTTATTTCACAAAGTTGTGTATATAGTGGAAAACACTCTTCCCATTGACCCTGGCTGCAAAAATTCCTTAGGAAATGAGGTCTGTAGCAGGCCTCTTCTCCTGGCAGGAGTGGGGTGGGCAAGTCCCATTGGCGTGAAATGACTCCTCAGATATCATTGACTCTTGCAATATAGGCCTTTAAAGGTAATAATTAACACCCTGAATTGGACCTGGAAGAAAATTGGTAAACAATGCAACATTATCCCAACTCTAACTACATATTTTATATTTAATCTGATGCCTTCCAACTTTTTATTCACCATCAACATCTCTGTAGGCTGCGGGCATATGATGTGTGTCTAGAACTGAGGAAAATTAGTTCTGTCCTGTTCATAAATTTTTACAATTTTCCATCCTCATCACAAATTTCAGATAAGGTCAGTAAGCAAGATAATATATTTCCATCATATTCTTAAATGAGCCTTTCTGTGACTGAATAGCATTTTTTATAACCCACAACAGAACAATGCTATCATAAAAGCAGAATCACCATTATAACTGCTCCACATGAAATGGAGAATTGAACATCCTTGAATAGGACAAAAGAAGCAGCATTCACTTCCTGCAATCAAGGTTAATAACACAAATGGCCTTAAAGGCTGAAATTGGAAAATATTAGGATCCTGGAAATTGTATCATTTCTATTCCTGGCTTTAATTTTTAAAAGCAATATTATTTCCTTCCATTCCCAGTGATTTAACTTTTCAGTCTCAAAATAGCATAATTCAATTCCTGACCTCAGATACCAGAATGGGTTTTTAAAGAATCTATAATAAATATATTTCGGATTTAAACCAAGTGGACATATATATATACTCAAAAATAGTTCTACTGGTATGGTTTGCATACAACAGCAAGCTATAATGTGCTTTGTTTCTTTTTGGTTATACATGATATACTGTAAAACAAGTACATGAGTCAGGGTAGGAAGTGAAACTGGTCCAGTTGACTTGCTTATGGCTAAAATAAATTACCATTTAATGTAACAAGTGAACCCCCCTCCCAATTTATGCTATTATGGCTCATTCCCTTTTTCTGAACTGTAATAGAAATTATAACTTGCATAAATTAAAAAAAGGGAATAGATGGACAGAAAATAGTCAGAAACGAAGCAAAAAAATCTCAATTATGTTAACATTTTATTTTAAAAGGAAGTTATCAGGACACTATTATTTGTTTCACTAAATGTAATTTATTTACCTTTAACATGTACACATATATGTATTTAGATATGTATGTAGGGGTGGGACTGGTTCGGTGACTGCGTGCATGTGTAAAAAACCTTAAGCTGTGCCGCCCGGACAGCTGATAAGCAGTGTGTGCGGGTGCGCAGCATTTGAAAAGCCTCTTTTTTCCTGCTTTTTCAACCTCAGCTGTGCCGCGCAAAGCAGCTGAGGTTGAAAAAGCAGGAAATAAAGGACAAGTAAGAGCCCGGGCGGGTGTGTGGGCCAAACAGCAGCAAACACAGAACTGGTTCGGTGTCTGCTGTTCTTCAGAGCTACCGGTGCTTTAGAACAAGCAGAACCAGTAGCATCCCACCCCTGTATGTATGCGTCTTATAGGACTTATGGGCTGTTCCAATCATAAACTGCTGTGGATGGCATTTGTAGCTCAGATTAAAACAAAACCAAAGCACTATAAAACAACATATAGTATATGAGAATCTAAGAATATACCATTATCCACTTTAAAACAGCTTCCATGCTGTTGGGAAAAAGTCATTCAGCCCCCACATTCTTTGAAGTAACCATGTCTTTATAAAATACCAAAAGAAAAATGTCTTTGAAGTATCCAAGAAGATGTAATTCTATCAGTCTGCTAAACACATAATTCCTACAGCACCAATGATAGGCTGCTGTCAGTTCAGACCTGTTCTAGTGGTAGTTCCGACCATCAGCTGGCCCTGCCCACCTCACCCGCCCTACCCTGTCCTATATTTCCATCTTTCTGGCTCAGCTGATTCATGCAGCACAGCTGATTTCAGCACCTCAGCCGTTCTACTTATGGGAGCTGCCCTAAAGGGTAAGCAGTTGAGCTTCAAATTGCTGCATTTTGAATGCTGCGTGCGCTCACCATGCCGGTTGTTAAATTGGTTTTAGTCCACCACTGCACAGCAACATCCATCCCTAAACATGTAGCAGGACTGTATCATTATTATCCTTCTCATCTTTTTTATTAACTACTATTATTGGTATCTTGTGGCTATCATTTTGTTGGTTGTATCTTATTATTTATGATTGTATTATTTATGATTGTATTATTTATGATTGTATTATTTATGATTTATCACAGGGGTGTCAAACACAAGGCCCACAGGCCGTATCCGGACTGCGATGTGGTCAGATCCAGCCTGCGGGGACATCCTGGCAAATGTAAGGAGCTAGCCTGCATCGCTTCGGCCTGGCCTACCCAATGCAAAGACGAAACATTGGGCCAGCATGGCTTCAGCCTGGTCTACCCAGTGCGAAGAGGAAACATGCCAGCAGTTTGGGGACTGGCGTCAAGATGGCCACGCCCACCCAGTCGCCCACACCCAGTGAGTGGTGTCAAGATGGCCACACCCACCCAGTTGGCCACACCCACCCAGCCCCCCATGGTCAACCACAGCCTGATGCGGCCCTCAATGAAATTGAGTTTGACACCCTTGATTTATCACTTTGTTTGTATGTATGCTGATAGCTTATGTACTGGAGGCAAATTCTTTGTGTATCCAGTCACATTTGGCCAATAAAGTATTCTATGCCATGCCATGCTATGCTGCGCTGCGCTGCGCTGTGCTATTCCTAAAGAAAGCAGATTGACACAGTCCCTGCTGTGGTGATCCCACAAATAGTTACGGCTGAACATGGAGAGCTTTGAAGGTGACAGCATTTCCAGTTCTTGCACTCTCACCAAATCAATTTCTGAGAGGTACAGAATCCTTGAGTACAGAACATCATTATGAACAGAGGTTACTACAGGTATATGGAAGTCATTCTGTGTATTAGGAATGCCCTTAGCTCGCATAATGTTATCTTTGGATTTATACCTGAAAATAAAACTAGACCACATTTTATGTACATGAAGGTCAGAAAGAAAATAAATGGCAATATTTAATACTTCAGCTTATGCAGGCTAAAAACATTCTAAAAATATTTGACTCCTTTTAACAAAAGCAGTTCTGAAAGAGCTGTACTGCAGTATTGGGCATGGAAATAGATAAAGAGTTTGAAAGAAAATTTGAAACTTTGTTACTGTATATGTTGACAGTTGACATTTTAACCATCTTACATGGTGCTTTGTTGTTATGAGGGACAAAAAGTTTTCTGAGAGAAATAATAAAATTCAGGAACATAAACATCTTTCAAAATAAAAGCTTTAATTTCATTAGAAAATGAAAATGAGTTAGAGAAGTTAATTAAAAATGGAAAATAGACTGAAAAAAAAAGTTTCTTTTACAAACTGCTTAAATATTATCATAAATATTCATAATATTTTTTCAAACAATAACTTTTAATAAATATAGATAAAATAAATATTTACAATATAAATAAATATAGATTCATCATGCTATTTTAGCAGGAATGATAAAGTTGTGGTCCTTCACATCATGTTGGACTTTAGCTGTCCAAGTCAGTATGGCCAAGGATATTGACAATATGTAATACAAAAACATTTTAAAAGCCTGGTAATTTCTATGTAGTACAAATAACCTTTTCTATGAATTCTGGCATAGTGGACATATATTCTGCAGCACATATCTTTTGAAACCATATTTTTAGTGATCATGCCTGCTCTTTCATTCATTTTAATTTTAATTTTTTTATTTAGCAAATTTGTCCTGCTAAACTTGGTGTACAAAGAGGAGTGCTACAAATATAGTTACTAGGTCCTGTTTTTCTGTCACTTTTCTTCATACAGACGTATAAAGGAATTAAAATTGACACTTCCTGAAACATAAAGCACTAATGCATTTTATAGATATTGTCTATTTTAACATGGGATTTTTCAAAACATTTCTATACTTGGCCTCAAGCTCTGACCTAAAAATGTAAGAAGTAAAAAATATTAAGCTTTCTTTTTGATTAGATTGCTTCAGGAGGTTGATATAAAATTTAAATTACATTGGTTATCAGAAAACATTTTAGAGTCAAATCATTTGGGAATCTACTTCATTTTAAATCTACTTGTATACAGCTGCACACAAGTAGTTCCTGACTAAAGTTAAAACTGAGCCTACAATTTCAGTCACAAATGTAGTCATAGGTGTGTCACAATGGTCGCAATGGTCATAAGTGTGTCACCACCTGAATTTATGACTTTTATGGGGGTTGTTAAGCAAATGTAGAAGTTGTTAAACAAAAATAGCATTGTTCACTATGAGGAAGTGTTTGCCAGAGTAAAGGCTAGTTCCTGGCAAAAATGTTGTAAATCATGGTCATGTGACTGTTCTGCTGCAAATGGCCATAGAGGTAGGGCAGTTGCTGAGTGTCCAAAATGTGGTCACATGACTATGGGGGAGTTGGACATCAGAATCATGAAACTGGCTCATAAGTCCTGTTTTGGGGACCGTCATAACTTTAATCAGTTACTAAGCAACCTGTCATAAGTGGAGGACTACCTCTATAACTCCGAATGGCAACTCCAAATGGCAAATTCATTCAACTCCAAATGGCAAACTGATTGTCTGCATTAGTGTTTGGACGAAATCCCAATGCTGCCCAAAGCAAACTTTTCCATGGCTGTACATCTTAACGCCAAAATCTAAATCATCCTTTATTTAGAAAACATAGATACATTAAGTCCAAATTAAGCTAAATAGCTGCCATTCACAACATTTATGCTTGGTTTTATTATACTCATTAATCAAAATAGCAAATAACATAACATACATTCTTCAATCATCATAATTCTGACTACAAAGTGATGTTTACCATGCATTAAAATAAGTAAGCAATCTGTTTTAAAGCATCTTATTGGAGAATAACTTTCAGGATTTATTTATTATTTACTAGTGGTGATTTACCAGATGTTTAACATTTGGTTAGAGCATGTCTTTATTAGATTCATTATGTGTATTTTATTATGAAGTACATCAATTTTTGTGATATTTTTTTTCTTTTTCAGTCTTCTCAACCCTCTCTGCAATGACTCAAAGACTCAAGTTACATCTTCTGCTGTTGTTTTCCAGAGGTTCCCATTTCACCTGAAGTTAATTCTCATGGGCTTTGAAAATATTTGTTTCTTTAATGGAAACTAACAGTGAGCTAAATCATTGTTGGCTTAGTCATTAATGGTATTCTTATTTTTTTCAACCATTACCTCTCATGAGGAAGAAACCAAAGCAATATCTTAGAAGCTACAACATTTTCATTCCTTTATATTCATTCATCCAGGTTTAATTTAAAAGCCCTTTGAAACTATGTTTAATTATTTCAGTTGACTTAATAAAAGAGCCTAAAATCAAAATTGATATTCTAAGTAATTCCACTTCTAAAGCTCCCAAAGTGCCTTTTAGAATAATAAAACTGTTCATCTTCATGAGTTATAATCTAGAAACATATGACTCAGAAGAATATTATAGAAGAAAGATAAGAAAGTAACAGAAAAACAAGAAACATCTAATCCAACTTGTTCTATTTTCCAAAGTGCTTTGGTTTCAATGTTTGTCATGTCTTAAAATACATCTTATTATCTATCTAATATCCATTCATCCTTCAGGACGTTGTTATAATTATAATTCGCTTCTCTATATCTCTATTCTCTAACAGTGTATAAAACACCTTAAGGATTACAACGTTATTGCAGTTTTTCTGCTTTAAAGTGAAAAATCTTTCAAGGGACCAATTGGATTTAAACCTTTCTCTAATTTTCTTCATATAGATCCTTGCCTTAGGGATATGTATCTTAGGGATATGTACCTGGACAAGTGTTTTTCAACCTTGACAAACTAAAGAAGTGTGATCTCCACACACCTTCAAGTTGTAAAGATTGAGGAACGCTGCTCTAGAGGAAGAGATGAACAACCTTCATTTTACTCGTGAATTAGGGCTCATTTTTCAGATCCAAATTCCACCAAACGTATCAAGGAAGCTACTTATCCATATTTTTATTATTTTTCATTTAAGAGAATAGTGCAGTTGCAATTATAATGGAAAATAGCATATTTATATGTAATTTCCTTTTAAACATTACACTGCCCTTCACTAGCTGATTCTGATAATGTATACATGCATCTTTTAAAAAGGAAATTTCAAGCTGTTCAGTGTCTGTCAAAATGAGGTTTTAATGAGTGCAGAAGTATGCTAGATGATGTTGAAACACTCAAGACAGTAATGGTTCAGGCAATTTTAAACTTTCTATGGGGAAAATATGGACTTGGCTGCTTTTATTATATTTAATTACACACTTCTAAGCCATTAGTTCATAACTTTTGTCTCTGTATATTCTAGGTTTTTTTACAGCTTGCTCCACCCTCTTCAAAATATCCTCAAAAAAACAACAAAACCACTTATGAAACTTTCCCTGCTGACGGTTAAGGATTCAATGGGACTATCCTTGGGTGCTACATCTCAGAGAAAAAGCTAAAAATTATAATAATTTGGCATAAGGTAGCTGATAAAAAAAATGCAGAATTTTTTTTTTTGCAGTCAGACCATGGCAGAATTTTAATGCTTTTTCTTGGCTGCATCCTTTTGCATCCACCATTCACATTGGGATGAAAGGAAACCAAGGTGCATAAGAAGGAAGTTGCTGCTATTGTTTAGAAAGAGATGAAGATTAGTACATTTGCCTGCTTCTGCGTATAGGAAGTAACTATGTCAAATGGAAAGACTTCTCTATAAAAGAAGAGCTAGAAAATCTGGCAGGAAAAGAAGCTTCTGTTCAAATTGAACAAGCCCAGAAGTCTTCATATCTTTATCTGGGACTAAGAGCTACTGAGCCACAGAGTCTGCATTCATACATTCTATAATACTTGCATCCAAGGTCAAAATCTGGTGCTGATCAAGGAGTAAAATCCACACTCATTTACACTGATGATGTTACCTAGTTGGATAAATAACTATCTTCAAGTGAACATCCAAGTTCAGAGAGGACCAAGGATTCCACATTAAACCCTGAGCTACATATATTTTATTTTATTGTTCAGTTTTATTTTGAAAACTGAAAGAAAAATAGCTCAGTATCTCAAAGGTCTCTCTCTCCCACATGTTTAACCCCATCTTCCATCGAGTTAGCTGTGTTAAATAGATCAATTTTCAGCACAGCATACTTACCAGGCAGTGAAAGCCACTGAATTCAATAGTACTTAATACATTTTAAACCAGGGGTCTTCAAACTTGACAGCTTTAAGACTTCAACTCCCAGAATTCCTCCTCCAGTCAAGTTAGCTCAGAAATTCTGGGAGTTGAAGTCCACAAGTCTTAAACTTGTCAAGTTTGAAGACCTTTGTTTTAAATATACAGGTGAGTCCAAACTTTTTCAAATAGTCTAGTTTTCTGTGGGTGAACACACAGAGACAGAGAGAGAGAGAGAGAGAGAGAGAGAGAGACAGACACAGACACAGACACAGACAGACAGACAGACAGACACAGAGACAGAGAAAGTGACAGAGAAGAGACTAGCTTGGAAGAGAGAGAACGGTTTGTGTGAACAAATGCAGAGAGGTTCAATTAATCCTACAAATATCTTACTTTACAGCCAATTTTAAGTAGTGCAGTACTCATTAATAATTAATATTAATATTGCAGTACTCACAGGTTTCCCTTGCTACACGTGAATTTCCTTTGTGCAAATTCACGATTGACCCCAAAATAGCACTAGTAACTAATGCGTTTGAACATTTCATCCAGTAATTTGTTTTATGTAAAAAAGAATTACTGTTACACAATTTGTGCCAGCATCATCAATATGCCTCAAAGAACTGGAAACATGCCTAGATTTCCTCCACTAAAATCACTAAAACATTTTCCTGTCAAACTCTTTTGCATCTTCACTTATGGGTTGTGCAGTGGTTCTAATTATGAAACTTATGTACTTCTACACTTGCCATAGCTACTATTGTTACTATGGGGTTAATTATGTAAAAGGAGAGAACCTCTTTAACCCTAGGAACAGACATGGACATAATATGTCATGCCAAATCTGAGGAAGAATCCTCAGTCCTCACAAGTGTCTTTCACCTTGTGTGTAACACGTCAAAGTATGCTAATAATGTTTAATGCCACAAGATGTTCTATATATTTGTGTGCCATTATAACCATGCACATTAGAAATCCAGCCGTACAGAAGATGGAGAAAATGCTTTCACTGTGTGTGAAACGCTAAACAACAAAGAAAACATGCTTGAGCAATGTGATACTTAAAAATAAGGCCTTAAAATGTACAGGCTTATTTGTCAATACATTTGGGATACAAAATTTGGCTCTATACTTTGCAAAACCTTTTATACCATTTCTTCAGTGTCTCACTTTGCTTTATGCAATGATTTTGACTTTTCTGCAGATTTTAATGGATAGGTTTATCATGGAAGAAGCAGACATTTAAGTAGATAGGCCTTGAATTATTCTAGCTGTATAAGTGAATGCCATCATCTTACATTTTTAGCAGTTAGATCCTTGTATTTATATAGAACTTAGCCCTAGCATAACGTGAGAGAAATACAGACTTTTAAAACCTACTTCTGCCCATTTTGGAGTGTAACATGTAAATAGATTTTACCATCCTATTGCAATTTTGTCTAGTATCATTTTCAGAAGTGGATTGCCATCACCTTCTTCTCTAATGATGGCTTTGTCCTTAAGTCAGGACTAAAATTCACAGACTCCTGGTTTCTAACCTGTTGCCTTAATCAGTAACCCAAACTAGCTCTCCCACATCATATTGATTTAACCTTTCATCAGAATACAGCTGGAAGGGACCTTGGATCAAATAGGAGATCCTATACCATTTCAGATTATTATTAATAATAATTCTAGGTCGCTTTTCTCCTTGATTAGTTTCCATCCATTGTTTCTTGTCCTGCTCTCTGGTGCTTGGGAAAATAAATTGACCCCCTCCTCTTTGTGGCAGCCTCTCAAGTACTGGAATACTGCTATTATGTCTTCTTTTCTCTAGGCTAGCCAAACCCAAATTCTGCAGCCGTTCTTCATATGTTTTAGTCTCCAGGCCTTTAATCATCTTAGTTGCTCTTCTTTGCACTTTATCCCAAAGTCTCAACATATATTTTGTAATGTGATGATCAAAACTGGATGCAGTATTCCAGGTGTGGTCTTACTAAGGCTTTATAAAGCGGTACTAATACTTCACATGATTTTGATTCTATGCCTTTGTTTATACAACCAAGGATTGTATTAGCTTTTTGGCTGCTGCCACACACGACGGAATCATGTTTAAGAGGTTGTCCACTCAGACTCCAAGATCCCTCTCACAGTTACTGTTTTTGATTTGTTTAGTTTTTGAATAATATAACTCACATGAGATTAATTATAATTTTTGTCTTAACTTCATTGACGGGCCATCTGCTAAAATAAAGCCAAGTCATGGCACACACTTCAAAGTAAATAAGGAAGCCTGTAATTGTGGAGTTTATCTGGCAAAAACAAAGAATGCTTATCCACAATCCTGGCTAATTGGAAAGCTGATAAAAGTAACATGAGTTAGCCAACTTGCAGATCTCAGCTAACAGTTAGGGATAGAGATGGCCTGCAGCAAATCAAATGTGTATTAGATAACCCCTACGGCATTCATTAGCTAAGACTTGGGAATAGGGACAGCTAGAGACCAATAGAACAAATTGTAGAATTATTACTAAAATGTTTATTAGATGATATGTCTTATTATCTCACTTTGTCCCACCTTATCCATTAGTGACAATGTATAAAACTTGCTCAATCCTTTGTTCTTGGCTCTTGGCATTTTGACCAGGAGACCTTTTCCTTGGAGTACTCCAATAAAAAGCAATCAGAAAACCTGCACCTTGTGTCTGGCGTCTATCATTGGCTTTGGCACTAGGCTCAGACCCGAACTGGGGACAACAGCACATCGTTTAGTTTTAAGATCTCTAGCAAGCCAGTAAAAACTCTAATCTTTGGCCCCAAGGTTAAGTTAATTTTGTTTGTTTCTAATGAACAAAATATATAGATTTCATTAAATTGCCTTAAATTTGTAATCCATGCAACCTTAAAATTCAGTTAATCTTATTTCTACATGAAGAATTTTAAAAATGCACCCTAAAAAAATTGTGTTTTTTACGAATAAATGGATTTTTAATGCAGTTTTGCCTAATAATATATGTAACTTTCTGCAATCTTATTTTCCATGAAAAACACATTATTGTATTTTATGGATTATATGTTTACAAATTCTCTTTTAAGTGGATAATTGCATTACAAAATTCAAAGAAATGTTGTTTTATTCTCTATTGTTTCTCAGGAAAATGAAATTGGATAAAATGTACATCCTTTAATTGACAAAATGAAAACATAATCTATCTTCACACTACAATCTGTTATTGTGCCAAATAATTAACAATAATTGGATATACATGGTATTTTGTTCAAAGGAGTTTAGGTAGCTAGGGAAAAAACTATTCTTTTTTTATAATTCATGTTTTATATAATCCTAATCTTCCAATTTCAACAATACTATTCTCTCTTTATAGCTTTCTCATATTTTTCATTAATTTATTTAAGCATAAATAACATTTCTTTTCACAATGTACTTATTATCCCCTATTAAGTTACTTATATTCAATATTTTAAAAATTACTCATTATTCCACCATGATTTCAATATCCCAAATATCTAGAACTACTAAACAGACCAAATATTAACAAAATTTAGTCAATCCCAGGATTGTATCTCAAAATCCCCACAATTTCTAATCCTTAAAAGTGTTAAGTTTACAATATATTTTAACACACTGTTAATATTAATAATGCAATTAAATTACCTAATCCTAAACTTCCACCTTCTACCCTTAGCTTACTTTTAAATGTAGTAAATTCTATTATCTATTAGTATATATGCTACTATTTTACCTTTTTATATTTTCTACTTTTCCATTTTATTAAAAAAACTATTTTGATTGTGATACGTATCATTACATCTTTCACATTCTCTTTCAGCACTTTCATATACTAGAGACATAATAACCTTCTACTCTAAATCTGATTTGAAATGTACCTCCCAGAGAAATAAATAATGAATGGAATATCAACCATTTGTGGCGATTCCATGAAACACCAAAGTAAAAAGGTTTCTGCAAAGAGCCTTACATATTTATTATTTCAAAAGTTGGAAGATATTGGTAGTGATGCCTTAATCATTTTGTATTTTTTTTTTTAAAGTGCAAGTCTTCTCCAGGCTGCCTGACAACAAGAAGCAACAAACAGAAACAAATTTTGAGTTTCTACAAATATACACATATACTGATCTACTGATCTGCTATTTGGCGCACAAGAACTGTTATATTACAGGATATTCTCTACACTATTTTGTTTAATTATCAGAATTCCTGACCAAGAAACAAAAAATAGAAAATATTTTCTATGAACCCAAAAAGATATTTCAAGGATCTTTTTTTTCTTAACAGAACTCATAGCCATAGAATAACTGCTTTGAAATTTGACCTACAACATACAACTCATCTGTTTAAAACAAAAAGTGAGAAATCTTATTGGGCTTACAAGAAACACAATACTTGCAACTACAAAGTCAACTATTTCCATCATTAAGAATAACTTTACAAGTATTTCATACTATACTTCTAAATGTTTCCATAATTAGGCAATTATATACACTGTACATATGAGAGGAAATGCCCTATTACACTCAATCCTATTCAAACTAAAATAAAAAGGTAGAAATAAAAAACATGCACGTGGAAAACTTTTCAGCTATTCAGTTTGACTATTTTAAAATAGATGTTTGTTCTACCTATATATGGTTTCTAGAAGAATATTCCCTTGATTTTTTTAGGTCATCTGTTAATTTTAAATACAGTAATTTAACCTCTGAAATTACTCTGGAAGTCTCATTCAAGGAGACTACATGCAGTTCTATGACCAAAGGTTGTACCCTAAAATGGGAAGAAAATGGAAAGAAAAATCTCCACGGAGATCTTAAAGTACTTGATCAGAAAATAAGACTCCTTTAGTAAAAGGCAAGGGGATGAAGTGAAGGCTGTCAAAGTTCATGCTGAGCTCTCATTGTTCCTGATTAAGAAATTCTATGCCTCAAAGTTTTCCACTGCTTCCATGGTGTTGAATGCACATGTATGAATGCATTATATCATTGCAATGACATTGGGTAAAACCAGTTGGCTTTATCAGAAATAAGTGTATGTATGCATACTGAATGCATTAAGCCATTCCCTCAGAGAACTTTATAACTTCCGCCCTAAGATCTTTCAAGAAGCTATTTAAAAAAGGCATTAAGAGTTGTTAACCTAATCCTACGTAGCTTTTTCTCTGGTAATATCACACTACTAACCAGAGCATACAAAACATTTGCTAGACCAATACTCGAATACAGTCCATCAGTCTGGAACCCACATTACGTATCTGATATTAGCACAATTGAGAAAGTCCAGAAATATTTCACAAGAAGAGTTCTCCACTCCTCTACTCGTTGTAGAATACCTTATGCCACCAGACTTGAAATTCTAGAACTAGAAAACCTTGAATTACGCCGTCTTCGGTCTGATTTAAGCATGGTATATAAAATCATACATTGCAATGTCCTACCTTTCAATGAATACTTCAGCTTCAACCATAACAACACAAGAGCACACAATAGATACAAACTCAAAGTTAACCGCACCAAACTTGATTGCAGGAAATACGACTTCAGCAATAGAGTGGTCAATGTCTGGAATACTCTACCCGACTCTGTAGTTTCTTCCCCAAACCCCAAAAACTTTAACCTTAGACTGTCTACTATTGACCTCACCCCTTTCCTAAGAGGTCTGTAGGGGGCGTGCATAAGCGCACCAACGTGCCTACCGTCCCTGTCCTATTGTTTCTCTTATTCTTCTTTTATTTTTCTTATATGTACCCATTTCATGTATTCACAACTATGTATACACTTATACTTATTATCTTGTAAACAATTGGCAAATCAAATAAATAAAATAAATAAAATAAATAAATAAAAATAAAAACTTCTCATTGGCCTTAGGATGGGGTACTTGTGGAATCCCTACAGATTTGGTTCATTTAGTGTTGACGTAGCCTTTCATCAGTTCTGTTTCCTATTGTTATTTCTTGCTCTTTCTGTTTTAATTGAAAGTTGACCAGAGCTGTAGTTAGGCAACCTTGAAATCTAATGACATAAATAAATGGTAGCCCAACTCATTTATGTCACCACTAGAGACCCAAGGAAGAGGCTGAATCCTGACACATGGTATCATCATCAGCAGTTGGCATTTACATTATTTCAATAAGATACCTTTCAAAAGACAAATACATGACACTGATATCATAGGGATGAAGTGGATTTTTTTGCTTTGGATTCATACTAGCATATTGTATGTGTTTAACAAATAGGACATCTGGATATTTGCATTGTTTGAAAGGAGCAATGAAAGTTGCCTAATAGTGGAAGGATGATTTAACCCATTTTTGCAAGCCCATAGCAAGCAATTATAATACCACATATATTTTAAAAAAAAACTTGTTTGTGTGTGTGTATGCATACACAAATAAAATGGTTTTTTTTCTATATGAGGAAAAGAGATTCACAATCTTTTTAGTATATCATGGAACTGTAAAATTAAAATGAGCCCACTGATTGAACATATCATGCAAATCTAATCAATTATCGTTTATTCAACAATGTTGATTGTATGTATAGGGTTTAATACAATCTACAAAATAGAACCACTAAATTTTATTTAAATTGTAGAATGCATTTTCTAATAATATGGTCGAGGAAGCTTGTAACGTTTAGTTTTTGATGCCAATGTAATTTTTTTTTATTATCTCAGGTAAAGAAATTGACAAATCAGATTTCCTAAGCAGGTAGCGGCAACCAAAATTCAGATCCTACAAAAAAAAAAACTGAACCACCAGCCTCTAGTAACAAAAGTTCAAAGTGTTTATAAAATGTGTTCCAGAAAATCTCAATACTAGCTCTCTAGAATAGCATATTCTCTATTTGCTTTCATTTGTATTCCTGACATTGTACATTTGCACCTATCACCCACATTTCTGATGCCAAGGATAGCGTAAATCACTTCTCATCTCTCTCACTGCAGTCTTTACAATTTTAAGGAAGTGTTTTAGAACTACCATATATTTTTTTTGCATGCAAAAAAACTTCATTCGGTCTAATGTTCACTACTAAACATTTTTGCTTTTAATCATTTTTTTCTGGTTACTAAGAGTTACATGGACATGTTTATCTATTTACTATCTACAATTTGGTGGGAAGACAAAACACTCAAAACAACTTTGTAATCTGTCAAACATATCAAGTTTATATAAGTGCTATACATGAAGGGGGGAAATCAGTAAGGAATGTATAAATGAATGAACGATATTCAACTCGTACAGTGGTGGGATTCAAAAAAATTTACTAGCGGTTCTATGGGTGTGGCTTGGTGGGCATGGCGTGGCTTGGTGGGCATGGCTTGGTGGGCATGGCAGGGGAGGGATACTGTAAAATCTCCATTCCCACCCTAATCCTGGGGTTACTGCAAAATCCCCATTTCCTCCCCACCCCAGCTCCGTTCTCTTGTGCGGGGCAACAAAACAAGACCCAGCCAATCAGCTGGGACTCGGGAGTCAGAGAATAGATGGGGGCAGGAATAATCAGAGATGGTATTTGCCGGTTCTCCAAACTATTCAAAATTTCCACTACCAGTTCTCCAGAACTGGTCAGAATCTGCTGAATACCACCTCTGAACGTGTATCAAACCACCCTGTATTTTTTCTGTAGTTCTTATTCAATTTGTAATAGACAGTTCCCAAATGATACATATTCACAAGATAGCTTATATAAAGAGACAGTTGCAATCTTCTCCATCATCTATGAAAAGACTTGCCTCCTTCTCAAATCACAAAGTATTTTTTTAAGTATCTGCTCTAACATACTAGGGAATAAATTGGTTATAAATGGGAAATGGTTCAGTCACTAAAATTCTTATAACCTTATTCTTTTCATTGCAATAATTCTTGACAAAGAAAACACTGTAAGAATATTTCACAGAAAGCATTAAGGCAGAGCCTGAGATAATTTGATAAGGGAGAATTTGTTTATGAAATTTATTTCAAAGTAAATCAAAGATCCCCCCCCCACAAAAAAATCTCATAGAATACGATAATTTTATGATTCATTATACAATTTATAAATTGTCAAGGTCTGTGTATCTATTTCTGTTAGATCCTAAGAAGATTCTTTTGAATTGCAGTATCATTTTGGAATCTAATATATATTCCTAGTTTCCTACTATTTTGGCCCCTATGGTTTAGAATCAGGAGAACTATCTCATTTTTTCCTTCTTCTGCTTTCCTTGGTTAATAAATAATTAGAGAGGCTTTAAAAATTAAGCAAATTGCTTTTCCTATAATTGTTGAGGAGATTAAGTTACTATTTTGTCTCTCTTTCTTTAAAGGTCTGTGCCAAGAAGGTGTTATCCAAATTGTCTACTGTATCTCACCAACAATAATATATCTATTATTTCTCCTGTATTTGCAGGGGTGGGATTCAAATGTCTTAACAACCGGTTCTGTGGGTGTGGCCTAATTTGTAGGTGTGGCTTGGTGGTCATGTCACTGGGTTGGCGTGGCTTGTATGTAAAGATTGTAAATATTTATGTAAATATTGGATTTTTTTATTTAAAAAAAGCAACTTTTACCCAAAATCAGGCAAAGCAGGCAGGCAGATTGAGTTGCTCACAGAATCACAGATTCACTTAGAGATCTATATACAAATGCCTATATACAAATGCACAAAGTCTGGGGAACAAGCAGGGTGAACTCGAACTACGAATACATGAAGGTAAATATGATATAGTTGGAACAACAGAAACTTGGTGGGATGAAACCCATGACTCGAATATACTGGTAGAACTATTCAAAAAAACCTGACCCCATAAAAGAGGAGGTGGAGTTGCACTGTATGTAAAGGACCACTATATTGCTACAGAAATGCATGAAACCAAAGATGAAAACCACCTAGAATGCATATGGGTCAATATAAAAGAAAAAAAGAATGACATGGCCATAGGCATATATTATAGGCCACCCAATCAAGTAGAAAAAATAGATGTCCTTTTTGCCAGCCAACTAACAAACCTATGCAGGAAACACACAACAATAGTAATAGGAGACTTCAATTATCCTGATATCAATTGGAAAACTAATTCTGCACCAAGTGAGAAATCAAATAATTTCCTAACCAACCTAGCTGACAACTTTGTTGTCCAAAAGGTAGAGGGTGAAACTAGAGGGACAGCCATACTGGACTTAATTCTTACAAACAGAGAAGAAGTGATAGAGGGAGTTGAAACTGCAGGAACCTTGGGTGAGAGTGACCATGTCATACTAGAATTCAACATTACACAAACACAAGCAACAGAACATAATGACATCAGAGTCTTCGATTTTAAAAGAGCTGATTTCAATAAACTCAGAGAGAACTTGGGAAAGATTCCATGGATGAATATCCTAAAGGGGAAAACAACTCAAGAATCTTGGGAAACTCTAAAAAGTATGATCATAGAAGACCGGACCAGCACAATACCACTGAGAAAGAAAAACAAGAAATCCAAGAAGAAACCAGCATGGCTGCACAAAGACCTCTCTGGCAAATTGAAAGAAAAAAAGGACAAGTACAAAAAATGGAAAGAAGGACATACAACTAAGGCAGAATATCAGCAGATAGCCAGAATCTGCAAAGACGAAGTCAGGATAGCAAAGGCTCAGAACGAACAAAGACTTGGAACAAAAGTCAAAGATAATAAAAAAAAAGTTTCTTCCAACATATAAATAACAAGAAAAAAATCAAGGAAACAGTCGGTCCACTAAAGAGAGAATATGGCAAGGCAACAGAGAGAAAGCAGAACTGCTTAACTCATTCTTTGCATCTGTCTTCACACAAAAAGAAACTATAGCTCAACCCACCAAAAACATAACTGTAAAAGACAGACCAGAAATAAAAGTTAAAATAAGCAAAAAAATAGTAAGAGAATACCTGTCTGATCTTGATGAAAACAAATCACCAGGGCCTGATGGATTACATCCCAGAGTTTTAAAGGAGCTGGCAGAGGTCATCTCAGAACCACTACACCCTATCTTTCAAAAATCCTAGAGCACCGGGGAACTACCAGAGGACTGGAAAAGAGCTGATGTGGTTCCCACCTTCAAAAAAGGAAAAAAAACAGACCCAGGAAACTATAGACCAATCAGCCTAACATCAATACCCGGGAAGATACTGGAAAAGATAATAAAAAAACAGATCTGCCAACATCTAGAAACAAGTAAAGTAATAACTAGCAGTCAGCACGGATTTGTTAAAAACAGATCATGCCAAACCAATCTTATTTCATTCTTCAACACAGTGACTAAATTAGTAGACCAGCAAAATACTGTGGACATAATATATTTAGATTTCAGCAAGTCATTCGATAAAGTAGACCACAACCTACTTCTTAATAAGCTAGAAAAAAGTGGAATAGATAGCACCACCACTAGATGGACTCGCAACTGGCTGGCAAACTGTACTCAACGAGTAGTCCTTAATGGGTCTAAGTCTACATGGAGGGAAGTAAGCAGTGGGGTGCCACAAGGTTCCATCTTAGGCCCAGTACTCTTCAATATCTTCATTAACAACTTAGATGAGGGAATAGAAGGGGAACTTACCAAATTTGCAGATGATACTAAGCTGGCAGGAATAGCTAACACCCAAAAAGATAGGCTCAAGATCCAGATGGATCTTGATAGACTAGAACACTGGGCCATATCTAATAAAATGAAATTCAATATAGAGAAAAGTAAAGTCCTACACTTAGGCAAGAAAAACCTAAAGTACACATATAGACTGGATGAAACCAGGCTCAATAGCAGTAACTGTGAGAGGGATCTTGGAGTCTTAGTGGACAACCAGCTAAATATGAGCCAGCAGTGTGCAGCAGCAGCCCAAAAAGCTAATGCAATCCTAAATTGTATTAACAGAGGGATACAGTCAAGATCAAGGGAAGTACTAATACCACTCTATAAAGCCTTAGTAAGACCACACCTAGAGTATTGAATCCAGTTTTGGTCACCACATTATAAAAAAGATGTTGAGACTCTAGAAAAAGTACAGAGAAGAGCAACCAGGATGATTAGGGGACTGGAGGCTAAAACATACAACGAACGGTTGCAGGAACTGGGCTTGGCTAGTCTAATAAAGAGAAGGACCAGGGGAGACATGATAGCGGTCTTCCAATATTTGAGGGGCTCCCACAGGGAGGAAGGGATCAAGCTATTTTCTAGAGCACCTGTAGGCCAGACAAGGAATTATGGATGGAAACTGAACAAGGAGAGATTTAACCTGGAAACAAGGAGAAACTTTCTGACAGTGAGAACAATCAACCAATAGAACAGCTTGCCATCGGAAGTTGTGGGAGCCCCATCAGTTGAGACTTTCAAGAAGAGATTGGACTGCCATTTGTCAGAAATGGTGTAGGGTCTCCCGCTTGGGTGGGGGGTTGGACTAGATGACCTACAAGGTCCCTTCCAACTCTGATTATCTGTAATCTGTAATCTATCTTTCTTCAATCTGTTACCTGAGTCTGTCACATAAAATTTGCTAACAAGCAAACTCATAAAATTAACTTACAACACACCATGTATGTAAATATTGAATTTTTTATAAAAAAAAAAAAAGAGCAGCTTTTACCCAAAATCAGGCAAAGCAGGCAGGCAGATTAAGTTGCTCACAGAATCACAACTCACAAATTCACCCAGAGATCTACCTTTCTGCAATCTATTGCCTGAGTCTGTCACAAAAAAATAGAAGCTTCAGTCCTAAGAAAGGTTCAGGTCTGCTTTTAGATTAGCTAGAAAGCAAGAAATCCAATGATTTCCTGCTTTCTAGCTAATCTAAATCTCCCGGCACAGCAGAACAACTAATGGTTGGGGGAGGGAAGGAAAAATAGTAACTTAGCAGGCAAGTTTGCCAGGTAAGGAGTGAGTGGGCAGGCAGGGGTGGGGCCACCCAGTGGTGTGATTTGCCGGTTCTCTGAACTGGGAAAAATCATAACAACCGGTTCTATAGAACCAGTCCGACCAGGTAGAATCCCACCCCTGTGTATTTGTACCATATTTTCTTGACTGGATGCTTGTGTTTTAATTCCTGGCGCAAATTGAGCCAATATGAAGCAATATCTAGCCAAGAAAACTGAACAGTGACTGAGCAATACTTCAAATGAAAATCAATACTATGAATATAACACATAGTATTTCTGTTTTCCAAGGGGTATAAGACTCATGCCTTCCTTGTTCCTTTCCAAACACAGTTCTTTCAGATGTTTTTAATTATATTTCTCATGATCAAATATTTGAAAGCAAAATTCAAGGTGAGATTGCCTCTCATCTCTAGAAATTATAATACAGCAAGCATCAGAACTAGATGCTGTTCTATCCTTTCAACAGCAAAACAAACCAAATCTCTCTTATTTTAACAAGCTTACATTGGAGATGCTTCAGTCACTATGTTTCATGGATATTAGTTTGCCTGGGCAAATGGAAGTTTGTAATTTTGAGGCCAGTAGCCTTCAATTCTCCACTACATCTTCTTTCCTAGATATTTGTTCACGATTTTCTTTTCAGTACCTGAGAGGTGTTAAAATAACACTATTAAACTATTTTTGTTCTGAAAGTCTTTCTAAGCCTCCTGAGTCTTTTATCTGCCTCATCTGCCTTACTTCTTTACATCCCTTTTTCATTTCCTATCAGAGAACAAATTGATACAGTCATCCTAACCTCTTGCAAAAGAAAGAAGATTGCTTCGTACAATGTAAAACAATCCTAAACAGAAATAATAGGAATTTGTATGAAAATCACTCCTTTGGTTGTCTCACATCACATGTAAAGGGTACAAATGATATACAAGTTCAATTGAAGTTCCTTTCAACAAAATAAAGCCTATGCCAATAGCAAATTATTATTTGCATGCTATGATGAAGCTGCAGATATTTTTTTAAATAATGGAAAGATCTATTAAACAATCACAGCACAAGATGATTACTAACTTAACAAGTGCAATGATTCACTTAACAATTATGGCAAGAAATTCATAAAATGGGGCAAAAATTATGTAATTAAATGTCTCACTCAGCAACATAAAATTTGGGCTCAGTTGCAGTCGTAAGTTGAGGACTACCTGTAATAACAGGATCTGAGTTGGGGCACTGAGAAAGGTGAGCAAATATAAATCTCCTTCCCATCCCCTCAACTTATAAAAGGGAAAAGGGGGGAAATCTATTTATGTCAGCAAAAATATCCAACATAGGAGAAAAATAGTATGTAATTTTCATATTGTTTTAATGCAGTTAAAAGAGTCCAAATTCCAGGAATCAGGTGTTTAAAAGTAATAGGAAGGTAGATTCTGCAGTTGTAAAGGGTTATAACTGACTGTTTCAGATGTATTACTTTTTTAAAAAATGCAATCAAAGCAAGACACAACTTTCTGAATCTGAAAAATGGCACACATACTCATATATGCAATGGAGTAAAGCAACAATAAATGTATGGGGACACATTTATTTTCATTGCACTTCATCACAGCTAGAGAGGAAAGTTACACAGGGGAAAATAAATGTTGTAAAAAGAATATAAATCTTTCAATAACAGATCTATTATGATAAAATAAAAATCCCCAAGTCCCTGATATCTACAAAGTGAAGCACTCCAATTCTGCCACAGATAAATAGCTTTTCCTAACAATCACACAGCTCCTTTATCAGTGATCATACGAAATGATCTTAGATATCCCCAATATTAAAAGAACATTTTTCTTACTTTTTTTTTTTAAAGAACTTATTAAGCTTTCAGGTACAGCTGAGAAACGCTGTGTATGCCTTTTTCATAAATACAACTTGAAAATATGCAATCTGACACTTACTCTGATAAAAAAAAAAGGAATTTCTTCTGTTCACAAATAAAATTCAGCTTCCCTGACATTTGCATAAAACATATTAAAGTTATTCCCCATCATTTCATGAAAGAGAAAGCAGCAAGATGCTGAACTTACAACTGCAAACCTTCTATGTTAATGGTCCAGTTCAATCCATTCTGAATTATTCTATGTGAGCAACATGTTGATATATTTGATATTTGAGGAAGCCCATTAAGTTGCTCTGTATTACCAAGAAGAAATGTCAAAGTGTAAAGTTGCTACATACTATAAATATTCTAGATTTATCAACATACAAATATTCATATGTGCCTTTGCCCAAAACTGTTCAGAGGCCTGCCTACTTCCATTGAGTCCACTGGGATAGATAGGACCTATCTTATCAGTGGGACACTCTTTGTGGCTTATAATGTATTTGACACCAATTCTTTTAATTCATTCTGCATTTTCTGCAATGGGTTTCATGTTTATACACTTCTAACTAAAAGCCACAATAATGTTGACACAAAATACATAATTTGTGCCACGTTGTCATCAAGTAAATGAGGCAAATTTCATAATTTTGTATCATTTGCATGACACCATGTGTGTAATGTCATTTGCCTTTGTTGCCTTCATGCCTATCTTACAAATCAATTACCACACTAAATGAAATATGCCCAAGTTTTATTAGACCTAAGATGGTGGCTTATAACAGACTTCTTCACGCAAACATTTTAGAATCTGTTTGACAGAAAACTGGCTAAAACTTTTCAGATTCAGTGGCATGTACATTTTCTAAATTATACAAAAAAAAACATTTATATTATTTGCTTGCTCCACAAGACACTGCATTGAGATAGAGCAAGATCACAAAAATTGAACATAGAAAACATACATAAAATGTCAGCCCTAATACAATCAACCCTACGTCGCATCTTTCCTATTAATCAGAGTATGTGGCTTGTATTCCAAAAAAAACCTCCACATCCAGAATTAGAACTATAATGAGATAAAAATATAATGAGATGCAAATTAATATAATATTCAGAGACTAAAGTATTTATCACAAGTTAATGAATATTTGATGACCCCCTTCCCCTTCTGTTTGTTTCTTTTTTGCTACCTTTCACCCAGGCATCTGTGTGCAGTCTAGAATCCCCTCATTTTGTGGCACAGAACAGGATCTATTCAGGAAGAATATTTATTATTATATTTTATATTTTGCCTTTTTTCCTGAAGAACATCAAGCAGCAAATGGGGTGCTGGAAGGTCTCCCATTTATCTCCACAACAGCAACTGTGGAGATAGGTTGGGCTGAGAGAGGTTGATCAGCCAAGCTGATCAGAAAGGTAGGTAGGTAGGTATTTATTTATTTATTACTTATTATTTATTATTTATTTATTTATTGTCAATTGCTTACAAGATAATAAGTATAAGTAAAAAACATAGTTATGAATACATGGATACATATAAGAAAAATAAAAGAAATAAAAGAAACAATAGGACAGGGACGGTAGGCACGTTGGTGCGCTTATGCACGCCCCCTACAGACCTCTTAGGAAAGGGGTGAGGTCAATAGTAGACAGTCTAAGGTTAAAGTTTTGGGGGTTTGGGGAAGAAACCATAGAGTCAGGTAGAGTATTCCAGACATTGACCACTCTGTTGCTGAAGTCGTATTTCCTGCAATCAAGTTTGGTGCGATTAACCTTGAGTTCGTATCTATTGTTTGCTCTTGTGTTGTTTATGGTTGAAGCTGAAGTATTCATTGACAGGTAGGACATTGCAATGTATGATTTTATATACTATACTTAGATTGGACCGAAGGCGGTTCTATGCTAAGTGAGGAGCAAATAACTTACTCACCACTACTTACTATCATCTAACCATCTTGCTCTTTCAAAGGGAGCTACTGTTGCCATCACTTTTCAAGCCTATGCTATCTGACACACCCACATTTTAAGATTAGCAGTAGTATTCTTCCATCATTTTTTTGGCTTTTCATCACTTTTCTGGACATCAACAGGCCTAGTAAGCAGCATTCAACAAAAGGAATATTGGGCTATTATTTCTACACATGCAGTTTTCAAGCCTACTAGAGTAAGACTCTCCAAACTTGGCAGCTTTAAGACTTGTGGGTTTCAGTTCCAGAATTCCACAGCCAGCGTTTTGTAAACCCTCTATAAACCCTCTGGGCAATGTGAATAGAATATAGTGATTATACGTCCTTTATTACAATGGACAGTCCTTTACTTCAAGAAGCTGTCATTTAGATTTATTTTTCGAAAACCCACTTTTTTCCTTTATTTTGATTTTTTAATTTTTATCATACAAAAGTCATCCTTTAATGCACAGTCTTTCACATTCATGTGAAAAATATAGAAATTAAATTGTCTTTTTAAAATAAATTTACATATACTGTTTCATTGTAGATGACATTGGAATATGTCTTTTTGTACAGTTTTCTCTTGGTTTTGGTCTTGGAGTTTCCTTTGCAAACAAAGTTATAAACAAATTAAAATTCTTTTTTTTATCTTTTTTCAGATTTCCCCTTTTTCTTTCCTTTATATTTGCCAAGAAAATATAGTTGCAATAATTATAGTTTAGTGTTTCTAGAAAAACAGAAAACTTTCTAAAAGTGCTAAAAAGCAGCTGGAATTATTTGTAATATTCATGAATACTTTGCCATTCCATTTTTAATTAGTTATTTATATATCTGGGGGTTGTATTCATTGGTTCCTAAATTTAACAGCCAATGATTTGGGGAAAAATCCCACTTGTATATTTCTTCTGCATCTTAGGCTCACCAACTATTAAAATAGATGGACAAAGTTAAAGAGTTGAGAAATAATTTGGCAATGAACAATTGATGGATACTTATATGAAATGTGAAAATGATCCTGAAAGAGGGGAGGGCTGAGGGACAGATGCTACCTAAAAATGATCAGATAAAAGGGGAAATTGAGTAATAGAAAGAGATGAGAAAAGGATGCGCCCTAACTAATCAGGCAGTAAAAAAAATGCCTTGGAGATTACTTTCGGACTTGCAAGATTCTTTTAATGTAGCCTTGTAATAAAGTACATTTAACTCTTCCTATATTTTCTGTCTGGTTACTTGGGAAGCTGGCAATATCATTTATATAATTAATTTAAAGTGCTGCTGATTCTCTTATATATGCTACTACAACTAAAATCTCATGTCTGTAATCTTCAACTGGCTTAAATGATGCTTTACAGGGCAACAACCTTCAAACCAAAGTACCTCAAATAAGCTAACTTACAGAATGAATGAAAAATCTGAGACCCATGACTCCTGTGGAATTGAAAATTTGCAAATATTATAAAACATTTTATGACTAAAAACCACTACAAAATACTACAAATGTCATAAACCATTTCTGTGGTCAATTCCTGATATTTGATCGTGCTTTGCAGTTCAACACAGGCTTACTTCAAGACACATACAATTCTGAATATCTCTTTGACTTTTAAAAAAATTCTTCCAGTGCATTATATGCTCTGCCATTGGAGGAGGCCATTGTTGAGGAATTTTATAAGGAAATATATTTGAAATAATGACACAATAATGACACAATGGGTCAAGGATTGTCTAGTTTTCTATATTAGTTGATGCCCTATCAGAAGTTGCTAATGGCAAATGCCAAAACCCTTGGGCATGAAGAGGATATATTTCAACTGAAGGACCACACATTGTACATGAATAGAAGGACACTTCGTTTCAACTTGTATTTCAAATGTGTTATGCTTCTACGCTAGCTTAGAGTAGCCAACATAAACCATAAATCAGTTAGGTGTTCATGTAATACGCCCTATGTCATAATACTTAGCAGCTGAATTCACATTAAACTATAATAGGGTGCGTTAGATTTAGCACAATATGTGAATTCAAAATCATTTTTATTTTTTTAATTTGTCAAACGCTTACAAGATAATAGGTATAAGTATAAACATACGTAAGAATACAGGAAATAGGTACAAATAAATGGGGACAATAGGACAGGGATGGTAGGCACGATTGTACACTTATGCATAGTGCGTAAGTGGTGTATGGTCTAGCACTTTATGTGAATCCAACCAATTGTGACTTTGTCTACAAATAATCAGTTAAGCAAACCATGATTTAATACAGGGGTGTCAAACTCAAGGCTCGTGGACCAGATCTGGCCCAAGAAGTGCTTAGATCTGGCCCACGGGATCACCCTGGAAACAGTGAAGGACTGGCCCACGATGACCTGCTAGCAAAAACAGAGCTCCATTTTCAGTGGCAGAGGGTTGCAGGAAGCCATCGCTCAGAAGCCCATTTTCACTGGCAAAGCACTTGGGCCACCACAGGCACCCCTGACACAAGTGATGTCGAGCTGGCCACACCCACCCTGGCCCCCTAAGGTCAAACACAATCCTAATGCGGCCCTCAATGAAATTGAGTTTGACATCCCTAGTTTATTACAATGTGAACCCAGTAGCTTGTGTGTAATAATAAATGTTTCAAGTAGTGCCCTCTGGTGCCATCTAGCGAAATGAATCTGAGTTGCTCTTCAAGTGTTCCAGCATGAATTGCCCAGCCTTTTCATTGGCAAGGAAGGATTGGCAAGAATCATGTTTCTGTAATGTGGGACTCATGTCTCATGATAGCCATGCTAAATTTGGAATACCAATTTACTAGTGGAAAGCCAATTTGACATGGCTGTCAATGAGATGCAAATACTTGTAACATAGTATGCGGCAGACATGTATAAACAAGATAAAGCAGATTTTTAAAAGACATAAATTCTATTGGAATACTAGATAAGCATATAGTCTTTCTTAACCTAAATATCACACTTATAGAAGATATAGACAATACCAGTTAATCAACTGAGATGTCTTTTGAATAATACAATTTAAGTAAGGAAGCAATGAAAATGATTCATTCATGACAACAGAGACATTGTCATGCCCCTGTCGGAATCTAATTCCAAGCAGCTGACAGGGAGTGGGAGTGTGGCTTCGTTGGCTGTGGAAGAAACGGGGAAAGGCAAAGGTTGGCTAGGCAGAGCAGGGGAGAGGTAGAGCAAGGGAAAGGGAATTCGGAGGAAGACCTAGGCCCACCCTCTCTTCATCCTAGGGCATGCAGGGAGGAACGGAGAAGGGAGCAACATGAGTTGCGTGGCTTATGGGGGAGGAAAGGGCCCTGCTTCCCTTCATTAGCTGCAGCTGGGAACAGTGTTTAAAAAGGAAAGTTGCATATAGCAAAATTGTTGGGGGGAAATCGTGAATTATCTGGTATCATTGAGGCTTATCTGGGTTCCTGGAGTCTTCCCAACTGTGTGTGTTTGCTGGGTTTTCAAGTCTGCAATTCCTTCTCCTGCCCTGTATAGTTAATTACTGCAGCATGGTTTGTGTGGCTTTTTATTTACAGTTTGTATGTACTTTGTTTTAGGACTGAATTTCCTCCACTTAAAGACTGTCCTTGGGAGAGTTTTTTCTCCAGCCGAAGGTAACCTGGACATTGCGGACAAAGTTGGAGATATTAAAGGGACACTTCTTGCTTATTTGACTGTGTTGCCCTTGTGCCACGCCCTGAGTCCTCACAGACATTGATTTTATAAGTGAGAGAACCAGGCATTAAATATTCTAATTTTAACTGAATGAGAAGCTTGACTGAAACAAAATTTAATCATTTAAATATAGATCCCTTTTCCTTAAATATCCTACTTTTTAAAAAGGAATAAATTGCTATTAAGCCCCAAATAATAATATTCAAAACTTTCTCCCTTTATAAATGTAGAGGGAGCAGTAATATCAGTATCAGTATCTATGACATGATATTGATTATTTGCAATGATCAAGCTGCAAATGGAAGGGATTTCTGCACAAATCTGTTCATCGCAAATTGACTTTTCTCTTGTATAAGTAGAATGATAAAGGAGTTATACCATATACCAGCCCTTGGCATTAGACTATGCATTTTGTCAGGAAGTCAGAAAGCTTTCCTAAACCATCTATTCAGTTAAAAGGTTTTCTATTTTGATGATCTTGTAATGATTCGTCTCCATTTGAATATTAGATGCATTAGTTCAGTAATGGCCGCCACAAAGAAACCTGCAGCCGGACAAGATTGTGCAGGAGGAAGAAAGTCGGAAGAGTTGTGAAAGTGGTTTTTGACCGGGATAAAGTAAGAGAAAGTACCCTGGAATTTGAAAGTTGCTAAAGATAAATTGTTTCCAGAGAGAGTTACAAGCGACGAATGGAATTTTAAAAGGGAAAGTTTTTTTTTCTTGCTTTTCACTCTCCTTCCTAATGTGACAGCGGATGGAACTATAAGAGAAATCGGAAAACCTGCATTGGAGGTAATTAAATGCTGAAGGGATAAGTATTTCTGAACATTTTTTAAAAAAATCTTTTTTGCTGTGAGTGGGAAGGGAGAGGGAAAAAAAATTGGAGCAGAATTTGAAAATAAGGAGAAGATTGCCTAGAATTCTAAAGAGTTATTAAACATTAATAAGACTTCTAAAAGATATATTTTAAATGGAACTTTGTGACTAAACACTAACCCCAGAAAGAGAAAGTGAAGAAGGAGAAAGTACTTTAAAGAAACAGTTTATTTGGATTGCTTGGTGATTTTGGAACTTCTGAGAACTATCTTTGATTAAAAGCACTTGGGTGGTTGTTTGGAAAAACTTTTTCTCTCTATAATGGCATCACTTGTGGATGGATTGAAACTTGAATACCAAAAATATAAAAAGGAAGAGCAAGAAGGGAAGGATTCTCTTGGCACCCTTTTTCAATTTTTAGAAATGGCGGTTTGTACTTATGAAAAGCTGACTGCGCAACAGGATGACTGGGATAAAGAAGAAGCCATTTTTGATGAACAAGTGACTTTAGTTGGGGAAAGAAAGGAGAAAGAAAAAAAGGAAAAGGGGACTTTAAGACTTGGAAAAACAACCAAAAAAGAGAAGAATAAGGTGAAAAGTGGATACCATGTTAGAAAACAACAGAAAGGAGGAAAGCAGAACAAAAGGGAGGTGGAGAGACAAGGGGGTAAAGAGGGCAAGAAGAAGAATAAGCAAGGGAGAAAGGAAGGGACGAGAAGCCTTAATGGTGGGGAGCAAGATGCAAAGAAACAAAAATCTTTTAGAGATAATGAGTAAACCTTATTGAAAAAGGGATTCTAGAAAGGTACATAAGATTGTATTTTTATATTTGTACTTAGAAATAATCTTGGAAAATTGGGAACAATATGTAATTTAAAATGTGATAAAATATTTAGTATAATTTGGTGAAATTTCTGTCAAGAAAAGGGGAACATTTTAACGAAACAATGATCTAAAATATGTGATGTGGGGGGGGGGAATAATTATGGAAAGCATAAGTGTTCCCATAAAGGCATGATATTTAATTGAAATGGGTAAAATGTTTAATATTAATATTAAAGATTAGATTGTGTTATCCCAGTGAAATTTTTTGTGAAATGAGAGATTTGAAGTAGGAGAAGGGGGAACATTCTAATGAAATAATGATTTAAAATATGTGATGTGGGGGGGAAATAATTATGGAAAGTAGGTGTTCCCATAAAAGTATGATATTTAACTGAAAAGTAATGTGTTAAGTGTTTAAGATATAAATGAATATTAATATTAATGAATAGATTTGTATTGACATTGATAATATTGTATAATTTTAGAATATACCAAACAGAATCCCAATGTAAGCTATGTATTTTATATTAAGTATTATAAATATAGGGGAATGAGATAAAGGCATCATACTCCAATTAGTGTACAGGAGAAGTTTTCTTTAAAGAAGAAAGATAAATGGATAGCTGGAAATAGAACAGACAAAGAATAATAAATATTATGATTTGAATTGAGATGAGATAAATAAAATAAAATTTAAATTTAAAAGAGATGAGAAGCTATATAGAAAATTGAAAATGGTAATAAGATATGGAATGGTATATAAAATGAATATGAATTTGAATTTGTGTCTGTACGAAGAGTTGTAACCCGGGACTAAGCAACTTTCAGAAAAGATGTTTTTTATGTTTCTATGTTTTGTGTTTTTGTGTGTTTATGCTTGATTGAGCTAATAAAACCTTGGAGGAATGTTAGAAGAGGACAATTGAGAATAAAAGATAGAAGAGAATAAAGTAAGTCAGAAGGGAAAATAAGTATACTGAATAAAAACATATAAAATAGATAAATATAGAAAAGAAATATAATTGAATAAAAGTAAAGGGAGAAATAATGAGGAACTTGAAAGGATATGTATGTGTTTATAAGGAGATGTGTCAATGATGTATAAAATGTTTTATTTGTTTAAAATTTACAAATAACTTTCAGAAAAGAGGTTTTATGTTCTTATGTTTTATGTTTTGTATGTCTTTAAAAATTAATAAAATTTGTTCAAAAAAAAATAGTTGAAGTTTTGTGCAGTTGTCTTGTATCATATTTAAAATAAGCACCTGTATGCTTCTAGACAAAAACTGGGATTTAGTAAATAGTAAAGCTTCTAGACAAAAACTGGGATTTTCCAGGATAGCAGAAATAACACGAGCCGTGGGCTAGCAGATTCAAGCAATTTTATAAATACTATAAAATAAGATGATCAATTTGTCTCTAGGAAATACGATTCTGCGGTTCAAAGCAGACCTAATGTTGACTCAAAAAGCCATTATTATTTATAAGTATCATAAAAATGTGAGGCAGAAAAGCTGTCATTGATAGATGCCTTCTTGTTTAAAAAGTATTTTTATAATAAAGTTTCAGAAAGGAAGGAAAAAAACTTATGATGGAAAAATATTAAGATTTTTAAAACACAGAAGATGTTACAATTGGCCCTATCTTATGTGGGATATGATTTTAATTTGTTCAACACCATCACAAGATAGAAATCTTCCAAAATGTTGGATGGTCATTTGCTCTAATGACCAGCCCATGGACTGGATGCATCATGCGCTGGCCATGCCCTTGCCCGGTTTAGCGAAGGGGGTAAAAGTCCCTATGCGTCATGTGATGCTGCTGTGACATGAGTTTGAAAGCCCTGTTCTAATGGATTCTGCACTGAGGAGGATGGAGTAGATGACCCCTAAAATGCCCCTCAATTCTATAATTCTATGATTCTAATAGAAAACAGCATCAAAACACATTTGGAAAGACACAGGTTTGTGCTCTTGGATTAGATAAAGGCTGGTCTCAAGCATTGCATTAAAATAGTCATTTAACCATGGTATAAATAATGAGTTGGATTTACATTATATGCTAGACATAAACTATGGCTTGCAAACCACAAGAGATGGGTTCACACAAAACAGTGATGCAAACCAATAACTTAATGTGATATGTGATTTCAGACAGAATGTACTCTTGATTCCAACAACTGTCAACTGTCATCTTGTGAATTCTATGTACAGGAAGGAAAGTTAAGAACTGCAGTCAGAGGTCCTCTCAAAGTAGCAATTCTATTTATTTATTGATTTGATTTGATTTGTCAATTGCTTACAAGATAATAGGTATAAGTATATACATAGTTATGAATACATGAAATGGGTACATATAAGAAAAATAAAAGAAACAATAGGACAGGGACGGTAGGCATGTTGGTGCGCTTATGCACGCCGCCTACAGACCTCTTAGGAAAGGGGTGAGGTCAACAGTAGACAGTCTAAGGTCAACAGTAGACAGTTAAGGTTATCTGTCTGGTTACTTGATGCTGACAAAATAATAAAGTTATAAACTGTATGAATAAACGTACTGGTGACCATCTCCCAATCAATGTTACGTTAATTTAACGCTGGCTGCAACATCCTTTCTTTCGAAATTAAGAAACAGAATAATTTTCAATTATACCAATTATAGAATATATTGCAATCTGGGAGCTCTACTAAACAAAGCTTTAGGAAATTATATCTGCTCATCTCAAAACAGCAACTGTTCATTTGCATCAGACTTCAATTAAGATAGGTTTGCAGTATTCAAAACTATCACTTTTTTATTAAAAAAAAAAAGTCAGTTTACCATTTGATAACATTTCAAAAGATGAATATCCAATCAAATTTATGTATGTGCAATAAACATTTCATTAAAAGTCAGCTGTAACCATCTCCCGCTCCAGAAAAGTAAATTCCAGAGATTTTTAAAGCGATGAATTAATATACCAGTCAAAATGACAACTAAAGCCAAAAAACACACAGGCACCAAATGAAAATGTTTTCCTAGATGAGCCCCTGTGAGGATACAAGTCTGTTTAATTTGATGCTACACTTTCCCTGAAAGTCCTGTAAGCAGCATTTCACAGTGTAAACGCTCTTGTGTATGTTTGCTCAAATGGAATTCATTAATGGGAAATAAACGCAATAGTGACAGCTCTGTTTTGGGGGAAAAAAGTGCTCAAAAGAGCACATGGGATTTCCATTTTATTATGTTTAGAAAGATTTCTGCTTCTTTAGTGTAGTATAAATGACTATCCACCCCCACATACATACACCATTGAGAAGGAAAGGTCTCCTTGATCCCACCTGAATTCGGGATTAATTATTCAAATATAAATTTTCTCAGTAATTTAATATAGTTGTAATAAAATGTTCATTGAAATGTCTTGCTTAATATTCCTATCCTATTATTTTCTCTCACAAGTCAAGAACGTGTGTGTGTGTGAGAGAGAGAGAGAGACAGAGACAGAGAGATATTTATAAATGCAAGACAATGTAATCCAGAGGTTTATCTGTACATCTGTGATGAACTTTTTAGAAACAAAAATCAGTTCTACAGTATCAACATTTGAAAAATAAATCTTAAATGTAGAACTCACAATTGACTTTTGAACAAAGAATTTACTGCAGAATAATGATTTTTTTGATCTGAAGAAGAATACAAGTTCTCAAATAACAATCATGTAGACTAGATTTGTCTGAATTGCCTCGATGTGGCCCTTCAACCATCTAGAGGCATTTTTTTTCTGCCTAGAAAAGCAAAGCAAAGTGAAGTCAGCTTCATCTAGCGGTTAAGGTTCTGGCCTAGAAACCAGGAGACTGTGAGTTCTAGTTCCACCCTCATCATGAGAGTCAGGTGGGTGACTTTATGCTAATCACTCTCTCCCAGCCCAAATCACCTTTTAGGCTGTTGGGGGAAAATAGGAGGAGTATCACATATGTTTGCCACTTTGCATTACTTATAAAGTAATAAAGGCAGGATAAAAATATTTTAAGAAAAGCACCTTTTGGAAGCAAGATACTCAACTTCAATAAAGAGTCAATGCAGGACTGACACCCTCCCACTCCCCCCAAAATCAGATAATTCACTTTGCAGACTGAGGCACAATGTGCACAAATTCCTGCTACTCAGAGAAGACCACAAGTGTTTCACTCCACTAATTATAAATGAGCTGCCATTTTCCTGCAGAGCATTCCTTCAAATAATTGTTTCATTCAAAGCTTAAATGCTCCTGCAAAAATTTGTCAGCATTATGATAATACTATTTCTTCCATTTATCCAAGAACAAAATTCAATATATCATATGCAATTATGCAATTCTGTATGCCCTTATGCAACAAGAACACAATTCCAATCTGACATTAGTATATTTAGATTGGATTTATTTGTTTTTATTGCATTTTCAATCAATGAACCACAAATCACATTTGAGTTTTATGGCAACATACGAATCCAGCCAACAATGATGTAAACTATCTGATGACTGTCCAAGACTTTTTTTTTCTTTGTAATCAATTTAAATACAATTATAATTTGTTTCTCAAAAGAACTCTTTCTATTGAAAGAAGGTCCCATTATTTTTCTTATCATCTTCTTGCATTTTCCATTATATCCATAGATACAATTTTCTACCTATTATTTGAATTTCTTAAAATTAAACTGGAATGAAGGAATATCATTGTAATAAATCTGGTTTAGTCATCTGAATTCAGTATGACTTTGTAACAGAGTCTCAAACATTCCAAAGTTCAGCTGCATCGTATACAGTAAGACTAAAGGAATGCTGTAAAAACATATCTTAATCCTAGCAAAGTATCTGATCATGTCCTGTGTTGGGTCAGACATGATATCCCTATAACTAAGGTGGAAAAATGTGAGATGGCTGTTTTATAGTCCAGACTATTTGAAAATAGTTAAACAAGCAACCCCAAAGATACTTATGATGTTATATTGTATTATGAGCCTTGGTGGCGCAGTGGTTAGAGTGCAGTACTACAGGCTACTTCTGCTGACTGTCAGCTGCATGCAATTTGGCAGTTCAAATCCCACCAGGCTCAAGGTTGACTTAGCCTTCCATCCTTCTGAGGTGAGTAAAATGAGGACCCAAAATTGTTGGGGGTAATATGCTGACTCTGTAAACCGCTTAGAGAGGGCTGTAAAGCACTATGAAGCGGTATATAAGTCCAAGTGCTATTGCTATTGCTATTAGAGGGAAGTATCAAGTAAGGCTACTCTATGGTTTTATTTTTGGCCCAGTGCTCTTACATATCTTTAAAAATGATTGAGAGAATAGAATGGAAAGGTTTCTTATCAAATTTGCTGATGACACTAGCTGACAGTAATCTGTAAATATGAAAAGACTATCATGTGCAAGAAGAGATATAACCTGTTCTTTGTTGACTGTGAGAGCAGGATAAGATTGAAATTAAATGAAAAGAAATGCAGTTGAATATTACAAGGATTTTTTCCCCAAAGACCTGTTGAACAATGGAACATTTTGTCTAAAACAATAGTTAACCTCCATCACCCACATTTTTGAAATAGAGGTTGCACAGCCACCTGTTAAGGATGGTTTACTAAATCCCTGCACTGAGAACTCCTCAAATTCATACATCATACATTCAGTGTATTTTAAATTAATGAGACACTCTTTATTGAATAATCAGTAGTACTTCCGCCTAGTTTTGTCTCAGCTAAGAAGGTTCCATTTGGTTATTGGCAAACTAAAAAATAATAGTAGGATTTTAAACTAGATTGAGAAGTTGATGAAAATATCCTAGAAGATGAACTATTTACATAATGTAAGCTAGAAAGTTAAATAGGTTTGTTGATGTAGTCATTAGCAGTTAAGAAAAACTCAAAAGGTTTTTCTCATACCATACTGAGTATGGTACACTCAGCATGTGCTGCATGAATCAATGGTAAGTCCTTGAAACCTGGTTGAAGCTACTTGAAGCAGCAGTAATGGAACTGAAGAAAGTATCTGACAGACTAGGGATGCAATTTTAGCATTTAGAAGTGGATTATCAAAACTGTTCTTCAAGATCCTGGATAGATCTCTAGAAAAATAACAATTATTCAAACCAAAGGTTGGTGATAACTGTTCCTTCCTAAATTCTGCAATATAAGTGGATAATTTTGCATTTGTTTAATTTTATTTCCGAGACCTGAGTCTTAATCTCTGCTTGCTAAGGCTTCAAATAACAGGTAATGGTCTGCGTGAAGTTTGCTGACATTTACAATAATCATCAAATCCAGACTGACTATTAATCACAACGTCATGAGATATTGAAATGTGCTCAAATCAGGACATTTTATTTAGTTAGTTACAAATTAGATTCCAACAAAATGGGGCTTTCAATGGTTTTCAAAGTAATATGAACAATGTATAGATAATGATAAAACTGTCCAAACAGTGATATGTAGCAAGTAAACTAGGACATATCTACTATGGAGTTTATCATTTTTTGAAAGAAAGAAAAAAGACATTTCCTTGAGCTAGCAATTTTCTTTTGGGTCACATTAACTATGTATAAATACATTCCCAAACTTTAATCCAGATGATTACTGGAGCATTGAATAAGTACATTGATATGCCTCCCTCCCCCTTATTTTGGTTGCAAATTATACTCTTCCCTTCCTTTCAAGATTTTGTAATAAATGGAAGCTATTCAATTAGATCCAGAGGGGCAGCTTTTTGTGGCCCAAATGACACCACAAATTAATGTGGGGCTTTGGAGCTACTTGTAAATCTGTTCCCCTCTCTCAGTGTTGATTGCTTTCACTGATATGAAAATTAAAGTGACCATTTTACTGAAGACTTTTTTAGGGGGGAAAAGGGGTCTGAAGACTTTCTGGTCAATAATACAGGACAGATAGATGACCTTTGGGGCTCCTTAGAATCTCTTCTGCAGCCCCCCCCAAATCATCAGAACATTTTTTTCCTTCCATTTGGGAAAGAAATTGCATGGGCGTTTGGGGATAAACAATAGCAAAATCAGTTACAATGTTTTGTTTTAAACAAAGAATCTCACCTAAAAATCACAAAGCAAACATTCCTAACTCAGAAATCTCTAATATAGCCTGTATGTCTTATCTCCCCACACCTCCAATTAAATGTTGGTTGTTCCCTCAAAGGATTGTCCACGCTTGGAATAGAAGCTGAATCCATCTTTATTAGTTTTCAATTTTTTTCTACATTTTATTACATTGTACAACAACATTACTATAAAATCAGAAAAAAGGAAACCTGAAAATAAACCCAGAAAATTTTGTTTAAGACCATTCTAAACACATACACAAACACACATACACTACAAATCACTAGTTTGTAGAAAATATCTTATTCACTATATTATTATCAAGCAGTAAAAGAGAAAAAGAAAAGGTCTTTTATAACAATAGAGAAATATGATTAGGTTCTTTATTTCTTTCTCTGAATCCTTCTCATGTATATTTTGAAAACAATCAGTGAAGATTAAATGCTTTCCCTCTACTTTAGTTATTGTCCTTTTTTTAACCAATAGGGGTTATAGAACTTACTAAAGATCTCAGTTTCTCAGAGAAAAGGAAATATTTCTATCACATATTAATGCCAGCATTCTACAAGCCTAATCTTTCAGCCTTCTGATGAGAACATTTGTTTTCAATGAGGTGCATGAAAATTTAGCTTGAACTTCAGAAAGGTTCAAAATACATTGAACTATTCATGAAGTGACCATTCAAAGTTACAATGGCACTGAAAAAATGTGACGTATGACACTTATGACCACTGCAGCATTTCCATGGTCACATGATCAAAATTCAGATGCTTGGCAACTGGCATGTATTTATAATGGATGTAATGTCCTGGGATCATGTGATCACCTTGGAGGACCTTCTGACAAGAAAGGTCAATGTGGAAGCCAGATTCACTTAAGAACAGTGTTTCTAACTTAAAAACTGCAGTTATTCTCTTAAAAATTGTGGCAGGAAAGGTTGTAAAATGGGACAAAACTCAATAACTGTCTTGCTTAGCAACAGAAATTTTAGGCTCAATTGCGATTGTAAGTCAAAGAATTCCTGCAAATATCATGTTTTGGATTGCAGAAGTCACCTAAACACCAATAACTATCATTGAAGAATTTATAACCAAGCTTTGGAAAACATTGAACAAAAAACTTAAAATCACTAAAATTATAAGGGTTAGTCTCATCTCTGTCCTTCAGACTTCCTTTCCTTCTGACACTGAGAGAAAATAGGGCATATTTGTAATAAAAATAAATCTAAAATAGCATTACAATATAGTGATAGGCTTGTTCCAGTTGTTGGGTTGCATTCATGCAAGCAATGACCAGTGTGAACAGAAGTACTTTTAAAGAAATATTTTGTTTAAATATCAATGCAATTGTGTCTTAAAAAATATGAGGCCACAATCACTGAATTTTAAGACCCTAAATCCAAATGTACAAGTGAGAGTCTCTCAACAACATCAGCAGAAGAACCTGTGATGATGAATTTGGTCTGAAGCTCAGTGTTTACACCTTGCCAAAAAAAACCACATCTGTTTTACTGTATGTGCTGATTGGTATGGAATAACCTATATTCTCTATTTAAGTACTAATCAGTGGCTCAGTTATACAGGTAGTCCTCAATTGCCGACTGAAATGGGGACTAGGAACTTTATCATTAAGTGACCCAGTCGTAAGGCGCAAGCAACATCATGTGACTTGTGTTGGCAGTTCTGGCAGTCCCAGTTGACATCATTAGACAAATTCTTTGTGATCGCAGCATGTCACATGATTGTCATTGGTAACCCTCTGCTGGCTTCCCCATCGAGTCTGCTTTTCAAAAGCTGTAATTGTGAGCTGAGTCTCAAGCACCCAAATTGTGGTCTCATGACTTTGGGGACACTGTGAAGATCATAGCTAGGTGGACCTGTCATAAGTACCCCTCGTTCAGCATTGTTGTTCCTTGATACATAGATGTTAAGTAAATATGTAATGCATATATTTATCTAAAACAAATAAAGATGGCATGTTTTTGATGCCCCCCCTCTCTCTTGCACACACATTCACACATTATTTCGTGCTAGCTAATTTGCAGCACTGATTAGTTTCCCCATCCCATCTTGCAAAAAATTAGAACCTTTCACACATATATTAGGTTTACAAATCATGCTCAGCTGTGGTTTGTTTTACTTTTACTTAGAATAATGTATCCAACTACTTTAAACTAAGATTTAAAGCTTAACTTATATATGAAAGAAGTTACAATTAAAATAAATCCTTATTTGCCGTGTTATTCAAGGTCTTGTTATATTTGTTACCATTCTTTAAATTTGGGCTGTTTTGTTTTCACATGGGAACATGATTCCAGAAGAAGTTAACATTAAACCCTAGGTAGTATATAACTATCCAGGGAAAACATTACTAGGCCCAATTTCTCTCCTCATCTCAAATAAATCGATGGGTGAGATGTGCATGGAATTACTGTGTTAGTGAAATCTATGGCACTGTCACTTTCTGTATATGAAACTCTTGCTTAACTCTGAACTTATATTTCAGAGCAAATTGAGAGAATAAGGAGTAATTGTGTGCCTGTAGTTTTTCCATTCTCACCAGTACATTTAATTAACATGTTCTTTGAGTTCTGTATGCTTCGGATGAAGATTTCTATCAATGCCACAGTTCCCAGCCAACCACTGTCTCAATATCTAGCACAATGTAGAAAGTATTGCTTTTTTTGTTTTGTTTTTATAAGCAGAACTTTTTCCTCTAGTACCAGGGATCATTATATGAATGACATATAAAGCTAGGCTTGTGAATACAATGTTTCATTTTGCTTAAAGTATTTAACTTTGGGATTATATTTGCGATAAATGGGAGTTCTGTACAAGTTTAATGAATTTGTGAAAGTACAATGTGTATTTGATACCCTGATTTAATAGAGCTGGACTGAACACTGGGATCTGAAGCTTCCTTCCTGGGACAGAATTCACAATGGGATTTGTAAACAGCTTGACAGGTGAGGGTTGTTGGCAGCTAGAAAGCAGAGGGGAAAAACGAGGTGATCTCTTTTTAATTTTGTATTATATATTTGACTTGACGACCATGTTAAATGTTACGGAATATTAAACAGAAAATGTAAAAACTCTGCAGCATCTGGCATACAATTGAATGAATGCGGCATAAGTCACTTTCATGGCCACAACAAAATCAAATGTTATATTTTACTACATGGTTTCAAGGTCTGTTAATCTTATATCATAAAAGGATAGCTGGGAATGACTAATCAGAAAGCTAAACTCCAATTATAGGAGACTGTTAGGAAGAGACAAACAACATAATGTGTCAGTCTGCAGATAACTTTTCTGCTCAATGCAAAAAGAAGAGCAAGTATGAATAGCAGCTTTTTCTTGCTCATTTGGCTTGCCAGTCCTACCTTTCTGAGCCTGGAAGATGGAATATTTGCCCTCTCCTTACTTTTTATATTGCAAGGGTAAAAAATGCAAGACAATTTCATCTCTATTGTACGTCTACTAGAAGAACAATATATATATATATATATATATATTTTCCCACCACACTTGCTTCCGAAGTGATTTTCAATACCATTGTTTATATTGTAGTTTCTGAAAGAGATATACTTTCCTTCATTTTTTTCCCCTTTTAAGTATCAATATATTATTTATAGTTGCTAATCTTAACTGCACTGCATCTGTTACTGTAGACACACTGAGCATTTGTTCACTGGAAAAGAGTGTTCACAGGGAACAGGAAGGGGAAAAAAGAAGGAAAGGAAGATGTCTTTTCTTAAAATCACAGGCAGAGACTGCACAAAAATACATATGTTCGCCTCTCCGTCCCTCATTTGTTTCATCATTTTATTGTTACAAATGTATATCCCAGTCTTCTTACTGTAGGACATCGATGTGCTAAATTAAGTCATGGAAAAGTATAAACTAATCTGAAGCAGAAAGAATATCAGTATAGATAGTACTGGACTTACAACCACAACTGGCACTGGAGACCAATATTTCAACTGTTTTTACAGTGGCTGTTAACCAATTCACATGGTCATTAAGCCAATTCACTGTCCCAAATGGGTGTTCTTTGCTGGAAACCAGCAAAAATCATCCCATATTATGTCATGAAACAACAACACTCTGCAACCAGTCCTAAATGCATACCATGTGACCAAGAAGAAAGCACTGCAGTGCAAAAAATTTTGATGGATGGAAGTGTTTTATATACTATAAAGCAAGGGTGTCAAACTCGATTTCATTGAGGACCACATCAGGGTTGTGTTTGACCTCAGGGGGTTGGTGTGGGTGTAGCCAGGATGGGCGTGGCTAGCTTGACATCACTTGTGTCATGGGTGCCTGTGGTGGCCTGAGCGTTCTGCTAGCAAAATGGGCTGCTGATCTCCATTTTCACCTGGGATGGCATCCTGCAACCCTCTGCTAGTGAAAATGGAACTCCGTTTTTGCTGGCAGAAGGTTGCAGGAGCCTGTCCCAGCTGAAAATGGAGACTGGCAGCCCGTTTTTGCTGGCAGAGGTACCACAGGCCGATCCTTCGCTGTTTCCAGAGAGGTCCCATGGGCCAGATCTAAGCCTTGAGTTTGATACCCCTGATGTAAAGGATCCTTTCTCAGGCCATCGCAACTTTGAATGGGTTAACCAATGGGTTGGAAGTCAAGGACTAACTGTAAGGGAAAAGGCTGCTTTAGTGTAATTTGTACAAATGGATGCCATCATTGTAGGGCAGGACACAATATCCATTTTAGGCTTAAACTGAAGGCTAACCAGATGTGATATATGTAAAGGAATTGTATAAACAGTATTCAAGGTACCTAATCAAAAGAAAAGAGAGACTGGAAAAGAGAGACTGCTGATGAGAAGCAAATCAAGTGAAAGACAATCTAATTAACTAGATGGTAAATTTGGAAACCATCTCATTAATAAATCCTCAGTGCATCTAATAATTTTTCTTTCTCATCATTTTTATGGCTAGACAAAAAATTGTCTGAATATACTTATTCCTCTTTTCTTAAATGCTGTATTAAATCTGGGGAAGATTTAAGAAGTTAGCCTTTTCTTCCTATTTCCCACTGTTACCAGGTTTGAAGAAAGAGAAATTGTAGAGTCCTTACTCTGGATTATGTGAAGCAGGGGTGAGTTTCAAAAATTTTAGCAATGGGTTCTGTGCCCGGTTGCTGGGTGGGTGTGGCCATGGTGGGCATGACCTAGGCGGCTCATGCACCATGGTGGGGGAGACGTTTTTGCCCTCCCCTGGCTCTGGAAGCTTTCCTCAAGCCTCTGTGAGGGCGAAAATGGCCTTCCCGGGCCCCAGAGGCTCTCTGGAAGCCAGAAATGGGTCCATTTCCAGCCCTCCCGAACTTCCTGGAGGCCCATTTTTTGCCCTCCCCAAGCCTCCGCGCACGCCCTGTACTTACCTGCATCCAAAATGGGCCACATGGGGACTCGTGGGAGGGGCAGGGTGGGGTGGGCAGGGCCAGCCAGGCGTGGGATTTGGGGGTTCTCTGAACTGTGCAGAATCTTAGCTAGAGGATCTCCCGAGCCACTGCAAAACCCCAGCAGCCCACCCCTGATGTGAAGTATGAAGTTGCTTTAATAGCATATAGACCTGTAGACACAATATAAACTGAATTGAATGAGCCTTATCTCAGGCGGGCATGCATGAATCAGACAACATCCACTTTGATTTGCTTTTAATAATAGACAAGAAGGTAGCTAGAAGGTTACCAGACTTTCATTTTGTTTATTCTGAAAACTTGCCAATTGCTCTTATCTGTGTCATGCCCCTGTTAGAATCTGATTCTGAGGGAGGGGAGGAACAGCCAACAGGGAGTGGAAGTGTGGCTCTGGAGGTTGTGGAGGAAACTGGGGGAGGGCGCAGGCTGGCTGGGCATTCAGAGGAAGACCCAGGCCCATCCCCTCTTCATCCTAGGGCACACAGGGAGGAGCAGATAAGGGAGAAACGTGAATGGCGTGGTCTACAGGGGAGGAAAGGGCCTTGATGCCCTTCATGGGCTACAGCTGTGAGGACTGTTTAAAAGGACAAACTGCGCATGGGCCAGTGCTGGAAGCAAAGCATGAAATACTTCTAGTCTTTCAGTTCTTATCTGAGTTTTGGCGTCCTTCCCAGTGTGTGTATTTCAATATCTATGGACGTCTTCAAGCCCTTATCCTGCCTTGTCTCATTAATTCTTCAGTGTGGTTTGTGTTGTTTTTTTCTAATTATAATTTATATGTATTTTGAGTTTGAACGGAAGTTCTTCCTTTTCGCAACTGTTTGTGGGGGAGTTTTTTCTCCAGTCAATGATAATTGGACCTTTACAGCCAAGTTGAACGAATTAAAGGGACTTTAGTTTTTGTGACTTTGTTGCTTTTGTATCCCACCTTGGGTCATCACAATCTGACTGAGCTGTTCAGTTTTGGCAGGAACCTCCCATGCAAAAACTCATCCTCAGAAATCCCAATGTATACAGGGGGAACAGAAAAAGACCAGGAGTGGTTTCCTCTGTTGCTACCTCCACTACCACCAAGATCCTGGTGCTGCAGCTATTCATCACTCCACCTTTCCTTATTAAGTGCCTGCACTGAAGACCACAGCAATAGTCTAAGGGTCCTTCTCTGTGTCCTCCTTTTTCAATCACACCAACAGTCGTAACAGTCATAATAGAAATAACCAAGATTAAAAAAAAAACTGGCAGGAGTGGACAGCATGTGAAACTCTGGACCACAAGGCAGAAGAAACTTGGCATTAATTTGATTCTTTAGAAACCCAGCCCCAGAAAATCAGGTCCAAGCTTAGGACATAGCCTTGTCATTCCATGAATATGTCTTTTAAGTTGATAGAAGTGGTATACAGTATTCTTCTTTTTAGGACAAATGCATACTAGAGAAAGCAAGGAACAAACAAAGGAATATGCAAAAGAGAGGGCTTGCATATTATATTATGCCCTTCTTTTTTTATCTTGCTCCTGGATTGGTAGAATTCTAGCCACAATGAGAAAAGCTTGAAGATTGCATAGGCTGTGACAGCAAAGAAAAAGCTTTCTAGGCGGGTGGACATTCTCTCAGGCAAATAAAGGTAAGATTGGAAGTTGATATTGTATTCTGCAGAATACAAACATTCTTATTTTTTAAATGGTTGATGCGCTAAGAAAAGAAATTTTGAGGGTACTATATTGCTGGTTTTGAGTGCCTTCCCATCCTGTGTTTATTTTTTTCTAGATCTAAGTTCCAATGGAAGTATTTCAAAGGCATAATTGCTAAAGGAGAGGCAGGGAGAAAGATGCTTACAACGGGGAAGTCTTGAAATGTCATTTCAACTAGCTCTAAAACTTTATAAAGTCAGATACCCCCACAGAGAGGCTCAGTTTTCTTTTTTTATATATATACATAGTTCTGAACGCCAAGAAAAATGCAGCAATTCATTTGTGTGGTTAACCGGGCAATAAATAAACTACCACTACAGATCTTTCAAGATTGTTAGAGCTGCATTCCATGGAAGAACCTTAAAACTTATCAGTTTCTTTGTAGTACTTTCATTTCAATAGACTGGCTAAATAAACCCTGTTACCTTGTCAGCATCAAATCTTCAGCAACCTTTTTTTTAGTTTGTTTGGTTATTACAATGTATAGATCCACCTGCCTCATAGTACTGACTCTTAAAAGATCTTACCCAGTCTTGCATTCCACTGTCATGTAAAACACATCCTAAAATACTCCCTTAAACATGTAAACGTGGGTATAAAGTTACGTCCCCATCAAAATCTACTAGTTGTCTTTACTGAAATCTCAAAAGTTATACTTTTAAGATCAGCTTTTAATGCCATACTTTATATTTGTCCTTGCAAAGAGAAATGTTCCTATTCCTATTTAAGGAAATAAATTCATGAAACAGATTCTCCATTCATACACAAGGACATACCCAAGGCAGAGCCTTGATTTTGTATGCTGCTCACTGAACTTGTGAGAATAAATGAAATAGGTAAATTGGACACTTAAATTAAAAAATACCTTGGATCTTCAAATCCAAGGTTTATTGCATTAAACAGAGTAAATGGTTGAATAAAACCAATTATGATTCATTCTGCTGCAGCCCACAAATAGAAAAGGAATAGAACATTCTGAATAATTAGTAATGTTTTATTCAGTATTTTTAGGGACATCTAATGAATCTCTGAAAAGAAATAATGTTCACAATTCGTATGCTTAAGACTATTGTTTCATCCATTGCATTTTCTAGCAGAGCTGGGGAAAATCCCTGCCTAACAGAAAAGGTACACAAACTGAGTTAAGTCTCTCACCAAAGAACCTAAGTAAGTTCTAGTTGGCAATCTTTATATTATAAACCACCTCCCCACAAAAGAAAACCCCAACCAAAATCTCATAAGATTCACTTGAGATTACTATCAACCTCATGAAAACTCATGGTTCTCCGATGTAATTTGGAAACAAGGATAACCCTGTAATTCAAGTCATATACAAGAGAGTGAAGCCCTGTATTATTTGATAAAATGCAAGAATAGAGAGTCAGAATAAATAAGTGTGCATTGCCATGGATGGATACCAGTGGTGGGATTCAAAAAAAATTACTATCTGCTTTGTGGGCATGGCTTGGTGGCGTGGCTTGGTGAGCATGGCTTGGTGAGCATGGCTTGGTGGGTGTGGCAGGGGAAGGATACTGCAAAATCCCCATTCCCTCCCCACCCCACTAACCTGCTTTCCAGCTCCGTTCTCCTGTGCAGGGTAACAAAAGAAGACCCAGCCAATCAGCTGGGACTCGGGAGGCAGAGAATAGATGGGGGTGGGGCCAGTCAGAGGTGGTATTTGCCAATTCTCTGAACTACTCAAAATTTCCGCTACCGGTTCTCCAGAACTGGTCAGAACTTGCTGAATACCACCTCTGATGGATACAAGAAAAAGAGTTCCCAAACAATTTACCGAATTCATTTTAGCCTAATTGTAAATTACCTGTATTAGGTATAAACAGTAATTGATCTAACTGTTCAGAATTGTAACAGTAAAACGATTACAATTACAGGTAGTCCTTAACTTACAACAGTTGATTTAGTGATTGTTCAGAGTTACAATGGCACTGAAAGAAGTGACTTCTGACCATTTTTCACAGTTACAACTTTTGCAGCAGCCCCATAATCACTTGATCAAAATTCAGATGCTTGGCAATTGTTTCATATTTATGACCGTTGCTGTGTCCCAAGATTATGTGATGACCATTTGTGACCTTCTGACAAGCAAAGTCAATGGAGAATCCAAATTCACTTAACGACCAGGTTACTAATGTATCAACTGCAGTGATTCACTTAACAACTGTGGCAAGAATGGTTGTAAAATGGGGCAAAGCTCACTGAACAAATGTCTCACTTAACCACAGAAATTGTTGGCTTCATTGTGAACCAGTGCATGTTGAAATAAAAAAAGTAATCCTAACTTAAGGAGTGTGGACATTTTTTAAGATGTGAAAATGGCTCATTCGTTCCAGGGAACCATAAAGGACCTGCCAATATTGTAATGTTTTTATATAAAATAATAGCATGACTACACTTGGAATTCTGCATATACAGTACTTCTCGATGTGGCATTCAACAAGAATATTATACAGCTGGAGGAACTGCAGGAAAGGGAACACACTTATCACTAGGGAAGTCCTCTGTGAAGATTGCAAAACTTGGCACTTTTTAGTTTACCAAAAAAAAAGTTTGTAAAACATATTGTTTATAACATTGGACATAGTATGGAGGAAATGAGCTTTCAAGTCACGTCTTGTCATGCCCCTGTTGGAATCTGAGTCCGAGGGGGAGGTTGAACAGCTGACAGAGAGTGGGAGTGTGTCTCTGGTGGCTGTGGAAGAAACTGGAGGAGGGCATAGTCCGGCTGGGCATTCAGAGGAAGACCCAGGGCCACCCCCTCTTCATCCTAGGGCACACAGGGAGGAACAGAGAAGGGAGCAACTTGAGTTATGTGGGTTACGGGGGAGAAAAGGGCCCTGATTCCCTTCATTAGCTGCAGCTTGGAAAACAGGATTTAAAAAGGGCGTTTGCGCACAGCACCTTGCTGGAAGCAAAGTGTGAATTATTTTCGTTTGTTAAGTCTTATCTGGGTTCTGGTGTCCTCACAACTGTGTGTGTTTCATTATATTTTGAAGTCTGCAATTCCTTATCCTGCCCTGTCTCGTTAATTGGTGCAGCTGTGGTTTGTGTTGGTTTTTATTTATAATTTATGTGTACTTTGGATTCAGACTGAATTTCTTCCCTTTAAAAACTGTTGTTGGGAGAGTTTTTTCTCCAGCGGATGATAACTGGACATTGGGAGCCAAGTTGGAGGTATTAAAGGGACTTTACCTACTTTTGTGACTTTGTTGCTTTTGTGCCATGCCCCGAGTCATCACACTTCTCTTACTATTAGACCTTAGAATTATCAATTCCGAAAGCTTTAGCACTAGCAAAAGAAAATATTCCACTCTCTTTAAAATATGAAAGTCATTTCCATAAGATGTAGAGACAGCTACCAATTGTGATGTTTTTAAAAGTAGTTAGAGACATCCCTGGAATAGGAACATTCCTTAGACACTAGTTACTATGGCTGTATTTTCATCATGATCAAAAGCAACATGGTGTTCAGCAGCACACAGACCCTTGTGAGAAGCAACAGAACACTCTCGCCACCTTATCTGGTCTTTATGGTTCCAAAAAGAAAGGGAGTCCTCAACTTACATTGCAACAGTGCTGAAAAAAGTGATTGATGACATTTTTTCACAGTCATGACCATTGTAGTAACTCCATAGTCAGGAGATCAAAATTCAGACTCTTGGCAACTGGCATGTCTTTATGATGGTTGCATATGATCACCTTTGGCAACCAACTGGCATGAAAAGTCAATGGCAAAGCCAGATTCACTCAACACTCGTGTTACTAATGTAACAACCGCAGCCATTCACGTAACAACGGTGGCAAGAAAGGTAGTAAAATGGAGCAAATTTCAACTATCTCACTAAGCAACAAAAAAATTGGACTCAAAGTTATGGTGGCAAAGTCAAGGACTACCTACATGTTGGGTTGGGAACCTGTTGTGATAAACAATTTTGGCCAATATAGGTCTTTCCCATGATCTAACAGGAATATTATTTATCTTTCTGTCTCTGTGTCTTGCTCTTCCTGTCTGTCTGTCTGTCTCTTTCTGTGTTTGTGTGTGTGTGTGTGTGTGCAGGGGTGGGATGCTACCGGTTCTGCCCGGCACTATAGAACCGGTAGCTCTGAAGAGCAGCAGACACCGAAACAGTTCTGTGTTTGTTGCTGTTTTGCCTACCTGCCTGCCCGGGCTCTTACCTGACCTTTATTTCTTGATTTTTCAACCTCAGCTGCTTTGCGCAGCACAGCTGCGGTTGAAAAAGCAGGGGAAAAAAGAGGCTTTTCAAATGCTGTGCACCTGTGCGCAGCACTTTTCAGCTGTCCGGGCAGCACAGCTTAAGGTTTTTTACACGCATGTGCAGCAAAACGTAGTCACCGAATTAGTAGTAACACCGGCTGAATCCCACCCGTGTGTGTGTGTGTGTGTGTGTGTGTGTGTGTGTGAGAGAGAGAGAGAGAGAGAGAGAGAGAGAGAGACCTTCATCCCATTCAGTTTACAATTTAGCTAAAATGAGATTAACATGAAAAGGAGTTAAGAAAGACACAAGACATGAAGAAAGACAAGTATATACACACATAGAGACATCATTTCAGTTGGAAAGAGGCCTGGAAAGCTGTAAAAGACCAATCTGTTGGAGTCTGTTTAAAATCTTGCAAGCCTGCAACAACAGATCCTGTTCCAATTAAAGCTTCCCGTCTCTCCAATTGCTTTTATTTCTTAAGGGAACAACCTGGCAGCTGCAGACTTGGCATCTTCATTATCTCTAGAGAGAAACTTTACTACTCCCTTTCATGAGGTGGCAGTAGTTGTGCCCTTCCTGGCTCTGATTTGAGAGAAGAGAGCAGAGAACAGCTTATTTTGGCAAGAGAGAAGTGACAAATGATTCAAAGGTTGTACTGCAGCCTTTGTCCTAGATGAAATCCGCCTTCCTTCTTTAATATCTCCATATTCCAATGACAGGCCCAATAAGAGCTGTAGGAGCAAGAACAGATGGGAGACATACTGTTACTGCTACCACCTTAAGCTGCTGCTCTCAAGACTGAATGACACATTTTAAAATATTAGTTTTGGAGGTAGCTTATCTGAATAAAATTCTTTTTTATTTGCTAAATTAATTCCAAAAAATAATTATAAATGGTATTAATTGATTATATTGGCCAACCACAAAAATTAGTATTATTATTATTATAGGGGAGAGGGAAACCCCCTCTAGTTTCTCACATTATCAGTAATTTTGCAAACTGTCTAGCATGCCTTTTGCCTTAATGATCTTTGTTTAGTCAGCTAAAATGTTTGTAAAGCTTAGCCTTTACCTGTAGGGAAGATGCCTGTGACTTTGTAATTTATCATAAGAACTGCGGCGGCACAGTGGTTAGAGTGCAGTACTGCAGGCTACTTCTGCTGCCTGCCGGCTGCCTGCAATTTGGCAGTTCAAATCTCATCAAACTCAAGGTTGACTCAGCCTTCCACCCTTTCGAGGCCGGTAAAATGAGCACCCAGATTATTGGGGGGTAATATGCTGACTCTGTAAACCGCTTAGAGAGGGCTGTGAAGCACTGTAAAGTGGAATATAAGTCTAAGTGTTATTGCTATGATCTGTTTTTCCTCTACTTTTTCCCTGTTTAGCCTACTACAATCCTTTGAAATTAAGGGAACCAGTATAGCCTATAGTATTTAATGTAGTCTAAGCACGGACATTATTACTTACAGATGTTCACAGTGAAACAGATGTGAACAACCTATTCTCTTTTCTGACTATGTATTAGATCACTTGATTATGTGCCATGAAATTGGTGTTCCTGGTGATCATATAGATAGATTTTCTCCATGGTGATCTTTCCCAATCTGGTCCTTCAGTCCTTTCAGTTATGTTCTAAATGTCACTGTTACTGAGTCCATTCACCTTCTTGCTGGTCATCCTCATCTTCTCTTTTTTTCCATCTTTCCCAGCCAAACAGCTTTCTCCAATAATTATATATTAGGACAGTAATGTAACTATGTGTGCTTTATTTAAGCCTGGCCTGAATCAGGGTCCCTCTACCTCATTTCAGTTAATACTCTCTATTATTCTGCCAGTATTTGGAAATGGGGAATGGTATTAAATAAGAGATAATGATGTCTTCTTACTTGTTGCCATTAAAGCAAAGATTTTGAAGTTTAGGAACTACTCCTCTGCATTGATTTGCCTAAAGTTATAAAGATACAGAGATGCTTTCTAGAGTCAGTCTATGGAGATATTCTCTAAGTCTACAATAATACCAATAGCAATAGTACTTAGACTTATATATCACTTTATAGTGCTTTACATCCCTCTCTAAGTGGTTTACAGAGTCAGCATAATGCCCCCAACAATCTGGGTCCTCATTAATGTTATATAAAAATTCGTGACAGAACATATAGAAGTCTGTGCATCTAGCTTTTACATACCTCAAGAAAGATTGAAAGTAAGAGGCAGTAATTTCTAATGTGTTTGCTGTCTCCACTATTTTTGAGACATCTGCAAGTTTTATAATTGTATTTCTGCATCTTCATCTAAATAAGTTGAAGAGCACAGGGCCTAATGGAGCCCTGCAATATGCCACTTGACATTTCGTTCCAGTTTGACATGGAGCTATTGAAGAATAATTGGGGATATTTTTCAACCAGCTCTGTATTCATTCATCAGATGGTAGCATAGTCCAGCCCACATACTCTCATATTTTTTAAAATAATTTCATGGAAGACTTTGTCAAAAGCTTTTCTGGAGGGAAGATATACTATGTTCATCAGATTCTCATGGTCAAGTTAAATTGGTTGCTCTGTCAAGAATGGAAAGCAGGTTGCTTTGGCCTGACCTTGTAAATCTATGCTGATTTCCATCAAGCAATCTATTCTTCTATATATATATAGTCACAAACTGACATCTTATTCATCTATTCTATAATTTTGCCTAGTATTCTCTACACTAGGATATCCTGTGGTCAAGTATGTATTCATGATTGTGCTCAAATGTCCCTTCCATGAAAATTCAGTTACTCCCAAAAGTTCTGCAGCATTTACTTCTATCAGCTATTCCGCTCAACTTTTCTTCAGTTTTTGGGTAAACTGGGAAATGAACCAATCAGCACAGCACTAAGAAATTACTAGAGATTTTGCACTGTTCGCCAAGCTAGTTTTCAAACAAACCTGGGCAAATGATGACAGATCCATTATTATTAAGTCTGTCATCTCCAAAAATTCTGGAATCTGGTATAAAAAATGTTTTTCTTTCTTTGTACTTGACTCTCATGCTCAAATTCTTGAACCTGAATATATTTGTGCACTTCCTTTATATATAACGTCCTTCTCTTCCTCTTTTGACTATTATATTCATTTTGTACAAACTATAATCCTTCAGTCTTTATTCATTCCTCAAGATTATATATTCCATTCATAATCTTCATCCATCTGTTTCAGTAATGCCTACTAAACAATACTGGCCTTTCTACATTAAGACTTCTAGTTCTTCCTTTGTTCTCTATAATCTGTTTGTTTAGTGTACAGGACTCTGGAATCCTTTGGTCATATAACTTTGTTATCCATTTTGAATTTACCAGCTCATTACTGAGGGCCTTCTCACCTTGCATACCCCTACCAGACACAGTACCATATTCTAGACTTTTTTTCTCCCTCCCTCATAGAATTCAATTTAAAGATTTCTAGACTTTTTAAAACAATTCTCTCCTATTTATTTGAATTATATCCTGCCTTTTATCAGGAATCACATTTCTGCCGGCCCCTTTTGCACCAACAATACTGACTGCTAACACATAATATTAACATGAGCCTTGAGATGTAGCTTCTTTCCTCCACCTCAGAAATTCATTCGCCTCTGAAATCACAAGGATGTTTATTTCTAAGGGCAATTGCTTTGCACTATTGTATCTTAAGTATGCCAGCTTGAGCACTTGGAAACGGTCTTCAATGAAATTAATACATTGACAGTTCTCCAAATTCTTCCCAAATCAAAAGAAAAACATTATCCTGTTTTCCATCATTGCCTCTTCAGCTCCTAAGGAATAGGAAAGCAGAACTTGGAATTTGTTTCTCAATCAGAGCCCTCATATGCAAACATATAGCTAGGAAATATTAGCAATCAAAGTCAGATAAGATTTGGAAATAATCTTATAATAATAATTATATATATATATATATATATATATATATATATATATATATATATATATATATATATATATATATATATATATATATGTTTTCTTAAGTTTTCATGGGTACTTACATGTATGGTGTTCGGCTTGGTTCGGGTATTTTCCCACGTCATTGTAGTTCTTTTAAAGTTGTAGCAACATTTCAGCAGAATCTCATCTGCCATCATCAGGCTTCTGTATTGTGTCCGTCTGTGGGTCAGACTTTTACAGTGGTTTCAGATTTAAATTTGGGGCAGCCTATTGCTGTGCCAGAATGGTTTTTTCTTCATCCTGATTGCAGCCATCCTTAGCAACCCCAAAGATAAATAGCAGCCATCCTTAGCAACCCCAAAGATAAAATTGACCTGGAAAACCAAGGCATATACGAAGTCCCCTGTGCATCATGCCCGGCCACATACATTGGACAGACCAATAGAAGAATAAGTACCCGCCTGGATGAACACAAAAATGCAGTCAAAAAGCTGGAACACACTTCCTCACTAGTCCAACACATGGAAGCTACAGGTCATAGCATCAACTTCAATGGCACCAAAACCCTGGCCACTATGGAAAACCCTAACCACAGAGTCATCAGAGAAGCCATAGAGATTGAAAAAAGACCAGAAAGCATGAACAGAAGAGATGATTCCACCAGGCTGTCAATCATTTGGAAGCCCGCACTCACAAACAAAAAAATCTTCACACCACAAGCCAGGCAAACACCTGGGCACAAACAGATCCCCCCTGATACCTCCAGCTCAAACACACCCCAACCAGGCACCCAGATGAAACCCAGCTTCCTAACTAATGATAGCCGTCCATTTACCCGAAGCCAAGCTGCACTAAAGGCCTCCATTAAAGTAACACAATGCTGCCAGCCAATCAAGATACAAAAAGAGCCAAAAAACAGACAGAAGATATCAGAGACACCCATCAAGCAGAACACAGCAAACTCCGAGACCAATAAACACAGACCAAGACTCCCAACCAATCAGGATGAAGAAAAAACCATTCTGGCACAGCAATAGGCTGCCCCAAATTTAAATCTGAAACCACTGTAAAAGTCTGACCCACAGACGGACACAATACAGAAGCCTGATGATGGCAGATGAGATTCTGCTGAAACGTTGCTACAACTTTAAAAGAACTACAATGACGTGGGAAAATACCCGAACCAAGCCGAACACAATTATTAACCAATCCATTATCCTCCACTTAGAGACAAACAACCTACTCTCCAATAAACAATTTGGTTTCAGAAAAAAACTATCCTGTAATCTGCAACTCTTACACTGCAAAAACATACGGACTACACAACTCAATCAGGGCAAAACAATAGACACAATCTACAAAGACTTCTGTAAAGCCTTTGATTCAGTGGTGCACGACAAACTACTCCTAAAACTAAAATCTTATGGTATCTCTGGACACCTACATAATTGGATAGAAGCATTCCTGTCAAACAGACAACAAATGGTCAAAATTGGGAGTGTCCTATCAAATTCTGTACCTGTCAATAGTGGTGTCCCCCAAGGCAGTGTTCTAGGACCAACTCTCTTCATACTCTACATAAATGACCTCTGTGATCATATTAAGAGCAACTGCATTCTTTTCGCTGATGATGTAAAGCTGTTCAATACCACAGACAATACTGCTACCCTTCAAAAAGACCTCGACTATGTATCAGAATGGTCAAAAAAATGGCAACTTCAAATCTCAACAAATAAATGCTCTGTCTTACATATTGCCAAAAAAACAAACAAACCAGAAAATAAAATACAAGCTGAATAGTCAAGATCTTGTTGATGATCCAAGCTCTGCAAAGGACCTTGGAATACTCATCTCTAATGATCTAAGTGCTAGAGCCCACTGTAACTACATAGCCAAAAAGGCATTAAGAGCTGTTAACCTAATCCTATGTAGCTTTTTCTCTGGTAATATCACACTACTAACTAGAGCATAGAAAACATTTGCTAGACCAATACTCGAATACAGCTCATCAGTCTGGAACCCACATTACGTATCTGATATTAACACAGTTGAGAAAGTCCAGAAATATTTCACAAGAAGAGTTCTCCACTCCTCTACTCGTTGTAGAATACCTTATGACACCAGACTTGAAATTCTAGACCTAGAAAACCTTGAATTATACCGTCTTCGATCTGATCTAAGTATGGTATATAAAATCATACATTGTAATGACTTACCTGTCAATGAATACTTCAGCTTCAACCATAACAACACAAGAGCACACAATAGATAAAACTCAAGGTTAGCCGCACCAAACTTGATTGCAGGAAATACGACTTCAGCAACAGAGTGGTCAATGTCTGGAATACTCTACCTGACTCTGTGGTTTCTTCCCCAAGCCCCAAAAACTTTAACCTTAGACTGTCTACTATTGACCTTACCCCTTTCCTAAGAGGTCTGTAGGGGGCGTGTGTAAGCGCACCAACATGCCTACCGTCCCTGTCCTATTGTTTCTTTTATTTTTCTTATATGTACCCATTTCATGTATTCATAGCTATGTATATACTTATACCTATTATCTTGTAAGCGATTGACAAATCAAATAAATAAATAAAATAAAATAAAATAAACATATAAATCAAGGTAAAGCTTTCCTAACTCTGCAAAAATCAGAGTCTTATAGTACAAAAAAAATATTTCTACTTTATGTTGCAGCGCAAATGCTAATTATAGAACTAAAAACAAACTATCTCCTATTTCATTTTAATCATGCACAATGCTTGCATACATTATTTAATGCCTCTGTATTTTAAAGCATCCAGACAACCAGCAGGTGTTCGAGTCTGCTAAAGTAGTAGCATTATTTTGTTTCAACGTACTGCTACACTGTCTGAGGCTGAATAAAGAATGCCAGCTCACGCAACTATGAACAATTTATGATGCAGCTGTGAAGATGTTTTGATTGGTGTATACACAAAATGAGGTAGCTGGATAGATTGTCAATTACCAAATGCATCAATTTTTCTCATCATTATAGAATTATTATGCCTCACTGGAAAATATTCTGATAACTTCAAAATACCAGTAATTCTCAAGGAGAAAGATAGATCACCCAGTCAAGGTATTTTTCTCCAGAACCAAAGTATTCATTAAAATATTTTGGTAGTAAACTATGTTGGTAGTTAACTTTGGATCTTATAGAATTCCAGCACCTCAAATTACTGGTTTTGAAAGACGTGAAATAAGTTGGGAGACAAGGTTCATGCTAATTTTTATACAGTATATCTGCTATCACTGTAAAGGTGGTATTCAGCAGGTTCTGACCAATTCAAGAGAACTTGTAGCGGAAATTTTGAGTAGTTCGGAGAACTGGCAAATACCATCTCTAACTGGCCCCACCCCTATCTATGGGGAGGGAATGGGGATTTTGCAGTAACCTTCCCCTGGAGTGGGAACGGAATGGAGATTTTGCAGTATCCTTCCCCTGCCATCCCCACCAAGCCATGCCCACCAAGCCACGCCCACAGAACTGGTAGTAAAAAAAAACTGAATCCCACCACTGTATAACTGGAATAATTGTAACCCTCTAAATAGAATGAATGAATGAATGTTCTTTTGTCCTCTTAAGGGCACCTACTTTTCTTTTTCCATTCTATTCTATAAAAGAAACGGTTGCCTTACATTATTGCTTCCCAAATTTTTTCTTTCCCAAAACTATTGATCAAAATGGCTTATCAAATTTCAAGGATCGGTCATAAGTATCTCTTCTGCAGCACCATATTAATTTCACCAAACCAAAAGTCATAACTCCAAGACTACCTGTATTATAAAAACAATATCACTGAATGATCTTTATGTCACTTCAATAAGTTAGATTTCATTATTTCACTGAGTTTCATTTTATTAAGAATATTATGGGAGATTTTTGAATAAATTTTTAATATATGCGCAATCATTCAATAAGTCTATTTAAATGTTCATGTTGTGATGGGTTAATAGATACCCAAAGAAAAATAACTTTTACCCAAGTTTGGGCAGCACTGCCTTACATAAAAATCAAGTCAAGTTTTCCATGATTTTGCTAATCGTTCAGTTTTGGTCATACTTGCCTTTGCCATTTTAAAATAACAGAGTCTAATGACTGTTTGATCAATTTTGTGAAATCTCCACAATTATATTCACAGCTGTTATAGGAAGGGTGATATCTCTCTATGTTAAGGAAACCCTGTTCATATCTCCAACATAAGTTGATCAGTTGTTTTTTAATCTAGTGATAGGTTTTAGTACCATGAAAATTGCTTCTAAAATACAATACAGCATACCCCAATCTTTCGGTAGTCCAAGAGCTTAAAGACTGTTATTTATGAATTGCAAACACTTATTTGAAGTATAGCAGTTTATATTCTATATAGTCTCTCTGCCTGAGATTAAAATAAATACAAGTGGAAGGACTTCATCACAATGGCTAAAATGTCTGGGAATGATCACTCTCTTTTTAAATTACAAAAGAAATGGAAAACCCTCTTTTTCCAGACTAGCATTAATCAAATTGAATTACTAATTTTCTCTCGTTCCTGTTTATATTTCAGCTCTGTGATAAATCATTGGTGGATGTTTACTCTACTATTACACAGTCTACTTTGCTTTAAATTTGACTTTTAAGCACACACCTTCCAACATTCAGATCAACTGAACAATGGATCCTTATCTTAGAATTTATCTTAAAAGGTGCAGGCAAGCAATACATTACACTGTATTGCACACCAATAATGATCCAATACCAATTTCAGAGCACTTTTCTTCTATTCTATAATATTTCTATCCATTTTATGACTTATGATCAATTTGTCCATTTCTCGCTCTCTGAATCCCTTTTCCCTTCCCCTCCCTCTCTCCTGTGTTCAGGGTGTAAAATGTGCACTCAGCCCTCAGCAACTTTCCAATGCAAAGCAAATGACAACCACATTCAAATTAAACTTCCTCTGTTTCTCTCTCTGTGTGTCTCTCTCTGTCTCTCTGTCTCTGTCTCTGTCTCCCTCTGTCTCTCTCTCTGACTGTGTGCATGTGTGTCACAAAAATACGATATAAATTAACTATCCTGGGCATCATTCTATTACTATTTTTGCCTTGGATATATGAGCACTCAGGCAAAAACTAGATTCTCCTATGGCTCTTGCTGTTGCTGCTGCCGCCATCTGCCCATGGAGACTGATTGTTCTGTCTCTCCTTTCAAGAGTTCCTGTAGCATAACACCCTCAATTTTTCACACCATTTGGTTCCCACTTAACAGCTTCCTCTAGAAACATGTTTACCAGCACCTGGAACACACAATCGATTTCCAATACCCACAGCCATTCTTTGTAAGCAGTAACTCTCTGAAATAGTCTCTCTTTATTTCACTGGTCAGTTCTCTCATTTTTAAACACCTCATATTTCCATGCAGTAATTTCCCATTTATAAGCTCTCAGCACCAAAATGTTTTGTTTCTTCATTTTTTTTTCACATAAACTGACCTTGGTTAATCACAGCCACCTCTCAAATGCATTCAGTTTTCAGTTTTCATTTCACCAGTCTTTTACACCTTTTATGTGCTTTTCCCTCAATGTTGTTGAAACAAAAGTGAATTTTTTTTTTTAAATGTAGCCGAATTGACAAATATTCACTTCTGTTCCAGATCTGTCTTGTCTTGTCTTGTCTTTCTTTCTTATTTAGGCTTATATGAGGCAGTCTGAGTTCATCACAAGGAAGTGCTTTGCAACATTGTTCTCTTAAGGAAGCAAAGAAGCAATAGGCTTTAGAGTTGGTGCCTTTGAGCCACCTTGACTTCTAGTGCACGGGCCAGTCCCAAATGTATGAACAGCCCCAGCAATTTTCTGAGCAATAATGTTGGAAGTGGCTTGCCATTTCCTTCTTCCTATCTTACAGAGAATGCCTGACCCAAATCATCCAGCTAGCTTTATGCCTTAGGCAGGATTAGAATTTGTGATCTTCCAGTTTGTAGCCCAGTGTTTTTAATCACTCCATCCCACTGGTTCTTACATCCTGCTTAAGCATACACAAAAGCCTCTTCCAGCAATTGCAAGTACTGGTAGAGTCCTCAGAAGAGGTAAATTATATTTATTTATTTATTTATTTATTTTATTTATTTGATTTGCCAATTGTTTACAAGATAATAAGTATAAGTGTATACATAGTTGTGAATACATGAAATGGGTACATATAAGAAAAATAAAAGAATAAGAGAAACAATAGGACAGGGACGGTAGGCACGTTGGTGCGCTTATGCACGCCCCCTACAGACCTCTTAGGAAAGGGGTGAGGTCAATAGTAGACAGTCTAAGGTTAAAGTTTTTGGGGTTTGGGGAAGAGACTACAGAGTCGGGTAGGGATTCTTTTCAGCTTTAAAGGTTAAGTAAGTGGATGGGACTCTCTTTTTTGTTGCCATTTGTGGGCTCAAAGTACACTCTACCTGACTTACTAGGCCAGGAAAGGTGTGTTCAGCTGTATTTGAGAGGTCTTCAAACTTGGCAAGTTTAAGACTTGTGGACTTCAACTCCCAGAATTCCTGAGCTAACATGACTGGAGGAGGAATTCTGGGAGTTGAAGTCCACGAGTCTTAAAGCTGTCAAGTTTGAAGGCCCCTGGGCTAATGCTTCCTTAAGGAGGGTGCTGTGTGCTGTGTTTTTTACCTTGAAGGAGAAAGTGATGAAACCCTCTTGAAGACATCATATCTTGGATAGCTACTCTAGATACCCATCACTCAATCTTCCTTTTCTAGGGAAAGGTTTTGGACAAAATGTATATCATTACATCTTTGTTATTCTTCAGTCCTGAATTTTTTCTATCTGTCTGTCTGTCTGTCTGTGCATGCACAAATGTGTGCCCTTTTTTCTAAGTTATTCTTAGCTACCCTGCTCCTGTTCTTATATTGGTTTTCATAGATAAGCTTTGGCAAAATCCTCTAGGAACTACTAGGGAAAATGTCATAAGAGTCAGTTCCTCACAGATGAATTAAATTACAAAGAGAAACCCAAGCCGGGAAAACTACAAGAACAGAATTCTTAATAAATATATAGACTTATGTATGTCACATATTTGAATACTGCTTCACTTCCAATATGCTCTTGGTTTGCTGGATCTCAGTTTAATAAATTTTGATATAATAGACATATTTTATTCATATACTACCAGCATTTAATGTCTATGTTTTCCAAAGTACTCCAGGCAATTTATGTTATCTCAATCCGTTTTCACCATTTGCATCAGCCCATGGCAGTTGTGTCATGACACAATAATACAAATGATATTATTTGAATTATACAAATTATGTGAATGATGCAAATGATGTATTTCAAGGTTGAATAACTTAAAGACCTCTGAGAGAGAAACTGAGGATTTGATGTAGGTAGTCCTCAACTTATAACCACTTGCTTAGTGACCATTCAATGGCACAAGGGCACTGGAAAAGGTGACTTGTGACCATTTTTCACACTTATGCTCATGTGATCAAAATTTGGATGCTTGCAACTAGTTCATACTTATGACAGTTGTTGTGCCCCTGGGACACAGGATCACCTTTTGCAAATCTTCTGACAAGCAAAGTCAATGGGGAAGCCAGATTCACTTAACAACCATGTTACTTACTTAACAACTGCAGAGATTCACTTAGCAAGAAAAGTCACAAGATGAGGCAAAATTCACTTCACAACTGTCTCACTTAGCAACAGAAATTTTGAGCTCAATTGTAGTCATAAGTTGAAAAGTACCTGTACTGCATTTCAAATATTAGCTTTCAGTATATGCAGGAAAACTGCAACAGAAGATATTAACAATCAACTTGGCCAATAACAGTGAAGGTAGTCTGCCAGGTATCTTGACCTCAAGTTGTTTGGAGTCATATATATTTGAAGAAGAGAACCTTGAATCTTGATCAATAGTCAGTTGACATCCAGAAATGTCATTAGCTTTGGGTGATGAAGCCCTTTAGGACTGAAGAAAACTAGCAGCTGTCTAGAGCTTCATTATCTGTAGAGACATTGCAGGAAGCCAAGATCATGGTTGGAGCTAGAGTAAATTACAATTTATAGTATTTAAAATAAAAACACAGTCTGGTTTTGTTTTGGTTCTGGAAGTTCAAGAGATAAAAAAAGGATGACATAGAAAAACTTAAAGATTGCCAATTGCATTCAACTGATCTGGTCCAGCATAATGCATAAATGCAACAAAGCACCCACAGAAAAAGCAAATATTGATTTTTTTTAAAAAGGAAAGAAAAGGAAGAGGACAAAATATGACATGCAGGTGCCTCTGGGATCTCTTTGATATTTTTTGAAAATTCCATGAACATCTGTTTGGCTTTCACTCTGATCATTTTTCCCAATTCTGATCTGACTGTTTCCTGCTTGGTGATTAATCACTTGGCAGTTGACAAAAGAGCCTGTTACTTTCTATCTCAGCAGAAGCATCTATAGGTTTAATTTGCAAGTTTGCATTGTAGAGGAATTTAGCTTTCAGAACACTGTTTTCCAAACAGTTTCCCATACCCCAGGGCCTTTTCTACTAAGTCTTTTATCCCCAGTATGAAAACTATCATATGTGTGAGGTGCATTTTTTTAATTTATAGATCTAGGATAGGTCAGATGAAGGAACTATAAGCAGACAGCTTGCTTGTTGCTTGTCAACTATAAAGCCTTCTCTTAACAGTATCTTGGCATTCACACAGCAAGTTTCATTTCATGAGGAATGAACATCATGTCCCTTCTCATGCTGTTGTGACTTAGTAAAATTTGCTTAATAACTTGTGTCTATGATTTATTTGTGTATAAGTCATAGATGAGTAAAAATATTTACTGGCTGTTGCATATATAGTCTATGACTCCTGATTCAGATCTATACAGTTAAGGTTTTTTTCCATGTAGCACATGCATATTTTTTTTAACATTCCTGTCTATTATTCTTAACTCATTGTGGTGTCACAAATACATAAAGACATGTTGGAAGAATACAAATATTGAGAGAATGTGGCCACAACACTTGAAGGAAATGCTTTCTAAACTTTTAAAAATGACTGCTCAGATTTTGCATCTTGAGGAAGAAATTACAATTTTATGAAGAAATTGATAAGAGAAATATCCATGAATTTATTATATGAAACATTTGAAAATAATTAGGCAATTAGGAAAAATATCCTGTATGAGATCTGTATGCTTTTTGATAAGAAAACGAAGTGAAAGACAAAATATAGATTGAAACTTATTTGGTTTAAAACTTTTAGCACAAACTTCTGTATTCAAAATGTTACTATTAACCTTTCATCAAGATCTGTGCTGTGTGTGGAATAAGATAAGAGAAAATAAGAATAAGTTTATGAAAAAAATATATTTTAACTTTATAGAGTTTAGAACAAACATCTGATGCAAACAATAGACACAACAACTTGTAAATTAAGATCCAAGGTTCAGGAAAATGAACAAATTCTCAGTAAAAGTTAACTTTCTGCATATTCTACTACCCCAAAGAATAATCAAATAAATTACAATTGTTGAAATGTGGTATTTTGATCAAAAGGGTATGATTACAATAATGAAAAATAAAGCAGAAAATGTAGAATATCTTATTATTTTGCAGTGATGTGCATGCCAGTAAAAAAAATTTTTTTACATGTACTAAAAGGAAGAAGCTTTTATTGGAAAGTTGTGTGGAGAATAAAATAAATGATTTATTTGCTTATTAAGTATTGTAAGCAATAAAAAAGACTCAGAATCATGATTCTTTCACGATTATAATATTTTATAGTCTGAATCTATCAGGGTTCTGGTGATTGCCCTAATTTGAAAAACTGAAATGTTAAATCAGTTACTTATTTGGGGCAAACTTTACAAGTTTTAGCAAACTCTGTACTGATTAATGAAGTTAAGATTTCCAAGAATTTGATTCTGAAGTTAAATTTTTCAGATGACTTATACCAGTGACTGATTTAAATCTCATTAATTTATACAGTATAAAATCTTGTAATATGGTAAAAGAGGAAAATATAACCCAGGGCATATTAATACGCTATTCAATTGGATTTCAGTCCACAGGTATCTCCTGAGAGTTGTGTCCCTAGAATGCCAATTGCACTGAGAATAATATTTGAAAAAGAACTTAAATGAATGAAACAATAGGAATTAAACCAAAAGTAGAGAATCTCATAGTATCAATAAATTCAGTAAATTCTATAATAATAATGGGAAAATGGGAACCATTTAGTGTAGTGGTTAAGGCACCAGGCTAGAAACTGGTACAACATGAGTTCTTAGGCACAAAACTAGCTGGATGACCTTGGGCCAGTCACTCTCTCAGCCCTAAGAAATAGGCAGTTGCAAATCACTTCTGAAAAGTTGCCAAGAAAAAGGCAGGGATTTGTCCATCCAGCACCCCTCCCCCAAAAAGAGAACAAATACGAAATTATCTGTTTTGAGCAATTTTAATTAAACTACTTTGACATTTTCAATTGCCAATTATTGATAAAATTACTGTAGGAGAAGAAAAGGAAGAATCTGGAGGTGGAGTCAAGAGAGGAATCAGTCGGGAGTTATTACATAACCACAAGTGACCCAAGTCCAAACCCTTCCCCCAATAGAATTCCATTAACTCTTATCTAGCACCAATTTAGTGCTGACCATTAGTTAATTGAATTATTGTGTATAGCCATGAGCAATAAATGTTAACTGAAACTGAATGTGTAGTCCTGATTCTTTGCATCTGACAATTACTAGTAAGCAGGAGTGGGATTCAATTTTTTTAGCAACCGGTTCTGTGGGAGTGGCTTAGTTGGTGGGCATGGCTTGGTGGTCATGTGACTGGGTGGACGTGGCTTGGTGGTCATGTGACTGGCTGGGCATGGCCAACTCAATATCACTCACATCAAGGCACGCATCTCCTCGCATGGCCTCTCGTGACTGTGGGGATGCTGCAACAGTCGTAAGTGTGAAAAATGATCATAAGTCACTTTTTTCAGTACCATTGTAACTTTGAATGGTCACTCCACACAAGCAAAGTACCAGCAAAGGAGGGGAAAAAAACTCCAGAGAAGTTCCAGAGACAGGAAGTCTAGTCCTGCCAAGAATGTAATAAGGATTAATGGAGAGGCAGTTTCTGTAAGCAACACCAGAATGTTTCCTTCCTGCCTTACTTACAGGAATAGGCCAGTAATTTCTTCTAACAACCGGTTCTCCAAACTGCTTAGAATGTCAACAACCAGTTCTAGCGAATAGGTGCGAACTGGTAGAATCCCACCCCTGCTAGTAAGTTAATGGCTAGAACTGGAAGCTAATTATGGATTTTGGCATATTTGATTATATGAAAGTAATTAGAAGCATTTAAACTTTTATTTTGAAGCCACAGATTTAAGCAATTATTGCTGGATATTTCTGCTACATTTCAAAAGAGAAATTTGAATCAGGATGTACTGATTTTATAGGGCATATAATGGTACTATTTAAGCTATCTCTAATATAAAATTGAACAATGTCAAATTTGTATTGTTGGAAGATAAAATTAGGCAGTATATTGTTTTGGATATATCCCTTGAGAGTGAGCCATAAATTAAATTGTAATTTCACACAGAAATCTGTACCATGCACAACAATTAAATCTCCATTCCCTGCTCTTAAAATTTATTAAAATTTATTAAAATTCTCCTCTGATATTTTTTTTTAAATCACATCTGTAGTTGGTTTGCTTTTTTCTTCTTTTAGGGCCAGTCTAATGAAATGAGAAATTATAATTAGAGCACATTTTTTTTCTTGATCCATTTATAATTATTTAAAGACCAATAGTATTTTAAAAATTGCATACTCCCTTCCATTTTAAGAGTACTGGAAATATCACACCAGGCTTAAAGCCAGTGATGCTTCTGTCCTACTATTTATCTCACTCTGAATGTATAAAAGAAAGGGAGATTATTTTTAAGTAAAATGAACAGTCTAGCTAGCATAGCTTCTATATTGTCAACAGGCCTGTCTTCATAGCAGATCTTCTGCCTTTCAGACACAACAGGTCACTGTTAAATCCAATGGTCCTATACCAATGACAGATCATTTTTTTACACTTACAACCATTGCGGGCTCCCCATGGTGATGTGATTAAAATTCAGATGCTTGGCAAATGACTCATATTTATGATGGCTGCAGTGTCCCAGGGACATGTGATCACCTTTTGCAATCTTCTGATGAGCAAAGTCAATGAGGAAACCAAATTCACTCAACAACTATGTTATTAACTCAACAACTGCAGTGATTCACTTAACAAATCTGGCAAGAAAGGTTGTAAAATGGGACAAAACTGACCTAACAAATGTCTCACTTAGCAACATTAATTTTGGGCTCAATTATGATCGTTAAGTTGAGGACTACCTATATAATAATATTAGGATAAAAGATGGCTAATCTGGGGGTGAAAGAGTGGTTGTGTACTATGCTAATTCAGTAATCCAATGCATTTCTCATTTGTTTTGCACCTTTCCCCTAGTTGTACATTTTGTTTTTCTTTTGGGGGGTTTCACAAAGCCCAAACCTCTTTCTGAGGCTTTACAAATACTTAAACCTGGATGACAAATGATAATTGCATGGAAATCTGAGGTGAACTTCCCTTTATTTGATATTAACCCAGCTTAATTGGAGAGTGACATATTTAATTCGAAGAAAATAAGCACCCCCATAGCTTGCAGTTCTCATCTGGTGGATAGCAACTTTCCAATTCAAATCGTTATTAAACCAATGTGATCTCTGAATAATTACGGCAGTCAACAACAAGAGATTTTCTGCACTTTTAAATGCTCGTTTCCCATTTCCTCAGCTAAAGATGAAGCCAAATTAAGAAATCCCTTTCTGGATTTCAACCACTTCCTTTGCTTTGGCTGCAGTCGTGGCTTGGTGTTCTGCCCAACCTAAATTTACCATGACTTCCAGTTTGGTAGATTCCCCTGATTCTTTATCCCTCTTGGATCAATTAAAAAGAAAAAAAAAAGAAAACACCAAACTTCATTATTTTGCCAGTCTCTTATGACAGAAAGAAAAAGTTCTGAGTCTGTTGGTTTTTTTTAATTTTGCATAATTTAAAATTTTTGTTTTTCTACTTATCTTTTCATAACCTGTAAGCTTCCCAGAATCACCTTATTAGAGAAATGGAGGGGAGCAGATATAAAATAAATAAATTATACACATATACATGCACGCGCGCGCGCACACACACACACACACAGTAGTTTTGCCTCATTTTAAAAGCAAAATAAAAAAATCTGCATCCTTCTTTGCCCTGTTCTGTCAACAAACCAGAGGGAACAAAAGAGCAAAAGCCCAATGTTTTACCTCTTCATAAATGGCAGCAGAAAGTATCAATCAATGGCCAGGGATGGGAAGGGAAGGGATGTTCCTACTGCAGATGCAGTAGCTAAGAGGAATGGAAGGAATTGAAATGCATCACAAACATAGGTCATTGTCGGCGTGATTTGAGCTGGCACAAGATGGAAACACTACTTTAGAAGCAGACAAAAATCAGAAAGCAGAGGTCAAAGACTTCATTTGTGGCAAGGATGGATGGGCTGAGGGTGGGTGACATGTGTCTCCCCCTTCAAAAAGGATGAGGCCATGGTGATATTAAGCTGGTTCGCACTGGATCGGGCGAACCGGTAGCAAGAATTTGGCATGGGTCGCCGAACCGGTAGTAAGTTCTGGCTGGCCACACCCCCCCACCCGGTTGCCCTCCCGCCCGATGCTCTCTCACCCCGCCCTCCTGCCTGACATTTGCCTAAGGTATTTCTTTCTTTTATTCCCCTCCCGATAATCCACTGTAGTTAAGATCCCCATGGTAAAGCCCAGGAAGGCAAAAATGGAGGGAGGAGCTCAGCCCCCGCCTCCATTTTTTGCCTTCCAGAGCCCCAGAGGAGCCTTAGGGGAGCAAAAATGCCCCCCCCCCCGAGGCTACTCTGTGGCTAAGAAGCTCCCCAAAATGGGTGGGGGCTGCAAAAAAAGCCACGCCCACCCAGTCACATGGCCATGCCCAGCAAGCCACGCCCACAGAACCGGTAGTAAAAGTTTTTGAATCCCATCACTGGGATGAGGGGCTTATGACGGAAATGAAAAACTCTCCTATAGTTTCCCAAAAAACTGTGCTGTAACAGATCTCCCATAAATTCTGCCCTTCTTTATACATACTAACTTCCTATAGCTTTGCAACATAATTTAAGTAGCCCATTTCAACCATCAAATATGACCATGCACACTTCACATTAGCATCAGCATATTGTGCAAAACCAGCAATGTTCAACCTATCCACTGTGGCACTCTGGGCTCAAAGCCATATCAGCTAGGCACACACTTTCAAGTCCTTGCTTCTTCTGAGCTATGTGGTGTCATTTCTAAAGGGCAGGAGAGAGAAAAAGCTAAATTGTAAAGTATTTTTCATGGTTGTCTTCACATAACATTAGCAAAGAAAAGAACATTACAGCAGAACCAACAGACTTGGTCTGGCTTTTTTGTATGTAAATTTTCTGGCTGCTTCTCAGTCAAAACACACTTTTCTCCCTTATGGATAATGCATAGACTGTGACATCCTATGAAATAAAAAAAGGGACATGAGAATGAAATCCTAGAATTGCAACACCACTTCTAAGCCAAGAAATGGAAAAAAGGAGAGAAGGAAGGAAGAAAGGAAGACATCTCCATTTGCCAAAATAATAATCATAGTTAATAATAATTTATGTTATTATTAATTAAAACTACATTGGTCTTGCTCCCACAACAAACATAATTATTAGAGTAACACTTTGAAACTGAATGGAAAATAGTGCAAACTTATTCTGTGATGGGATTTTCTGATACTAGCATTTAAAGGCAATGATAATCTCACTGGCAATTTCTTAGAGGTGTGATACTTTTGCCATACATGACAACATGATAAAATATGTGTTGCTATGCCAAATCATATTTTAAAATAAGGTAAATTAACAATATACAGTATTCCTAATTAGATTAATTTACCTTGCTTTTGTTTCATTTTTTGAAGACGCATATCAGATAGGATAAATTCAAAAAGAAAAAAATATACTATAAAAATGTTCACATCACTTCTAGGTTCAAGACTGCTGCAACTAGCTCTGTTCCTTTGTTTTTAATTGCTGCAATATTCTATTCATTTTAATTATTGCTGACTGTCGTAAATAGTTTGTAGCTACAAGGAGGCAACCATACAAATTCAGAAACCAAAATGGGAAAGAGAAAGAGGGGGAAACATTCTTGTAGATATCTTGTTGATAGAAAGACATAGCACAAGTTCATCAAAACTGTCTAAACACTGTTATTAATGTAAGTGCACAAACCTAGTAAGAAGAAACACAACTGATTGAATCTATTAAGACAAAGGGGGGTTCACACAACCACTTACTTACACTTTTACTTCTGACAGACAGGGAGTTTGTATCCTTGCTCATGATGTTGCAGTTGCTGATCTGGCTGGTATTTTAGCAGCAGAAGTTCCAACAGGAGCAAATTTCACCTAATGCAAAGAAAATATACTATTATAGTTTCCACACAACCTTTCAAGGTACCGTGTTGCTAAACTCCAGGGTTCTCCTAACAAAGTGTTTTTAATGGTGCTAAACTACCATTCCCATCATCCTAAGCAACATGAATTTCCTAATGGATCAGCCAAATGAAACAAGGCTGCTGTATTAATTTGGCACCAAGAGCTTTTTGAGGTAGCATATCAACATCCTCCAAACAAATTAGGTGAGTGTTTTCCATTTGAGATGGTGCCTTTATGTGAACTTTAGCACAATGCATACTTAGAACTATGTTCCAATTCTCTGAATCCATATTAGTAATTTATAATTTGTAAAACATATGTAAAACACATTCCCCAGGGACGGTAAATCTATTTGGTAAAAGAGAATGCAATTAGGATCTAAAACTGCAACACAAGACCATGTACGAACATGAAACATAAAGAATTAAAATGAATTAGAACTCCAAATGTAAATGGGATTTGGTCCCAAACAAATGGATACAGGATTGCGACGTTCTTTAAACATTTTTTGACATTTGTATAAACACTTGGCCTTAAAGCTGAGGACATTCTTTTCCAACTGATAAACAGAAAGACTTAAGCATAAAATAGACTTTGTTTATAAATTAAACAAATTAAATTAAACATTTAAAGTTATATACGGGTGACACTAATATCGTGTACTGACTCCCTCTCTCTCTCTCTCTGATACACACATACAAGCACATGCATGCACAGACACAAAGGAAAACACACTTGCACTTGCATTCCTATGAATGAAGCCTGATATATTCATTCAAGAGTGATGCACTGAACAGTTTCAATTACTGTCCCTTCTTGTTATCTTTCTGAAAGAGATTAGTAAAGATATATCAAAGGTGCTTTTTCGAAACATTGGACAATCATGACCTGTATGACTGAGAATCTCCATAGACATGAATGAGGATAATTAATTTGGTATTTGTAAACAGCAATGGATCAAGCCCAGTATTTCCTAGTCAAACCACAGAAAATTACAATGATCTAATACATATCGATTTTACAGTTGAAAAAGCACTGCTCAATCCAAAACGATCTCTATCTATTGGACCGGACAGAATACGTGCCTACTTCTTAAAAAAGCTATCCACTGCCATAGCCGAACCTCTAAGCATAATCTTTGAAAAATCTTTCAGGACCAGCTCCTTGCCAAAACTATGGTCACAAGCCACGGTCATCCCCATCTTCAAAAAGGGAGAACCCAGCCTAGTTGAAAATTACAGACCAATCTCTTTATGCTGCGTCACCTATAAAGTCATGGAATCAATTATTAACCAATCCATTATCCTCCACTTAGAGACAAACAACCTACTCTCTAATAAACAATTTGGATTCAGAAAAAAACTATCCTGTAATCTGCAACTCTTACACTGCAAAAACATATGGACTACACAACTCAATCAGGGCAAAGCAATAGACGCAATCTGCATAGACTTCTGTAAAGCCTTTGATTCAGTGATACACGACAAACTATTCCTAAAAACTAAGGTCTTACGGTATCTCTGGACACCTACATAACTGGATAGAAGCATTCCTGTCAAACAGACAACAAATGGTCAAAATTGGGAGCGTCCTATCAAATTCTGTACCTGTCAACAGTGGTGTCCCCCAAGGCAGTGTTTTAGGACCAACTCTCTTCATAATCTACATAAATGACCTCTGTGATCATATTAAGAGCAACTGCGTTCTCTTCGCTGATGATGTAAAGCTATTCAGCACCACAGACAATACTATTACTCTCCAAAAAGACCTCGACCATGTATCAGAATGGTCAATCAAATGGCAACTTCACATCTCAACAAATAAATGCTCTGTCTTACATATTGGCAGAAAAAAATCAGAAAATAAAATACAAGCTAAATAGTCAAGACCTTGTTGAGGATCCAAACTTTGTCAAGGACCTTGGAGTACTCATCTCAAATGATCTGAGTGCTAGAGCCCGCTGTAACTACATAGCCAAAAAGGCATTAGGAGTTGTTAATCTAATCCTACGTAGCTTTTTCTCTGGTAATATCACACTACTAACCAGGGCATACAAAACATTTGCTAGACCAATACTTGAATACAGCTCATCAGTCTGGAACCCATATCATGTATCTGATATTAACACAACTGAAAAAGTCCAGAAATATTTCACAAGAAGAGTTCTCCGCTCCTCTACTCATTGCAGAATACCTTATGCCACCAGACTTGAAACTCTAGACCTAGAAAACCTAGAACTACTCCGCCTCCGGTCCGATCTAAATATAATATATAAAATCATACATTGCAATGTCCTACCTGCAAATGAATACTTCAGCTTTAATCATAACAATACAAGAGCACACAATAGATACAAACTCAAGGTAAACCACACCAAACTTGACTGCAGAAATACGACTTCAGCAACAGAGTGGTCAATGTTTGGAATACTCTACCTGACTCTGTGGTTTCTTCCCCAAACCCCAAAAACTTTAACCTTAGACTGTCTACTATTGACCTCACCCCTTTCCTAAGAGACCTGTAGAGGGCGTGCATAAGTGCACCAATCCTGCCTACTCTCCTGTCCTATTCTTTTTTTTTCCTTATAAGTATCTATCTCATATATTCAAAACTATATTTATTCTTATACCTGTATCTTGTAAGCGATTGACAAATCAAATAAATACTAAATATTTTTGGAGTATGAATTTCACCATATTATTCAAAGCCCAAATGTAGTTTTCAGTCTGAGAGAGGCTGTGCAACAAACTCAGATAAACATCTCTTTTCACTTCAAATAGCAGGATTAATCCATTCTATAGTTTGACTAATTTTTACATCAAGAACTCTGTGAGACAGAGCCATCTAAAACAATTATCTTGGTTAATTTAAAAGATGCACAGCAAGAAAGATGGACCAATTATTCGTGTGTCAGTAAATAATCCGTCCATACTTTAAACCCAATATTTAAGGTTACAGACAAGATGTTGTTTCCAAATGAAAATCTTAACACATAATCTTTCTGCAGCAAGAAGGAAGAAAAAAATTATTAGAATAGCTCAACATGCTCGGTCTGAGTCATCCATTGATCAGCACTGGATTGGCAAGATACAATATTTGCTTTCTTTAAAACACAGCTGGAAATGCTGTTTACAGATGTTTGATTTTTCGAACACATCAGAAGCAAGCTTAAAAGGTGAGAGAAAAGATCACAGCAGCCCTGCTGATAAAAACTACCACTGAGAAAATCATATTCATGTGCAATGTATGGTTACAAAGCAATTTAGGAAGTATTTGAACCTACATGACTCTGATGATGTTATGAACTAGCAATAAGAGATAAAGGCATATGGAAATCACAGCCTATTAGCAGCAGGTAGTAAAGACTAGCATCAGAATCAGGACTTAATTGTTTTAAGGAAAAACTGAACCTGTATATTGGATTTGCTTCTGAAATTTACTGATGTTATCCAATGTATGCTGGCTTGACAGCTGTGGACAGAAAGACATTACAGAGGGTGGTGAGCACAGCACAAAACATCGTGGGCTGTTCCCTGATGCCACTAAATGACATCGCTCAGGCTCGCTGCCTTAGAAGAGTGAGGAAAATTCTCAGAGACGACTCACATCCCGGTCAGTACTTTTTCACTCTCCTATCATTGGGTAGGAGATATAGAAGCATAGCCAGCCGCACCAACAGGCTGAAGAACAGTTTCTACTGGGCTGTCAGGAAAATAACTTCATGGCAACATAGTATGACAGACTTGTAGGGCTGGTGTGTTGTGCAACAAGGTCACATAGTGTAATAAGTTTGGGACTAGGTTTGGGACTTCTGTCCTCACTGTGAGTAGTGTTGGGGGGGGGGGTACACGAAGGAAAACTCAGCCAATCTCATTGTACACAAGTTGTACTCTGACAATAAAGGTAATAATAATAATAATAATAATAATAATAATAATAATAATAATAATAATAATAATAATAATAATAATAATAAAATGTGGAAAGAATGAATATAATCCAAAAACTAGTCCAAAGGATAGACATATTTTTATATTAATTATTATTTTAATACTAGGTTTCAGTCAGTTCCTTATTTGGCACATTCTGGTCTCTCTGAGGGAAAACTGAGCTTTTTAAGAAAGATATTTTGGGTGTATTTTGTGGGGTAGTGATGAGACATTTCTGGTTGAGTCAGATTTGGGAAAAACTGGGTTCATTTTTGTGGCTTTCACTCTGCCTACTGGATTTTTGCTTGTTATGGATTGTATGTCTGCACTTTCAAAAAGGGTCTCCTTTAACGTTATTCCAGCAAGAGGAACTCTATGAGGTAGGTTGATAATTGGTCAAGTCATTGAGTGAGCCCCACAGCTGAGAAGGGTTCATACGTAGATTTCTTCAACTTTTTATTCACTTACTGCGTATTTCATACTACTAATTCATACTCAAATATTTGAATTTTTTGATGCACAACTTATAAACCCTTTTTAATTTTTATCTGCAAAAATAGCAGGAAATTACTGTTTCTTGGCATTTCCGGGTGACACGCAACATTGTGATTTCTGAAGTCTGACAGGGAAGTACAAAAAGTCTGGGAATAAGTTGCTCACACCTTTCTTAACTAGACAACACAGCAATATTGTTGGACAAAGAAGAACAATAATGGACGGTGAATGTATGAATGAGGCTTCATACAGTGTTAACAGTGTTACCTTAGTAGATATGGGACAGAACATATAGCTGAGATTATTGAATCCAATCCCAACACTTTTGGTTGTAGAGTTTGAGTTCCATCCAGGGGTGGGTTTCTACCGGTTCTGTCCACCTCTGTAGAACCGGTAGCTCTGAAGAGCAGCAGACATAGAACCGGTTCTATGTCTGCTGATGTTTTTGCCTGCCCGCCCACCCGAGTTCTTACCTGATCTTTATTTCCTGATTTTTCAACTTCAGCTGCCAAACAAGGCACAGCTGCAGTTAAAAAAGCAGGAAAAGAGGGCTGTTTCAAAGGGTGCTTCTCTGCACACAGCGACAATTTATAGGTGCGCAGCTTGCAGCGTGCAGGGAAGCACATCATAAATCACTGAGCCTCGTAAATCCCGAACCAGTAGTTAACCCTGTCATATCCCACCCCTGGTTCTATCTCTATAGGAAATAAACCTTTCATACTGATAGTAGCCAATTTAATGTGACCTATCTCATAACTTCCTTACTTATTTACTATATGTACTTTGGGAGCAAAAGACCTTGCTATACAAATAAGTATAGCCATAGCAATAGTAACAATAGCATCAACAATAGTCTTAATTTTTATTTAGTGAAATGATATTTAATGATTCTAGAATTCTTTCTCAATTTCTGGCTTGGAATTCTGATGACTTCTGTGAGCACACTTTTGTCACTTCAAATCAATGAAGAAAAAGAAATATATCCCAATTTTATTTGCCAGAAGATTTCCATTTTCCCCTTTTATTATAAAGATGATAACTAAAAACATGGTATTCCAGGCAGGGTCTTAAAACTCTATGCTCTAGAGAAATCTGCTTTATATTCTTGTCATACTCTGTAGATATTCAAGGTCAAATTGCTAATCCAGGCACAGGGACTATCAAGGCAACATCTTTATGCCAAAGATGCAGAATATTTTATTTGATGTTCTAGGAAATAAATAGGTATGTTATGCATTTAAATTATGTCTCAAATAGAGCCATGGTATTGTTTTTTTTAAATAACCAGAACAATTGAAAATGATCATGAAGGAAGCCGGCTGCTTACATGCTTCAGAAACTAGGCATGAAATTGTTTGTCTATTGTGAACAGAGGCCAGACTGAAAGCAGTTTAAGGATGCTTTTATCAACTTCCTTCAGGGCAAAGTTTATTTGACAACTGAATAATAAAAAATAGAACTCCACTCTTAGTACAAGAGCTGCTCATGGCTTCTCCAACCAAAAGGCCACATCTCATTATCTTACTGGTGACTTTTTATTGTACAAGATATGTGCTTCATTTTTAGCATGTGTTTACAATTTCTGAGCAGCTTTTTTTTCACCACAGGGAAAAAACAAGGAAATTGCCACATATAAAATGTTCATTATAATAATTTATATAACCAGGAAGACAGGAAGGGAATGAAAAATCCAATGTATTACATCAGGGAAATTATTTTATAAGGAAAAGGAAAGAAGAAAGGAAAGGGGAAAGGACAGGGAAAAGGACCAAAAACAGAACTATAAAAGACAGACTAAGAATTCAAATTAAAACAGGCAAGAAAATGATAAGAGAAGATCTATACAAGTTGAAATCACCAGGACCTGACAGATTATATCCCAGAGTTCTGAGGAGCTGGCAGATGTCATTTCAGAACCACTGAACCATATCTTTCAAAGATTCTGAAGCACCAGGAAAGTGCCAGAGGACTGGGAAAGAGCTGGTGTAGTTTCCATCTTCCAAAAAAAAAAAAAGGAGGGGGGGTGGAAACAGATCCAGGAAACAACAGACCAATCAGCCAGACATCAATACCTGAGAAGATCCTGAAAAAGATAATAAAGCCACAGAACACATAGAAGCAAGCAAAATTGTAACCAGAAGCCAATATGGGTTTGTCAAAAACAGATCATGCCAAACAAACCTTATTTCATTCTTTGACAAAGTAACTAAATTAGTGGACCAGTGAAATGCTGTGGATGTAACATACTTGGATTTCAGTAAGGTGTTTGACAAAGTAGACCACAACCTACTTCTTGGTAAACTGGAAAAAATGTGGGATAGACAACATCACCACCAGATGGATTCATAACTGGCTGACAAACCACATTCAATGTGTAGTCCTTAATGGAATTACATCTACACAGAGGGAAGTAAGCAGTGGGGATGACATGATAGCAGTTCTCCAATATTTGATGGCTGCCACAAAGAAGAGGGGACCAACCTATTCTCCAAAGTACCTGAAGGCAAGACAAGAAGCAGTGGTTGGAAACTAATCAAGGACAGAACCAACCCAGAACTAAGGAGAAATTTCCTGATAGTCAGAACAATAAATCAGTAGAATTGCTTGCTGCACTAATTGTGGGTGCTTCATCACTGGAGGCTTTTAAAAAGAGGCTTTTAAAAAGAGACATTTCCTTTCCTTTTCCCTTCCCCCTTCCCTTCCCTTTCCTTTCTCCCGTCCCTATACATTTCAGACAAATTATACCTATGGAGGGAGAAAGAAAAAGAGAGACAGATACTTTATTTGTTAGCCTGTGTATCTGTTAGATAAGTATGGTGATCTGGTTTTCAGTTTATATTTTGCTTCCCTGTGAAGAAAACATGAAGGTCACACTTCATGACCAGGCAAGGATCAGAAGAAACAATTTTATAATTAGGATATCTAGCAGAAAATATTATATCAAGTTATTGAAGCTTCGGGTGATGCTCCTTTAATAGTTTGCGGCTCACAGTGCCTTATCTTCTGACATTCTGAAGTTGCTTGTGCAGTTACAGCATATAAAATATTCACAGGGATATGAGTGTGGCATCAGGTAGGGAGAAAAAAACCTCTTCAGAATAACAGAATTGGAAGGGACCTTGGAGGTCTTCTTGTCCAACCCCCTGCTGAAGCACAAAACCCTGTGCCATTTCAGACAAATGTTTGTCCAATCTCTTCAGAAAATGGATTCTGAATATTGTTTAAAAAAAATAGAGGACAATTGATATTGATTGTTCAGATCTGTTGGAATATCCTCCTCTTGGTCTTTTGCAATCATAAATAATCAGGGATGGGATTCAAAAATTTTAACAACCGGTTCTGTGGGCATGGCTCAGTTAGTGGGCGTGACTTGGTGGTCATGTTATTGGCTGGGAGTGGCCAACTCAATATCACTCACATCGAGGCACGCATCTCCTTGCCTGGCCTCTCATGACTGTGGGGATGCTGCAACAGTCGTAAGTGTGAAAAATGGTCATAAGTCACTTTTTTCAGTGCCATTGTAACTTTGAATGATCACTCCACATAAGCAAAGTACCAGCAAAGGAGGGAAAAAAAACTCCAGTGATGTTCCTGAGACAGGAAGTCTAGTCCTGCCAAGAATATAATAAGGGACGGAAAGGCAGTTTCTGTAAGCAACACCAGAATGTTTCCTTCCTGCCTTCCTTACAGGATTAGGCCAATAATTTCTTCTAACAACCAGTTCTCCGAACTGCTTAGAATGTTAACAATCGGTTCTAGTGAATAGGTGCGAACTGGTAGAATCCCACCCCTATAAATAATGCTGGAGAAAATCTCCACATTAGATTGTAACTATTGCTTTAAAAAGTGAGAAGGAAGCATCATCATACCTTTTCCACCTCACCCATAAACAAACTTTCTGAACTCCCACGTACTAAATCACTTCCTACTTGCAAGTTGCACTCTGTTCCAGTATTTAAATGTTCCAGCATTTTGACCCACCTACACATTTCACCTATCCTGATTTGCATCATCATAGTTGAACAATAGTTGGTTTGGCTTATACACATTAAACTACAAACCACAATTTTTAAATGCCAATAGCTAGGTTCACAAATCCCACTGCAGAAAAGCCCACCTTTACAGCTCTCCCTGAAAGTCATTTTTATGGAATACTGGTGTATATTTTAAGTAACAACTTAACAGCACGTACTTCCCTTAAATAATTTAGCTATTAAAAGGAGCAAAAAGAAAAACAATGAAAGTGAATAACATTGATTTTAGCATACAGTACCTAAGAAATTTATGTATATTAGGCAGAACTGTACTTTCTCTGCCTAACAGTAGGATTGGCCCTTGATCTCAGCCTAAGGCAAAAATCCTTTTATTGCTCATGCAATACAAAATAGAATATTCAGATTTTGTCCTTGAAAATCAAGTTTGCTTACCAAAGTTTTAATCCAACATCATACAGAGTAAAAACTCCTGGAAGAGTATATGATATGGATTACCTTAACAACTTGTAGTTTTTCAGGAGGTAGAATAATTGAGCTTCCTCTAGTACAGTGTATAATTTCTTAAAACATTCACAGCTTCTCCAAACAACTTCGTAATTTACAGCTAAAACACAAACTATACTAGGATTCAAAAACAGTATTAGCTTAGCAGGTGTCCTTAAAATATTCCTTTGGAAGTAAAGAAAAATCTTGAGATAAGAAATAGAAAAATCTTGGGATAGAAAGTCACAGAAAAGTGAGAAGAAAACCCATTACATAACTTTTTAAAGCAGGTGTCACATTTTGCTTCTTAAAAACAACATTCTGCTTTTAACTTGCTCTGGTTTAACCTAAATTCTTAGATGTGGAAGAAAAGTCACTTTGAAAAGCAGTTCATCCTTTTACATCCCTGCAATGAGCCGATAATGGGTTACTTTCTTGGCCACAAGTGGAAGAGGAGCTCTCCACTGGCTGCTTCCTGTGCTCTTATCACTGATCCAGGGGAAACCAGGCCTGTTCTCCCCACCTCACCCAGCTTCTCTGGCTATAGGTCCTTTCCAGCAATCTGCATCATCACTGCATGTCACCCTGAAGTGGCTAGTCTGGCAACACCTGAGAAAACATTTGGCCACAGCATCAGCCTGTCCAGGAGGTTAGAGGGGAGCTAGCATTTCTTCTACTCTTGATCCTGGCCAAGCAATCCATTCTCCCTGAGCCCAAAGCTATGCAGGCTAAGCCTTAATGGAAGCAAACTGTGGTATCAGAATACCCATCTCACAGAAGACTCATACATTTGGTCTTCCACAATACTGCCACTCACACAAAAGGGGGAAAAACTGCACAACAGCGGGGTCTGGTCTCTCTGGCAGCTACCGGTCAAAGCAAAAAGGCCAATGGCTTGAAGGGGAGTGGGGAGTCCTACAACATGGCAATCAGATCCCAGGAACCCCTTCATCTAGTCAGGATGGACTATATCTGTGGGATTTTGTTTCTTGGTTTCCCATGGAAAATGTTCTTTTTCTGATCAATCATCTTGATCCAGTTTCAGCCTATTTAGAGTCAGAACACAGGGACTATTTAAAGGATGCAGTTTCGCTTCCCATGAAAGATGTCTCTGCAGGTACACCTTTTACACATGTCAATGGTTACCTTTTTCTCTCATAGCGAAAAGACCTATATTCAAAAATATTATTTTATTTATTAGATATCTATTCTGCCTGTATTGCTTTATGAGTTACTCAAGATGGCAAACATTCCTAATAGTCCTTCCTTTTATTTTCCCCACAAGAACAAACCTGTGAGATGAGTTGGACTGAGATTGTTGCATGGAGAATATAAAACTGGACTTCTGTTAGTTCATCATGTTTGGTTTTAGCTAATTATGATGTATAAACCAGATTATTTGGTCTGCTCATAAAATCATGACTAAAACAACTCAGGACTTAAAATGTGTAAATTTATCCAGCCTAACATAGCAAACCTTGATTAAGCCACCAAGAATCTTTTTGATTCCGGTGGCATAGAAATATGTTTAACAAATAAATGAATTAATTGAGAACATTCTATGTTTACACAAAACAAAGGCACAAACTATCCAATTCAGAGCAGATTCTCACTAGTTCTGGAGAAGCGTAGTGGAAATTTTGAATAGTTCAGAGAACCGGCAAATACCACCTGACTGGAGATTTTACAGTAACCTTCCCCTGCCATGCCCACTAAGCCACGTCCACAGAACCAGTAGTAAAAAAAAATGAATCCAACTACTGATCCAATTATATTTTAGCCATTATACTCTGTAAACTAGTGGTGTGGTTAGTTTGGGTTTAGTGTGCTATGCAATCCAAGATTCCTAAGAAGCTGGGACTCCACACCAGTTACACTGAATAAGATACTTTTGAATAAGATACAATACATTCATATAGTATGCCCATGTCAAATCCACAAATGGCATTTTAGTTTGGTATGAAGTGTAAACCCAGGCATCCTTACCTTTGTCTTTCTATTTCAAACACATGCATCCATATCCTTCTCTACAATGCTGCTCCTCCATTACTTATCACAGTAGAAAAGCAACAATCTTGAGAAGAATTATCATCAGAAGAAGAAATCATCTCTTGTCTAAGCCAATTCCTTCTTAGTGTTACTTCTCTGCTTCCATTAACAGCAATTGTCAAGAAGATGACCAGAGTCAACACCCTTTTTCCCTGTCATCTCACTCAAGATCTGTACTTCCAAGCTGCCATTAGTATTGGCAAAAGAGCTATTCTGTTCCATGTTGTCCAGTAGCTTAGCACTAGGAAAAGGGGGTGGACTTCCTAGAACAAGGATCTTCAAACTTGGCAAGTTTAAGACTTGTGGACTTCAACTCCCAGAATTCCTCCTCCAGTCATGTTAGCTCAGGAATTCTGGTAGTTGAAGTCCACAAGTCTTAAACTTGCCAAATTTGAAGACCCTTGTCCTAGAACTACATGGACCACAGAGCAGGTAAGGGAACCATCTGGTACGCAAGCTGCTAGTTGCTTACCTATTGCCCCAAAGAAGAGCAAATTACTGTACCTTTTCTTAACCCAGTGCTAGGATACGTTCAGTGTTTGCTAATGTCTATCAGGTTTTCTGGAAATTAAATAGTGTATTACTAGTAAAAAGAATCCACTCTAGTGGCAAGAGAATGAGGCAAATAGTAGCTGAAAACTTCATGTATGCTGTTTGTTCTGGAAATCAATGCTGCATTTGGATATTTTTACTACCCATTACCTCTTCTGCACTGCCAGTTTGGTATAATTAGCAAGAAATTTAATTTCATGCTGTTTTACTGCACATTATTGCAGCAAAGAGGCAGTAAAGAGAAGCTGAGCTGTTCCTATGAACAATAATGTTTCAAAAAGGCTGGTGGGAAAAGACTAAATATGCTTTGTATTGTTTTTAGGACAGGGCTCAGACAGCCCTTATCCTCTGCAACTCTGGGATAGTTCTCAAATGAAGTATTTTGTTTGCTTTTTAATTTATGTTTGCATATTTAATAGGTATTTGCTATATGCAAATGGATTTGTTTGTGCATGTGTATGTCAGAGAGTTCGCAGGGCTGGATAAAGCAATACACTGAGGAAAAGCAATATATAAGTCTAGCACATCTATAAATTATTTAGCCAAAATGATTTAAGACAAGCATTTTTATATCAGCGGTCCCCAACATTTCCAGCTCTGCAGACTGGCACTGGCAATTGGGGTGTGTGTAAGGGGATGGTTTTTCATGTGTTCTGCTTGCACTAATGCAGCTTCACATGCTCGCATACTGTTTGCACGGCCCAGTTCCCAACAGGCTGTGGCCCGCACAAGACTGCAGACCAGGGGTCAGGGACCCTTGTTTTATATAAACTATCCTATGGGTTAATTTACAGTTCTTGTGAACTTAACAACAGGAAAACTGAGTAAATGATAGCTAAGGCAATAACTGGTGTATATGCTGAGAACAGAATATCAGTGTCTTTTTGTGGGCAGGATAGTTGCTCATAGGATTTTCTGCCTCAGATCACCAAGCAAAGTATTGGTCTTTGATGCCAGGTCATCGACAGCAGAAAATGCATGTTTCTCTGCCTCAGGCTATAAAATGTCAGACCAGTTCTTCATACAAAAATGAGCACAAGTCTGGGGAAGGAAGAGGGCAAGGTTTTTTTTTTGCTTTTTGCTATTTTTCCCACCATGTCTCTCTTTTGATTACTACAGCATAAAAGCATTTAATGCAACAGAGCACAAATGAGAAAAAAATAAGGGCGCTTTTCCATATGCTCTTCTTCCTGTGAAGAGTAAACATCTACTTCTATTTTATGCACACAAAACAATGAAACACCTATTGTGTTCATCTAACACGTCAAGCCAAAACAAACTACCTTACAGTTTAACAGGATGAACTGGTTCAGATACCATTCTAAAATATGATAGGTTGTTAGCTTTTGATTTGGTCTCTGTCTTTATGTGTTATATTCATAACATGTATTAGAGAAGGGCAGAGCAGTGGATGTAATCCACAAGGGGTCATGTCTCCTTCAGTCTGATTTTCCTATATGCTTTCACAAATAGAATTTGAATTGAAATTTGGATAATACAACTGCTGTGGTCAGTTCACAATATTTACTATTAAAATCGAGTTATTTAAAAAAAAATAACCCGATTCCTTATTTTTTTTAAGCCAAAAGTTAGCTAGAAAGAGTAGAGAGTTCAATTATGTGTCCTCATTACATGTCATTAACTCTTCGAAATGGAAATGCGTATACATATTGTGAAAACATTTCCATTAGTAAAAAGCTATTTTATAGCTTCTGATACTAATGTGATGGTCCCTTCCTATTCTTTGTGCATTATTCTGGGTTGGTTGCTAAATAAACATTGGAATATGAAAATATTAAACCATTAATCCAAATTATAGGTGGAACACGTGTACTGGAAATTCTAGAACTGCAATCCCAATGCAACTAGGGGGATCAGTTATGATTGCTGTATATTAAAAAAAATCCCTTGCTGCTTCTGTTAAATCATTAGCTTAATTACATATAGAAACATTTTGTTTCTTAAGTATAATGTCAAACTTCCCTGAGGACCTATGTATCCTTGAGAACCTAAATTTGTTCAGGACAAATTGAGGTTGGCTTTGAGTATAGTTACCTATGTCCCATAATGGAAGGAAATATTTTACTGCTTGTTCTTCAAGCCACAGCTTCTAGTGAATCTCTTCCATAGCAAATGAAAAGCAGTTGACAAATTTCCTTCTCTTAAAATGTGCAATGTGAAATTAGGAAGGATAAAGTATTTTACAATATACTGATTTTGATGAAAGATAGCTACTTTCCAGAAAGGCCCAAATTCCATGAGAACTAGAGAAATAGTCCTATATAGCAAACTAATTGCAAGAGACATTTCCTTTATCCAGAGCATCAGCTTTCTGGTAGCAATGTAAAGCTTTTTTTTTTTCTGCTTATGAGCTGCTGGGCAGTGTGGTAGGCTTCTAAATTATTGTAGCCTGCAGCTGGTTGATAAGGTGGTGTTCCAACTTAATTCTGCCAATTAGGGAGAAAAGATCCTGAATGCAAGGCAACAGAAAGCCCACCGAGGCAGAAAAGAGCAATATTCTGATTGTTTCTCTCGTCAAAGATAGTCAGACATCTTTATGTAGCTAACCTTGATATGTTCTGCCCAATTTTGTTCTGCTTAAGAAATTTCTTTGTTGACATGGCTATTTACCTTGATGTCCTACATGTACTCCAAAGTGCATGAATGCATCTTCTTCATGACCCCATCTCAATAATAGGGGCAGTGTCTGGTTGTTCTAAATTATTGTCCTCTAAATTATTCACAGTGGAGTAGCTGACTGAAAAGAAGAGAGTCACATGACCAAGCCTGACTCATAAGATTGAGACTTTCAGTGTGGTTAGAACCAAGTGGAAACTGCTTACTTGCAAAATGTTTCCAATGCAGATAATAGTATGTCTAAAGTAACTATCCCCAAATTGGTGCTCTTGAGATATGTTGGGACTGTTACTTTCAAGAAGCCTCCAAATTTGCTAAGTATTTTCAGCTGTGTAATGGCATTTGCAAAATAAAAATTTAAAAAAAGAAACAATGCAAAAGATGACATGTCATCCGATCTAGTTTTAAGATTGAATTTCTGTGAGGCAGAAATTATCTCTGCTACTGCCAGCATAAATACTTGGACCTTAGTTAGAACCACAATTTTTTCAAGTTTTACCCCTCACACCAGCCTTTCCAAGTAGGGCTATTCTAAATATGCAAGGGTTATGATCCCCTGAATTCCCAGTTAATTTCAGAGTCAGCTTCATGCTTTATTCATCATAATAATCATTTAACACTATTACCCAAGGAAATAAGAATTTTAATTCAAGTGATGTCCTTCTCTTGCAAATGTCCTCTTCCCCTGAAGATAACTTGCATTCACTGCTCAACTTGGGCCAATAATAGAGATGCCCCCTAAAATATTAAAGAGTATCACATCTTGTACTCCAGTTCCCATCACATCCAGTCAGTAAGTTTGTAGGAAATAACATGATTTCTACACCAGGACAACTAAAATGTATCAGATTGGAGAAACCTATACTTATGTACAATGTTTTGGGAAAAATATCTTAATAAAGACTCTCACCTAATTATTTACTATGTACTGTAACTTTTCCATTTGTATCCTTACAATTTATATTGACTGTTTCCTAGTATGATTTGATTGCTTATGATTTGATTGCCTATGACTATCATTAAGTGTTGTACCTTATGATTCTTGACTCTTGAATGTATCTTTTCTTTTATGTATACTGAGAGCATTTGCACCAAGACAAATTTCTTGTGTGTCCAATCACACTTGGCCAATAAAGAATTCTATTCTATTCTATTCTATTCTATTCTATTCTATTCTATTCTATTCTATTCTATCCTATTCTATTCTATTCTATTCTATTCTATTCTATTCTACTCTACTCTACTCTATTCTATTCTACTGCCTTTTCTTTCAAAAGGGAGAGAATGAAGTTACCCTTCTGTTTGTAGCTGACCTGAATATTTTAATTAGTCAAACACTTAGAAGCTGAAATCAATCTGCAATACCGAACTATACATCTGTTGGGAGGTATTAGTGGTGCTCATAAGAAAACACTTTTGATAAGAGGAAAATAAGGATTGAGGAAGTTCCAGCATTCAGAATTAAACTAATCTTCCAACAACACCCTGTAGACAGGGAGATATGTTCAAGCATAAAAAAGATATTTTAAAAAATAACAGTTACCTTCTCATATATCAAATGGTCAGCCATATCTTGGCCTCATCTTTTATATAGATCCTACATATTAACCTAACATAGCAAAGATATATTCCTAGGAGGGTAACTAACATGATGTAGAGTGCAGAAAAGAAATAAGAAGTAGTGAAACCAAAAAAATAAGGTTTGAGATCAGTGATGGAAAGGGGAACATAACTCAGTCTAGTGCACGCTACTTTCTATAGTCTGCAACAGTACTGAGAAAGCACAGGTCTGCGCAGTAGAGATCTTCCCTAGGGCTCTAAGACAGTGGACACCTTGGCATCAGGACTCTATTGAAGCTATGGTTTGTTGGCTTGTTGTATATATGTACGCATATATGATAGCATGCTGTAATGATCTTCATTTTCTTAATTTTTGTTCAACTGGAGACTTTGGTCTTCAGTGTTGTGAGTCTCAAGCTGGTAGGTTGGTCCTAATATAGCATTGATGATGATTTAACTCTGAGATCCTTGGTTTACAGTTACACCAACTCTATTTACTGTATCTTTCTACATTTCTGTTCTTGCAAACCAATTTTGTAGAGCAATAATGCAAATGAGTGTGGTGTGTAGGATTTTCTCCCCAGCCTTTTTGTTTTGTAAACCATATTAACCCCATTATTGAGCTTACATTATTTTTTCCAATGTCCAAATCATGAGAAATTGTGTCACCAATTTTCCATCTGTGAACAAGTCAATTAAAATGTTTGTACAGTATTCAGGATAATTAAAAACAACAGTCTGAGGGAAACTGTTCGTGCAACCTCTTCTCTAGCAGTGTAATTTTGAGGCAAACCACCTCCTGGAATTCAGATTCCTCCCTTTTTATTCCAAAGCTAAACTGGAATCAATAACAAACTGGATTTCTAATTTACCAGTGCCTGAACAGTTTCCTTGCTGTTCAGCATATGAAATCCTTAATAAAGTTTATCCAGCTGGCTTGCTGGATACCCTCTGCACTGGGTGATTTGATGGGCAGGTTTCTGACTGTTCATCTATCTTGCTGGTGCATTACTTTTCCCCTGCCTGGCTTAGAAGATGTGATCAGAAAATGAAATAAATTGAAAATGTCTAAAGCTCTCTGAAAATTGATGGGAGGGAGGGAGGGAGGGAGGGAGGGAGGGAGGGAGGGAGGAAGGAAGGAAGGAAGGAAGGAAGAGGAAGGAAGGAAGGAAAAAGAAAACAAAGTAAAACATCTTAAATTGGGATTCAGGTTAAAATATTTAAAACTGGGAGGGGATTAAAAAAAGTGTGAGCCCTTATTATAACATTTTATCTGTATCTATATAATTTCAGTTGTCAAGGCAGGAAGATTCTTCCTCAATCTAATTCCCTTTTTTCTCTGTAGTTCTCTGTAGATCACTTTAATATCATTCTTCAGTGAAGAGGTAATTAAGACTATAAATCTGACAGACAGTAAAAGTGTTACTGACAGAGATCACTTATCTCTATAAGTTCTACAAGAGAACCCATCAATAAATATGATATCTGGGATAGGAAAAAATCATTTTCAAGGTGGACATGCAGAGGTTATCCACAACCATAGTCTCCAAAATGAGCACACTATCAGCTGTGAAAACCACTTTTGCATGCGTGAGAAGAAGGGTGTTCAGTTATAAATGAAAATGTAAATAATTGTTTCTCTTTTGTTTGGGGAAAAGGCGGATACACCAGCAGAGTCAATTTATTTAGGCATTTTCCAAATCTTTGAACAATGAGCCCCAAAGATTCACTATCACTGATCTTGCATGAGCAATGCAGTTTAGAAACATCAGGACATCTTGACAGCCAAACTAAAATAGACTGTTCCTGTTGGGCCTCTGTAAGCAGTCTTTTTTTTTTTTTTTTTCACTGAATGATAAAGTACCAGCTTCCCTCTTTTTTAATTAACATACTCTAGCTAGAATATAATGAAAAGCATGAGCTATGGGAAAGACCTTTTATCTGTGAAGTTGAACCCTGACAATGTTGAATGCACAAAGAATCTCCTGTAGTGAATCGTGAGACTTTTGATGGAGCTAAACCTTTACATTGAGTGTTCTACAAATGGGATTAGGAGGATTTGTCTAAGGATTTCCTCAGCAAAACAAAGACATTCTCAGAGCTATTCAATCGTAGGTGCATAATAGAGTCACACACTTGTGTGTGGGCTTCTTGAAAGTATTCTATCATCACAAATAAGAACATCCATCTCCTCCTTAGTAAAACTGCAGATCAACACTACAGTTTAATTCCTGACTCCAGTCATGGCCAGCAGGTTTAAATTGTCTCTTCTAGCTGTGGAAAACCACAGAGATAATCTTGGACAAAAAAAAACAAAACCTACATGGCAACAATTAAAAAAAAAAGATGTTTTATATCTGAGAAACAAAGCAAAGCTTAAAAAGAAAAAAACTCAGACAAGCCCTGCTTTAATTCCAGGGAAAGTTAAGGGCGAAGGAAAAGAAAACATAGTCAAGGCTTTCAAAATTCTGTTATTAAAGGCAATATCCATAAAGTAGCATTCCAATCATCTGAAAGAGTTTGTTTCATACCCTGGCCTACCTCAAAAGGTTAAGAACAGCATTGCAGCAGTGGTGGGATTCAAAAAAAATTACTACCAGTTCTGTGGGTGTAGCTTGGTGGGAGTGGTGTGGCTTGGTGGGTGTGGCATGGGAAGAACACTGTAAAATCTCCATTCCCTCCCCATTCCTGGGGAAAAGTTACTGCAAAATCCCCATTCCCTCCCCACCCCACTAACCTGCTTTCCAGCTCCGTTCTCCAATGAAGGGCAACAAAAGAAGACCCGATCAGGTGTGACTTGGGAGGCAGAGAATAGATGGGGGCAGGGCCAGTCAGAGGTGGTATTTACTGGTTCTCCGAACTACTCAAACTTTCCTCTACTGATTCTCCAGAACTGGTCAGATCCTGCTGAATATCACCTCTGCATTGGAGATGATGGACCATCAGTCACAGGCATAAAAAAATTCTGCAACAAATTCTGCTGGAACTATAACGAAGTGAACATTAGCACTAATATCCATCACTGCTCCTTTACCCTGGCCCTAAAACACTGAAACAAAAAAACAACCCTCTAAATTCATTATGCTGGCAGAGGTGGGCAGAACCAGGAAGCCTTACTGATAGTTGGATTCAAACAGAAGCAGTGGTGTTTAAAAAGAGAGCTCGGGGCAGGAATAATTTGCATTCCAAATGTAGGTAACATGGAAATGTACACGGCAAAAACCGAAGACAAAGTGATGTTAAGGTTTATCAACTGATTTGCATTAACGCAGATTACATTGTATACATTGTGAGGTGTTTTTAATAAATTCAAAAGCATCATCTACCAAAAGAATCTAACATTTTGTTCATAACAGATAAAAGACCTCAGAAGGCAGGCCAACATGACAGTATTTTCAGCAATTTGTACAAGATCTACAAGAGATCCTAGTTGTCCTACCACCTTATAATCAGGGTCAAGTGCTCAGCAGCCTATCAATATTTTCAAATTATATTTGGAAAATGTGGCAGCAAATTGCCAGTTATGCCACTGGGATTTAAAATGTTTTCTTCAGGCTTGGAGAAAGGGCTTAAGAATGAGAATAGGAGAAGTTTTAGGAGAAGTTTTCCTTCTAAAAGTGACTCATAGCCACTTTTAACCTTCTATCAAACCCAAAAACTTTTCCTGTATCTTTTTTGTGATATGAAATTCTCCAGATGACTTCCTAGGATCATTCAGAAGGTTATTTTCCCCTCAAACAACACAATTCTTCATAAATGGGATAGAAATAACCTGAAGAGTTAAAAGAAAAATCAAAAGAGAAAGAAAGCAGGTGGATTTGTCCATTTCTATACAAGAAATCTGGATATTTTTATTTCAAATATCTGAAATGGATTGGTGCTACCAATTCAACTAGAGAAAGTGAACAGAATAGTTAACAAGAATGTCAACTTGTATAAGGAAGATTATCTAAATGGAGAGAGAAATAAGGTAACTCCAGAAATCATTAAAAGATGGGAGTTTGAGGGAGCAATGATGATGTGGGTGTTGCACGTGTCTTCCTACAGACAGGATAATAATTACTCTGGCAATGGCATATTTGTCTCTCTGCTGGGAAACAAGATGAAAAGACTGGAAGCCAAGTTTTCTTCTTTGGGACTCATTAGGGATGGTGAAAAATGAAAAGCTTTCTCATAGAGATGTTTCTATAAAAACAAGCAGAAAGAGTCCTTCAAAGAGAACCAGACACAGGAAGTTATCTAGAAGGAAAGGAAGAGGACTCCAAGGTGCAAGAAGACATCTCAATAAGAATGGTAAGTACCTGGAGATAAGTGGCAAGAAAATGTGAATCAGGAGAAGATCCATGGTTTTTAAAAGTTGTTTTTATTGAACTATGATTAACAAACACTATCAAATCACTAAATCGACATGATGACTGACACCTTGCCACTTGAAGTAACCAACCAATTTCAGGCTCTGGACAAGGAGAATTCCTTGAGATAGTTCTATTATCCCGGGTTCTCCAAACAATTGGAAAGGACTCTCAATTCCATGGGGATCAATGAAACTAAAAGACTTTACTGAGGACAAAAAGGGGTATGGTGGCAAAGACAAAAGTAGTTTGAACCAACAATTACAAGCAGTCCATATCAGGCAAATGATATTGCTAGAAAGGGGCACTTCAATGGATTGTAAATGACTATAAAGCCAAGAATAGGAAAGTAAAGGGGATAGGGGTAGAAGTGGTGTTTTCATTATTCCTACTCACTGAGGATCAATGGCCAAGAAAAAGATGTAAACAATTGGCTAAGACAATGTCATTCAGACAAATTGGGATTCTTAAATCTACATTTTCTGTAATAAAAAACTCTTGAGAACAAGAGGCTACCCCTGGCAAAGACAGCAAATAATCCTTATTGGGAGAGCTTTAAACAAGGCTTGAACGGAAACAAGAGGCACAAAGCTGAATAGATACTGGGAGTTAAGAATATGGTTGTGTATGAGACTAGAGAAAGTATGAGAAAATAAAAGAATATTTGGAAAGCTCCAATTCACAGCAAATATGGGAACAAGTATGACCTTACACTCCCAGTTTCTAGAGTTTGAACAAAAGAGGAACTAGAACTCCTAACATGGGAAAATAAATATCATCTGATAATAACTATGGAAACCTGTGGCATAGTAGTTATATTTTAAATATTTAAAATAAATATATCCAATGAAAACAAAGGCATAGCACTTTATGCAGGGGTGGGATTCTACCAGTTCAGACCCATTCAGGTGAACCTGTAGTTCCGGTGAGTATTTGGCTCCACCCACCCATCCCTGTTCTTTCCTGTGCTTTATTTCCTGGTTTTTTATCACAGCCAATTTGCCATGCCTCAGCTGTTTTAGTCCCAGGGGCTGCAGTAGAAGGTAAGTAACTAAGTTGAAAATTGGCTTTTTTAAATGTAGAGCACATGCGCAAAGCATGCACTCACAAAACCGGTTTTTACACCAGTTGAATCGCACCCCACTGACTTTATGTATTATAAAATAATAATAATCTTAAACAGGGAGTTCTGTTAAAAGCATCTGGGAAAGATTAAAGAAAATCCAAATAATACCATTATAGGAGCTTCATACAATCTACAAAACCAGAAAATGTGAATGGTGCTGTTCTAAGCCAGTTCATCAAGTTCTCAAGAGGGCAAGTTACAATAATACGAGATTTCAATTTTTCTGAACGTTTTTCAGAATACCTCATGTAGGTGTGTGCTGCTGTCTTGCTGATAATTTTATTTTTCAGGTAATAAAGCAACAAGTGGGGGGTCAGTTATTCTGGTTCTTATTCCGATCAACCCAGAAAAATTGGTTGGTGGATTGAAGATAGAAGGCATTTTAAATGAAAGCAGCCATGTCACACTGGAACTCAAGATAACCAAGAGGGAAATCAGTCGTGTTGATTGGGAGCTGCCCAGAACTTGGTATAATTTTGGGTGCCTATATGAATGTATTAAATAAATAAATAATATATAGATAGATAAATAAATAAATGTTTATTTAGACAGGCAGGTTTTAATCAGTTGAGCAAGTACAGGAGGGAGGGAGGAAATTTTAAAAATTCTATGAATAAACAGCAAACACTGATAACTTGTGAAGCAAAAAGATGAATAAAAATGGAAAAAATGGCTAATAACTAAATATGATTACAGACTGATAGTTTCAATCTGCAGGGAGGGAGTTAGAAAAGCTAAATCTCAAATTGGCAAGGAATGCAAAATATAATGAAAGGGGATTTTGGTGTTAGCTGCAAAATGAAAAAAGCATCAAGAAGGTTATTGCTTTCCTGTGCAGGAAAGGTGGGTAAGTAATCATGGGAAATGAGGAAAAGATGGAGCAGCTTAACACTTTGAAATTTGTCTTCTTTCAAAAGAGGAAGGGAAGCTTTTCAAACAGGATTAAAGAAAGGGTGGAACACAGGCAGCTCAAGACTAATAAAGGTATAATAAGTAATAAAGGCAGTAACTACCCTAAATGAATTCAAGCCTCAAGCTCAGATAAATTAATATCCCAGGGTGTTGAAGGAGCTGGCAGAAGTCATTTCAGACATAAAAAAAACTCCTGGAGAATTGGTGAAGTGTGAAAAGGGTGATATAAAAAAACCAGCATAGCCCTAATGTTCAAAAAAGAGGTTCTGTGAAATTTCAATTTTGTTTTAAGTCTAAAAGTACCAGATTAGTTAAGCAGTGGTATGTCTGCTTTACAAAAAAATACCACAATAACTATAGCAAACACTGGTTCTTTTTTTAACATCACAATGACTAGGTCAGTAAATGTGTGAGAGAAAATAAAATCAATAACTTAAGTTGTTGTTACACAAGAGTAATAAAGCAGGGAATAAAATCTAACCATTGTACAAAATTATTCATTTAACTGAGGGTTATATTTATTTCCCTCATATCATCTTAGCAACAGCACTCTCTGGAAAGCTTATAAAATAAAAATAAAATAGATTTTAAATGAACTTTAGAATTATTAAAAGGTTTAAGTGAACTTAATGTTGAATGGCCTTGGAGATACCATGGAGAGAGGATCTCCTCTGTGTCAGCTTTGGAAACCTTATTCAACACTGCCAGATAGCTTGAGAAAGTGAGAGGGGGGTGATTTTAATTGAGTAGCTCTTAGTTCAAGGTCATAGAGTGTGGCGCAGAAACAAAAAGGAACGTACTTTGGGATTGGTTCATGTGATGTGATGATGAGGGGAAAGGGGGTAGTTTGTAGTTTGGAACGTCTGGGGAACTTTTAGTTTTGAGATTCCACAGATGTGCCAGGTGCTATTCTAATAAAGGCACTTTTGAGATGACGTCTGTCTCGGAGTTACTGATTGGAATGGAGATTTGCTGGAATGCTGACATTATCTTGAAACTCTGACTGCCACTCCCTTCGCAATGACAGAATGGTGTGGGACTAAGACACCCAAATGGGATGCATCACTTTGACATCAAAGCAGGAATCACCATGTTCTTCTAAATTCTGCAGATAAGAAATATGCACAGGGAAGAGCAGACTGAGTTATAATCCTTCTCTCAGGCAGAGAGAAAGGGTGGATGGTGGATGGACAGACATGCTGATAAATAGAGTCTAGGCTGCCCTACCTCCTCTTATATCAACTCTTCCTTTTGATTCTCATAGTGTATCAATGGCAGGGAGATAAAATAATGTGTAACTACTGTATTCTTTCTACTTACAAATTGAAAAGATCTGATCCAGATTACCATTACAGGAATCCCCCATTCCCCCATTTGGAAACATGGAAAGCAAGCTTGATAAATGAAGAAACTTTTAATGGTAAATCAGCTAACAAAGCACATAAGAGTTCACATATATTTACATATATTAATTGTCCCTAAATCTATCCTGTAAGGAAGCATAAATCAAAAGTGTGGGGCATTAAGTTCCTCACAGCAAACTGCTGCTTTCTCAGTAGTAAATAACTTAATCACACAAGATTGTATGGTTTTAGACTAATGAATTGTTATAATCCTATCAAACGTATTAAATTCTAGTAACATGGTTATTGCATTCTGAGACAATAAAATATTTGCTTCAAAAAATGTTTAAAGGAATATCTTACATAACTCATGTCTTCTACAATTCCTGAATGGACCAGGCTAGCGTACAGCGTATAGAACAAAGTAAGTCACTCACTCACTCATTCTTTTGCCTCTATCTGTTCCTCTGTTCCTATTAAAATTGCAACACATCAACATCACTGCATCTCACCAAAGTTATTTATTATTTCAACCCATATGTCCCTCTATTTCAAGACCCTGTGTATACCTTCAAGACCCAATGCATATGTTTATTCCACTGTATTATATATATGGTATGACTGGATCCACACAGCATGTTAAAATTTAATGAATAAATCATAATTGGCTAAGTTTGTATAACATAGTAGGCTATAAACAGTTATTTATAAATCATAATGATTCAGTTCACGCAGTGTGCTACATTGCATGTTTTCTTTTTGCAAGTTCTAGGTTGAACATGGTGGAAGACTTTACAATGTCCCCAAGAGGCTGCATGTAGAACAAAAGCATCTGGACAAGATGATGGGTTTTCAAAATTCAGATGAAATGTCTTAAAAGAGCAGGTTTATAATTAGAGAGTCCACCTGCATCCACTATGGGTGCTGTAGAACCATATAACACCTATGACAAAGAGGAGCTGGAATAATTTTATCTACTCAGCCAACAAACTATCTTTTTTTTTATCTGAAGGAGAATCCTAGTATCAATGACACATGCCCTGGTAATCTCAAAGTTGGACTACTACAAGGTTCTTGAAATAATGGATGATCCTTCAAGCCTGCTCAGAAATTAGGGTTGACACAGAATGTAATATGAGGAATAATGAGCAGCATCTCTCAAAAGTGCCATGGCACTTTAGTGTTGAAGCAGTTACATTATTTGCCTGTTATTTTTCCAAACCCAACTCAAGATGACACTTAAGTGTTCATAGAAGCGAGTCAATGTGATCAATTGGTTGAAGCAGAATATAATTTAATAAATAAACAGAAAGTTCTACAGGAAAAGATATTTACCTACATCTGTAAAATCCATCATATTTTTATTTATTTATTTTGTCAAGTGATTATAAGATAACAGGTATAAGTATAAACATAGTTATGAATACATGAAATGGATACATATAAGAAAAATAAAAAGAAGCAATATGCACACCCCCTACAGACCTCTTAGGAAAGGGGTGAGGTCAACAGTAGACAGTCTAATGTTAAAGTTTTTGGGGTTTGGGAAGAAACCACAGAGTCAGGTAGAGCAGGGGTCCCCAACCACCAGGCCGCGGACCGGTACCGGTCCGTGGATCACTTTGCACTGGGCCGCAAAGAAAATAAAAATAAAAAATAAAATAAAAATGGCGGCTTTCTTTGCCTTCGGTGAATGCTGCTGGGATCAGGGATCAAGGACACAAATGAAAGAAGGGGAGGGAGGAAGCAACCAAAGCCTGTCCTACTCTCTGGCTCAGTGGCTTCGGTTTCCTCCCGCCTCGTTCCTCTCTCAGTCGCTCTCTCGCTCCTCCACCAGCCCAGGAAGAAACTGCTTCAAAGAAGCCGGCAGGGTGGCTTTTCCTGTCGGCGCAGCTCCCCCAAAGCGCCCGTTCACCCCCACCCCGCCGCCAATCAATCCAGGTTCAATCCAGTGCTCCGTTCTGCCTGCCTGCCTTCGTTTCTGGTTGTTTCAGAGCAGCTTCGGCTGAGAATAATAACTATTCGCCTCTTTTACTCAGCCGAAGCTGCTCCGAAACAACCAGAAACGAAGGCAGGCAGGCAGGCAGGCAGAATGGAGCACTGGATTGAACCGCGGGCAGCAGGGTGGGGGTGAACGGGCGCTTCGGAGGAGCTGCGCCAACAGGAAAAGCCACCCTGCCGGCTTCTTTGAAGCAGTTTCTTCCTGGGCTGGTGGAGGAGCGAGAGAGCGACTGAGAGAGGAACGAGGCAGACACCTGAGGGATGAGGCTGAGGGAGGGAGGGAGACACCTGAGGGATGAGGCTGAGGGAGGCAGGGGCGAGAGGCGGGGCTTCTCAGCCGTCCTGCAGGGACTTGTCCTGAGCCGCGGAGACAGCCGTGGGCCGCCGCCGCCCAGCGCTCAGTTTTGAAGGCGCTCCTCAGCCAGGCGCAGTTCCTGAATCTGCAGCTGAAACCCTCCGTTTTAAATGTCCCAATAGAAGAGAATATCTGTCGCTCAGGGTTGCAATGAGGAGGCATTGGCGCTCCCTGAACTTGGTGGTTTGCTGGCAGACATTTTATTACCCGACTAGGTAACAACATCAGATGTTACCTAGTCAGGTAATGAAACATCTGCAAGCAAACCACCAAACTCGGACTCCTCCCCCGGTCCTTGAAAAAGTGTTTCTGCATGAAACTGGTCCCTGGTACAAAAAAGGTTGGGGACCACTGAGGTAGAGTATTCCAGACATTGACCTCTCTGTTGCTGAAGTTGTATTTCCTGCAATCAAGTTTGGTGCGCTTTACCTTGAGTTTTTATCTACTGTGTGCTCTTGTATTGTTATGGTTGAAGCTGAAGTATTCATTGACAGGTAGGACATTACAATGTATAATTTTATGTACTATACTTAGATCAGACCGAAGGCATCGTAGTTCTAGGTTGTCTAGATCTAGAATTTCAAGTCTGGTGGCATAATGTATTCTGCAATGAGTAGAGGAGTGGAGAACTCTTCTTGTGAAATATTTCTGGACTTTCTCCACTGTATTAATATCAGATACGTAATGTGGGTTCCAGACTGATGAGCTGTATTTGAGTATTGGTCTAGCAAATGTTTTGTATGCTCTAGTTAGTAGTGTAATATTACCAGAGAAAAAGCTATGTAAAAAGCTATGTTAACAACTCTTAATGCCTTTTTGGCTATGTAGTTACAGTGGGCTCTAGCACTTAGATCATTAGAGATGAGTACTCCAAGATCCATGACAGAGTTTGGATCATCAACAAGGTCTTGAGTATCCAGCCTGTGTTTTATTTTCTGATTTTTTTTGCCAATATGTAAGACAGAACATTTATTTGTTGAGATTTGGAGTTGCCATTTGTTTGACCATTCTGATACATAGTCGAGGCCTTTTTGAAGGGTAGCAGTATTGTCGGTGGTGTTGAATAGCTTTACATCATCAGCAAAAAGAATGCAGTTGCTCTTAATATGATCACAGAGGTCATTTATGTAGAGTATTATTATTAAGTATTATCTTAACCTTTCAACTGGGCACCTTTTGCACAACCTGCTATGGATGTAACCAACATTGAGAGTAACTTCTGCTTTTTCCATCATGGAACAAAATGCCATTGGATCAAGATATTGTATCTTTATTGTTTATGCTGCTGCTTTTAAAATATATTCATCCATGAGGTTTTGAAATTTTATGTTTATATCATAATCTGTGCTGAGATACGTTGGTATTTGTAGTGCCATAAATAAATAAATATTTTTCATAATAAAATTAAACAAACTCAAACCTGCACTGTGGCTCTTGGAAGATTTTGACTCTGACAAAATGGCTACTGTGCAGCTATAGCCATCCAAATCCATGTGATTACAAATAGGGAGTTACCGTGACCAACGTTTATTTTCTAAGAATGTTTTTTAACTTTGTTATTCTTAAGGAATGCAGGACGTTAGCTTTCCATTCTTTTTTATTATTATTTTTAAAAGAATGTAGAGCAGGGACATTGGCGGTCTCAAAGAACCTATCAGGAGGCATGTTGCCCCAGAGTGTCATTTTAGAGACCAAGGCCAGGGCTTAGTAAGTTGTGTGAATTTAAGTCTAGAAATGTTATGTAGATGTATCTTGAATGCCATCCTCATTTTTACCTTTTTTTTTTACCCTTCCCATTTCTTTCTTGTTTTTAGAAAGTATCTGCAAATATTTACAAAGTGAAAAGCTCTTGGTAGATAGCTCAGAAGCTTGAAAAGTTTTATAAATCTTCAATTTACAAATTTTATTTATTTGTAATAAACCTTCTAATCTAATAAAGCTTTTGCCCTGCATGATTTTTTTTCCTGCTTTATCATCAACACTGCTGCTTTTGTTTGTTATCTTTCAAATTGTTTGTTAAACAATCATCACTCAAACTGTTTATTAGCAATATCTTACTCTGTCTTCTCTACTTTGAATTTTAATGAAGATCAGGAATACATTACTTCACTTGTACACTGTTACACCTTGGGGAGGACTTACAATGAAACAGATGTTTATATCAATTCAAAAACTGATACTTCAACATAAGAACATCTGTTGAGCACATGAAAACCCTTCTCAGAAATCCCATCTCTTCCAAAACCTTCATCACATTAGTGGTGATATTTTATTATAATGCATGCACACATTTAATTATTTACACTTACATTCAGACAGAATACAGATTAAGGACAACATTACCATCTTTTGAACAAATTAAAAAAACATTATTTGTGTTTATGGGTTCACATTCATCTGAAACTGGATCATAATAGGACATGTCATTATGACATAAGGAGGAATTGTTCTAACTTCCACAATAACAATTTCTTGTACAAATGCAATTATCATGCTCCTTTATGCATCTATATAAGGTCAGGAGCAATTCTTCTGTGCTTAGCTGGATATTGAGTAAGCACAATACTTAGTTGTTTCAATTTGGCTACTGAACACTATAGATAGATCATGTCACCAAAGTATACCATCTATATCAGCAGGTTTACCATTTTGTTCAAATTTATCATAGCATTTATCCCTTCCTCTTCCTCAATTGTTTTCTTGGACCCTAGCAATTTATAGTACTTCAAGCCTACTTTTGTGACATATCATTCCCACACAACTCTCTAAAATACTCTTTCCAGTATTCTCACATCATTTCATCATTTTATTTTTAATTCAATTCACCCAACTGGAAGCTCCTTGTTTTCCCCCTTTTTAATCACTTCCAAAACTATTTTTACTTCCATCAACATTTTTCTGTATTTTCTCTGGCTCTTTTAATCTTAACCATTCCCCATTCACCTTCACTACATTCTTTGCAACTATACATTATCATTCGGTCATCTGTAGCTTTTTCAGAAATTATTTCTTACATTCATCTTTTTCTCTTGTTCAAAGCCACTTTCACTTCATTAAGCATTTTTTTCATTAGTACAGATGCACTTACTTCTTTCACTATTTAAAATAATATTTTGCACTTTGTTCCAACCAGTTTCCACATTCCCATTTCTCAAACCCATTTTCTATTCATTTTGTTGAGGCAGTAATATGGCACAAGTTTCACTCTAGTTTGTTTTTACTTCTTTCTTTTCTTTCCATGGTCTAAAATCTTTGATTCTACCATAGAAATGGATTGTCTCACATACCGAAGCTCTGATCACCTTACATCCTTCACTAGTTTTCTCATCCTTTTATTATAAATTAGCAAGTCAACCATGCTTCAAACGTGTACTTATTCTTATAGTATTTGTATACACAGGATTAATTTTAAGCCATGTATTCAAAAGACTCAAATATCTTTCTAAAGATATTTTCATAAAACAGTCTTATTATTTATTCTGAGTAGCAGCATTCTCAAAGGAGTAAGAGGAGGAGTAAGAGAAAGGACCAAAAGCTAAAATTTTCCATGTGGTACCTGATACTGATACTTTTGAATAACCCAAGTATTTTCCTTATATTTTTCTTCTCATTTCCAACCATCTATTAAACTAGCAGAATATGGCGCACACACACCCATTATATTCATGCAGAATAATGCATAGCTTTCTCCCAAACTTATCTTTAGTTCTTTCATTAATACAATTCATTGGAACATAATATGCCAGTATCACCAGATTATGGATTTTTACTGCTATACATATATTTGAGAGAGAGAGAGGGAGGGAGAGAGAGAGAGAGCCCTGATACAGCATTAAGTCAGTGTTTGACTGTTAGTGACTAAAATCTGTTCCAAATCTGGCCCTTCAGCTCTCCCAATAGTGCTATTATCCATCAATTTCTCTGCTGATGACGATATTCAAGAAGGACAGTGTGTCATTTTCTTTTTCCCTTATGAATTTTATTTCTTTAAAACATCCTATGTAGGATAGGCAGGCAGAAGACTAGCAGAGTGCATCCATGAACATCAATTAGCAGTTAGAAGACATGACGATAACTTCTTAATCTCACAACACATGGACAGACTTAACTAAGGTTTTAACTGGGAAACTCTGAGCATCTAGGCAAAGCTAAATCCAAAAAAGTTAGGAAATTACTGGAAACAAGATACTCAGACAAACCAGCCACTGATAAAAACACAGAGATACACATTTACACACCATTCAAAAGAGACAATAAAAAGGTAACAAAGAAACGAAAACACCAGAGTATCTGTTCACCCATAATCTGTACCAAGATTAGGAGGGTTTAACACCAGATTAACACCACACAAACCAAACCAGCACTAAACAATATCCAACAGCCAACTCAATAAATAATCAACAATTTAGTCAAGTAACTTTCAAGGAGGAAACAAGAACCTCACCAGTTAGAGCACCAAGGACTCCACAATGTCTCTTATTCCTTAGCCTGTTCTAAAAACATCTTGAACCTCTGCACCTCTCTTTCCATGTAGGGCTCTAATCTATGTTGAATGATGCTAAATATTATTTTGCTAGTATATGAAATGAACGATATTATGTGATAGTTTGCATAAACCATTAAGTCTCTTTTTTTTTATTAGATCTTAACTGATCTCATCTGATCTGATGGCCACTATATCGTTCCCTCAATTTCCTTGAATAGTTTGATTACAAATTTACATACTGTAGATTAAACCCATTCATACCTTCTAACTTACTTTTTAGCATTTTCATTCATAAACAAGCTTAGACAATATCCTCTTTGTATTCATCAACCCCACTCCATAAAATCCAAGGACCTTCATCCCAGTTATTCCACTGCCCGGCACTACTTTGGTCAATTGAGGAGTTCACATATCCTTAGCAATATAGAGAAAGTGCAGACTAAGCAAATCTTATTTTTCAATTGAACCCATTCCATGTGCAACATTCCCTGGTAACAATATGGATGGTACTGTACTCCTTTGATGTCTATTTTACAGCAGCAATAAAGTTCAGTTTTACCAAAGCATGCTCACACACAGATTATGAAACCTGGACTTAAGAGGATGCCTTGCTATTCAACATCTCACTAACTAGGGATTACATGCAATTACTATCACACACTCAGAATGAATTATTAAAAATTGTATTTTCTTAAATGCCATCCATAAATATATCTTCATCCCATCCTTCCGCTTCAATCTTTTCTTAGAAGCACAACAGTCAATTTTAATTAATTTAAAACTGGCAGGGACTGTCCTCTACACTGATGTCTGCACAAAAAGTCTTTTGGGTGCTGTATACCACATCCACACCATAGTTCATGCATCCATTATGTAGCCCAATACTGTCAACTTGGATAAACAACAACTTTCTTTGGGATCATGCAAAAATGTTTCCCATTGCCTGCTAAGTGACCTTGTGATGAACAATGTCAGGGAGTAGATGGGAAGGAGTGATGTGCTTCTCCATTTTTTAACCACTTTCAATGAGAATGATGCAAAATTGATGCCTTTTCTTCTTTTCTGTATTTCTTTTTTTTTTTTAAACAAAAACAAGGGAAAAGAGCATTAAAGTTAAATTTTCAACAGTGGATGTCATATTCTTGAGCTACCAACTTATGAGTGGGATAAAGAATATGGGAGAAAGTTCTGTTTCTTTCAGTAACATAATTTCTCCAGGGATCTACCCAATGGCCCTGATTTTCCGTGATGTTTTTAAATCCCAAAAATTCAAGAGTGTTTTTCAGATCAGAAACATGGTCAGTCAGGAAGATTTCAGCATGAAAACACTCTCTGCTACATAGAAACAATAAAGGAAATTCAAAAGCATGCCCCCAAAAATTCAAAAACAACTTAAAACTGCTCTCTGTTTCTCTCTCTTTTTTTTTTCAATAATAGAAAGCTTTCTGGAAATTTGGAAACATATTCTAAAACAGTATTTCTTCTTACTTTTTATATATAAGACAATACAAGTGCTGGTTGGAATATGAAATTGAATATGTTTGAATGATAAAGTCCATATTTACTACCCTTTGGCTACATGATGCATGTAACCAAGCTAAAGAGTTAATTCCAGGGTATTTTAGTCATACTGTGAGTGGTACAACAGCTGTGGTGGCATAGTGGTTCGAGTGCAGTACTGCAGGCTACTTCTGGCTGCCCGCAATTTGGCAGTTCAAATCTCATCAGGCTCAAGGTTGACTCAGCTTTCCATCCTTCCGGGGTGGGTAAAATGAGGACCCAAATTGTTGGGAGCAATAGGTTGACTCTCTGTAAACCTCTTGGAGAGGGCTGTAAAGCACTGTAAAGTGGTATACAAGTCTAAGTGCTATTGCTATTGCTATTTAAGATTATGAAAAATCAAATGAGCTATGAAGAGCTCCACAGGATTCTTATCAAATTTGGTGACTGCTCTACTAAATGGCAAATGTAACTCAAGGTCAGCAAGTGTAAAGTGATGTGCATTTGAGGTAAAAATCCATGTTTCACTTATAACATGATCGAGATTGAACTGCCAGTGACCACACAAGAAAAAGATCCTGGGGCATTTTAGGTAATTCAATTAAATCATCTATACAATGTACATCTAGGGATTATTTAAACAGGGGAAAAAAGATTGGCTGATATTATTAAGCTATGGTCCAACCACATCTAGAATGTTGTGTCCAATCCTGGTTTTCATCTTTCAAGAGGGATATTGTTGAGCTGGAGAAGATGCAAGAAAGGGCAACCAAGATAACCAGAAAGTAAACACAATAATATAATATGACAAGTCTGATTTTGTTGAACATTCTTTTTGTAGTTCAGTGAATTGGAAAGGTGTTTATCTGGCCACCTTCTGAACATTTTTATCTGGACATTTTGCACTTAAAAATTTGCATTGACCATTGTTTCCTTGACAATAGAGTTTGCCTCTCTCAAGGACATCTTCCTTACTCTTTCACCTTCCAGTAAAACTGACCAGAAGACAACTTAAAATTGATTAAGATGTCACAGTTCTTCACACAGTATCTAATATGCTGACACTAGATGTGATGCTGGCTGCTACTTAAGGTGGCTGGCTTCAAAATAGGATTAGACAAATTCCTAAATGGCAAGTATATTTATTTTATTTTTATTTATTTGATTTGTCAATCGCTTACAAGATAATAGGTATAAGTATAAACATGAATAAGAATACAGGAAATAGGTACGAATAAATGGGGATAATAGGACAGGGACGGTAGGCATAATGGTGCACTTATGCGCACCCCTTACAGATGTCTTAGGATTGGGGTGAGGTCAATAGTGGATAGTTTGAGGTTAAAGGAGTGGGGGTTAGAGGATATAACAACAGAGTCAGGTAGTGCATTCCAGGCATTGACCACTCTGTTGCTGAAGTCGTACTTTGTGCAATCAAGTTTGAAGCATTTTACATTGAGTTTGTTGTGTGCTTTTGTATTGTTGTGGTTGAAGCTGAAGTAGTCATGTCCTGGTAGGACATTGTAGCAGATAATTTTGTGTGCTACACTTAAGTACAACCATAGATGGCATAGTTCAAGGTTGTCCAAGCCCAAAATCTCAAGCCTGGTGATATAGGGTATTCTGTTGCAAGCAGAGGAGTATAGTACTCTTCTCATGAAATACTTTTGGACTCACTCAATTGTATTAATGTCCAATATACAGTGTGGATTCCAGACTGATGAGCTGTATTCGAGTATTGGTCTAGCAAAAGTTTTGTATGCTCTAGTTAGCAATTCAGTATTTCCAGAGGAGAAGCTTCGTAAGATTAGATTTACAACTCTTAATGCCTTTTTGGCAATGCTGTTACAGTGAGCTCTGGTGCTTAGGTCATTTGATATGAGAACTCCAAGGTCCTTGACAGAGTGAGGATCATCAACGAGGTCATATCTGCCTAGTTTGTATTTGGTGTACTGATTTTTTTAAACCAATGTGTAGGACAGAGCATTTGTTGGTCGAGATTTGGAGTTGCCAATTGTGTGACCATTCAGACACATAATCAAGATCACTTTGAAGGACAGTAGCTTTGTCAGTGGTGTTGAATAGTTTACATCATCCACAAAGAGGATGCAATTGTTTAAAAGGTGATCGCAGAGGTCATTTATATAGAGTATAAAGAGTGTGGGTCCTAGAATGCTGCCTTGGAGGACACCACTGTTAACTGGAGCAGGATTTGATATAGTGCTCCCTATTTTTACTATTTGTTGCCTGTTTGACAGGAACACAGTAATCCACTTATGAAGGGATCCGGAAATGCCGTAAGAGTTTAGTTTTAACAGTAGCTTCTCATGTACCACTGAATCAAAGGCTTTGCAGAAGTCTATGTAAATTGCATCTATAGCTTTACCCTGGTCAAGTAGAGTAGTCCATATGTTTTTGCAGTGTAGGAGTTGAAGATAGCAGGACAATTTTTCCTGAAACCAAATTGTTTTTTGGAGAGTAGGTTGTTTGACTCTAAGTGCAGGGTGATGAATTGGTTAATGATAGATTCCTTGACTTTACACATGACACAACACAGTGAGATTGGTCTATAGTTTTCAACCAGACTGGGGTCACCTTTTTTGAAGATAGGGATGACTGTACCTAAGGACCATAGGTTTGGTAAGGAGCTGGTTCTGAATGATATCTCATATATAATGCTTAGGGGTTCCGCTATGGCAGAGGAGAGTTTTTTTAAGGAATATGCACATAATCCATCAGGGCCAATAGATAGGGATGGTTTTAGGTTACGTAGTGCCTTTTCTACATTTCTACTTCGGTAAAGTCAATACGTAGTAGGTCATTACAGTTAGTTGTGGTACGACTAGGAAATGTGGGGCATGAGCCATTGCTGTTTACAAAGACTGAACTGAAGAATGTGTTGAAGAGATTGGCCTTAATGGCTTCATCATTGCAGTCTTTCCCATTTGGTCCTTTTAGGGGTGGGATGGTTCTTGAGTCTTTAAGTTTGGTGTTTAAAAAATTGTAGAAGGTGGAGGTGGATTTTGTATGTAGGAGGTTTTCCTGTTGCTTGCAGTGGTAATTTGTGCATTCTGCTTTTATCTGTTGGCATAAGGTGTGGTATTGGTTTTTAAAATATCAATATCAATGGCTACTAATCTTGATGGCTGCTCCTGCCTCCAGGCATAGGGAAATCCATCTCTTCATACTGGATTCAAGGCAGCAACAATCAAAGATAACTTTGATCTCTGGTTTGTGGGCTTCCTAGCTGTATTTGGTGAGATGGACTTAGGTCTGATCCAGGAAAGTTATTCCCATAAATATGGATTCAATCTTGGTGCAATCTGTAATTCTAATATCTAATAACTATCTGAGGAAAAGTTAAATAGTAAAATACAGCCTCTATCAGGAACATTAGAAAAGTGTAGCAATTTTTAATATGGTCAGCACATATTTTTAAAGTATAGAAAATTAAGTCATTATATTTTCTTGATTCTGTATGCAACATTCAGCTTTCACTATCTCAGATTAAAAAACTGTATATCTGATGCAGTCCTTCTTGTCTCTAAACCAGAAACTTTTGACATGAGGACAAAAGTAAGGATTTTGTCAATGGCTAGGGAAAAGTACAGTGTTCCAGGGCCTGTAATTTATTTTACAACATTGCTCCATTCTCTAAATGTAGAAATGTTTAGAGACTGAAAAAGAGCTTATAATGGGAATTTTATCTTAAGTCACAGATGCTCCACATTTACAATATGCTCTCTTTTCATCATGACAGGCTGTGGAAATCAGCACCTACTCATTCTTCCCATCTTTCTAGAAGGTAATGAGGTCTTTTGTGCTGGCCCAAAGAAACTGTAATAAATCTTTATTTCCACTTTTCACTATACAGAGAAATGTAAGTCATTCAATGGCATTAAATGAAGACCTTAATAAGTAACATTATAGGGACAAGCTATATTTTTTCTCATTCTAAACATGTGTTTTCTCACAGAGTTTATAAGCACGTAACCTCTAGGTTTCTCTACACAGTACAGGTAGTCCTCAACTTATAATAGTTCATTTAAGTAATCATTCGAAGTTACAATGGAACTGAAAAAGTGACTTATGACCATTTTTCACACTTATGACCTTTGTAATATCCTCATTATCTTGTGATCAAAATTCAGATGCTTGGCAACTGGTTCGTACTTATGCCCATTGCTGTGTCCTGAGGTCACATGATCACCTTTTGCAAACTTGAAAAGTGAAGTCAATGGGGAAAACAGATTCACCTAACAACTGTGTTACTAACTTACCAACTGCAGTGATTCACCGCAATTTAAGAAAGGCGGTAAATTGGGGCAAAATTCATTTAACAAATGTCTCACTTAGCAACAAAAAGGTTGGGCTCAATTGTGGTCGTAAGTCAAGGATTACCTGTAGTACATCTCCTGTCAACTCCAGTTGGAAATAATCAGTAGTCATTCAAGAAGTTTCTTCAGCTTCAGAGCTGAAGAAGCTTTTTGGATGAAAAGTGGAACATCTTCAAAGAAAAATTAGAAAGGCCAGTTGCCTCTTGAAAAAAAAAAGCACCTTTGGGACAACCATGACCTAGATGGCTGAGAATCTCCATAGACAGTCAGAACTACAGTACTGCAACCAAAGGACCACAGGTTCCCCACTCCTGTTCTATCAGGTAACCTCAAAGCTGACTGCTGGATTGAGAAAACTCTGATAAACTCTCAGGAGCCATCCTCCCTCTTTCTTTTACTGCTCATGATTACAGTGTTGAGTATAGTCTTCCTTACATTTCTCATCATGCAATCAGAGAGCACTGGAAGGAATTAAGAAGCTGTTCACTCCAGCTGCTTGCCATTATAAGGAATGCTGAGATGGAGGAGGGGAGAAACACCAAGGGACTTGCAGGCATCAGCATAGTAATGTGAATTTACTCTGGGGTAATCAAAAAGTTGGCAAATATAATGTGATGTCAGATGTTGGCACTAGTCCTGCCAAATGGGACCTAATTTGATATACAAATTTTCATCTGGGTGATATGTTTATTTTACCCTGGTCTATGGATCTCACTTCTTGGATTAATAGGCAGAAGGACCTGAAAGTAATAGCAATCTCATACCTTTTGATAATGTTTTTCATTTTCTTACTTAAAACAGTCTATCACTTCCAGACATGTTAGATTACAGCATCTAGAGGGAACTTGGCTTATGCTCATTAGAAAGTCAGGGATATAAAAGGTAATATATGGACAGTTTGATTATTTGTGTCAGAAGCATCACAATTAAAACTAGGCATACTATATGACATAAATTTTAAAATATAAAATACAAGATTAAAGTATGTACAAATTAAACAGATCTTGCCCAGAAATTGCCTACATACCTATACAGTATCACATTGGAGAAGATTATACAAAAATAAAAAATATTCCATTTCAAATTGGGATTCTGAATTTAAATTTCATTTTATGTAAAGAATTATTTTATCATTAATAAATGCATTACTGTTATTACTGTAAATTATACTGTTTTTATTTAATTGTCTCTTTTCACAAAAGTATTTTGAAAATGGTACTTAGGTTCTCCTAGTGAAAAAAACGCAATGGCTGATGCCCTTGGAAACAACACAAATATTCTGTGCTGTATTGGGCTTCTGCAAAGGAGATAGCCAAGTCATCAGTTGATTTCATTGCCTTTTCCTAAAATGTCATTGCCTTTCTGCCAAGGACCTGCGAGGCATAAAACACCCATTTTGCTCCTTAATTCTTCCTGAATACATTTTTCTCTTCCTACCTGGCAAGTCTGTGCAAGCCCCAATGGCATTTTTAGCACCCCTGATTTATGGAAACATTTCCTTGCCATCATTCTCTCTAGACTGTAGTTATGCCAAACTTGGCAACTTCCTGTTGTTACTATCCAACTGTGAACTCCCAGGACTTCAGCATTTAAAATACTGTCAATTAAAGGGAACACATTTTGGCATCTAACCTCTTTCCTTTTGCATGAAGGATTTTTTCCCCTCGTAAAGATTGAATCTCCATGCATCCTGTTTTTCTCTCTTCTGTTATTTTAATGGCCTTGTGCAAGTCATAGAGTCATTTGTCAGCTCCTGTGACAACTCCTTTGAAGTATCACAAGCCATCTGGTGAATGCGTTTTTCTTTCTGCCTGTCCAGGGAGAAAATGTCAGATGAAGCCATAGAAAAAGGGAAGCAAGAGGAGAGACCTAGTTACTAAGCTCCAGGAATGAAACTGTATTGAAATCCAATTAATTACCTGTTGTGGTAAAAGCAAGACGCAGCTGCAGTGGGAACAAAGGTATGGAGCACAAAAGAGGCAAGGGGGGAATAAAGCAAAGAAAGAAGAAACAATGCCCAACTATTCTCCCCATCCATGCCCAAATATTAGAAGAAAACTCTTCTGACTTCATTTTAGGGTTTGTGAGGAAAACAGTATACAAGGGGAAATGTTATTTTGGTTCCCATTTTAATATCTAATTCTAGACATTTGAAACGAAATGCCTATAAGGAAGCACAGTTACTCTTTAAAACTCATACTTCTCCGAATCTTGAAATGTAGATTTTTAACATACAAAAGAAAGAATGCAAACTATGTATTTTGCACAAAGCATCTTTTTGGAAAAATAAATTTCTTCAACAAAATAGTAAAAATATGTATTTAAGGAGAAAGGGCAACACAAACACAAAGATTTCCCAAACATTTTTGATGCAGAAACAGGAAATACTGAATTCAATGTATTCCCTTATATATTTGCCCTAAGGCATGATCAAAAGTCACACTATGTTTTGCATGAAACATAAATTATGGGTGGACAACCCTCAGTACATATGATAAGTAATTCACATGTTTTTGTTTTTCTTCTTGCCTCCACAGATCCAAATTCCACAGATAACCACCTAATTCTGATTAAATTTTGTAGTATTTTTTTCACAGGAAAACAAAGCATGCGCTTTGGGTGTTGTTGGTTTTTTTTTGTTGTTGTTGTTTTAATGAAAAAGCAATAGCTTGCTGCATTTATTCAGATCAGCTTGGACTCAACTCTCACCTGGCTAAAAATGAACCTGACATTGCAAGTAACATTATTCCTCAGAATATGAATAGTTTCAACTTTTGATAAATACCATTTTCCTCACATCTCCTCTCTAAATAAGCTATTCACATAACATTCAATATTGTTCCATTAGTCTGCTCACTTTCTTGACTTCAGTTGGCTTTATATAACATATCATGGAAGCTATTTTCTTTTTTTATCACATCTTCAATTGCTACTGATTGTTCTAAGCTTTCTGCTGATAATGCTTTAGATATCTATGTTGTTATGGTGGGGGGTGAATTAAGTTACACTGAAGAACCTGTTCTAATTCTGTTTTGACTCAATAGGATCATGGTGAACTTGGCAATATTACTTTGCCTTGAAGTCTCCAGACTTTTGGAATTTTTACACTAAAACTTTAATCTTATAAGTGTTGCCAAAGAGACCCAGCTCTGCCAATGTGGTGAGAATTGCATATATATCATTTCTGAGTGTTTTTCTCAACACCCCCAGAGTTTTTACATTTCCATGACTGAGAATGAAAGATGTTGACCATGGTCCCTCAAACAAAAGCTCTGTTGGAAACCTTCCACATTGCAAAAGAGATAGTTTTAAGAAGGCAAAAATCTTATTTAGCATCCCTCACATTTTGCAGGAAACTCTTGACAATTGTTGTATATTGCTTCTGTAAGTCGATTTGATTGTATTTGGAGCCTGTTGTCAAGTGTTCAAATCCATATTTAAATTTAATGCCTCTAAATTGTGATCCATAATTTGTTATGCCATATCTAGATAAAGCAATTTTGATCTAGTTACTTTTGAATAATGTGAAAAGTAATTCTTTATCATAATCTGGTCTTTATAACACAGTGAAATAAGTCAATGCCTACTTTTTTCCAAGAGACCAGGGGAAAATCCTCGTCTCTGAAGGGTTTCACTAGCAGGCTGGGATGACTTTTCTGGAAAACCTTTTTTTCTCTCTGAGGAATCTCTGTTCATGATAAGCTCAAACCAAAGCGCACTGAAGATGACTCCTTGAATGGGGACGAAATATTTGCAACCAAATCACCAAGCTCAGAGCTCAAACCAACAGCATATAAGATAAAGGGAAATGTATAGAAGTCCAACACCAGATACATTTTTGAAAATGCCCTCCAATTTTGATGTGGACTACCAGGCTGGGAATGAATTTTGGGCCATAATTTACCATTTCCATAATCTTCTGAATCTCTTTCTGGCCTATTACAATTGCCTTCAGTTTAGCCTGCTCTGTTTTAATGCTACATTTCATTAGCATTTCCCGAACTTTAAAACAATGTTTGCTTTTGTTCAGTTTAATATTTGAAGATCTGGCTTTTCTTTTAATTGGTAAGTATGTTCTTCTTCTATGGTACCACATACAAATATCTCATGCATATATATTATGATTCCTGAAATGTTGTATCAGTTGTCAAGTGTCAGGAACATAACAAATATGTGATTAAAGCTGTACTGATTGTATGACGTATTAAAATATACGTAGTTGAGTCCAGTGGTGGGATTCAATTTTTTTTACTACTGATTCTGTAGGCATGGCTTGGTGGGCGTGACAGGGGAAGGATACTGTAAAATCTCCAATCAGAGGTGGAATTTTCCGGTTTTCTGAACTATTCAAAATTTCCACTACCGGTTCTCCAGAACTAGCCAGAACCTGCTGAATACCACCTCTGGTTGAGTCTTTCTTCATTGATGTGCCAACTTGGAAAATACCTTTGTGCCTGCAAATTCTGCTAAGAATTCCATTTCTATTATTAAGGTAATGTTCTCTATGAATAATCAGGGTCCAGGCAAATTGTTAGACTTCCATCTCTTTTCTGAATTCTAAACATGAAATAATACCATTCAGATGGATTTCCAGTAAAGCAAATCTTTCTTATATTTCTTCCTTATATTCAGTTTCAACTTTCAGTTGTTTTTAATCATGGCATCTTTCCAAAGTCTCACTGTGCCACATTGATTGAGCATAGGAGAGAACAGTCTTCTTCAGATTTAATGTCCTTTGGCATTGCTGTGTATGTTTCTTTTTAAAAAATTAGTTTCGCTCATTTTACTCATGTAATTTCCACATTGTGCTATTTGTGCCTGATGCTGAAAATTGTTTATATAGTTGTTTGTACTACATTGACTGCATTGATTGCATATAATCTGGCTTCTTTCACAGCTGTTTGACCAGCTTAGAAAGAAGCCTTTCCTTCCAATTCATCTTTATTGTGGGTGACTGTCAATATTGGAGTATTATCGTTGCTATGTCCCAAGCTTTCAACTGTTAGTGAGTTCTGCCATTTGCCATATCGCAATAGCATTTTGTAGCACATTCACCACTCTAAGTAATTATCCTTGCACCCTCTTGTTTCTTTCTTTATTTTATTTGGTTTGTCAATTGCTTACAAGATAATAGGTATAAGTAAAAACATAGTTATGGATACATATAAGAAAAATAAAAGAAACAATAGGACAGGGACGGTAAGCACGTTGGTGCGCTTATGCATGCCCCCTACAGACCTCTTAGGAAAGGGGTGAGGTCAATAGTAGACAGTCTAAGGTTAAAGTTTTTGGGGTTTAGGGAAGAAACCACAGAGTCAGGTAGAGTATTCCAGACATTGACCACTCTGTTGCTGAAGTCGTATTTCCTGCAATCAAGTTTGGTGTGATTAATCTTGAGTTTGTATCTATTGTTTGCTCTTGTATTGTTATGGTTGAAGCTGAAGTATTCATTGACAGGTAGGACATTGCAATGTATGATTTTATATACTATACTTAGATTGTACCGAAGGCAGGATAGTTCTAGGTTTTCTAGGTCTAGAATTTCAAGTCTGGTGGCATAAAGTATTCTGCAATGAGTAGAGGAGTGGAGAACTCTTCTTGTGAAATATTTCTGGACTTTCTCAACTGTGTTAATATCAGATATGTAATGTGGGTTCCAGACTGATGAGCTGTATTCGAGTATTGGTCTAGCAAATGTTTTGTATGCTCTAGTTAGTAGTGTAATATTACCAGAGAAAAAGCTATGTAAGATTAGGTTAACAACTCTTAATGCCTTTTTGGTTATGTAGTTACAATGGGCTCTAGCACTTAGATCATTAGAGATGAGTACTCCAAGATCCTTGATAGAGTTTGGATCATCAACAAGGTCTTGAGTATTCAGCCTGTATTTTATTTTCTGATTATTATTTTTTGCCAATATGTAAGACAGAGCATTTATTTGTTGAGATTTGAAGTTGCCATTTGTTTGACCATTCTGATACATAGTCGAGGTCTTTTTGAAGGGTAGCAGTATTGTCTGTGGTGTTGAATAGCTTTACATCATCAGCGAAGAGAACGCAGTTGCTCTTAATATGATCACAGAGGTCATTTATGTAGAGTATGAAGAGAGTTGGTCTTAGAACACTGCCTTGGGGGACACCACTGTTGACAGGTACAGAATTTGATAGGATGCTCCCAATTTTGACCATTTGTTGTCTGTTTGACAGGAATGCTTCTATCCAGTTATGCAGGTGTCCAGAGATACCATAAGATTTTAGTTTTAGTAGTAGTTTGTCCTGTACCACTGAATCAAAGGCTTTACAGAAGTCTATGTAGATTGCGTCTATTGCTTTGCCCTGATCGAGTTGTGTAGTTCATATGTTTTTGCAGTGTAAGAGTTGCAGATTGCAGGATAGCCTTTTTCTGAAACCAAATTGTTTATTAGAGAGTAGGTTGTTTGTCTCTAAGTGCAGGATAATGGATCGATTAATAATTGATTCCATGATTTTACAGGTGATGCAGCATAAAGAGATTGGTCTGTAATTTTCAACTAGGCTGGGTTCTCCCTTTTTGAAGATGGGGATGATTGTGGCTTGTGACCATAGTTTTGGCAAGGAGCTGGTCCTGAAAGATTTTTCAAAGATTATGCTTAGAGGTTTGGCTATAGCAGTGAATAGCTTTTTTAAGAAGTAGGCACATATTCCGTCCAGTCCAATAGATAGAGATCATTTTGGATTGCGTAGTGCTTTTTCAACATTGTCTACTGTAAAATCGATATGTATTAGATCATTGTAGTTGTCTGTGGTTCGATTAAGAAATACTGGGCATGATCCATTGCTATTTACAAATACTGAGCCAAAGAATGTGTTAAAGATGTTGGCTTAATGTGATAATTGGTGCATTCAGTCTTTATCTGGTGGCATAAATTTTTGTATCGGCTTTTGAAGTTGGCAACGTGACCAGATTTGTTTTTCCGCCAAATCTTTTTGGATTGAAGCTTCCTTATTGTTATGGGTAATCTGTTTTTTCTGGTTTTTGGAGTTGTGATTGGTACATATAGTTTGATGACTCTTTTGACTTCAAGTAAAAATATATTGTAATGGTCTTCAACAATATTGCATCCAGTGAATAGAAATTGCCAATCAAGGGATGAGAGATCGTTGTCTATAAGACATCGATTTTACATCAAAGATTCATTCAACACCCCAAGATCATAAGACCTTAATCACAAGTTTTAGATCTGTTACAAATTCTTCAATTAGTTATTTTTGTGACTGAAGATAGATATTTCCTACAGTATATTTTTTTTGTGGCACAGTAAGTCAAAACGTTTTGTAAGACTTTAAATGATTTCTTTCTTCATTCATGAATGTAAATATACTATATACACTAAGAATGCTTACTCCAACCCATCAGAAAGCATACTGTATTTTCTATTCATCCTTCATGGCAGCCACTTGGAAGTATAATAGATTTTTTTGTTAAATGGCCCTCCACATTGCCAGTAAGCTTGCGATGGTTTTAGAGCATCCATTAGAAAAAATGAGGCTGTTACTTCCTATTGTATCTGGTTACTTAGTGTTAGGTAATATATGCATCACTTGAGAACTACACTGTCAAACGGTAAGCCTGTACCTCTAAAATTTCATTCCAGGATTTACTGAAAGTACATTTTTTTCATACAATTTGGTATCATGAATTTTGAAATGGATCCAGTTCAAACATTACTTCTATTAAATGTCAAGTAACAGGATTAAGATAAATCAAATGACTGGACTAACCTACTTTATGTTTATTATTCAGCTCTCAAGGCTATTCTATTCCATACTATACCTTCCAACCTTCTGCCATCTTCAAGACAGAGAATATAACTGAATGTGGCTCTTCTAAGCTTGAGTACAAACACAGAAAAAGATCCTGTGTAATGTCCAGCTTTTTGTCAACCATGCCTGAAACAATTCACACATACCTTTCTCCAATAAGTGTTTCACTTGTACAGGTGTACATTGCTGATCTATATATTTGCCAGAAGTCACATTCAAAAAGAAAAGAAAAATAACAGACTAAGGAAAAAAAACACTAAAAGAATAACTATTGCTTAAAACAAGACCTCAGAAATAAGCTATCCCAACCATAAAATTAATGTGTTCATATTTATATATTTGTTTTCATATGCACAAACAGTTTTTCACACAGTACAAACACCACTAAGTTATTCCCCTTTCTCTTTTCAGGAGCAAAAGAGGATTTGGAGAGAAAAAAAACAGAATGGCGATGGAGAGAGTAAAAGGCCCAGCTATTTAGGAAGAAGAAAGGAGAAAACAAAACAAGATAATATCAGGAAAAGAGGTGATAAATAGATAGGAAAGGAAAGGAAAAGAGTTTTCCACTTAGGCATTGCAAAAAAAGGGGCTCAAAATTTACCAAAGAAATTTCTGTGAGAGGGAGACCAGATCAGACGATTAGCAAAATGTATAGATTTATTTAAAACTGTTTTAAATAAAGTCCTATTTAATATGGTACAGGAACCCCCAATACAAAGCTTAAAAAAACAAGTAAAGAACAGTACAAGTAAAGAAAGTACCATGTAAGGGCCTGAGAAAGAAAAGCAACATTAAACCTCTGGGTCTGTTGTAAATAGAGGATTGGTTCCTTGATTCTGCAATACCCAACCTTCTTCATTATTAGGGCATCTTGTGTCTACAATAAAAACAGCTTAACTGCTTTTCTTCACTCTTTTCTACCTCCACCTGCATATGGGTGGAATTCCTAGAGAGAGAGAAATTAACTGAAGAGCTCTGGGTGAAACTCTTAACACCTCTCAAGCACAACAATTAATCTTCAGGGCAATCTTCAAAGGCATTCAATATTTTCAGCAGGAATACTTGCAGACATATGCATTTCCTAACATTTATTTCCAACAGTTTTTCCTACTTTTATCAGCAACTGCAAGGAGAAAAATCTCTCCGTGTTTGGTACCGGTAATTCTTTGCGTGGCAGAAAAACCATCTTTTTCTTATCAGATAAATGCGTGCATTTGGTAAGAAAGAGTGATGCTGGAGTAGATACTCATCTACATGAAAATAAAAAGAATAGGCTATGCTTTGCAAGCTAAATACAGGAATAATAATTGTCAACCTCAGGAGGCAAACCAGACAGGAGGACATGATCAGATTAGCTAATTCTACTTCACTGTTGTAGGAAACACCCCCCACTCCCGAAGAATGAAATATTTTGGGGAATATTAAGAGGCAAAATATCATATTTCTCCAAAGGAGAAATGGAGAAACATGCTCCAGCCCCAATTTCCTGAATAGTAAAACAGCTTCCAGTAAAATCTTTAAAGATGGAGATTTGGTGCCTATTAAGAAATCCCAGCCAATCATAAAAAAAAAACATCTTCCCTTCCAGGGTGATAGGATTAAGAAGGACAGGACAGGACCTTTTAGAACGTAATAGGATTAACCCACCACCATTTAGCAAAAGACACAAGCCCCTTCATTGCACAATCCCCAGAACAGTTCAAACTTCAAAGTCACAGAAACCTATAAAGATCCATTCAACCATTTGGTCAGCTGTCCCAGAACTGCATGTTGTGGTTGTGTTCATCAATAAACTTTCCTCCCAATCAGCCTCCATTTTATTTCCAGCGCCTTTCTCCCAGCTTGGAACTGACCAAGATTTATTTTTTTATTCCAACACTGTAAGGTTACAGTAACAGAATTTTGCAAGTTTGAAAGCACTTGTCTCCCCTTCCCCCATTTCCTTTACGCCACAAAACTACAACTAGTCCTTGATTTACAACCATGTGTTTAGCAATCAAAGTTACAGCAGCACTGGAAAAAAGTGAATCATGATCTATCCTCGCACTTACACTTGTTGCAGTATCCCCACTGTCCCATGACCAAAATTCAGGTATTTGGCAATTGACATAGATTTATAATGGCTGCATCATCCCAGGGTCACATGAATTGGAATTGGAATTAGATTTAGAATTCTTTATTGGCCAAGTACACACAAGGAATATGTCTGGTGCATAAGTTCTCAGTGTACATATAACAATAATGATCACCATTTGTGACCTTCCCAGCCAGCTTCTGACAAAAAGTCAATAGAGGAAGCTGGATTCACTTAACGACTTTGTGGTTCACTTAACTGCAGTGATTCACTTAACCAAGGTAAAGAGCAGGGGTGGTATGCTACCAGTTCTGCCCGGTTCTATAGAACCGGTAGCTCTGTAGAGCAGCAGACACTGAACTGGTTCTGTGTTTGCTGCTGTTTGGCCCACCCACCAGCCCGTGTTCTTACCTGTCCTTTATTTCCTGCTTTTTCAACCTCAGCTGCTTTGGTCCCAATTGCAGTCGTAAGCTGAGACACACCTGTACGGAGGGCCTCTTCTGAGTCTCTTGACCCACCCAAATTCCTGTTGCAGGCTAAGCTACCTTTTAACTGACAGTTCACTTGGTTGTGTCTCATTGCCTCTCTCCCACATACCATTTCCATGGTACACTAAAATCTTATGAATTTTGTACTTTTGGCAATCTATTTGAAAGGCTGCTCTTATTCAAAGGAAAATTCCTCTAACATTCCCATGGATGAAGTATAGAGTTCTTGCATTTATCTCAGCATTTATATCAGGTAGCTAACTAATTTCATCTGAATGTGCCGTTGCTGCATATATCCCTCTCCTCTACCTCCTGGTTTTAAGACATTACTAGGGAATTTCTTTCCTGGGCTATCACAGGAGAGCTGGAGCCTATATCATTGGACAAATATACACCTTTTAAAAAAACACAGTACCTCTGCAATCTCCAAGAAAGTCTTTCAGAAAACTCACAAAAGTTGCAAGAAATGAGGGGAAGTGAACATTGGGTAAAACACAGAAAAAGGGGAAGGAAACATGTTAGAAATTGGAGGACTGCATTTAGCAACGATGTTGTTTTTGAAGTGTTCCCGACTATAAAAATCCAAAGAGTAAATGCTGTCCCATTTGCTGGATTTGTGGAGGACCAGTGAATTAGCCAAGTATCAAAGAATCAACAGGTGATTTGAAGGCAGATTTCTGAGAACAGGAAATAATTGAAGCATTTTTTCCCATCCCATGCTGTTCATTGGGTGAAAATTTCATTCAACAAATCATTTGTAACAAAACACAAAGCAATAAAGTCACATTTCATTTTTTGCAAACTTGATAAAACTGCAAAAAAAATAAAAAAATAAAAATCCCACATAAGATAAAGCAGACTCATCCATCTCCATGGGTGTCCACTGTCTACTACATGCCTTAAAAGTATTCTAGTTTACAACATCTGGTTTGGGCTGCCATTCCCATCTTCTCTTTCTGTTATAATACATTTTACTTTAAATATGAGGGGGAAATTTAGAAAAATTCACTGTGTCCTTGAATCTAATTGAGAGTTAGGGAGGAATAGAGACATTCTGACCTGTCCTCTGACTCACCCATTGCTTCTTTTCAGGCAAGGCCTAATTGAGAGGTGGCACAGCTCAAGCCTGCCTAGAAATTAGAATCTGTGAAAGGGCACGGAAGGGCAGTCTGAACAGCAAGCTGAACTGAAAGAATGAGAATGAGAGCGAGAATAAACTGAGCTGGGAAATGAAGCCAGTACTCAGGAAATAAGACGATGCAGAATCAGCTCCTACAAAACAATATGGGCAATAGGAGGAGAAATAGCCTCAGGTCACAAATGAACAGGACTTGGTCCATGAACCTACCTACCATGTGTGATGAGTTAATGGAAAATGCAGTAGCTTGGAACATTTCTCTGGCTACGAGTTTGGCCTCAACATCTTTGGCTAGTCAATCTATTTACTCAGACCACAAAAGGTTTCTGTTTGAGCAACAGAATCTGCTTACTTTTGGTCTATTTTATAAGCATCTCTGATCCTTATTTTATAAACTAATTTCTGGCACTTGCCAATGTGATTTCTTACAATCTAGTCGGTTCAGTTCTGTAAAGGTAGACTCAGAACTCAAGAAGGAAAGCTGATAAACTCCTGCTGAAAGCATGATTAGAATTTCATGTGGAATTTATGAGCTCCTTTCACACTGAAAAGGGTGCATGCTGAGATATTGTAAATATCTTGAGGGAGGAAAAATCTCAGTCTTCCCAAAAAATTTTTTCCTCTAAACCTCTAAGAGCTATGCTAATGTCTAGGCTGCTTGTGCTACCCACCAATCTCAATCTTTTAGATATAATTGGTCTCCAGATTTTTTTTAAACAGTCTTATCCTATCTTTCTTGGCTATTTATTACAACAATCACCCCTTCCTTGAGTTTATATGCAGCTTGGAGTATTCTTTAAATTTTGATTTTAATTACAGGATAAATCACACTTGATAGGAATATTTGCCAGAATCCAATTTCTTCTTTGACTCATATTTGAGATATATAATTCATTTTAAAAATCATACTCTATTGCCTCCACTGCATAATGGGAATGCATAATGGGAATGCATAATGGAATAGGGGGCTCAGAAAGTGAATATCACTCAGTTCATCACATTCAGAATATAATTTAACTTACCTTGTTGCATGTATTTGTTCCTATTTCATTTTAGGATCTAGTCAAAAGTGCCTACAAACTGCAGTACCTTTCTTGAGTCCTATTTTGCAACCCCCAAATATTGTGCCATCGCCATATTACTTTAAATGCTTTTCTTTCAAACCTCTTGTTCATTACCAAACAACTTGTGGATGGGAAACCTATATACACTTTACTTGTTACTAAACTACAACTTCTTTTTTATAATAATTTTTGTTATTGTTTACAAAGGAAAAGATTAAAAAACTAGTACAAATTAAGAAATATACAGTATAAAAAGTGCAGAGAAAAAAATTAAGAAAAAAGAAATGCATCATCTAAAGAAATTACCTCTCTCTTCATCAAGACAAGGAACATACCCTTTCTCTGATACTGCAATATAAAATCTCTTCTTCCTATATCACATCTTTTATCTATAAAGAAATTTTAAGAGTTACTTGCAGAGAAGCAAGACCAGCCAAGGTATAGAGTAACCATAAAGCAGATGATTCTGCCTCCTGATGTAGTTTCCCAAGAGTTAAAAAAATATTACAACCAACTATGGCAGTCCTTTGGTGATGCTCAAATTGTCTGGTCTCAGGTAGTCACATTACTATGCAAAATGGAAAGACCAACCTTGTAATTCAATGCCCTCTGCCTAGCACTGTGCTGTAATATTAATGTATTTGCAGATGGAATAGTTTCATATAATTAATCCTTACCTTTTGGTTGACTCAAGGATTATGAGCCCATTCAAAAGTGGTGTGCATCTATCTCGTCTCATCCATGTAGCATTGATGGAACATTACATGGACAAACAAAGTAGACAGACAGGTTCAACATCTTCCCCCACAGCAATTTTCATTTCATTCTATTCCATTTTTATTATCCTGTTTACAAAAACAGTCCTTAGCCACTTGCCATATTTCTTTATGAGTTTCTATTGGATTGGAAAGATTATTAGACAAGGGCCCCGAGGGCAATAAGTGATGGTGTTGGTGGTTGAATTCTGTTTTTCTTTTGTATAGTTTCTCCTTGGTTGTTTTTGTCCACCCTAGGCAGTGACCCAGAAAACAGGAATGCATGGGCAAAACCAAAAATATTTAAATAACTCTTCAGCTTACTCTTTAACCAATTTATTTTTTATTGCCTTTCACAGATTTCTATCTTTTAATTACTGAACAGACTTTGAATGGTCTTTCCCTCCTATTTGTATTTAGACCCTATAGTCATTTTTTTAAAAAAAGAAAAGCATTTCACCTCATTTTATTAATGTTTAACATGTAAGAAATGTGGCAACATAATTTCAATATATTTGATACTCATACTGACTTTTATTGCTTTGGGTACATGTATCTAGTTTACTAAAAGTATACTGAGGAAGGTAATGCAAATCTGCAAGACACTGGTTGGGTAGACACGCTGCATTAAGACTAGCATGGTTAGGTATTTGCTAACAGTTTTTCTTTTATGATTGATTGGCATAATGTATGCATTCTATTTTTATCTGGCCCTGGGGAAATGGATGTATTAAATTTCCCCCATCCCCATACTTGTCCACAAAGAAAAATGCTCTGGTTTAACTCTGTGGAATATTATTAGCAAGGGAAATTAATGGAACACTTTTTGCAACCTAGCAGTGCCTATTTCCCTGGTAGACATGATGCTGGAACAAATAATAACTGCCAGCATGAACACCTAACACCTCCACTGGTACTGCTTGAAGCAAGCAGAGATTTCATTTGCTCTGAGCCCTTGTACCTCAGTGGCTGTTACTTTTTACCATACAACTTTGCAAGCAACAAGTGAAGCTCAGAGGGTCAATTCAGGCAACACAAAAGCTTGCAATCAAAAAAAACTTTGGAGATATGTCTCAATCAGAATTCATTGTTATTTTATATCTAGAGCTATTTTCTGTTGGTGCTGGTGCAAAAAAACCTTCCTTGGATTCCCTAAAATTAAGATCAAGCCACTGGCTCACAAAAGATAAATGGAATTAATTTGTATTTGTTTATAGAAGTTGGCTTTATTTTTAATAGGACTGTTATTGTTCAAGAGGGCTAAGGCATTGTGCTACCTGAGGGAAAGGCCAAGATGGCTCCAACTTCTATGTCTAAAAACCAACTGAATTGGCAGTTAAACTTGCTTCTACACTGGCCGTGGGACAGAAACTTACACTGTGCACAGAGGCAGCTGGTTAGCTTAGGGGTTACAGGAAATGACCCATGGTACCACATAACTAGAGCATAGAGACATGAATGATAGACCCAGAAAGAGAAGACTTTAGGTTGGCACTGTTGCCTAGGGCAATTGCCTAATGGTAGGGTTAGCTAGGATAGTTGGTACAAATAAGACAATATTTATATTTGTTTTACACTCTTAGTAATTTTCTGGGTATCTATTTTAATGTTTAAAAATTACTTTAATGGATATAACCATCAAGAGCTGTGGTAGCACAGTGGTTAGAATGCAGTATTGCAGGCTAATTCTGTTGACTACCAGCAGTTTGATTCTAACCACTCAAGGTTGATTCAGCTTTTCATCCTTTCAAGGTAGGTATAATGGAGACCCAATTGTTGGAGGCAAAATACTGATACTGCAAACCACTTAGAGAGGTCTGCAAATCACTGTGAAGCAGTATAAAAGTCTAAGTGCTATTGCTACCATGCAAACCTTACTGAAAAGTTCAACAATGCATAAACTACAGCATTTGTTGCCAAAAGATGTGGTGATGATTTTAGATCAGATGTTTTCAATCAAGTGAAATGGTTTCCAAGGGGAAGCGAACAAATTTAGAATAACAGAATAAAAGAGTTGAAATGGACCCTGGAGGTCATCTATTCCAAGCAGGCGAGCAGAATTCATGAGAGCTCAGGATGGTAGGTAGACTGGATATAACAGCAGATAGTCTTTTGGTCACCTCCATTAATAGAAATCCATAGTCCAACCAGAAGAATTTCATTATACTCCTATGCTTCTTTGAAAAACATGGTGGAGGAGCAAACTAAGCCAGTTTCATCCATCTATTTGATGCTATTTGTAAATGGCAATTTTCATTAACTTAAAATTTCAGTCAGCCCTCCACAGTTCTTTCTACACATTAATTTGTACATAAGAAGCGGTTAATGAAAAGATCCTAAACTAAATGTGCTTAGGAATTTGTAAAATTTGATTTAACAGTAAAAGAAGGATACAGAAGGGAAAATACCTTAATTTTCATCACCAGGCACATATAATAGCAAAAAGAAAGAGAACATTCTCTTTGTGATGAGCTAGTTTCAGCAATAAAGGATTTTTTTTCCTCTGTTCAAAAAAGAAAGCTGTTCTCTCCATCGTCCTCTTCTACTGCTGAATTCAAACATAACTGAACAAGAGCAACGCTGGATCCCAAATACCACCCAATTAGCTTCCTAATCTAGCATTAAAAAAATGCCTTAGAAGATGGGAAGCATGCTTTTGTTCACTTCCTAATCATTTGGGAAACTAAAAATAACCTAACATAATAAGCTGAAGAGAGGATTTTATGGAATATAAAGAAATTACACAGGATTCAAAAGCTCTGACACAGGAGCAACAAAGGTCATTCTGAAAGACATTGGTCATCAGTAGAGCAAAATGAATGATCAGTTTCCTTTCTCCCTGTTTTGGGTTTTTTTATATATAGTATATATGTTAAATTTGTTTGTTCTCATCTTGCCGCAAGGCAGCTCTGGGCAGCTTAAAAGTTTAAAAGCAGTAGAACGGTGCAAATATATGTATCTCTAGTAATAGTAAAATATAAATTATGATTAAAATTATAGTAAAAAGATGGGAAGAGAGAGAACAGGGTATGCAGGGGATAAGGTGGGATTTGCTATTGGTCCATCAACCACCTTCAGCATAATACTCCCAAATTGGGGCCTGCTGAAGCCAACTGGCAAAGCCAAGTCTTACAGAAGGTCATATGATAGTGCAATGAAAAATAAAACAAAATAACAATCAGAATTCAGAAAATAAATGGTACAAAGAAAAGCTATAATGAATCTCCAGGACATCTCCAGAACTACACAACCTGGCCTTTAAAGGCTGATGTGACATCCACAGATCCTTCAAAAGCTCTCACCTATTTTTGCATTTTTACTTTTAATGGAACAAAAGGGGAAAATATTATACAGGTACAAATCATATAGGCCAGCAGTCCCAAGTTCTAGCTCTGCAAACCAGCAGTGATGGCAGTGGCAGCAGCAGGGGAGCAAGAGTAGACAGTTTTGCATTGTGAACCTACCACTTGCACAAATGGAGCTTCGCGGACTAGGGATTAGAGACCCCTAATACAGACAGTCAATTAATATTATTTAAATGTTATGAAATTTCACTGCATGTACTTCTTTTCTAATCCCACCCACTTCTTAAAATATCTCTCTCAGCATGCTACCCAAAAAGTTGCAAAAGCCTTTATTCCCCAACAAGTCTTATTCAGCCTGAATTGTGTGACGCTTGTTCACAACCAGTTTAACAAGGACTGGAGTATCCTACTGATCAGCAATGTCTTTTCACCAGACCCAAAGTCAGCCAGCCAAAGGTCACTTTTTCCATGGATGCTAATTTCATCCTAATTCAGAGCTTTCAAATTTTTTGTTTATATTGGACGATGTACAATTGGTTACACAATAGCGCGACCATGTGGTCACCAATAAAATAGCAAACATTGCAGAGATTGATGGAAATTGGCAGACCTTCTCTTTTGAACAACAGAAGCGAATTACTGAATTCTAAAATTGGAAGGGATTAATTAGTGTCACTGAATACAGCTCCCCTGCTCAGTACAGGTATTTAAACAAAAGAATCCAAATTAGATAGCTATTTAGGCTCCACTTGAAAACATTCAGTCAAGGGAAATCAATTGTTGTCATAATTTCCCCAAACATTTGTCAATCAGCAGGGAATATTACGTTCCTTCCACAACAGTTTGGGTTTTTATTACAATGTTGTGTTTTAACTCATGGATACAGCATCTATTAATTGGCAGAGTGGGTGCATAAAGCAGCTTCAACAGATCTCAGAGTTAAAAAGGACATGCATAGGAAATGAAAAAATGGATATAATCATCAAAGAAGTGTTCCAGCAAGAAGCTAACATCTGTGGGGAAAAAAGTTTGAAAGGACAAAATTCAAAAAGAAGTTAGATTTTTCAAGCTTTCTTGGCTATGTCAGTGGCTTAGAAAAAAGAAAAAGAAAGGATAATTCATCTGCTAAAGATTGCAGGATATTAATAGTGATGGAGAAAGAACAGAACACTTATACTTGCCTTTAGCACTTTCCCCAAAGAGATGGCTGTGTTCAAATAGATCTAAGCAGAACCAAAAACAAGAGTTGCAATCCATTGGAGAGCCCATCTACTATGAATGAATTTAAATGTCCGGGAATGTTGAGAATTTAAATGTCCGGGAATGTTGAGAGTCTTGAAGGAATTTGCAGGTGTCTTTTTGAAGTCTTTGACTCCTCTCTCAGGATAAGCAGAATACCAGCAGATTTCAGAATAAATGTTGCACAGAGAAGAACTTGCCCCACTGTATATCAAGGGGGCTGTGTGGAGGGGGTTTCCTCTTTTAAACTCTTGGGAGTGCTTATTAGTCAAGACCTCACCTGGAAATACATCACGTCCCTGATGATTAGGAAGGCTCAACAGAGACTTCATTTCCTTAGAGTCCTGCGGAAAAATCAGGTGGAACAATGGCTGATGACCTCTTTCTATTGGTCCACGATAGAAAGTATCCTTACATACTGTATAACAGTATGGTACGCTGGTTCAACAGCTGCGAACAGGAAGGCACTACAGAGAGTGATTAATTTGGCACAAGAAACCATTGGTTGCCCCCTAACACCACTGGATGACATCACCAGGTCTCGTTGTTTCAGCAGAGTAAGGAAGATACTTAGGGACAATTCACATTTATTTATTTATTTATTTATTTATTTATTTATTTGATTTGCCAATTGTTTACAAGATAATAAGTATAAGTGTATACATAGTTGTGAATACATGAAATGGGTACATATAAGAAAAATAAAAGAAGAATAAGAGAAACAATAGGACAGGGACGGTAGGCACGTTGGTGCGCTTATGCACGCCCCCTACAGACCTCTTAGGAAAGATTCTGGTGACACTCACATTCTTAGGAAAGATTCTGGTGACACTCACATTCTGGTGAGTGTCTGTTCCCACTTTTACCATCGGGCAGAAGACACAGAAGTATAGCCAGCCAGACAAACAAGTTTAAAAACAGTTTTTATCCATGGGCTGTCAGAAAACCACAAAAGAAAAAGCAAAAAGGGCAGGATGAAAAAAAAGGGGACAAGGGAAGGGAAGAAAAATATGTAAAAGAGAAAAAATATATAAAGAAATCACTTCCCCCTTCATCAAGTCAACTCAAAAAGTCCAGACTGCCCAAGGAGCTGCTAATACAGTTCTACCGAGGAATTATTGAGTCTGCCATTTGCACCTCTATAACTGTTTGGTTTGGCATATCAACCAAACAGGACAGACACAGCCTTCAACAAATAGTTAGGACTGCAGAAAAAACAATTACAACTAGCCTGCCTTCTATTGAGGACTTGTATACTGCACAAGCCAGAAAGACATAAACTGTTGCAACTTCTTCCCTCAAGACAACACTATAGGGCATTGCACACCAAAATAACTAGACACAAGGACAGTTTTTCCTCCATGACATCACTCTGTTAAACAACTAATTCCCACAACACTGTCTTATGCCCTGGAATGTTAAATTATATAGTAGGGCTATATTACAATTATCTTGTCATCTTTCCTATTACCTATTCCTTTAGCACCTTATGATTATAACTTTGCTGTTTGTATCTTATGATTTATGTTGATTGCTTTTATTTAGTATCTTATTATGAATTATGTTGATTGTTTAGTATCCTATGACTATTACTGAGTGTTATATCTTATGATTTACAATGCTTGTATTTTATGATTATAATCATCATCTACCACTTGTTGCTTGCATGTACGCTGAGAGTTTATGCATCAGAGACAATGTTCTGTTCTGTTCTGTTCTACTCTATTCTACTCTACTCTAACCCCCTTTTCAAATCCCAAAGTAAAAGTAAACGGTGTTGTCTCACCCTTCAGGTCCTCCGTTTTCAGCGATCCATTAATCAGCACAAATTACTGACATTTCTTTAGTTAGTATTCCTTCCGATATTTCTGCCGCTTCGCTGCACTGTTCGGTTTAGAGTTTCAATTTTCAATTTCCCTTTGTAGTATAAATCAGTATTCTGGAAATCTTCTTTCAGTTCACCTTTCCGCTACTCAATTTGCTGTTTTCCACTTTTTGCTTCCTTCCTTCTTCTTTAAGCTGCTGGGCTGCCACGTCTATGGTTCCGATCTGTACGATCTCCCTCTTCTGCTGCTGGTTTTTGGGGGATTCCCTTGTAATCTCCATGATCACGGCACCTCCCCGAGATCTCCAGGTCTTCCCCTTTCGTCTGTCTACCCCTCCAGGGTCCAACATGCTCCTGGAAGCCACCAAACAGCGAAAATCGGAGCCTTTCAGAGCGGCGATCCGCTCCTCAGCTCCGCATCAACGCAGCGCCCAGTTGGAAGCCCCCCTACTCTACTCTTATGAAAGCTAGTATTTATGATGTACGCTGCCTAGAGACACTTCTTCAGATGGGCGGCTATAGAAATCAAATAAATAAATACAAACAATTTCAGTAAGTTATCATCTTTTCTAACATTAATTTTAACTTCTAAGATTTTCTAACATGTACCATTAAGTTATGGTTTGTTTGGCCATTACCCACAAAAGCAATTTTATAGACATATTTTTCCATGATTTGTAACACAAGGATTCTTTTGAGTCTGTTCTTATATTCAACTGCAAGTCATTCCATGAACATGCTATTATTGCACTGTAAAAGGGATGACTCACATAATATTTTTGTCAGCAGACTTCAAACACACCAATTAAACAAAACAGTATTAACTAGAGTTATTTAAGTAAACAGAAAAATGCATAGTGTCACCATTTTTATGCAAAGCCAGAATGGCCCTACCGCTAACTAACATGAAGCAACTATCACAGGAGACCTGACCCATACTAGAAATTGAATGTTTCTTACCTAGCATCCTAAATTATTTATTCCCCTAAGGTGAAGGAAAGATGCTTTCCTGGTGATATAAAATGTCAGCTGCTGCTCTAGTTGGCTTATGTATGATGTGTTGGGAGGATATCTCTGCTTTCAGAGACAACATGATTTGGACCATTCTTACTCCTAATAATCTCACACACAGAGTCCCATTTCTATGCGCTAAATTTTGAGCACTTTAAGACATCTCACCATAACCTATACAATGATCTGAACTATATTGCAACATTTGTACAGCTTGAGGTAGTAAAATCATTCTACACAACATGCTTCTTCCACCACATTTGAGGGCACAAAGTAGAATAGGCCTTGTGGTAACGACTCAGTGTACTTTTTACAGGTGAAACTCGAAAAATTAGAATATCATGCAAACGTTCATTTATTTCAGTAATGCAACTTAAAAGGTGAACCTCATATATGAGATAGACTCATTACATGCAAAGCAAGATAGTTCAAGCTGTGATTTGTCATAATTGAGATGATTATGGCTTACAGCTGATGAAAACCCCAAATCCACAATCTCAGAAAATTAGAATATTGTGAAAAGGTTCAATATTCTAGGCTCAAAATGCCCCACTCTAATCAGCTAATTAAGCCATAACAACCGCAAAGGGTTCCTGAGCCTTTAAATAGTCTCTCAGTCTGGTTCAGTAGGAATCACAGTCATGGGAAAGACTGCTGACCTGACAGTTGTGCAGAAAACCATCACTGACATCCTCCAGAAGGAGGAAAAGCCTCAAAAGGTAATTGCAACAGAAGTTGGATGTTCCCAAAGTGCTGTATCAAAGCACATTAATAGAAAGTTATGTGGAAGGGAAAAGTGTAGAAGAAAAAGGTGCACAAGCAGCAGGGATGACTACACCCTGGAGAGGATTGTCAGGAAAAGGCCATTCAAAAGTGTTGGGGACTTTCACAAGGTGTGGACTGAGGCTGGAGTCAGTGCATCAAGAGCTACCACACAGAGACAGATCCTGAACATGGGCTTCAAATGTTGTATTCCTCTTGTCAAGCTGCTCCTGAACAACAAACAACGTCAGAAGCATCTTACCTGGGCCAAAGAAAAACAGAACTAGTCTGTTGCTCAGTGGTCCAAAGTCCTCTTTTCTGATGAGAGCAACTTTTGCATCTCATTTGGAAACCAAGGACCCAGAGTCTGGAGGAAGAATGGAGAGGCACACACTGCAAGATGCTTGAAGTCCAGTGTGAAGTTTCCACAGTCTGTGTTGATTTGGGGAGCCATGTCATCTGCTGCTGTTGGTCCACTGTGCTTCATTAAGTCCAGGGTCAATGCAGCCATCTACCAGGAGATTTTGGAGCACTTCATGCTTCCTTCCACAGACGAGTTTTATGGGGATGCTGACTTCATTTTCCAGCAGGACTTGGCACCTGCCCACACTGCCAAAAGCACCAAAACCTGGTTCAATGACCATGAGATTACTGTGCTTGATTGACTAGCAAACTCGCCTGACCTGAACCCCATAAAGAATCTATGGGGCATTGCCAAGAGAAAGATGAGAGACATGAGACCGAACAATGCAGAAGACCTGAAGGCCGCTATTGAGGCATCCTGGTCTTCCATAACACCTCAGCAGTGCCACAGGCTGATAGCTTATATGCCACGCCGCATTGAGGCAGTAATTGCTGCAAAAGGAGCCCAAACCAAGTACTGAATACATATGCATGCTTATACTTTTCAGAGGTCCGATATTGTTCTATGTACAATCCTTGTTTTAATGATTGCATGTCATATTCTAATTTTCTGAGATTGTGGATTTGGGGTTTTCATGAGCTGTAAGCCATAATCATCACAATTATGACAAATTACAGCTTGAACTATCTTGCTTTGCATGTAATGAGTCTATCTCATATATTAGGTTCACCTTTTAAGTTGCATTACTGAAATAAATGAACTTTTGCACGATATTCTAATTTTTCGACTTTCACCAGTGCCTGCAATATTTTGCCACTTCAGGCAGCCTCCTTAGTCTCTGACTGGCTGGACCAACCTTTTGTCAATCTTGACATGGAAAAAATATTGCTCAAGAAAACAACTTTCACTTCCTTAACTCAGATTCATAGTCCTCCCTTCCTGAGAATTTGAGTGAGATCAGAACAGGAACTAAAGAGATGATCTATTTACTAATTTGGTGTAACCATTTAATCATTATGGCTTTAGGTTGGTTTTGGTGGGATAATATTGTATTTGCCTGAAAATACTGAGTTTTGCTTTTTCCAGACAAGCCCATTCTGCCAGAGGAAGATAGTTTTAGGGAGGTAAATGATTCAGCACATCACTTTCAACAGAAGTGGATTATACGGTAATTCATTAAAGTTTCTTCCATGATAAATTCATCAGTATTTCATAATTTTTGCTACAACAGATTAGCAAAATGTATCAACTTATCCTTTAGATCAGGGGTGTCAAACTCATGGCCCACGGGCCGGATGTATGATGCACTGGCCATGCCCACCTCTGTTTTAGCAAAGGGGGGGAAAGTTGTGATACATCATGTGATGACAATGTGACACTCCTGCTTTAGATGCTATATATCAGACATCCCAAATTACAAGAAAGAAGAAAGAATCTCCTAGTGATTGGAATAGCATATGCACTTGGAATATAGTTGGTGCTTTTTTAAAAAAAATAAAAAAATTTGCACTGATTCACAGCAAACAAAGTCCCATTGCTATTCACAGCATATGCTGTGGATACAAGTCTTCATAGCTATCAGACTAAACCACAAAAGAGTGTATTCGTTTTGGCTTTAATGTGTTGAATGAACCCAGCTGTTATGGTTTGTAAATAGAGGTTTATGGTTTAATGCACCATGTACCATAAATTCCTTCAATTGTGCTCAACAGATTTGACTATTCAATTACTTGGTGCATCAAGTGAACCCAGCTGATGAGCTAAGCAAGAGACACATGGTTCAGAACTTGAGAAAGTATATTTGTGACTTCTTCATGTTGATGGAAGACTAAGTAAATTTCATCTTTGTTTTCATCAAAGCTTTGTTTGTTGTGACCCAAACTGAATTTAGAGAATTAAGCACATACTAAAATGTCTTTACTCTGTCCATTTGACTTTTTTTCTGTAGCTTTCTCACACAGACAAAACTAAAGAAACATTTTCATGTTGTCTGCTAATTTCAGAAATAGAACTAAAATAGAGGAAAAAGCAGGCTATAGGATAACAATTTCACCACACAATTCCAACTATGTTGTCATTATTATTATCAGATGATCCCATTATGTTTGTGCTTTGGATAATTCTAGTCTTTATAAAGGGTTATTACATTCATCTCTGAAAAGTATTGTCATTGTAAATCAGCCAATATTAACCTGTTAAAAAGTTATCAAAAAGCAAAGTCTACCGCCCCCTATTCTGAAAGTGCTATTCTCCAGATGTGGTGAACTACAACTCCTATGCTTCCCAGCCAACATCTGAAGAATATGACATTGGGAACTGCTGGATCGAGACAGTGACATAAAATACAGCATACATACCTCACACAGCCTCACTGGCCCGCATAGCCTGGGAGAGCTTCAGTTAAAAATGTGTCTGCTTTCACGAAGTTCCTGACATTTAACAGTGTCAACGTAAGACTGATACAACTTCTGCACTGTACGTAAATGGGCAAGAATCCCAAGAGCCCCAGTGAAGTAAAGTTATATTTTATCTTTGGATTATAGTCATGCAAATAGTATCCAGTTAGACAGGATAGAAAAGAAAGACAGAACTTGTTTGTGTTTCAGGGAGAGAGAGAGAACCAATTCTGTACTGCATAGTGGGGGAGGGAGGACTAGCTTCATTTTAAAACAGAGAAATATTTGACAGCACTAACAGCAATCAAGTTTATACTAGACACCAGAACAGAGAAAAATCAATCCACAGGATTTTCTGTTATATTTTTCATTGATGCACAAAAACAGGTCTTTATATGGTCATCACCAGATGTTTTCAAACATAAAGGGGACCAGCATTTGTTTTTCAGAGAAGGAGCTTGGATTAAAAAGGACTTGTAGAACTGGGTGAAAATTTGGGAATCAAAGCCAATATGCACGGAAAGGCAAGTATGGATGAGAAGGTGTCTCAAAAACTACCCCCTTTTTCTCTGACATTTAGCAACATAAGAAGGAATAGGTTTTTAAAACGAGGCAGTTTGGTCTAGTAATTAAGACACCAAGCTTGAAAACTGGAGAGTGTTGAGTTCAAGTTCTGAGATAGCCATTAATGCCAGCTGGACAACCTTGGGCCAATCACATTCTCTCAGCACATCTCACCTCACAGATTTGTTGTTGTGGGGAAAATAGGAGGAGAAAGGAATACTGGCTGTGTTCACTGCCTTGAGTTATTTGCAAAAATAATAAAAGCTGGATACAAACAAACAAACAAATAACAGACAGGCATACTCTGCTATATCTGGCCACTAAAAGATAACAAATTGATTTGGGGGCTGTAAGAGTTCTTTCTGCGATAACCGAAAGAAAGAAATCTATTAAGAGATAGTCTCCCGAAAGTAGGGATACATTTTGCTTTCTCCCCAATTTTTTTAATATCTTAATTTGTTCCACTCTTCTTTATGAAAAAAAAGAGTGGACTGTGTCTTTTAAATGCAGGTGGGCTGGTGAATCTAGTCCTGGTGTGTTTGTTCACCTATGTTGTGCCATGCGTTTATGAAGTGGTTCATGGCATGGCACAACATAGGAGAACAGACACACCAGGACTGGATTCACCAGTCCACCTGCATTTAAAAGACGCAGGCCTCTCTTCTGAAGACAACAAATTCAGTGGTGGTAAGCTACCGGTTCAGACCGGTTCGCCTGAATTGGTGGTAAAAAAAAAGCCGACAATCGGCTGAGAGGAGGGCAAAAAATCCTGACAATCAGCTGAGAGGTAAAAGAAGAGAAAAGCGCAGGCCGCCTTCTCACCCGCCCCTGTGCTTTTCTCTTCTTTATCCTCTCAACTGATTGACACTGCAGATCTCAGCTGGTATGGGGAAAGCTGCGCGCCAGTGTTAGGCAAAGCACGCCCACCAAGCCACACCCACCGAACTGTTGGTAAAACAATTTGAATCCTACCACTGAACAAAGTCCATATTTTGAACAGAGGGAATCGCTGGTTTGAAAGAGGGATTAAAGAGGCCATCTAAGTCAAAATTGAACAGCTCTCTCTCAACAGAGGGAGAGGAATATGACATCATCTATCTCCAATCTGCAACACAGTCCTTTCAATAGTTCCAAGAAGGCTCCACACCCATTTGCACCACTCAGATGACACAGATAAACCTCCAGGTAGCCTTAATGACCTGCTAAAAGAATGCCAATGACCAGCTGTCTGCAAGGAGTATAAATTCTTCCATTCCCCAGCATTTAGTCAGAGCTTAAGAAGCTTCTTGGATGAGAAGTGAAACGTCTTCAAAGAAAAACCAAAAAGTCAAGTTTCCTCTTGAAAAAAGCACCTTTGGGACCACCATGACCTCGATGGCTGAGAATTTTCATAGACATGTGACCCCAGGTTGCTGCAACCTCCATAAATACCCGCTCTTTGTCAAGCACCCATTTTTTTTATCATGTGTACACGGTGACGCTGCATCAGACATAAGTGTGAGAACTAGTTGTAAGTCACTTTTTTCAGCACCATCATAACTCTGAATGGTTATTAAACATATAGTCATAAGTCAAGAACTTTCTGTATTGTTATAAGATGCAAGCGTTATTCAGGTGTCCACAAAAATTGTAGAAACTCAGTTGCATGACAAAGCTCTCTGAAAAATTAAAGCCTTTGACAGTCTATCTCTGATTTTAATTTCAATGCATATATGCTACAATTTGATTTGGAATTGCATTTCAAAAAGGAATAAGAGTTGCCTTACATTGGTCAATCATATCCTTTTTTGAAATATCAGGATTTAAAAGACTAGGCCAGGGGGAAGTCTTCTTCCCATGTCTTCTCTTGGTTTTGAATTAATGTCTGAGATGGTAAGAAGACTGCAGACTACTAGAGAGATAATTGTCAAGGACATTCACCTACATCTGACGGCTAATCTCTTTATTTCACTAAATAAGTACAAGAATAACCTATTTACCTAAATTCTCTTCCCTTTTGAAATAATTTCAAAGAAAATATTTTTTCACTAAACTGAAAGAAGACAGCAGAAAACAATACAGAATTTTTCTGTCTAGCAAAAGTTCAAATCTGACATAAACTAATGACTCTGACTATCGTATTTGTCTGTCACTTCTTTAGTTAAAAAAAAGTAAATGAAATGCACTGATATTGGATATAAGATATTTGGCTTGGAAATAATACACGTTAAAAAAAAATCCCAGATAATACAATATAAATATGAGTGTGATGTAATGCTAGAACAAAAAGGTTGATACCATTTTAGAATGGATTAATGGAAACTTACACTGTTGTAAAACAACAAGAAAATTATATTCTATAGCTACAGCTTCTTTCAAGTAGTGTCTATTCCTGGAGGCCCACTATTTAAAGCAATATGAACAAATGTGAAAATTATCAGGGATAAGGGAAATCGTTCTTGCTGAGAAAAGGTGGACAGGTTTAACTTGGAGAAGAGCAAAACTATGTCTCTGCTTGTATCTAACCATGGCAAAAATGTGTCCATCTCTGTCTATTGTGTCCCCATGACCTTCATTTCATCCCTAGCCATAAATAAGACAAGTTGAAAGCATTCTTATGCATACTAAAATAGGTTTAAAGTACAGTACCAGTGTTAAGATAGGATGCTCCAACATTGTCCAAGGATAAAACTTGTTTGCTTTTGTCACTCCTAAAGGGGAGACCAATGACAGCATTGATTGCTACAGGATGGATAGCCATGATACAACTGAATAAATATACAGGGAAGAAACAAGCATGAACTTTCATCTCCTGTTTCATCTGGGATTTGAAACGGGTAAGGAATCCATAGGATGCATACTGGATAAGCGAAAAATAAATTGTTAAGAGCAGGGGTGGGATTCTACCAATTCGCACCAATTCGCTAGAATCGGTTGTTAACATTCTAAGCAGTTCGGGGAACCAGTTGTTAGAAGAAATTACTGGCCTAATCCTGTAAGGAAGGCAGGAAGGAAACATTCTGGTGTTGCTTACAGAAACTGCCTCTCCGTTAACCCTTATTACATTCTTGGCAGGACTAGACTTCCTGTCTCAGGAACTTCTCTGGAGTTTTTTTTCCCTCCTTTGCTGGTACTTTGCTTGTGTGGAGTGACCATTCAAAGTTACAATGGCACTGAAAAAATGACTTATGACCATTTTTCACACTTACGACTGTTGCAGCATCCCCACAGTCATGAGAGGCCAGGCGAGGAGATGCCTGCCTCGAAGCGAGTGATATTAAGTTGGCCACACCTAGACAATAACATGACCACCAAGCCATGTCCACCCAGTCACATGACCACCAAGCCACGCCCACCACCTAAGCCATGCCCACAGAACCGGTTGTTAAAAAATTTGAATCCCACCCCTGGTTAAGAGATTATTGTCTCATACACAAACATTAGCTTTCAGACTGTTACAGATGAGGAAAATATCAACAGGCTACATATCACATAACCATAAGCTGAAGCCTTACATTTGTTTTTCAAACAAAGGAGTGCTGGATCACAGATACATATCAAAACAAAAAGGCATGACTCAAAACAGAATAAAGCGGAGGTTGTTTCCCTCTGCAAGGGCCTTTTGTTGGGATGAAAAACAATTAAACAGTAGTCCTGGAATAAATTTGGAGTATGGAAAATGAAGTGTAAGCTTGTTTTCAGAAAAGTAACTGTCTTCTTTTTCATAGTGGGGGAAGATATGTAACCCCAGAGATTAGACTGGCCCCCACTCTGATTCTCTTTCGAAAGACGTTGAAGACCTGATTCTGCCAGTGGGCCTGGGGAACCCAGAGCGGGATGGAGCCCATTAAATGGCTCATGTAATCTGCTGTCGCTGGGGGGAGGGGAGAAGGTGTCAGGTGATTTTACTATATTAATTTATTTGATTTTATGAGTTTTACTGTTTTAAATTGTGGTTTTATATGTTATAAGCCACCTTGAGTCGCCATGATGAATAGGCGGCAATACAAATCTAATAAAAAAGAATAAATAAAATAATAAAACTTCTTGAGTACATGAGAAGCTGCAAGCCAAGACAGATTTCCTACTTTTTAAGCACCTAGTCATATGCAGTAGCTGGCCTCAAGCCTTGAATGAGTTGCTTGGAACTATGAAGGAAAAAAATCTGCAGGCAAAGGCTCCATGGCCTTTCCCTGCGTTCCCAAATCTGGTAGGAAGACCATGAACCATGTTCCCATGAATGTTGACCGGCCAGTCAAGAGATAACAACTTATCTAGATCTCACTTGGAGCAGGGCTTATGAGAACAAGCTGAAGGAACTTGACCTATTTTGTCTGGAGAGAGCAAGACTGAGTGGAGACATGATGGCTGTGTTCAAGTACATAAAACAAGGTCCGATGAAAGATGGCCAGGAAATATTTTCTACTGCCACAGAAACTAAGACTAAAAATAAGTTGTAGTAACATAAATTTCTTTTGAGAAGAACAGAGAGATTTGTACAACAATGAAATTAATCTATTTATAAGAATGTGGATTCTCCATCTCTGGAGATGTTTAAGATGTTGCTAGACACCTTTCAAACAATTCGTCTTCATGTACATTGCAAAGGGTTGGATATGATAATCTACGTGACCTTTCCAACTCTGCAGTTCCAGATTCTATGAAAGGGTCAGAAAAGCTGGGCTACATTACTTCCAGCTTTTGAGGCTGCTAGACACAATAAAAAATAAAAACTGCAACATGTGGACAGAATAAAGCATGGAAAAGAGAGTTACACAGAGTATAAAAAATTTGAAAACATTAAAGTAACTTTCAAATTAATAAACGTCTAAGTTTGAGGTTCCCTTTGAGCTTGAGGTCTTATACTTCCATAACATCCACCTCCCAAGCAGGCTCTAACTAGAAGAGTCACAATAACATTATCATACAGTTTCTTCATTTTAAGATTATCAGCACTGTAAATAATTATAAAGTATCAAATAATATCCTAATTATCATACTCTTGTAACTTACCCACAAAATTATGGAAGATTCTCCTTCCCCAGTGTAGTATATTCCATCGTGTCAGCAATGCTTCATTCACTATTTTTTACATTGGAAAGATCGATAATCTCAACCCTCTGCTACAAAAGCTATGGATACGAATGTAACATAGCAATATTTAAAATTCAGTGAGAGACATTCCACCTCCCCAGGATTCCTTATCTCAGACGTCAGACTGATAATCCTTGAAAACAAGGATCAGCAAGAGCATTTTCATCATTAAACAGCCAAGCATCATCAGGCAGCCAAGAACTGTCAGAAGATCCAACACCATTTTTCAGAGATGAAATGAAGGCAAAGGTTTCTTATCAGACTACATATATTAACTAGATAGGCAATGCAAGCCTGCCTGAGCTCTATCTAGTAGTTGTTTTAAGTTTTATTTCTAAAGTAATGTTATGTCTCATATTTTCTTTCAAATTTTCCTTCTTTATCCTCTCCCCCAACTTTCCCACAAGAGCTATATGTTCTGATATGCCCACAGGTTCTGATAAAACGTCTTGATCTATGTAAATTTAAGTGATGGTAAAATCTGTTGACCTTTCAGCTTCTGTTGGTTTTACAGATCATTTGAATTGCCCACTTACGTGTAATTTATATGTATTTATATGGATGTGTATAATTCATGAATAAAGAGGAACTTATTCCTTTTATTTGTATTCTTCATTTTTTTCCTGGGGCAGCACGATGGTTCAGCACTGAGCTTGTTGGCTGGAAAGCCAGCCCATCAGGTTTGAGATCCGAACTCCACACTACAGGGGTGAGCTCCCATTCTCGCCGCAGTTCCTACCAACCTAGCAGTTCAAAAGCATGCAAATGCAAGTAGATAAATAGGTACTTCAGTGGGAAGGTAACATGTTGGCCTTATGACTGTGGAAATGTCTTAGGACAATGCTGGCTCATTGGCCTTGAAACAGAGATGAGCAGCGCCCCCTATAATCAGCAACAACTAGCAGAGCAAAATCTGCAGGTACTCCTTTACCTTTTACCTAATTTTTTTCCTAAACATAATTAACTCCTTCCCAGACAGACTTTTTAACTTTTGTGTTGCTACTTTTGCAGCACCATGTCTAAGTCACAAGCAACATTATATTGGAGTTTCTTCTCTATCACTAAATTTCTATAAGCTATCATGAATCAAGGAGTGAGGCCAAAGTAATTTAATAGGATTCAGAATGGGAACTTCAATAATATAGGAATGTGTGCTTTATGGTCTCTTAGGTTTAGCTGAAAAAATAGTATTATTTTGAGAAAAAAGAATAATTGCAGGAGATAGTAAGACATTACATGTAGTTTCAAATTAATGAAAATAATCTGGTCAACCATCCAGTATTGCCCATCATTGCTAGAGATTATTGGAGCTGAAGCTCAGCACATCTGCCTTCACATAATATTTTACAACTATAAATTGATATAAATGCCCTTATCTTACTAGCCGTGGAACAATGGGTACAAATTATTCTGCATTTAGGAGAAACAAAACATGATTAACTGTTGAAAATCTTTATATAAGCCAATAAAACATGTGAGGAAACACAGCCTTTCTATTCAGACAAAAGAAAAATCAAATTTGTTTCTGAATTTATTCTACCCTTGCCCCTCCAGGCTCTTCTTCTCTTCCCGTTTGTCAGTGACACTCTAGAGATGTTATTATCTAGTGGGAGAAAAGCCAATCTTGCCAGCAAGCCAAATCCTCTTTCCCCTCTCCATGCACCTCGGTTTTTGACCTGCTGAATTGAACTCAGCCAGGTTTTTTCATCAGTATGAACTATGTACTTTGTGATCCTGGTAGAGACCCAGTATGAAGACCAGTTTCTCAGAGGAAAAAACAATTTTCAAAATTACACTGATATTTTTTTAATGGTGTTATGGTTTTGTTTTATTTATATACCGTATTTGCCGGTGTATAAGACGACTGGCGTATAAGACGACCCCCAACATTTCCACTCAAAATATAGAGTTTGTTATATACTCGCCGTATAAGACTACCCCCTCTTCCACACACCTTCCACTTTTGCACTTTTTTTTTTTTTTTTTTGACGCACTTTTCTGCTTTGGACAATTTTGAAATGAGCTCCTCACCACCACCACACACACACACACACCCCAATACCCGCAAAACAATGTTCTGGGCATTAATCACCATTGCTACATTAACCTGGTAAATTTATACCCTGCCTCCCCCAGTGTTGCTTTGACAGCAGGATTTCACACAGCGGGGTGCTCGCTCGCTCTCTTCTCCGCTCTCCCACCGTTCGCACATGTTGGAAGCACCGTAAAACTTGATAACCCACCCGGGGCTCCCCCATCCTTAACCTACAGCCGCCCGCATGCAAAACCTGCGTGCAAAAAGAAAAAAAAAAAAGAAAAAAAGTACGCCGCACGTGAGGATCTTCGAATCCTCTCCTCCCCACACCGCTAAGGAAGGAAGAGGGGAAAGGTTGCGCAGCGCGTGGCGAGTGACACCCGCCACACACACACACACACACACACACACACACACTCCCCCAGCCTCCCTCCCGGCTGCAACTCAAGCTCAAGTGGGAGTCGAAGTCCTCCCGCGTAAAGACGACCCCCACTTGGAGGCATGTTTTTCAGGGCAAAAAGTCGTCTTATACGCCGAGAATACGGTACTTTACATACTTTTATATACTTTAGAACCTTCTCTGTGAAGGTGGAGAAGGTTCTAAAGTAAATAAAAGTATATAAAGTATGAAGTATATGCATCTGTGAATGTGGAAAACAACACAATTGGGGAGGAAATACTAACCTAGATAGACCAGAAGAGAAAATTTGGAATCTGCTAGTTAGTACTGTCTAAATCTGTAGGGGTGTCAGGTGTGGGAGGAGAGTATAGTCAAAATAGTCAAAGTGACTGTCATGACTACACACAAAGTTTTTATATAAAACTGGGGTTTGACTTTGATCACATCATCACAATTGCTTTCTTGACAAGCTCAAAATTAAAACTATGGCCCAACTCATGGTCAATAACAGGTGTAAGTTACATCTACAGTATCTAGATTTTGTTTTTATACAAGGATGAATGCTAAGATCTGTACAACATCTAGAGGGATTATGGATTCACCACTCCAAAAGTTTCTAAAAGGCTGACCACCACCTCTCATGGATGACTTTAATTGGTTTCCTACATACTGCAAATGATTTTGTAGTCAACGCTACCATTCTATGATAATTCAGTGTAATTCATAATTCAAATGTTATGTGTCTATGTAGCCTATCAGAACTAATATTTTACAATAAGAATAGAGAATCTCTAGCCCACGTACCTAATCCATCTTGCCCAGATGGAACCACTTAGTAGACAATACTGGTCTATATGACCCAGTATTCTGACCCAACCGGGTTCCCAGAGAGCAAACACAGACAAAGGCAGCAGCTCCCACCTTTTAAGGTTTAATCACAATTCTGTTCCTTTACAGATAAAAGGTTGCTTTCCAACAATTAGCTCTTACAAGAAAGAGCCTTGCCAAGTTGTTTGTCAAGGCTGCCAAAAACCCAAAGAACTACTTTACAGAATTCTCCAAACACGAATATGTCCACCAGTTGAGTTTCAGAGCTTCTTTGCTTTCTGCAAAGAACTCTTTTTCAAACCTGGCTTTTATCCTCTTGAGGGAGGGGCCATTACCTTGCAGCCTTACTCCCGAGTTGCCTGTGCTACTTTAATTGTTCTTTTCTCCGAGTAATCCTTCATGCATGTGCACTTGGCATAGGCTCCTCAGGAACCTCCTCCTCACTGCTGCCAGCCCCCACAATCTCTGAAGGCAGCAGTCCACTCCCTGATGGTCCTGGCCCCTCATCAGAGTCATCGCTCCCCTCAGCCATCTGCACCTGCTGCCGGCTAACTACAATACCCAGCAGATTTCAAGATGATTGCTGTGCCCAATAAATTTTATAGGTTTCATCAGGAAACCTGTAACAAAACCCCAAAAAAAACCAGCTAGTAACTCTAAGTTATTTGTAGGTTAAGATCTTCTCCCAACCCCATGCCAAATGGATGATCTGGAACAGAGGAACATATGCAGAACCACAGGGTGATCTGTGCATTCTGTCTCCACGTTTTATCGAGGGATATTAGCACACAGTCTTTGTCCTACATATGTGATAGGAATTATATTTTCCCTAGTGAAGCCCTTTAGGCAATAATAAGAGAATTCAGCTTGAAGTTAAAAGGGGCAGCTTAACTGTCCTTAACTGTCCTTAGAGCTGTCATACATTCTTTGACAGAAAGAACATACAGTGTAGTACAATATTAAAAGAAAGAAAAGAGCACCTTGTCTTTATCAGGCTTAAAACTACAGTATGTTGCCTGCAACTTTGTTTACATCTTGGATAGGTTTAAAGGATGATAAAGAAAAACGTCAGAGTTATAAATCCAAGGAGGCATTCAACTAAATATCTGGCAAGACTTATCTAGTATTATTTTGGTCATGCAAAACAACTGCAGACTGAGGGGGAGGAAGCAATTTTTCTGCCGCAGCCTAATACAGCGTTTCTTAACTTTGGCAACTTTTAAGACGTGTAGATTTTAACTCCCCTGCCATGTTGGCTGAGAAATTCTGAGGGTTGAAATCCACACACCTTAAAAGTTGCTAAAGTTGCAAACCCTGTCCTAATAGATCATTTCCTCGAGGGAGTTTTGGAAGGAATTTCTTCTAAATGCCCAAACACTGCTAACGCCAGACCTTAGCAAAGGTGTAGATCTAAGATGCCTTCCTCTCTTCTGATGTATAAAACAAAAGAAAATAAAAAAACCCAAATAGAACAGTGATGTCAAACTCGCTGCATCACATTGTCATCACATTGTCACATGACTTTGCTAAAACAGGTGGGCGTGGCCAGCGCATGACGCATCTGGCTTGTGGGCTATGAGTTTGACATCCCTGAAATAGCTCTTTTTTCTAGCTGGTACAAAATTGGTATAGATATGAAGAGAAGGAGCTGGGGACCAAAGGGCTGGAAAATATGCATTGGAGCTTAATAATGCTAGGTAAGAAGTAGTGCAAGATACACAGAATCCATTCATGTTGTACAATTCAGGATTGGAAGCTGGTGGGGAATGGAATAATTGTGCTCCAAGTAAACGTTAAATAGACATCATGTCTTCTGAACTCTTGAGAAAACTAAATAAGAGAAAGGATATTATACTTCTGTGATAGCAAGGTAGCAAGCCAGTATCTCTGAAAAACTATACTAAAAGGTTAGCTATGGTTACATATTCTACATTCATTAAGACATGTTTTAGGTACAGTAAAAAAATGAGTTGCATGGCTGCATTCCTCATATAAAACTATTTTCAATGCAGCAATTCCACATGATATAATTCAGTGTTAAGCAGGGGTGGGATGCTACCGGTTCTGCCCAGCTCTATAGAACCGGTAGCTCTGTAGAGCAGCAGACACTGAACTGGTTCTGTGTTTGCTGCTGTTTCACCCACCTGCCCACCCGGGCTCTTACCTGACCTTTATTTCCTGCTTTTTCAACCTCAGCTGCTTTGCACAGCACAAAAAGAGAGAGACTTTTCAAATGCTGTGCACCTGTGCGCAGTGCTTTTCAGCTGTCCGGGAAGCACAGCTTAAGGTTTTTTTACACACGCGTGCAGCAAAACGTAGTCACCGAACTGGTAGTAACATCGATTGAATCCCAACCCTGGTGTTAAGTATGGTAAAGCTCTCCAGATGTTGTTGAACTACAACTCCCATTATCACCCAGTATCAGTCAACTTGGGAAACATAGTTTAGCAATGTCTCTAAGTTCATAGGTTCTCCATTTGTGAGCTGCTTGCTTTTACCTCCTTCCTCCCAGCCCTCTCAACCATACAATTTCCATCCCAGCTAGATCTTTTTTGCTTTAGGTATTGCCAAAAATTACAAAACTGTGGTTTTCAGAGCGATTTTCAAGAGGCTTAAAATATACTGATTGAGTTCACCTATTATACTAGACAGGATTTACTTAATCATGACTTGATGAATAAACTACATCCAGCTGAGTTCACTGCCATGCTGTGGATAGACACTTTTAAGCCAGGGAATATTTGGGTTTTGGAGAGCATGTGCAATTGTCACTGAGACTTAGTATCTTCAAGTCAGTCTCAGTCTAAAACATGTTTTCAATCATCTGAATTGTTCTTGAAAAATGAGATAATAATCACATAGCTTTAAAACTTATGATATTCGTGTGAAAGGAGGATGAATCAGAATTTAAGATAGACAGCTCCCTTCACATCTAGAAAATTGGGAGATGGGTGGGAAACTTAACAGCTTCCCTACCAAGTCCTCAGTAAATTACTTAGAGAAAAATAGTGTGACTCTTAGGGAAATCCAATAATAGAGGCAACTGAGTCATTGAAAATCTAATCTGCTAATAAAGCTTTAATTGGTTAATAATACTAGTGAAAGATTCCATGTTAACTTTATCGGCCCAAAGTCTTCCAGTTCCATTGGAGTTCAGTCCCTATAATCTCTAGCCAACTATATGGAAGACAGGTTGTTTAAGATGAAGGAAAAAAGAGCAAAGGAAGAACTATTTCCAATTTTTTTAAAAAAATTACCTATTTTAGAATCCAAAAGACATAGAAGTTTTTCACAGAAGGGTAGAACATTTTCTTGTTTGGGTGCTACAGTCTTGAGTGGATTGGTGAAAAAATATTTAAAACATGGGCTTTATTGGGAAATGGGTGTGAAAATAGCAAAAAATAGAGGATAAAATTACCAGTCCGAAGAGGTCCAGGAAAATATTGTGAATGCCTTAGCAGACGGATTGATTTAAATGAAAAAGTTGCAGTTTAAAAGTGAAGCAGATCAACTCCTAGTCATTCTGAAAGTTAATATTTATCAATTCAGTCTCCATAACTCTATTTACAGAACTGCACATACTATGGACACCTGGAAATCTATATTATAAAAGGCAATCATATCTAGCTTCCAACACCTTTTTTCCAGCAGATATTTTAAAAGCAATACTTGGGACTAAATTTCCTGTTCACCATAATGGCAATGCAGTAGATTTTACCCTCCAAAAAGTCATATTTTTTCCTTCTACTTTAAAGTAAAAAGTCTTTAACTTTAATTTCTAGAAATATCCGAAATAAACCAAGACTGTCTATTTGAGACATTAATTTTCCAATAACAATGTATAAGCACTCAGTGACCTTACCATGTTCTTATTCTTCAAAATAAATAGTCTCTGCTTTGTATTCAAACACCCATTGTCCTTACCAATTAATCTTGTATTAACTTTCACCTTCACATGCCTCCTGGTATTTTCTGCCCCAACACTTATCTTGAAATACCACATCAAATCTGATAATAATGAATTGTATTCTTCATGTGACTTAACATAGTTTCCTAAACACATCCAGCAATTTCATTCTGACATTGGTGTTAAGTTAAGCCCTGGATAGGAGGCAAATAATTTTCTACCTGATCTCTTTCAGTTATTCCTTTGCTCTCATTTGAGAGAACAAAGATATCTTTGTAAGAAAGCTAGGTTTCTGGTCAAGCTGAACAAGACTTTAGTATGGCTGAGGTCTTTGAAAACCATCATGTGTGTCTTTCTCATCTGATCTGCTGTAACAATCAACCCTACAGTCAAATACCACTATAATATGGAGCCAGCACTGAAAAGACTAGACTTGTAAAGCTGTTATAGACCATGTATACACACTTATGTTTTCCGCACTGAACTTGCAGTGTTTCATGTAATAGGGGAGTCTATGACAATTTACCATGGGCAACTCAACATGACCAACTTGCCACAGCCACTTACCACTGCTGACTCACCATGGCAAATTGCCATGGCCAACTTGCTGCAGGACAACTCGCCGTGGCCATCTTGCCACATGACAACTCGCTGCAGGGAAGAGTTATGCTAATATCTCATAAATGGTAGAATAGAATAACTAAAGAAAGGATACAAAAAGAAGTGACCAAATAAATTGTGAATGGCAAAAATTAAAATATTTATTTTAAACTATTAAATAGAATTGTTATATTGTCCCACAGCAAGTTGTTCTACAGCAAGTTGGCTGTGATGAGTTGGCTGCAACGAGTTGGCCATGGCAAGTTGTCCATGGTGAGTTGGCCACAGCAAGTTGGCTATGGCAAATTGTCTCATTGAATAGAATAGAATTCTTTATTGGCCAAGTGTGATTGGACACACAAGGAATTTGTCTTGGTGCAAATGCTCTCATCAAGAGTCAAGAATCATAAGGTACATCACTTAATAATAGTCATAGGGTACAATAAGCAATCAAATCATACTAGGAAAAAGTCAATAAAAATCATTAGGATACAAGCAACAAGGTTACAGTCATACAGTCATAAGTGGGAGGAGATAGGTGAAAGGAAGGATGGGAGGAGTAATAGTAATGCAGACTTAGTAAATAGTTTGACAGTGTTGAGGGAATTATTTGTTTAGCAGAGTGATGGCATTCGGGGGGGAAACTGTTCTTGTGTCTAGTTGTTCTGGTGTGCAGTGCTCTATGGTGTCATTTTGAGGGAAGGAGTTGAAACAGTTTGTGTCTGGGATGTGAGGGGTCTGTGGATATTTTCACAGCCCTCTTTTTTGACTCGTGCAGTATACAGGTCCTCAATGGAAGGCAGGTAGTAATTGTTTTTTCTGCAGTCCTAATTACTCTCTGAAGTCTATGTCTGTCTTGTTGGGTTGCAGAACCAAACCAGACAGTTACAGAGATGCAGATGACAGACTCCATCAGTCCTCTGTAGAACTGTATCAGCAGCTGATGATTTTTCACATTGTTGATGTGAGGTGCCTGCCTTTGCCAGAGCTACTCTTTGTTTGTTCACTTGCTGAACCCTGCCTGTTTTGGGGCAGAAAACAGTAAATTTGTCACACAGGCAGAAAACAGTCATGAAATTGAAGGCTTTGAAGGCTATTCTGCAGTTTCATCAATGAGCTATTAATGATTTCAATAGCTATAGTGACTTCATCTTCTCCAACACACAGGGGAATGGGACAGTTAACTGAGTGGTGACTAGTGATCTCAGAATTTATGGGTTTGTTTTTCAACTGAAATTTCCTTGTGTAATTGTATACAACTTGATCCCTCAACAATTGGAACCAAAATTTCAATTTCTAAGCAAGGCAGATGTTAAGTGAGCCATACCTGATTTTATGACCTCTTTTGCCATGGTTGTTAAATTAATCCCTGTAGTTATTAAGTGAATCCAGCTTTCCAGAAATCATGTGACTCCCCAGGATGCTGCAACTGTCATAAATATACACTGGTTGCCAAGTGCCTGAGGACCAGTCACAAGTCCCTTTTCCAGTACTGTTGTAATTTCAAACTGGACAAATGGTTGTAATTCAAGGACTAGGTATAAAATGGAAATTGCTAAAACGATGTGTGTGCTTGCTTTGGGACATTTTCCCCTTGCAGACTTTCTTTATGCAAATAACTCTTCGTCCAATCTCTAGTCTTGGTGTGTTTATTACCAGATTCAATGAGCCTCTATCAATAGATGGAGTCTATTGTTGTCATGGATAAATCCTTAGCTTTGTAAAATTACAGGGGTATCCAGATGACTGGGACTCTCTGCCATCACAGCAAACATTTCAGCAAGCAGTTCTGTCCGCCTCAAGAGTAGAGAAAAGATTACAGTGATTAATATCAATTTCTCCCAAATATCTTTTTTATTGTTTGGGAAGCCAGTGGGACTCCAGGTTTTCCATGGAATCAGGTAGATGCTGAAATGGGAACAGCAATTATTAGACTGGTGATAAAGAAATACTTGGGGGGGGGGGGGAAGCTGTTACAGAGTATTTACATGTCTGCCACTGCTTCACCTTCAAACAGCATTGCCCACCAGAGCTGTTCTAAGCAGCATGGGATTTATTAGACCAAGTATTCCAGGTTATAAAAGCTGCATGGAAAATGCCAGATGATTTTTCCCCCCCTGAAAATACTAACTCACTTCCTTCAAACAAGTATGATCGAGCAGCATCTTTACCCTTAATTTGTTTGCCAAATCCTATAGATATTTGACATCAACCAATAGAAAGGCCACCCTTTTAAAGTCAGCTGCCCTGTGGAACATTTTCTCATTTAAAGGCTGTACCAAGCTTATTTCCATTCAGGCATGTGCTGAACACATTTTGTTCATGTTAACATATGGCATCTAAGTGAACCAAAGAGGGACCAATAAGGTTACGGAACTCCACCCACTGCTGAGCGTTGGAGTCTAACTTAATGTTTCCTTGACAGAGGGATGTTTAATCTCTACCAGTGAAGGGGAGGACATAGATGTTCTTAACAGTTGGTTCCTTTGTTGAATTGTTCTGCTCTTCATAGCATTGTATCCTCAAAACCACAGTAATTGATTTTTATGTTTTAATATTTGGTTAACTACCGTGTTTCTCATATAATAAGGCCGGGTCTTATTTTTTTTTGAGCTCCGAAAAAATGGCTAGGCCGTCTTTTTGGGGGTGACTTAATTCCCCCCCTTGCATCTTCAGGCGGGTGGGCAGCGACAGCTTGGATGTTGACCTCGGCGTTGGTGGGGCACTTCGTATCGGGGTCAATGCAGGCAGCACCATATCCGGGTGTGCAACAAAAGTACTTCCTAATGGCAAGCCCCCCCACCATTCCCCCCCATTTTGCATGTTTTAATATAGGCCTTAATTTGGGGGGAGGGGCTTAATTTCATTTCATGCCTATAAAACATGCTAGGACTTCCTATTGGGGGAGGCTGTATTGTTGGAGAAACAGGGTATTGTTTTACTATCATCAGATTTCATGCCCATGGTGCATAGCATCAGAGCAAGTTTAGAAGTATTGAAAATAAATACTTATCAAATATAACCCTTTTTATTCTGAAATATTAATAAAAATATTTAATAAATAATTGCAGGAGGTATCTGAAGACCTAAGTAGATGAAGCCATTTCATATGCTCAGATTAAAGATACACTCACACAAAGGCACAAAATAGTTTTGCAAAACAAATAGCTAGTACTTAAAATTGACCTGGTACTTAAAAAAGTACTTAAAAAAGCCATGATTCAAGATGAAACTAATACTAAAGGTGAAAAAATGTACAAGTCAAAAGTGGTCACACTTAGGTCAAAACTAAATATCATTTTCAACCTGAAATCAAAAATATGCATACCATTTCACATGTTGTAGTACTCAACTCGGAAAAATGACCAAGTTATATATTTTTCTTGATGTATAACAAAAATGTAATATTTAAATAACTTCTAATTAGTAGTGTTCTCAAAATAATAACAACATGCTTAAAAAGACATACTGATTAACCCCTATTTTTTTTAGGAATGAATTTATGAGAAAAGATATAACAATATTAGTATACAGAAAAGCAATAAGGTTAAAAAAAAGTACCCTAGTTGTAGAACAGGTTTATTTGTAGTAGAAAACGAGGCAATGCCTAATAGATGATAGACTGGAAGACTGGAGATTTTTGAGAAGAACTCTCTCTTGTCCACTAACATCTGTAATTAGAGAAGTATTTAAAAACTTTCCCCTCATCCACAGCTGCAATTTGTTAGCCACTATGCTTCATAGCACAATAGCAGTTACTTGATGGTCAACATATGGGCAGAAATTCATGAATTAGATTTCAGTGAATCCAAATATTCTTATCAAAAAAGCTTAACAACAGTCTATGAGGAAACTCATGTTAGTGGATAATAGCCATTTTGTAGACATCTGCTCTGAAAATTTGTCAGGCCAATTTGAATGACTCTCTAGCCACCATTTCTTTCTATTGAGAAATACTTTTTTTTTACTTTTTACAAAAAAAAATGTATAAATCGCATCTTTCTTGGCTAAGAGACAACTTATTCTAAATTCTGTATTACTGTATCAGATTTCTTTGCATGGGCAAACAGAGAGTTGTGTTATTGGGCAAACATTTAAACAAAAGAGGGAGGGGGAATAAATGAAAGACAGTTACAGATTTGATCCTAGTGTTCTGTCTGATGACTGTGCTCTTGAGACATTTGAATGCATGCCAATGAATGAGAAAATACAGAAAACATTCGTCAAGAGAAAGCAAATATTGCTGAGGATGGAAATGACCTTTAAAAGCCTGCTCTCTATCAATATAGCTAATTAAAAGGAACTATATCCACTAAACTCACAGGCTTTCATTTCTTGTTTGCTCTACACTTTTCTAGTTTAGAACAAGCATTCATTCAAGTCTTCATGGCAGACTCCTTGGTTTATTTTATATACATTACACCCTTCACACTTTGATGGATCAGCAAAGGCAACAGCATGCAAGATTTGGTCCTAGAGCTGTGTGTGATTTGCAAATCATCTCCTCTGACCAATAAAATCCTGACCTTCCAAATCAATGATGGCTATAACTTTCAGGGGAAATCAATATCCCCCCAAATGGGAAGGAATTATCCTATGCAAATCACGTAACAAGAAAATTCCCACCTTCTTGACACAGTGATAGACGCCAAAACAGTGGAACAATGGCTACATCTCAAGTTTTCATGGACTACATAGATTACTTTGACTTTTTGACTTGACCACATTTTTTTAAAAAAGTAATATCTTGCTCAGCAGGCCTCTCAACCGAGCAGGCCACCATTTTCCATTGGAGATGTACACATTAGGCAAGACAGCTAACCATACACTCGTCTTTCAAGGTTAATCATTACCCCCAAGGTCCAAAGTTACTCCCTCTATTTAACTACACCACTAAGAGACAGACAGTTTGCTATAGGGAAATATCAGCACTTCTGAGTTTAGTTAAGACTTGTTTCCCAGGTCAGGAACTACTGAAAGAGTTAGATCAATTTGGGAAAGTTGCAGGACTTAAAATTAATAGGGAAAAAACAAAATTAATAACTAAAAATCTAACAGAAAAACAGAAATTAAAATTGGAAAGGATAATGGGATTACAAATAGTAAAAAAAGTTAAATACTTAGGAATTTGGCTGACAGCTCAATGCAAAACTCTAATGGAAAATAATTATAATAAATTATTACAAGTCAAAAAAGATTTAGAGATATGGGTCAAATTGCAAATCTCCTTACTAGGGAGGATTGCCACTATTAAAATGAACATTCTGCCCAAATTTATTTACTTATTCCAAACAATACCAATAAAAATACATAAAAATTACTTTGTGGAACAAGATAACCATCAAATTTATTTGGCAAGGGAAAAAACCGAGGATAAACCTAAAGGCAATGCAAGATATGAAGAGCAGGGGAGGTATGGCACTCCCAAATTGGGAAATATACTATAGTGCAGCCTCCTTACTTTGGCTGAAAGAGTGGGTAAACTTGTCGAATAAAAGAATCCTATTCCTAGAAGGCCACGACTTATGGAGGGGGTGGCATGCATTTTTATGGGACACTGGAAAAATCAAACAGTATTATTTTCACAAACATATAATTAGAGACTCCTTATTGGCTAATTGGAATAAAATAAAATAAAAACATTATCTAAAAATCCCAATCTGGATCTCAATGATGGAGGCAATGATACATCCAAATAATTTAAACCTTAACAAACTGATAAAATACAAAGACCTTCTTGATGCGCAAGGAACTTTAAAATCATGGCAAGATCTCCAAGAAAAAGGGCTACAAGTAGACCAGTGGGCTTACCTGAAAATTCAAAATACAGTAGATACAGTCAGGATAAGAAAAAATTTGGAATTTATGCTAAGCCACAAAAATTAGATAAAATCTTATTAGGTCCAGATAAAAAAATATAACTAAATTTTATAATTATTTATTAGAGATAGAATTAGAAGAGGAAGTAGTCAAAGGCAACATTGTGATGACCCGTAGTCTCTCAAAATAACCCAAAACCCAAAACATACAGTAAAGTCCAGTAATGCCTTCAACTTAACTTCACTGTTTTCTTAGGCACAGTTTAAAGTCACAAAAGTAAATAATGAGGCAAAAAGAAAACCAAAACAAACCGCATTGATGAGAGTTCCGAAGCAAGCCAAGATAATTAATCATACATTCCAGGAAGATAACCAAGGAGAGTCCATGGGAAGAACGCCAGCAAAGATAAACCTCTTTCAAAGTAAACACTAAACTTTGACTCCAGCAATTCTGACTACACAGTTACAAACTTATATACATAGCTCCCAGCTGCAAGCCACTAGGAGGATCTACCCTCTGAGTAGACCTTGCTTTTCCCTGATACTCTCCTCCCTGCGTGACCTTGGAATGGATAGGGGATGGGCCTGGATCCTCCTCTGATTGCTCAGCCGCCCTCTGCCCTTTCCCAGCCTCCTCCACCACCTCTGGAGCCACACTCCCACTCCCTGTTGGCTGTTCCTCCTCTTCCTCAGTCAGTCTCCACCAGGAGCATGACAGTGATAGCTTGGAATAGAAACATAGGACATAGCATTACATTATTAGAATGGGAAAAGGTCTGGACCAGGAATAATACAATTACAAAATCAGCAACATATAAAGAAAATGCCTATAAAATGTTTTATAGATGGCACCTCTCGCCCTTGAGAATAGCGAAAATGTCTCCTAACATGAATCTGAATTGCTGGAAATGTAAAAAGAAACACGGAACATTCTTTCACATGTGGTAGTCCTGCACTGAAGCCCAAAGATACTGGCATAGAATAAAAAAATGGTTAGAGGAAATAATGGCAGAGCAAATTGAATTAAAACCAGAATTCTTCTTATTGAGGATATTTAATAGACAATTTTTTAAAAAGCCAAATATATAATACTGCACATTCTTACTGCAGCCAGAATAACCTTTGCACAGGGTTGGAAACAAGCTGACATTCCAACGGAGGAAATGGTCATTCGGAAAATAACAGCCTGTGCAGAGATGGATAAATTAACCTTAGCACTTAAGGAAAAAGAAACATCAGAATATTATAGAAGCTGGGAATGCTGGTATGTCTGGATAGAACAAAAATAGAAAATATATTAGTAAATACTGTAAAATGTAAAAGAGGTAGTAATTATATATTCGCAATAAGATGTATTTGTAAATATGTCACCAATATTGATAACAAATAAGGAACCATAGACTGTCGATAACAGAATTGCTAGTTTTTAATCTTTTTCTTTTTCTTTTCCTTTTTTTTCTGTGTGTTGTGTATGTGTTTGTTTGACATTTTAGTAAAGTTGATAATCAGTAAAGTTTGTTTAAAAAAAAAAGACTTGTTCCCAAGCATGTGGATATTTTTCCAGAATTAATTCCTTCTAGAGGCTCTAGTTAAAAACTCCATGCACTCAGGGCCCTAACAACAAATTGAGGTCTTTAAATGCCAGCAAAGGGCAACCTTTTTGCACTCAGGTGCAACCTTTTCTTGTTTGCCTCCAGCTATGATAGCATAGAAGGATAAGAGTGTGGAGTCTCCTTCATGAATTGCACGTCATGAAGGAACACAGGAACAAAGTCAGATCCTAGTTACTTGGCCCCATCCCTCTTTATATTTAATGTTAATGAATCCCAACAACTTTTTATGTTGTTGGGTTCATTAACATCACATTACAAAAAAGATGTTGAGACTTTGGGAAAAGTGCAAAGAAACACAATTAAGATGATTAAAGGCCTGGAGACTAAAACATATGAAAGAATAGTTGCAGGATTTGGGATTGGCTAGTCTAGAGAAAATAAGGACTGGGGGTGACATTATAGCAGTATTCCAGTATTTGAAAGGTTGTCACAAAGAGGAGGAGGTCAACTTATTTTCCAAAGCACTAGAGGACAGGACAAGAAACAATGGATGGAAACTAATCAAGGATAGAAGCAACCTGGAATTAAGGAAAAACAGCCTAACAGTGAGGACAAGGGAAAGCTTGCAGTCAGAAGTTGTGGGTGCTTCATCACTGGGGGTGGAGATTTAAGAAGAGACTGGATAATCACTTGTCTGAAATGGTACAGGGTTTTTTGCTTGAACAGAGGGTTGGATTAGAAGACCTCCACGGTCCCTTCCAACTCTATTCTGATTGATTGATGTAAATTACATTACTCATCACAGAATTTCAATGGCATACTTCTCCCCTCTTTTGAGAGATGGGGAAGGAGAGGGAGTGAGAGAGAGAGAGAGAGAGAGAGATCACCTCAGATGTCTCTAAGTATGGAACCAAGGGGCAGCATTAATGAATTTGTCTATGGAGATTCTCAATCATCCAAGTCATGGTTGTCCTAAAGGTGCTTTTTGAGGAGGCAGCTGGATTTCCTTGTTTTTCTTTGAAGACATTTTGCTTTTTATCCAAGAAACTTCTTCAGCTCTGACTGGTGGGTAATGAAAGGATTTATATTCCTTGCAGACAGCTGGTCATTTGCATTCCTTTAGAGAGTAATCAAGGCCACTTGGAGGTTTATCTGTGTCCTTAGGGTCACCTATGTAATGCAAATGGGTGTGGAGCATTCTTGGAACTGCTGAAAGGAGATAGATGGGGTTGTATCCCTTCCCTTTTGTTGAGAGAGGGCTGTTCAATTTTGACATAGGTGACCTCTTTGACTTCTCTCTCAAAGAGTAGTGAAAGGATTTTTTTTTCACGTTTTAAAACAGGATTTCATTCCTTTTTGTTTAAAGGAGTCTCATTGTCTAAACACCAAACCCAGCAAGATTCATAATATACAGCCACACATCTGCTATATTTCTTGTATCAATTTATGGCCCTCTTTGAATGCCTAGAATGAGATTAAATCTCCATTTGGCAATTCCAGGAATCAAGTATATAATAACAGTTCACACAATTCAGATTCCTGTATCATCTCAAATGGGGAGGACTATTTTATGTTGATTCATTTTTCAGCTTTCCAATAAATCTGTTTCTGACCATATAAGTAAGTGCAATTAAACAGAAATACCTACTCACTACCCTCAGCTCTGGCAGATCCACTTCAGAACAACTAGCTGTTTCTTGCCAGTCATGCCAATTTAATATTAAATCTCATGATTTTTATAATAAAGCTTGGCCTGTTGTAACTTTAGCTATAGCTAGATATACAGACGTCAAACAAATCATAAGATTTTTTCCACCCAATTCATTTTTATCTTCATGCTACAAAATAATTTTTGTTTAACTTCTTAGAAACCATTCAGTAAAGTTCCAAGATCACAGATTATTAAAAACAGATGGCAATCCAATTATTTAAAATTATAGAGCCACGAGGGCTGATGGTTGGGGTTACTTTAAACTATTTACATTGTTTTTCTATTCTTCATTTATTTTTACAGCTTATAGCCAGGGCCAAACTCAAAGGACTTTGTTGTTCAAATGTCTTAGGCTGGGCAAAAGAATATATTCTTTTTAAGAAATCAAGAACCTCATTCAAAGGTTTCAGTAATGCTTTCACTAATTAACTACCACTGCCATACATTACACAAGCTATTACAAATGTCAGTTTGTATAACCATCAGGTAAAATGTCATCTGTAAATACCCCAGACTCTAGCCTTTTGTACTAATCAGACCTAGATAAAAAAAATATCACTGTATGATCTCTTCCATCATTTGTCTGTAGTCACAGGACAAGTCATAACTATAGATTTCATACAGCTGGAGCCCAGCCAAAGGAGGGGAAATGGAAGGAGGATAAGTTCATGCCAGCACAGGATGTCACGTTATGCTCTGGAACATTAGTAGATGAGCCATCTGTTGAAATGAAGCACAGATGTTCAATCCCAGAAAGAGCTATATTTACACATCATATATAAGAAGGGAGGCTAGATTGAGGAAAGATGAAAGGATTAAATATCGTTAGTTTAGAAAAAGAGGGATGATTTATACAAAAGCTGGATTGTAGTACTTTTCAGAACATGGAAAGCTTAGCTAACTCTGCTGTACCAGTGTTCTTACATTTGATACTAAACAATATGTATTTTTATTTTATTTATTTTTATTTATTTGATTTGCCAATTGTTTACAAGATAATAAGTATAAGTGTATACATAGTTGTGAATACATGAAATGGGTACATATAAGAAAAATAAAAGAAGAATAAGAGAAACAATAGGACAGGGACGGTAGGCACGTTGGTGCGCTTATGCACGCCCCCTACAGACCTCTTAGGAAAGGGGTGAGGTCAATAGTAGACAGTCTAAGGTTAAAGTTTTTGGGGTTTGGGGAAGAAACTACAGAGTCGGGTAGAGTATTCCAGACATTGACCACTCTATTGCTGAAGTCGTATTTCCTGCAATCAAGTTTGGTGCGGTTAACTTTGAGTTTGTATCTATTGTGTGCTCTTGTGTTGTTATGTATGTGCAAGTAAATTTACTGCTAGAGTTATTAAGAAATATTTGTTCTACAAATTGCTCTCCAGCACTGTGTGTCTGTATTTTAATTACAATAGTGTAAACTGGACAGGGCTGAGCATCCTGTTGAAGAGATATTTAAGGCAAATTCCATTTTCTGTACATTCTACAGCCAGTACTACTGTTGCCAACATTCAATGGTGCATTTTCTAATTATTTTGATTGCAGAAACACACACACATACACACACAACCCTACAGCGTAAAACATGTTTTTCTTTTGTTTTGCATTTTATAATTGAGGGGGGAGGAGAAAACTCTAATCCCACTCATGCACATTATAGGGGTACATCTCAGGGGTGGGATACGACAGGGTTAACTACCGGTTCAGGATTTACAAGCTTCCCTGCCCCTGTGAGCTGCGCGCCTGTTAATTGTCATTAGCACACTGTGTGCTGAGAAGCAGCCTTTGAAAAAGGACGTTCGGCAGCTGAAGTTGAAAAATCAGGAAAGAAAGATCAGGAAAGAGCCCAGGTGGGCGGGTGGGCAAAAACATCAGCATGGAACCGGTTCTATGTCTGCTGCTCTTCAGAGCTACTGGTTCTACAGAGGTGGACAGAATTGGTAGAAACCCACCCCTGGTACCTCTAGAACAAAAGGAATTGTGATAACCTCATCAACTAATATTACTTTGTTTAACAGGAAGCTAATTTAAATAACTGTTTACTCTGTTCCAACCATGAAACTGGTTCTTCAACAAGGACTTAGCCATTTACTACAAATTCATGCTACAGCGAATTTTAGGATCCAAAACAGCATGATCAGAAAAAAATGGGGCCACTATTTGCAACTCGGTTCAAACAGCAATATGTTTGCATCTAATCTTAATAATATTTATTAAAACTTAACTCATATTGATACTATAGTTTAAAATCTGTTTTAAAGCTAAAGTTAAAATTGCGCTATAAAAGGCAATGTTCAATATCCTATTGCTTCAGATTATCTATTGAAACAAAGAACTATTCTTATAAAAAATATGTTTATCACTACTCATGATGTCTAATACTGTTGATAATATTATGGAACCTTGGTGGCGCAGTGGTTAGAGTGCTGTACTGCAGGCCACTTCTGCTGACTATAGACTGCCTGCAATTTGGTAGTTCAAATACCACCAGGCTCAAAGTTGACTCAGCCTTTCAGCCTTCCGAGGTGGGTAAAATGAGGACCCAAATTTTTGGGGGCAATATGCTGACTCCGTAAAACTGCTTGAATATTTCAAAGAGGTGTAGGACATGCTCCTTATCAACCATGGTCAAATACCACCAGACAACAAAAGTTCACAAATAAAACAAAAGTGTTTGGAGTCAGTGTTTTAAAGTTACAACTACTTTAAAAGTAATTGAATGCTAAATATAGTTTCATGAATGAAGGAGGGAATGAAGGTCACATGACAAGTGTTTTAATATCTAAGGGACTGTACAAAGAAACTATTCTCCAAAGGATCCAAGAAGCAATGGATGGAAACTAATCAAGGAGAGACGCAACCTAAAACTAAAGAGAAATTTATTGACAATTAGAACTATTAATCAGTGGAGCAACTTGACTCCAAAAATTGTAGGAGCTCCAATACTAGAATTTTTTAAGAAGAGAGAAGACCTCCAAGGTCCCTTCCAAATTTGTTATTCTATTAAACATCTGTATTTTCCAAGAATGTTATCTAAAGAAAAATTAATAATTGTAATTACATAACCTGACCATCAGAATTTATTTAATATGGTTTACTGAATGAAATATAGTTGACTGAGTTCACAGACTATACTAAATTATAAGACTGAGTCAGGGGTGGGATTCCACCGGTATAACAACCAGTTCAGTGATCGTGCGCTTTGTGTGCTCCACGCACCAAGTGTGCGTTCGCACCAAACACATGCTTTGCAAGCTGCTCCACATTACAAAAATCTCTAATACTTACCTTCTATAGCAGTCCCTGTGAAGAAAACAGCTGAGGCGCAGCAAACCGCTCTGCCGCGCAAATCAGCTGTGCTCTAAACAAAGGAAGTAAAGGACAGGAAAGAGCAGGGGCCGGTGGGTGGACCCACATGCTCGTCGCAGAGAACCGGACTGGGGAAAGCTAATCTTCAGAGCAAAGGGTTCGCCCAAACCGGTCCAAACTGGTAGAATCCCACCCCTTGCCTGAGTGTATAAACATCTGTTAAATTCATAAATGTTTGTAATTCAAAACAAGTAAATTCCATTATACCTTACTTTGATGGACAACAGGCCTGTGAGTAATAGTAACACTCATTTTTATCCTGGAAATCTTGAACTATTTGTAAAGGTGACTTACTAAAAAAAAAAGTACATCCTAAGGAGAAATTTTACCTGACTAATAGATGCTTGTGACTGAGTCCTCTGAATTAAACAAATACATCTACAGAAGATGCACCATCACGCGTCCAACTTTTCATAGAAAGATATGTACAAACAAATTGTCACTTCAGCATCATTGTTAGCCGTACAATTATTAATAGGAGACTAACAGCTGGATCTGCAACTGAAGCAAAAGAAATTAATGATTGTATACAAAATTCATGCCAAAGCATATGGGAGACCTAGTAATATATAAAGAAAGAATTTTCTTTGCAAAAGTCAATATCCTGCATTATTGTTTTTGTTCAATCCAAATCTTTCTGTAATTATAGAATCTTCCCTGCAAATGGAAGACCTAGTTATAATCCTACCAACCTAAGCCAACCTGCACAAGTTGTAACATCATATAACAGTGTCATATTATTGGAATTAGTGGATACCTAATGAGTATCAAGTATATTACTAATTTATGATTGCAGCACTAGAAGGCACCAGAAAACTCTATGGCAATGCAAGAAGTACTAAATATAACAGCTGGAAAGGATATAGTACTGCTAATCAAGAACTTGAGGATTCTATAATTACAGAAAGATTTGGATTGAACAAAAACAATAATGCAGGATATTGAGTTTTGCAAAGAAAATTCTTTCTTTATATATAGAACCTGCTCTAAGAAGCATAAATACAGTCATCATCAGATAAACAACTTAGGACCAAATTAACTGTATAACAAAGCAGAAGATGGGAAGTACAATCCAATCAGCCAGGACATTTCTCGGTACACACTGTAAAATAGGCCATGAATTATTTTTTAAAAAAATATTTTATTGAACAAAACAGTTAAAAACATTGAACATAGTGAAGTCGGCTTGACATAACTTTTGGTCAGTATCGCATAGATATATATTTTAATAGGCCATGAATTATTGGTGTCAAGGATACAAATTAAACTTTAAAACTTAAAAACAGCAGTTATGCCAACAAGATTTGGAGGATATACAGCCAGCACAATCTGGAGGATGTACAGTCAGGACATAAAGTCGCTATAAAAATACATACAGTACATGAGAACCTTAGAAACTATGGGAGGACGTAAAATTATTTGTGGAAACTGAATAGAATTTTTTCCCAAAATTTCAAGGGAAGAAAACATTGCAATGTCTTTCAGAACAAGCTATCATGAGAGCCACAGGAAAATTGTAAAGTCAAATCCCTGAACAACAAAAATATCATACATTAATCAAACACAACTTTTTTAAAAATTGAGCAAGAAAGAGCAAGAAGTTGTTAATCAAGAGTGTCAGCAAACAGGAACAAATATTTTGTAAAAAGGAAAAAGATAGCTATTTTAAAGAAAAGCAGACCGATCATATCAAATTTAAGACTAAGGTTTGTTGTTAGTTGTGAAGTCGTGTCTGACTGAACCATCATGACCCCATGGACAATGTTCCTCCAGGCCTTCCTGTCCTCTACCATCCCCCAGAGTCCATTTAAGCTCATGCCTACTGCTTCAGTGACTCTGTCCAGCCACCTCATTCTCTGTCGTCCCCTTCTTCTATTGCTCTCAATCTTTCCCAGCATTAGGCTCTTCTCCAGTGAGTCCTTCCTTCTCATTAGGTGACCAAAGTATTTTGAGTTTCATCTTCAGGATCTGGCCTTCTAAAGACAATCAGGGTTGATCTCCTCTAAGGACTGACTGGCTTTGATCACCTTGCAGGCCAAGGCACTCGCAGGAGTCTTCTCCAGCACCAGAGTTCAAAGGCCTCAATTATTTGGCGCTCAGCCTTTCCTATGGTCCAACTTTCACAGCCATACATTGCAACTGGGAAACCGGTAGGATTACTTAAATGTAATCATAAAAGAAAGCCACGGTAATTGTATTTCTACAATAGAATAGAAATAAGAAGTTAAAAGGCAAAATCCACAATAATGTACAGCTGTGGAGAAAGATTAATTTAAAAAGCACCTTCGAATTATGGATTTAGTTATGATTACAGGAGTTCCAGAACTGCAAGAAAAAACAATCAAAGTTATGGATAAAAGAAAGACTGTCTGTTCTCTTGAAATAGCAAGCAAAAACTCATGTTTTGGCATCTAATGCAAGTGGATGATGAGCTACAAAAAAATCCCTAGAGTTGGCCTTTTGTCAACAAATAGGATGGGTGGACAGGATCAAAGAAATCACTGGAAAATCCTTGGAAGAGCTACAGATTGTCACCAGGGAAAAGTTAAGATGGTAAATATTTTTCCATTCTCAGCATCTGAGCTTTACTGGCACCTAACCAGCATCTGAACAAGGATTTTATCATGAAACCGCACTGTCTCATTCAGAAATTTTTTACAAAGGAACCACATGGCACTGTCTTCCTTTGGGGCGTTCAATTTTTTTTTCTCCATTGATTTTCTCTCTCGAGAAAAAGTAAGTGACAAAAAAGGTGAGAGATATAACAAAACAGCTAACTGCACAGTATCTGTGTCCTTGCTTGAAAAACAAATGACATAACCACAAACAAAATCAGCTATTCAGCAGACACATTGAAGGAAGTAATTGTAGGTAACCTAGCAGAAAACCACTATTAGTTGCATTATGAATTTTATAGCATAATTTTTGTTTCTGTTCCTAATTTCAGTTTTCTGTTACATTATAGCGCAACAATGTCAGCAGCAAACATTTGACAAAGCTTTTTCTGTGGTGAATTTGAAGCCCTTCAGATTTGACCGAACATTAACATTCAGCAATCCTTCCAAAGAAATGGAGCTTAGGCTCACCTGGAGGCCTCAGTTTCCCCCTCATTCTTCTCTTATGAGTCACTTTCAGTTATTTACATTAGAGTAAGGACAGATCTGTGCACAAGAGACGGGAGTCCCAAAAGTCAAGATGGGGACCTTATCCTGTAAATGCCCCTGGTTAGGAAGATAGCAGTTTCCCAGATTCTGTTGAGTCACATCTCACAACATCGTGGCCATGCTACCTGAAGCTTTTTGGGAGTTGTAGTTCAACAACCCTCTTGGAGGAAAATAATGGATCTGGCAACTGAATAGCAATTCCATTATTGTTTGGAAGCATATTTATCTCAACCTACAAACAAAATTCAACTGTAGGTGCTTATAACTAATCCAGAAATGGTTTTGCCAGCTCTATGTCATAAAATATGACAAAACATTTTCTTTGTACGATAAATTGTTTATCTCCAAGTAGGGGAAATAGAGCCAACCATATTTCTGGAAAACAGCTGCTGTCCTAATAAAAAATCTTCCCTACATGCAGAAACAGAATTAAGAGAGATAACAACAATAAACCAAGTTCTTCTGTGATAATTTTTGAAAAACAAACTGATCAGCCTTTATATTAGAATGTTTAAAAAAAACTGAATAAGATCAAATGGAAACCATTTTGCATATGACTCACTCCTGACAAGTTATTACAAACATTTATGGATGAGCCTGCATTTCAACTTTACACCAAGGACATTTGTATTAACAACATCAGATATATGAGTAAACCGTAGTAGGGTTGAACAAAAATAGCACAAACGAGTCATAGTATAGATTTGGAAAATCTAAGTTTAATGACAACATATTCATAATTACAGTAACTGAAAATATATTTTATTTGGTTCTGGTTTAATGTGATAGAGATGTGACAGAGAGCACAGAGTAATTACAAAACCAGGAGTGAATTCGGGTCCAGCCAAAGGCATAAACCCAATTGGATCATCTTGGGTTAGTCACTTTCTCATCCTTAGGAAGCAAACCACTTCTGAAATCTTGCCAAGAAAACCGCAGGAACTTGTTCAGGCAGTTACTATGAGTCAACGCTGTCTTCAAGGCATCCTCTCCAAAATGTGAATTATAAATTCAGTCATCGTAACTTATAAGCCATGGATTTTGGGCTAGCATTAAGGATGAACAAGGCCACTACAGCTTTTTAATAACCATGTTTTGATATGATCCATGAATTCTACGAGTGGAAATTTCTATTTTGTGCAAATAAAAAATTCTGTATTTGGCCTTAAAAAACCACCTCAATTTGAATTAAGGTAGCTTTCTTAAGGAGGATAGTTCTATTCTTTCCAATCCAATAGACTGTCACAAAGAAATTCAGGTCAGTCTGTCCATCAGCAAATAATTGTTGCCTGATATCTATGAACTTGTATTTACCTTGTAATTAGGGTAGCTCCATCCCTTTTGGAATTTGTGAAGGTCATCTCAGAGGCCTTCAGAATTAAAGTGGAGATGGCTTTTCCACCTATGATAACTGCAAATTTGATTGTTTCACAGTGCATTAAGATTTGATGGAGATGGGGATGACTATATATTTACTGGTATTGTTTAAACTTTCCTTATGAAGGTGAAATGCTCCTTAAAGATGGTTATAAAAGAAACAGCTGGGCTACTGTAAGGGAGGTTGCTGATTGTTCCATTCTACGTTTTCCTCCTTTCTGGTCATGAATGCCTAGAACTGAGGGAAGTCCAGCCTGTACTTTCTAGCATCTACATACACAGAAACTTTGCAATAGTGGTGAATATCTGTACCTTGGATACAGGATGAGGGTAAAGGTTCGTTCTCTGAGCTTGTGGGTTGAATGCTTTTGAATGTTTTGTTACCAAGCTACGTAGCAATAGCAATAGCACTTATTTTGCACTTTACAGTGTTTTGTAGCCCTAAGTGGTTTACAGAGTCAGCATATTGGCCCCAACAATCTAGGTCCTCATTTTACCCACTTCAGAAGGGTGGAAGGCTGAGTCAACCTTAACCCTGGTGAGATTTGATCTGCCAAATTTCAGGCAGCCGGCAGTCAGCAGAAGTAGCCTGCAGTACTGCACTCTAACCACTGCGCCACCACAATTTAGGAATGTCCCTAAACTCCATTGAAGATGTTACCTATAGCCTGGTAACAAATCATTCAGAAACCAACCTACAAGGCCGGAGAACGAACTTTCACTCTCATACCCAGAAATTCAGAGAAGGTAATTCTCAACTTACCACCACAATAGAACCCTAAATTTCTGTTGCTACGCAAGGCATGTGTTAAGTGAGTTGTGCCCCATTTTACAATCTATTTTTGCCACAGTTGTTAAGGAAATCACTGCAGTTATTAAGAGAATCATGCAGTTGTAAAGTACATTGACTTTACTTGTTGGAAGGTAGCTGGGAAGGTTACAAATGGTAATCAAATCACCTCGGAGCACTGCAGTCATCACAAATACATGCCAGTTGCCAAATGCCCAAATTTTGATCACATGATGCTTCAACGGTCGTAAATGTGAAAAATGGTCATAGGTCACTTTTTTCACTGTTCTAACTTAGAATGAGTGTAAGTCAATGCAACACATCAATGCAACACATTACTATGTTATACAAAAAAAGATGCAGACAATTCATATGGCTACTGCTGCTAAAGGTTTTGGAAAGAATTCAAGGTGGTTTTATGCTCTTCATAGATTGTCGTTGCTACCTACAAAATTGCAGAGCTAAGGTGCCATTATGTATGCTGAATTTTTTTTAAAGTTACCAATTATTGTAACATTGGTTTACATGAGATTCCTTCATTTCCTGATCAAGCACTGTGTAGAGATTATGAAATGAATGGTTTGTAAACTGACAGTTTGTCTCCTGTGTTTACAAAGTAGGTCCTTTAAAAAAACATTAGACCAAGTAACTTTTCAAATGTGCTAATTGACAGTCTCACTGTAGCTCCTTAGTAACTTTCTATTTGAATGGATTGCAGCACAGGGATGGGCCTGATGTTTCATAGACAGGGCAAACATGCACTCTCTCCATGGGAGTACATCAATTCTCTGAAAATATCAGCTCCCTTTTGGTTGGGAGGATTTGTAGAAAACAGCTTGTTTTCTAGTTGCCCTAGAAAATGTATTGCAAAAAGAAGAAAAGCTATTAATAGGAAGCTTAATCAGCACTAAAATGGACTGCTTGCAAAGCATTCCTATTTTGCTAGCAGTCCAGTACATAAACGTCAGGACAGAGTGAAGAATGATTACCTTGATTTACAGCTGCACCCTTGGCTTGTGTTGTTCTAGAGAACATATCATCCCAAGTTGTCCCTGATTCTGGAGCATTTACTGGGGGAAATTGGAACTCTACTTTCCTGCTATCTGCCATGCAGAAAACAAATAAACAATGGTACCTTTTTAATATAAGAAAGAGGACATAATTTGCATATAAGCTATAACACACAGTGAGGGGATATGGTTATCTCCTGATAACTTTACAGGTTCACAATTATTCAAATAGGAACCATTTGAAGTTAGGACAATGCTCAAAAAAATGACTCAAGGCCTGGTCCTTGCACTTCCGACCATCACATCGCTTAACCACTACAGTGACTTGCTTAATGACCATGGCAAAAAGGTTGCGAAATTGCATGCAATCATATGAGGCCTTTTTCTGGTCCCCATTTTGGTCATTAGTCCATTACCTGTATGATTTGCATCCATGCAGTTTTCTTGGCAACGAAGAAGTTACAGAAGTAATTTCCCATTGCCTTTTTTTCCAGAGTTTCTTTAAACTTCCCCATCTAATTTAAAGTCATGGGATTTCCTAGTGCCCTGCCATCTGAGTGAGAAAATGAATCCTGTTCAGCTTTCCAAAATCAGCCGATATTGGCTAATGCTGCCACTGTTGTGACATTGAGATAAAACCTACTCACAGAAAGTTTAGGTGCAGGGTGTTTAGTATTATAGTGTGTCATAAATCAGATGGAGAGACAAACTGGAATCTTCCTGACAAACCCTTTTTCCCAAGTGTTCCTAATAATTTCTTTAATTCCTTTAGTCTCTCTAGCTGCTTGGTTCTTCTACCTTAGTTCTCCCCAGCCTAGTTCTAGGAAAAGTAGAAAGGATGATGCTTTAAGATATTTTTGGTCAAAACACAAAAATACGGAACTTGAATATTTCTGGCACAAGGTTGGTTGTATAATTGGTTGCCAGTGCTGAAAAACAAGACAAAGCCCAGCTATCTCTTTATACAACCAGCCTTGTACAAGCCTTGGAAAACAAGAGATAGCACTGTGTTATACATGAGAGTAGGGACACAGTGGTTCAGTGGCTAAGACACTGAGCTTGTTGATCAGAAAGGTCGTCAGTTCAGTGGTTCAAATCCCTAGCACTGTGTAACTGTGTGAGCTCCCATTACTTGTCCCAGCTTCTGCCAACCTAGCAGCTTGAAAGCATGTAAAAATGCAAGTAGGAAAATAGGGGGGACCACTTTGGTGGGAAGGTAACAGTGTTCCGTGCGCCTTTGGAGTTTAGTCATGCCGGCCACATGACCACAGAGACATCTTCAGACACCGCTGGCTCTTTGGCTTTGTAACAGAGATGAGCACTGCCCCGTAGAGTCGGAAATGACTAGCACGTATGTCGAGGGGAACCTTTACCTTTATACACGAGAAAGTGCTTAATCAGTAATCTCCTTACAAAGCTAATAAAGTTGAAGAAGTTTATTTTCTCTATATTTTTGTTTTCCTAATAAAGGAAGAATTGTCCTGAATTTTTGGGATTGATAAGACAATGACACACAAAGACCTTCTTGCAAACCATTTCAGGTTTTTGTTAGTTTGCTTTGCTTTAGCATATAAAGGAAAGAAAGACATTCATCTGAAAGGGTAATTATAATTATATAATTATCCCAGCAGCCTTCAAGTAATGCATTTAAGCAGAACATCATTTTCCCCCTCCTCTTGCACTTCTGCCTTCTGCTTTCAAAGGAATGCAGTAAATTGCTTTATGGGCTAATTGCTCTACTATGCTGAGATTAACTATCTCTGAACTTGAAAAACTATTGACTTCTGCTGCCACATGCAACAGTCTCGGAAACTATTATATTGTCCAAAAATTAAATCAAGGACTTCAAATTAAAGCTTACAGACAACCTCTCCTAATGCAACCTTGGTCATCTTCTCAGTGTCTCTGGATCCTCTTCTTTCTCTCTTCCGATACTTAATCATTCTCTTTCCTGAATAATTATTTCTATGTTGGCTTATCTTCTGGGATCATCCTAGAACCTGCATCTCTTCAACAAGCTTAGTCTTCCTAATGCTATCTTATTTTGCTAGCCAGTTTTCTCTCTTGCTTTGAGCTCAGTTCTAACATTTTATTTTATTTTATTTATTCATTGGATTTGCTACCCATCTAACCTTAAGGGACTCTACATTACTAATTCCTGCCAGCTTTGTAACACTTTTCAATTTGTGATATTTTGGTGCTAAAATATACTGAAAGAAAATAATATTTGAAGCCAGGCTGAACTGTGGGATCCTTGGTGCTCTTTGAGCTTGGTTTTCTTGCAGACATTTCATTACCAAACTAGGTAATATCATCACCAATGCACTTTTTATATCTGAAAGAGCAAAATGCTTGTTTCTGCTATTTACAAGAGGGCACAAGTATTTTGGAAACAGATGGCAACAGTTAAATGAGATGCAACTCTGGGTAAACTAATTGAAACTAATACTGTAGCCCAGGGGTGTTGTCATGTGATATATTGGGACGTTTTTCCCCTTCGCTAAACCAGGCAGGGGCAGGGCCAGCATGTGACACATCTGACCCATGGGCTATGAGTTTGACACCCCTGCTGTAGCACCTATGATGCACCAAAATAGATTTTAATATTTGTATGTCAAGAACATTTCGTATACGAAGTTTCCAGAACAAGCTTTGCCTTTTTAATGTATTTGTTTCTAGCCAAGAAAATATCATATGTCCCACTGTCAGTTATTAGTACTGTGCCTCTCATTTTGAACCTCAAGGAAAATGTATTCATTGTTATATGATGTTTTCTACCTTATCTTAAACAAGAAACAGTTGACATCTCATTAATTCAAACTTTATTCACAATCTATACTGTTTATCAAGAAAAATCTCTGCAGTTGGCTGCCCAGATATAGACAATACATTCCAGAAACCCATTCATGTTGAATGATCTGAGAACTATGCCAAGTAATTTTGAAAGTATTGCTCCAATACATTTCTCTTTTGCAGAAGAACAAATATATCCCAGAATTCTCTTTTGCCACAATCTTTTCTTTTTTGGATATGACACTGTAGCAACTATCAATTTATAATGCTCTGTTTGCAGATGAGCTATTAGACAAGGAGAGAAGCAAGTCTATTTCAATCTTCTCAAAATGACATTAAACTCATGTAATATTTTGAAATAGTTAATTCTGAGAGAAAAACATATTCATGTCTTTTCAGATTCCAAATTTAATTATTTCCTTTTGCAAGGTTTTTGTCAAAATTCTATTACTGAAACAAAAGTTAATGCCTTTTCCTCTTTCAAGGTAATTTGCCTAGGATCTGCCTATTTAAATGGCTGACATGATCATCTGCATTGATAATTCACCAATTAGCATGAAAGCAGGTATTCAAAAGTAAATGCAAATCTCCTTTTGAATTACAGTAATTTAACTTTTAGGTTTTTTACCTTGTTAAATTTGCTTTGCCTATCTTTTATTGCCTTTGATCAACATACACACATACAGGTACATATATGTATATTAAGTAACAATATTATTATTGTATATTACGTTAATATTAAATAGCTAGATTAAGATGGAAACTATTGATAGATCACTAATACTTTTATATGAATTGCAGTGGTCTCTTTTTTTACCTTAAATTCAATTTTGGATGACAAGTTAAATAATCTTATGCTTGTAACACTGACATCCTAAAATGGCAATTAACACCCATAAAATTTTTCTCTTTCTATTTTCAACACATTTAAAAAATGAACCTTTAATCATATTATGTAAATATTACCACATTGAAATCTGCACTGAAATAACACAAAGTATCAACATTACAATAATAGGGAGAACAAAGGTAAATGCAACTTCCATTAATACATTTTCACTTGATGAGCTTGGAAACATTAGGAAGGGTCACAGATTTTCCACAGCATTTCAGCCAACCTGGAAAAATACCCCAACTATAGAATGTGCTTGCCCAGCATGCGTTTACTCTCCCAGTCAAAAGGTTCGCTTTTGTCTTCCAGTAAGTACACAACATAAGGTGGCAAAAAAACAAACAAACCAATCCTTTCATCAGCTGCAATAAAAATGGGGAGACTGACATTTTCATCACTACTTTTTGACTTCTTCCCCAATACTGTACGGAGGAAAAATCTGCAGGGTTGAAATCAGAGTCACCTCCCTACAGATATTTAGAGGGACCCCAATTAATCTCTTTTTCTGCCCTTTTGTCAACACCTTACTTGGGTGTAAAAACTGTAAAGCTAAGTTCCCTGAAAGTCCCCATATGTTGATAAGTTAGGCAAGTTAGTTGGATCCAAACAAATGCAGAGGTGTCTGGGGCTAAATCCCCTCTAAGTTCATTAAGCAGGTCATTTCCTTGAGTTAAAACAGGGGTCCCCAAACTTGGCGACTTTAAGACTTGTGGACTTCAATTCCCAGAATTCCTCAGCCAGGAGAGTTGAAGTCCACAAGTCTTAAAGTTGCCAAGTTTGGAGATCTTTGAGTTAGAGTTTGCCCATTGTGCTTCTTCCACCCACCACCCATGACCTAGTTAAGCATATCATACAAACAAGTCCTAGACCAGAAGGGCTACATGTGCACCTTCAATACTAAAAGATCACACCTCTTTTTTTTTTTTCTGTTGCTGTTAACCTGGACTTGGACAAGAAGACCTCCAAGGTTCCTTCCAGCTCTATGGTTCTATGAAGTTCAGGAAACCAAACAATCTAGTCTCATTGGTCAGCTGGCTACTCAGGTAAGTGAATGGTTGAGTGGCAGGGCACAAATTGTAGCTTTCCTGCAAATAATGACAGAGGAAACCAACAATTTGGAAGCTGTTCTTCTGAAGGAAGGGCAAGGGAAGGAAATAGATGAAGTGCAAAGTAAAGGCTATGTGTTTGTCAGATTGATGTGTGGATTTAAATATGTCCAGTGTGATTGGGATCATGTCAGCCTTGCACTCCACTCCAAGCATCATGTCCAGTTTGCAAAAAAAAAAAAAAAAAAAATCAGCAAAATACAGACTAGTAGAATGAACAGCTTACTCATATGTACAATTTACTTTTTGTTTGCAGGTGGATACAGCTTACTTTCCAGAGTTTTTGTTCACACCAACTCTGCAAAGGGGGAGCATGTTTTATCAGCTGGCTCCACCATCTGCATTCTCACTTCACCTGCAACTATGTCATAATTCATCCTCCTAAGAACATTTCCCCCCCACACACACACACACACCTGTATATGTTGCATACTCTTAAAGGGACCTTAAACTCACAATTCCTGGGTTTGCCTACACATGCCCACTAATTGACATTTGTTGTTTAACTGCTTGAAAAAATGTCTGCAAGAAAACAACCAAGCTCAGAGGGCACCAAAGATCCCTCAAGTTGTACTTTTAACCAGTGGTCTGTTGGTATTCAAGGAATACTGATGCAAAATTCCACTTAGCATCCCCAATTCTTTTATAATATTCTATGTGCCCTGGCCTAGTGTTCTTTTTAATATTGCAACTTGCACCCCAGTCATATGGCACCCTTGCACAGTACATAATTTGTGCACTGGATTTCAGTAGCCCTGCTTTTAACCATGCTTAGAGGGTATAGATGAGGGGATATTTCAGTTCCGTAGACTCATTGGGATGACAGAAGAGATACACTAATCCAGAAACTACCCAGAGCCTAATCTAAATTAAAGCAAAAGAAAGATTGCAAGTCCTATTACAACAAACGTTCTCTCTACATGACACATTCTTAGAAACCATCCTAGGCAGTTGCTTTTCTTGCTAGAAAGCTGGTATAAACATGACTATTAATGAGGTTTTATTGTATTGGTATCAAGGACCCTATGGCCATTCAGAGCAAAAATCAGCCTTTTGTGCAGCAAAAGCTCAGGTTCTCTCACTGGATTGTAAGAATTAATTTAAAAGAAGACTCTTCTCCATGCTGCCTTAAGATAGTGGAGGAAAGATGGAATATCAGTGAAATATTATTTGCTATATAAAAATAATAAATAACATCAAAAATAAAGGCTTTCGATCCAGTGTGACTTTTAGCAACTTTGCTAAGTCCTGTTGTGTCCACTTATTATGAAAACATGCTTGGAACAAATACCCACAATTTAAAGGCAGCATTTCCCAGAGATTTTAAAGTTCTTTTTCATTGATGATTTACTTATCCCCATAAACCAGGTGACAGATAAAAATCAAGGCTCCTGGCCCCTACCTGCAGGCTTGCATCTAATTGCTTCCCTCTAAAAGCTTTGTCATCTGACCTTGGGCCTCTTTATCCATTAAATAAATCCCACTAAATTCAATAAGACTTGTTTCCACAGAAGCTTATGGATAATTACAGTCCAACTTCTAACATACAGGACAGCATAAAATACCATTTCTCAAATCCAAGACTCGGATGCACCTATAAAGACTACTGAAAAGCAAAGGGTGAATATTTAAATGTGAATATTTAATTATCTGTTTAAACGTATGGCAGCAGCCCACGTTGGCTGCTGCCATACGTTGGGTGACTTTACACATTTAAATACCAAACAGTAAAAAAATTAAAAACATAAAAAGGACACAACTGAATATCATACATTCCATGCAACCACTATAGTTTTGTTTTTGTTTTGTTTTTTTTAAATACTGTCTGTAACCCAAACACAGCATGTTCCTCTGATCTAAACTAGTATTAAAATGAACAAAGCCCACATAATTCTTGTACTTATTTAAAAAAAAAAAAAAAAAAAACAAGAGCAAGCAGAGAGCAAGAACCGAGCAGCATTCTTTTGGAAACCGGGATAGTCCTTAATTTGGAGTTGCTCCGGGGCACCCAAGTTCAAAGGCACGGAGCAAGTGAAACTTGGCAAGGCTGATCTGAACAGCCTTGAAAACGGCTCCTGTACATTAACCCAGACTTTGCAAAGCGGGGAGCGGGGGCGGGAGGGGGGGAGAGAGCAGCTGGCATTTAAAAAGCACGGCGCGGTTCCCACAGCGGAGTTCAAAAAGTAAGAGTTTACTCACGGGGGGAGGGTCCTCCCGGAGAGGCAGCGATTTAGGGGCAGGAGATTCGAGCGCACCATCCAGGCGCTGTGCCGGAGAAACAGACCTCGGGGGTCAGGAACAGGCAGGCCCCTGGCATTTACGAGAAGCCCCGGGACTCGTGCTTGTGCATGCTGAACGGTAAGTGATGAAAAGTGAGCTCCCTTCTAATCAGCCACTTGCTTATCCTCTCCGCGTTGGCTCGGACAAGCAGGAAAACACTCCAAGCAGAAGCTCAAATAAAAGAAAGGGGGGGAAAAGAAGGGAAGCTCTCTCTCGCTCTTGCTCTCTTTTTCTTTCTTTTTTCTTTCTTTCTTTCTCTCTCTCTCTCTGTCTCTCCCACGCTCGGCTGCTGGGGCTAAAGCTCCTTTTTCAGGCAGGCGTGTGTGTGTTAGGGTGGGCGGGGCTCTGGCAGCCCCGGGAGATGGAACCGCACAGGCTTACTTTGTTTGAAGGGCTTTCGGAGGAAACAGGTGATTTGCTTTGAGGTAATCAAATGAGTCTTCCAAGCCAGCGCTCCACGTTTCACCCGGAATCACGCCTGCCTCCCCCTCACAGAGAAAGCCGCCTTCCTTGGGGGCCAGGCCATACCCGGCGCGCCGAGGGAGCAGCGCACCAAGTCTTTGCACCAAGTCTTTCCGTTTTCAGGAAAGGGCCAACTCGAGCAAGAGTTTCTTCCCCTTCTCTGGCGCGAAGTCGTCCAGCAAGTTAAAAGCAGAGTTCTCCAAAACTTGGCAACTTTTAAGACTTGTGGACTTCAACTCCCAGAATTCTCCAGCCAGCTATGCTGGCTGGAGAATTCTGGGAGTTGAAGTCCACAAGTCTTAAAAGTTGCCAAGTTTGGGGACCACTGAGTTAAAAGAGAGAAGTACATGTCGTCCTCGGCTTACGGCATCAATGGAGACCGCACTCCCCACCCCAATTTTTGTTGCAAACAGAGGCATCCCTTTAAGTGGTTTTGGCCCCATTTTACATCTTTTCTTCCCACCGTTGTTAAGTGAATCGCTGCCTTTTTGATAGGGGGAGTAACCCCGGTGGTTCAGTGAATCTGTTGTTCAGGCTTTCCCACGTTGACTTGGCTTGTCCAAAGGTCGCAAAAGGGGGATCGCTTGACTTTGAGACGCAGCAAAGGTCATAAATATGAACCACCGGTTTGCCGGGCATCTGAATGTGGGATCCTGGGACAGTGGGGATGCGGCAGAGGTCGTAACGATGAAGTCACCTTTTTCACTGCCGATGTAACTTTGAACCGTTATTAAATGAACAGGGCCACAGGTGACTTTAAATAATGTATGCCAGAGTTGGCTTCATACAGGGCAGTGCCAGTATGTCACTTCTAATAAATCCTTTGAAGTTTTGTGAAGTTTGGCTTGAATTAATCAGGGTGATTGCTGGAATCCTGACACTGTTGTAAGTCAAGCACTGTATTTAGTGAACTAGCCAAGAAAAGAGTTAATGCCCCAGGGAGATTCAGCTTCCTCTTTCAGGGCCAGCCAAGAAATTTCTCTAGCACTGCATTTAATGATAATACAGGTTATCCCTTGACTTATGACTACAACTGAGCCCCAAAATTTTGTTCTTAAGCAAAACAGTTTTGTTCCATTTTATGAACTTTCTTGCCACAGTTGTTAAATGAATCATTGTAGTTGTTAAGTTAGAAACTCGGTTAAGTGAATCTGGCTTCCCATTAACTTTGTTAGTCAGAAGGTTGCCAAAGGTGATCACATGATCCATGAGACTGCAACCGTCATTCATATAAACTAGAATAGAATAGAATTCTTTATTGGCCAAATGTGATTGGACACACAAGGAAAAGTTGCCAAGTTTGGGGACCACTGTCTTTGGTGCATATGGTCTCAGTGTACATAAAAGAAAAGATACATTCGTCAAGAGTCAAGAATCATACGGTACAAAACTTAATAATAGTCATAGAGTACAATAAGCAATCAAATCATACTAGGAAACAGTCCATATAGATCGTAAGGATACAAGCGACAAAGTTACAGTCACAAGTGGGAGGAAATGGATGAAAGGAAAGGAAAGGAGGATTAATAGTAGTAATAGTAATGCTTATTTATTAAAAAAATCATACTAAGAAACAGTCAAAAAAAATCTTTAGGATACAAGCAACAAAGTTACAGTCATACAGTCATAAGTGGGAGGAGATAGGTGAAAAAACAGAGTGAGAAGCACAGAGCAAAAGACACAAGCCTGAAGATGATGAATGAGACTTCATCGAAACGTTGCCTAGGTACTTCCAATCTTACGCAGGAGAAAACCCGAATAACCAAAGATCCACATACAAATACCCGCGAGAACCTCAGAAAATATATATATATATATATATATTTCCCTTATAGATCTTTCACATTTCTTTTCAATATTTATCAGTCTTTGGAAACAATTAAAATGTTTCCCTTCCTTCTTTATTACGTTAATTGTTAATAAGCATACCATTACATAATTATACAGTTTTATCTTATAAATTATTTACTATTAATAAGCAAAATAATTATTCAAATTCATTCTAATAACTGGTATAAATTCCCTTATAAATCTTTCACATTTCTTTTCAATATTTTATCAATCTTTAGAAACAATTACAATGTTTCCCTCCCTTCTTTATTATTACATTGATTATAAATAAGCATACCATTACATAACAATACAATTTTATCTCATAAATTAATTACTTATTTCATTTCTAGCTCATTACTATATCCTACTGTCACAACACTATCTTTGTACCTTTGCAGAATTCTCACTTTTAACTTAGTTTAACCATTATCTCTGTGTTTTCTAGATGAACAAAAACCTTTAATCCTAATATGTTTCACCTTTTTCTTTATTTCCTGCTTTTGTCCCTCATAAATTCTTTCTCTTTCTGTCTTCCCCCCTTTTTCTCATCCCTTTTTTTATACCCTTCTCTCTCTAATATTCCCTTCTGTAATTTTCTTTTCTGCTTCTCCTTACTGTTATACTTCTTTATCAAACTATTTTTCTTTTTGGCTGTTCCCTTTAATCTCAAACTTTTAACTCCATTTCCCCTTTTTACCCCACATTGCGTTGTTTGATCATTGAAAATGGCTTCTTCTTTGTCCCACCCTTCTTCTTGCTCTTGAAGCTTTTCCTTTTGCCTTTCATAGTTCAGGGTCTCCATTTCTAAAAATTGAAATATGAAGCCAAAGGATCCTCTTCTGCATCTTTTTTCTGTTTTTTAAGGGTCATTTTTAATTCCTGCAGAAATGATACCATTTTAAACACTTTTAAACAACCACCCAATTGACTTTAAGTAAAAAAAAAAAGCCAATGCCAAAAACTTTTTTTTTAAATCACCAAATAAGCCCAGACTGTTCCTTCTTGTTTCTTTCTTTTACTTTTACTTTCCATAAGTTACTGTATCTTTAAGTAAGGTTTCAATTACAATGTATCCTTGGGAGTCTTTTCAAAGTTTCACTGTTAATCCCCTTTGTTTTTCCAGGTGGCACTCCATTATTCCAAGTTCCACCCTTTTTCCTCCACTCTTCTCCTTGTTAGGGCTTTAAAATGACCCCCAAAAAATCTTTATTCTCCTTTTGACACTTAGATTCCAGCTTAAAGTTGCCTGTTAGTGTCTAAGTAGAGTAGCACAAATTTCTTATTTAACTCTTCCTTTTAACATTCCATGCCATTTGTAATTATCAATATAAAAGTAGGAAAAGGGATTTTTAACCTCCTTTTCTCTCTCCTTTGCTGCTTAAAGGTCTTCTTTCAGAAGTATCTCTCTAAGTACTTTTAGATTCAGGGTACCTTGCTTAGATGTTCTCTGTTGTTTAGCCCGGTCTGTCCTGCTTTTCTCTTTGTCTTCCTCCTGCACAATCTTATCCGGTCAGGTTCTTCTTTGAGGTGGCCATTTCTGACCACCGCTGCAACCGCCTTCGGGAAAGGGAGTTTAGACCAGCCAAAGAGGAGAGATGTGGCTCCCCTCCACTCAGCCAGCAATCTCCCCGCTCTTCACCACCTCTACAGGGTGGCTTCAGCCCCGAATCCAAAGGATCAGGGCGCCCCAGCGGCGAGCATGGATCAAAACCATGCACGATCGCAGATTTCAGTCCGTCGCTGAAGAAACCCAAACCGAAGTCCGGGAATGCTGCAACAGTTGTAGGTGTGAAAAATGGTCATGTCCCATTTGTCAGTGCTGTTGTAACTACCTGCACTTCCTTAATTATGAAAACTTTACAGGAATATGGGGGTCAAAAAAAGTCAGGAGATAGCTGTCACTTTGATGGACATGTAAAAAATAGAGGGTTTCATTGTATAGATCAGGGGTGTCAAACTGGCGGCCTGAGGGCTGGCTGTGTCACATGCAATCCACTCCCACTCCAGCTCCATGAAGGGAAAATAACATTGTGAAATGTCACATGATGGCAATGTGATGCCATGAGTTTGATACCCGTGGTATAGATGTAATCATAGATGTTTTTGACATCCCATATTCCTGCAACCTTGATGGTGGCTGTTTTAGCTGTTCATTACTTCTAGATGAGCAGCTTATGAAGCAGATCCAGATGGTTTAAGGAGTTCTATTGTTTGTTTCCTTTAACTTCTAGGTGCTCTGAGAGATGCTTTTTCTATGATCAATATTCTAGAAAAGAAGGCAACACTGTGCTTGATGATTGCAAGAGCCGCTGTAGACCAGAATCACCCCAAAATTCAAAGGAATTGGAAGCACTAAATACTCAAGTCAATCAACGTCCAGTTTTGTGCAGGCATTGACGGTGTGGGGGAGGACAGGCAGGAAGAACAGATATCTGGTCCAGAGAGGGAGTCCCACCTTTCCAGCACATACAAAAAAAATAGGTCATGGAGAGGTCAACTAGGCCATTAAGCAACATCATCAACCTTGGTGAGCTTTGCCTATTTAAAGGGGAGTTAAAGTTGGCTTCCCTTCTTCGACTGATCCAGAAAAGAGATTCCCCATTCTCATCCCTTGTTTTGTGTTTGAAAAGTACTTTTATCACAACATTCTGATCAGTATTGCTAAGTGGAGCATCAGAGATGCTAGGTAGGAAGAAGTCTCTGGAAAAGGAGCCCCTATCCGGGGTGGATTGAGGATTGAGATATCTACTGAGGTCAGGTGGGGAGAAAGATTCTTTTCACATGAAGCCCTACGGTACCAAGTACAATGTATCTTAGATTAGGGTTCATTGGAGGTGGCTGCCAATGCATGAATTAGAATCTGGGCCCAGTGCTGCACCAAACCTTATGGATGCAACAACTTATAACGTGGTGATCAATATTTTCTCATGTTTGTAAAGGACGTTATTTATTTCCCCTTTCTGCCTGCCTCAATTCTGTATAAAGCTTTGGGGGGGGGGGAAGTTAGGGGACAAGGTCCTTAGGGCAGCTATAGAAAAGCTAGCTGGACTACCTTATTACATCACTAATATTCGACTTAAAAATATTGAAGTGTCCACAGAGCATGATCAAAATGTCCAGATGTTGGCCATAACATTTTTTGATTGAAGTTCTGCCTCTTTTTTATGTGTATCTCATATCAATGTTTCTACCATAAAATCACAAAGCAGATTTTATAACTTCTGTACTTTGAGAATGCACAAAGGGATACCTGCATCCAGAAAATCCTTTCCTAGAAATCACCCCTTTTGTGGCACATTATCAGCACAGCTTGGACTTCTCGAGTAAACAAAATCCTTGTCCTGGAGGCACCTTTTGCATAACACACCCTTGTCTCTATTTTCTGTTTGAGTCATCCCTGTAATCTGGAAGATTAGAGGATATACACTTCCATCAGTGAGAGTAATCTATCACGAACATCTGGGAAAAGAAAATCCTAGTTAATAGTGATATCATTAGATCCTACAGCCAACTGGAGTTGGGTGATTTACCAATCCAAAGCCACTCCATTGCTTTCTCTTTATCTTATTGCAGGGGTGCAGTGATGAATATGGGCTGGAATATCTGGACTGCATGCCCCAAATTTAGATATTCAGTCCGAATGTCTTCAAAAGCACTCAGTAATGCTTTCTTTTTTTATAGCTGCAGAAACCCTGGAGTGAGTCCTCTTTTGTCTCTGAGTCTGACCAGGTACTTAAACATGGTTTAGATTCTACAGTGTGGTCATGCATACATCCTGAACTGAAGAAGCTTCTTGGATAAGAAGCGAAAAACAGTCTTCAAAGAAAAACCAGAAAGTCCAGTTGCCTCTTGAAAAAAGCACCTTGGAGACAACCATGACCTGGATGACTGAGAATGTCCATACTGCATATACTGCCAAGGTACAAGGAGTTCTCACAGTCCATCTGTGTGAGTACTTCCTCTAACCTGCATCTTAGATTGAGCCTGATCCTAGCACTGCTGAAAACCAGACAGTCCACCTGAACTGATTGTAGTTTAAACCAGCCGTCGCCAACGTGTAGGCCACGGTCCACTGGTGGGCCGTGAGAAAATTTTGGTGGGCCGCAGAGAAATCTCACCCCAAGAACACCCCCCCCAAAGCAATTAATCCAGGCTGCGCAGAAACACAAGTGCTACGCTGCCCACATGGCCTACGGGAACCCTCCCCGCCCATTCCCTCCTTACCCAGTAAACTTGCCTGCTAAATTTCTATTTTTCCTTTTTTCAACCATCATCTGTTCTGCTGTGCCGGGAGATTTAGATTAGCTAGGAAGCAGGAAATGGTTGGATTTCTTGCTTTCCAGCTAGTCTTTAGATCTTCGGCTCTGCTTTTAAGTACAGCCGAACCTCCCTTAGGACTGAAGGTTTGCTTGCAAGCAAATTCAGTGCAGACTCACGGCAAGCAAATTTGAGAGACTGAGCTAGCTGATGGCAGATAGATAGATCACTGAATGATTCTGTGAGCAACTCAATCTGCCTGCTTTGCCTGATTTGGGGCAAAAGTTGCTCTTTTTTTAAATAAAAAATTCAATATTTACATGCATAGTGTGTTGTGAGTTAATTTTGTGAGTTTGCTTGCAAGCAAATTTTATGTGACAGACTGAGCTAGCCGATGGCAGATAGATCTCTGAATGAATCTGTGATTCTGTGAGCAACTCAATCTGCCTGCCTGCTTTGCCTCATTTTGGGTAAAGGTTGCTCTTTTTTTTATTAAAAAAATTCAATATTTATATAAATACAGTATTTATAATATTTACATACAAGCCGTGCCTAGCCAGTAACATGACCACCAAGCCACACCCACAAATTAGGCCACACCCACAGAACCAGTTAGTGGTCCCTGGGATCTAAAATTATGAGTTTGGTGGTCCCTGAGGTCCAAAAGGTTGGCGACCCCTGGTTTAAACTATTTAAACCCTGACACTGGGATTTGTAAGGCATGCTTTAGCTTTGCAAACCTATACAATTGTATTTTATTTAATAAAACATTGTTAACTATAGCTTAACATAAAACAGGGGTGTCATATTTGTGGCCAGATGTGTCACATGCTGGCCCCACCTCCGCCCGATTTAGTGAAGGGGGAAAATGTCCCGATACATCACGTGATAACGATGCAACGACACGAGTTTGACACCCCTGCCATAAAGGTAAAGTTAACCACAAGCTGTTGTTTCATGCTGTACAGTGCCACATACGATCATCCTTCTAAATTTGGATTTTTTATTATTATAATTAAGAAGGCTATCTTTTCTCCACTAGGCTATCTTTATTATTGTTCCTTTAGCTTTTAATTTATTTATTTTTATCATTTTGCTGTTTTTAAACTCTGGCATGTATAGTAAATCATCTGAAGATGCCCTAGTGACAGGCAGCATCCAAGTTAATAGATTGTAGATTAAAAAGTGGGGAGGGGGAGAAAGAAGATAGAAAGAGAGAAGGCTTTTTCACTGCATTGTCTTAACCAAATCCAAGAATTTTGTGCTTCACTAACTGGAAATCAAGTCTAATAAGGTCTTGTAAAATGCCTATGTTTATAATCAAAATCAGGAATGTTTCTATTAAGATTTTCACTGTTCACACAGCCACAATCTGTCCTTCATCAGAGGCCTCTTCTGAAACAATTGTGTTTATAAATGGATCAACACCATTTTCTTTTTTGAAGAGACACAGAACAGTTTAACAGAAAGTTTAATCTCACAGTACATCTGGTCAACATGTTCAGCATCATTTATTACTGGGAAATGGAGGGGGGGAACCAAGAGCTTCCCACCATATGTGTGCACATGTTAACACACATTTAAAAACTTTAAAAAGCCAAAAGGTAAGGAGTTTTGAGGTTCTGATTTCTACAGAACAGACCCCACTTTTAAGCTTTTCAATTGTTGGAAGAATTATCCTTCTGGGTTCAGTTCCAAGTGTGGAAAAAGACACTGGAAACATGGAGGCTGTTTGGAAAGATGGTTTAATGATGGACACATGGCTTGGAGCTCCAAAGTGAAAAGGACGATCGCATGCTTCAAGATGTTGGGTGAAGGAAAAGAAGGAAAGGGGCAAGATGATAAGAGTGCAATTGTTTTATACCCTCTGATGGGCCCCACCTTAGTGTTTCCTGTTCCTGTGCAAGAAATGTATCCCATTGGCTGTCAGACTCCCAGGGGTGGGGGTCTTAGCTAACTTTGTAGGCTTTGTCTGGACCACATGGCTTCACCTGAGTTTCAGGCTTGGTTGAGCCTTGCTGGATGATGATGCACTAAAAGGGCTTTAGGCAATTCCTATAGCTCTACCTGGAGATCTCTGTTATGTAAAATATTCTGGCCCAGGCCTTAATGGCACACCTATTAACAAAGGTGAGGGATAAGCTTCTGCTTCTGAGGTGAGTTTCTGCTTCTGAATTTCTATTCCTTTTAGGGGAAATATTCTGCCTTTTTAATATTTCCTAGGATATTTCATTTTTCTAGGGGGAGGATGGGTGCTAGCTTCCTACACAGTCAAGCTGTACTTTAATGATATAGAACACTCCACATATGGAAGTTGCCCATCCATATGTTGCCTTTGATCTCTCTACACATTGAGCAAGTGCAGGTTGGGTGAAGTTGTCCCTCCCTCTGTTTCTATTTTAATTCTATTCATTACTTTTTTATTGCAAACTGTATTATAATGTATATCCAAGCATAAATGCTAACATATATATTCTTTGCTCTTTCTTTCATTTGCATTTATATGTGTTTAGGTAATTGGGAAATGAGCACCTTAAGCCTGTAGGCTTTTCTGGATGAGCTCTAAATGGTAATATAAATTATTGTAATATGTACAACCTGTTTATTTGCTTATACTGCTGAGTAGGAACCAGGACTTTTGTCACAAGAAGTGACACCACAGTGGCACCTCTAGTGATCCTGACAAGAGTCTTCAGAGTATCAGGGGTTCCCAAGTAGCCATTCGAGGTTGTATAATTTTCCTAGAATACTTTGCAGAATTCTTCTCAGGGGGCCTTACAGGAAATGTGAACAGAGCAGTTGGGAGACACAAATGCCTGGCAAAGAGAGCCTTATTGGGCCTTTGAGCATCCAATAGTTGTGGGAAGAGGTGGGGTGTCTGCAGAGAAGTAAAAATGTCAACAAGGTAGCACACCAAATGATTGAATCCCCGTTCTTTTTTTGTATGTGAAAAAAGAAGACCAGGATTTCAGTCATAAAAAGGCACTTCTTGACATTTTTCACACACACACACACACACACACACACACACACACACACACACATACACACACACACACACACACCAAGTGTCCTATGAGAATACAAGAGGCTGATAGTGGTCATTATCATCATTATCATCATCATCATCATCATCATCAATCATTTTAGCCATTGTCTATCCACTGCAGGATGGAGGCCCCTTCTGCATGTTCCCAACAAGTATGTTCCTGTTCTGACCCAACCCCGTTACCAGCAAGAAAATCTCAAACAAACGCAGCAACTCAAACCTTCACAGCTTTAATCTACAAATAACTTCTTTGTAGATAAAAGATGGCTTGCAGCCAATTAGTCCAACCAGAAAAACCTTGACAGAATTCTTCAGATAAGCCGGAATCTCCACACACAATGCTGAGTCTGTAGAACGTTTTTGCTTTCTGCAAAAGCAAAAACCTTTTGAAAGCAGGCTTATATTCCCTGGAGGGAGGGGCCATTACGTTGCATCCTTACTCCCGAGTCGCCTGTGTTGCTCCAACTGTTCTCTTCTACGAATCATCCTGTGCTCACACGCACTTGGCACAGGCTTCTCGGGAACCTCCTCATCACTGCTGCCAGCCCCCACAATCCCTGAAGGCAGCAGTCCACTCCCTGATGGTCCTGGCCCCTCATCAGAATCCTCACTCATCTGCACCTGCTGCTGGCTAACCACAACAGTTCCTGAGCTTTCTTGCCAGTTGTGCTCACAATACTTGCTGATGTCATTGATCCATCTTGTTTTAGGTCTCTTTCGTGGATGCTTTTTATCAAATGGGATCCATTTGATAAAAAAACATCCACAAAAACGACCTAAAACAAGATGGATCCATTCTATGACTGCTTTGATCCACCTACCATCAGTTCTTCTTGCTATAGTCTGGCCTTGTTCTGAACATAATTTCTATGTGGTGTTGTCTTTCTAAAATTCAGGCTCTTTTTCAGTGACTGCATGTGCGAAAGTGTTAGAAAAAGTAGAAAGGCACTACAACTAGTGCAAAATCTTATCCAAAGAGACATGGAATCTTTTTCAGGTAAATCATTTGCTTTCAAATGCATGCTGAGAAATGACATGCCAGCCTAGTCAAAATAAAATGATTTAAATTAATGGAATATGATCGCTCCCAATGATTTCATAATGTCCATTTTCAATCTCATTATGGCATACATTTTAATGGCAATTTTAGGAGAGGTTCTAAGGGACTACAGGTTGGGCAACCTTGGCTTAGTTACCACACCTTTTAACTTAATTGCTCTATAGTTCAGATTCTGAAATTTTCAGTTGACACACCTATTTTCCTACCCAGAGTGGGTACTTATACATCATCCAAGCTTTGAAAGGAACTCCTGCAAAGTACAGCACATAACCAAGTGTGATAACATCAACATGATCACCAATAAGGAATACAACGGAACTACTTCCATTCATTCGTAAGGAAAAGGGCTTTTGGGAATTAGTACGCTATCAATATACAATAATAATTAAATGTGATTGGTACAATAATAATGTCCTGGAGGGAGGGGGAGAACAAGATCCATTTTCTTTTAACAGATGGGGAAATTTTTGTCTCCTAAGGTAAGTGTATCCATGCAAGTCTTGATTTATCTACTTCTGTTGTTTACAAATTCTGAAGCAGTCAAGACTGGAATAAAATAAGACTTTCATTCTGAAAAGAAAGGAGTTTAACTGACCTAGACGTAACCAGCCAAACCAGTTGCATACATTTTTATAAGCCTGACTTGCCAAACACTTGGTTTTGCCAAAAACAACAGTGTTCAGTAACAACCGAGATGATGCATTAGGGAAGAGCATGCTTAGGAGAGCACAGCAGTTGATTCCTCAAGGTCAGAATTGCTTATCCTGATACCTTTAAATGTGTCCTTGTACAGCTCTTGGGCCCTGCGACCTGCCTAAAAGTGGCTATGGTACAACATTTTGATTGTGGACAACATAAATTAATCCATCGGGAGGGCAGGTTAGGTACTTTTGTTTCTCCATCAAAGAAGAGAAGTGATGGATTAACAACAATGCAACACGAAGCTACACCTTTACATTCTAGCAAAAGAAAGTTTAAAATTCAGCCTGTACTGCTACTTAGCTAAGCAATAGGCAAAGTAAAGAGGCATATTAAACCATGTGAGCACATTCTATGTAAGTATAGATATGAGCAAAAAGAATCTATCATCTCTCTTTGGCACAACCTTTATAAACATTTACAAACCTATATAAACATTTCAAACTTCAGTGGTTTTACCAGATTATCTGGTAAGGATATCTTCTTTTAAAAAAGCAAACTTTTCCTATTTCACAATGAAAATATGTCAGGATTGTAGCTTACCTTTTATTCCTCCCTTTCTCAGCAATTCATTTACTCCTAAAAGCTGTCCTGTGGATAAATGCACATTTGAAGTGCAAATATTATTTGTATCTACCTACTATTTGTATCTACAGTATCCACATGTTCATACTGGGGTCTGCATTCGGATGGTTAAAAATATTCGGGAAAAAATAAATGCAATAGTTTTCTATCCCAAAACAGCTCGAATGAGAAGGAACCAAAAGCAATTTGACAAAAGATAGGTGTCATTGTTGGTAGAACTTTGAGTGACAATTCTATTACTGCCAGTGAAGTGGAACTTGCTAGGAAAAATTGTTTACTAGAGTTCAGGAAAAATTAAGGGTTTAAGTGCTACTATTTCCATCGGACAAGTGAGGGAGCCAAACCTTGTTTCAATCAATGTGATTTATTCTATGAAAATTTACAGGTAAATATGAAAACGGTATACAGTAGATATTTCAGCCTGAGGCAATTCTTGGGTGTCCTTGTTTGGGCTGGAAATTGAATCAGGCTGGAGGTGGTTAATACATAAAAGGGAGGCATCCAGGAAATACCAAGACTTGATTAGATCAGGGAGATTAAAATGTACCTCAGTAGACAGCAGTGGCAAATCATGTCTGACTTTCCCAAGAAAGGTACATGAAGTCATAAAGTCACTAGAGGTCAGGCTGAACTCAAAAACTAACCAAGACTACAGATGCATAATGCATCTTGTCAGGTCCCACTGTGGTGGCACAAACCTTGATTTCAGGCTCAGTCCAAGGATTTGGCACTAATGTTATAATTCTGAATGGCTTAAAACTAGAATTTTTCTATATCCTGTCTTACAGACAGGAAAGACTACCGTGTTTCTCATATAATAAGGCCGGGTCTTTTTTTTTTTTTTTTTTTTTGAGCCCCGAAAAAATGGCTAGGCCGTCTTTTTTGGGGTGACTTAATTCCTCCCCTTGCATCTTCGGGCGGGCGGGCAGCGATGGCTTGGATGTTGACCTCGGCGTTGGTGGGGCACTTCATATCGGGGTCAACGCAGGCAGCACCATATCCGGTTGTGCAACAAAAGTACTTCCTAACGGCAAGCCCCCCCCACCATTCCCCCCATTTCGCATGTTTTAATATAGGCCTTAATTTGGGAGGAGGGGCTTAATTTCATTTCATGCCTATAAAACATGCTGGGACTTCCTATTGGGGGAGGCCATATTGTTGGAGAAACAGGGTATTTATTGCAAAAAGTCTTAAGTCTTAAGGAAGACTCTTGCTGGGACGTATGAAGAGCAATTGCTAGTCCATGCACGTCAAACCAAACCCAATGAAACTCTATGGTACCTTAATTGATGTATGAAATCCAGCCAATTTATTTGTTTAGTAAGCCATGATTAAAATAAGTCAAGTGTGGTCTGTGAATCCCATTGTTGTAAACTCTGAAAAGTCACCCTGTTCAGCCAGTGGCCCCTATGGGAATTCAGGGAGCATTTTGTGTGGATGCAAGTTGACTTACTGACAAAGCAATTGTGATGAGCTGTTACCAGAATGGAAACAAGAAAGGTAATTCTGGTACCTCACCTGGTTTTTGGATTATTTTAATCACAATAAATAGTACATGGGAAGTCTGCATGATGGAAACTACAAACTTCCACACAACAGTTCGCTATTTTTACAAATATTTCTGAACCACATAGGCAATTCTTAGAAAATAGAAGGATAGGAGAGGTCACAATTATACAAAAATGTATCTGATTACTTATCCAGAAAAAGAAAAGATAAATTAGTTTGTAAGAAGTATGCTGTCTAGGGCATCTTTCATTAAATAAAGCAACGTTCTAGTTTAAACCAGGTTCTGGAAGATAAGGTGCATTTGCAATGAGAAACAAAAAAAGGCAAGATGATGATATGACTGCACACTCAAAGTCTTGCCTCTTTTTAACATGCCCTACATACACAATACATATTTAAAAGGGGATGGGACTTTGCAGTCATGGGTGACAACTTGATTTTTTGACCCAGAGAAATCTTAATGCCCTAGATCACCAAGACCATGTGCAGTCGGAAAATTTTGTCCTAACTCATTCTCATGTAAAGGGGCGAGCAGCATCAAAACTAAAACAAGGGGGGCAATGGCCGCTCCCCGGTTAAAAGCACCACCAGGGGAGCCCGGAACGGCTTTGGCCCGCGGCGGTCCAGCGCTAACCGCCTTTCAAGGGGATTTAATCAACAGAACATGCCTTCACCTCCATTAAAGGCTGTCTTATTTCAACAAAGATCAGAAATAGAGTGAGTCATAACAGCAGCAGTAAGGCAGGAATTCTCAAACCTTGCAATGCTACAAACCTATACAAATAGGTGTGACCTTTCTTGTTATATTAACAGTACATAGGGAGTGCAGTGGCTCACTTAATTAGAACACTGGCTTGACAATCAGGAAGCCTGCATTCAAAATCTAAGTGCAGCTGCATGACAGGGTGAGCACCTGCCATTCACTCCAGCTCCTACCAATCCAGCTGTTCAAAGCATGCAAAACATGAGTAGATAAATACAACCTATTTACAATTAAGTAGCCACCTTTAGTTTGGGACTATAGGACTGACAGAAGAAATCTTCCATATAAAGAATTGCCTTTGAGTGCAGTGGCAATTTTTGATAATGCAAAGTTCAAAAAAGTTTGATCGGGTTGCTTTGCTTGGAGAACTGAGAGCATCAGAAGAAATAGTTTGATATTCATCCTCACTGTAGATCAGGGGTGTCAAACTCAATTTCATTGAGGGCCGCATCAGGGTTGTATTTGACCTGGAGGGGTGTGTGGCCAGGAGACATGGACAGCTCAACGTCACTCATATGGGGGGTGCCTGTGGTGGCCCGAGCTCTCTGCCAGAGAAAACAGGCTCCCAAGCTCCATTTTCAGCTGCAATGGCCTCCTGCAACCCTCTGCCAGAGAAAACAGAGCTCAGGCGTGACACCATTTTCACTGGCAGAGGGTTGCAGGAGGCCATTGCAGTTCGGGAGCCCATTTTTCTGACAAAGGCACCACAGGCCGGTCCTTCGCTGTTTCAAGGGTAGCCTCATGGGCTGGATCTGGCCCCAGGCCTTGAGTTTGACACCCCTGCTGTAGATGCTGTATGCTTAGAGAGAGAGGCTTCTTAATTTTTCCCTTCTTAATATAGCTGATATCACACATTTATAGATAATTAAAGCATTTTTTTTAAAAAAAAGAATTTCTAGGTATCCATAAGCTGCTCACAGACCATGCTATTGTTTCGCATTAGGTTAATATAGAATTGAATAGTCTTATGGACATATAAAATTGGGGAGAACTTTTAAGCAATAAATCACAATTATGCACACTGAGCTTTTAAATTTAAAAAATGATTTTAAAAATAAATAGAAGTTATTTGTTAGATTTTATTTGCTGGATTGTATTTTCAATACAATTAGAATTAATATAAGGGTGTTTCATTTCATTCTGCCTGGACAAGCTATCTCTCTGGAAAGTTGGTAGCTTAGTTTTATCTGGGCTGTGACTGTGTGCACATAAAACCTCCAATCCTTATCAGATGTGCTCTGCATTTTCCTCTCCATTTTGCCTGGATAAGCCAGCTTCTCTGGGCAGAGCAAAAAAAAAAAAACTGTGAAGTTTTGGCTTAGCTCTAATATATGTGACAATTTAACAACTAGTTTTCATGGACTGGACCAAATCAGTCAAATAATACCTTTGATTAATTTCTATTTATGATAGGTTATTGGAGGACTGTAATCTTGTTCACATTTACATGTTTCTACAACTGCAGACATATTACAGCAAATGACAGCATCTTGTCAAAAATTGACTGATATCACAAAGCTAAACAGAAGCAGAGTTCAATAAGAGACTCCCATTATGGGCTGTAGGCTAGATTGGAACATCTAGAAAGAAACCCAGAAATTAACAGCAAATCACTTCCATACTGCCGCCAATAAAATGAAATAAGCTTGACTCAAGGAGGATAAATCTTTCTTGCTTTTTAAAGAGATGGAGAAACATTTACAAAAAGTATGGCCTCTGAAATATCATGCCCCTGAGATGAGATCTGCATCCACCCTTTAGGCCTTCCAAAATAGCTTAAAACCCTGGTTCTGTCAAGTGGTTTGGCACCTGAATGAGGGAGGTAGTTACTGGAGGTAACTGGAGGTAGATAATGGACTGAGATAAGATTCTACTTCCACTCTGGGTCCATCTTGCTTCCTTCCTTACCATCCTTGTTAATTCTAAGTGAATTTTAATTTTAATATTTATTTTACTATTTAATGTTTTATCTTGTTTTTACTTGGTTATAAGCTACCTAGATTCGTGTCTTGGCCAGATGAGTGGCGTATACATTTAATAAATAAATAAATAAAACCTGCCTGCTGCAGTCAGCTCAATTTTTTTTTAAAAAAAAAACAAGTTTTATTAATTTTCAAAACACACAAATCATCATTATCCATTACATGTTTAAACCTTTTTCCATTATAAATTTAACAAGTCAGATAAACTATAATTCTGTTTTAAACCATTTCCATATAAACATACAAAAACCTCTTATCCAATTTCTCTTTATTTCTCTTTACTCTTATTCAATTTTATTATTATTATTTCATCTATTTCTTTCTGACTTAGTTACCATTATTCTCATTCTATATTTCTGCAAGGTTTTATTAATTCTCCCCCCCCAAAAAAAAAACATATACACACAACACACAAAACATAAAAAAATCTTTTTGGAAAGTAACTTGGACCCAGGTATCTCTCTCTTCATGGACTTCAATTATATTCATGCTCATCTTACATATCATTACTTATTTTATTTACCATTCTAAGTCTTCTATATTAACTTCTCCACATATTTCACTCTTCTTAATTCTATCTTAATTAATCATCTTAATTTGAGTCATTATATTTGTATCTTTTGTCCATTCTTTATTGTCCCTTTGTCTCGTTCCTTATAAAAAAAAAGAAGAAGTTTCTCCTGAAATCACTAATCAGAGTATGATGCCTTTCTATCTCCCCACTAAATTAATCAAATTAACCTTTAAAATAACGCCCAATACCCAATCCGATTTTGCTTGGTACATTACATCCAGAATAATTAAATACATAGTTAAACAATAAATCTAAATATTAAAACAAATACTATAATAGAAATTTTATAATAACATCAATACCATAATCTTATTAAACTCTTTAATTAAAACTCAATATTCTAAACCTCCCCTCATATTATTAAATTTTAAAACCAATCATTATTAAACATTTCAACATTTTAATCTCTTATCAACTCTTAAACCATTTAAGTTTTCTATTTCTAATACAATACTACAATATCATCTTATGTACCTTGCAAAATCTCTTTGAAGAAATTATACTTTATCCTTTATCCCTAAAAAGATTTCTTTTTCCCATTTAATTTCAAAACTTTGTAGCTTTTCTCCACCTTTTCCCTTTCTTTCTTCTCCCAACAAACCTTTCTACCCCCCTTCTTCTAGCCTCTGCCTTACTGGCTTCCCTTCTCTGTCGTATTCCTTTTCCCTTTTGTTTACTATCATTATATTGATTTTGCACCTTATTTTTCCCTTTCTTAAGTGTTTTTTTAAATCTTAAGTCCTTTATTTCTCTTCCTTTCCTCTTCCTTCTTTCTTGGTCGAGTTCTGAAATTTATTAAAAATGGCTTCCTCTCCTTCTTCTTCTTCTGCTGTCTTCATCTGTTGTAATGTTTGTTGATAGTTAATAAGCGCCATTTCTAAAAAAAAGGAAGGCTTCTTTCAAACCAGCTTTACCATTTTTTTGCTTGTTCATAATCTTTTCTCAGTTCCTCAATAGAAAGAGCCATTATAAATCTTTTCTTTTCTTTTCCCCTTCTTTCTTCTTACAACAACCAGAATATTCCAAAGAAAAAAATAAAACAGTCCCAAAGTTATCAATCAGTCCAAACCAAGGCAGAGTTCTCACTTTCTCCTCCTGGGGTAGTATCAATCAGAGAAAAAGAAAGTCCAAATCTGTTTCTTAAAATCTTATTGCAATATATTTTAGTCTTCAAATCCTTAAGGCATCTCCTCCAACAAAGTCTTAGCATACAAATATTTTTTTTAGTCCTCTCTCTTCCCACTCATCGCTTAAAGCCAGTTTTCACCTAAAAAAAATAGGTTTCTTAATATTCACTTATTTATTCCGTAGGAAAAGAGGGTAAGCTTTCCTTTCAGCACCATCAAACTGCCGCTTTTTTTCCTCTTCTAGAAGGTATCATTCAGAAAGTCATACTTTTCAGGAATTTTGTTAAATATGTCTTAGAGTCCTAGGAACCAAGAAAAACTTTCTCCTTTCAAAACTTTCTCCACTTCCTCCTGCGCATTCTTACCCGGCTGCCAGCTCCTTTGTGGCGGCCATTACGGACCGCCGCTGCATCGTCTTGGGAAAAGGGGTTCTGCCGGCCGGGAGGGGGTCTGCAACACCCCCAAACCCCTCTCCGGATCCCCTACCTTCAGCTGCCCCTGCAGGGCAGCCTAGCTCCGCACCCGTCCGGATTGGAGCCCCAAAGCGGCTAGCGCAGCAGGGATCGCGCAGCTTCGCGAATCCCTGCCGCTCGCCGAAGCCAACAAACCGGAAGTCCCAGTCAGCTCAATTTTTAAAAATGACATCTTTAGCCTTTTCAGTTAGAGACCCGTTTGGTCTACTGCTTAAGGCATTAGAGGCTGTGGGTTCTAATTCCGCCATAGGCATGAAAGCTGGCTGAGTGACTTTAAGCCAGTCATTCTCTCTCAACCCAATCCATTGCACAGGGTTGTTGTTGTCATGGGGAAAATAGGAGGAGGAAGATATTATATTAAGATATATGTACACTATCCTGAGTTATTGATAAAAATAATAAAGGTGGGATATAAAATAGCTTTTATTTTTAATTATGTTGGAAAACCATAATCTTTCTTGCTTTTTAAAGCTTTTACAAAAAGTATTTTTGTGTGGAGTTCTTGGTGCTCTCTGAACTTGATTGTTTTCTTGCATACATTTCATTACCAAACTAAGAAGTAACATTATCAGTGCTAGTAGAGAGTGGGTTTTTATATACTGGTGGCTTGCCCTGTCAGTATTGATGGGAATGGTCTTGGTAGTTCTTTGGATTGTTGTTTACTGTTAACTTGTTTGTCTGAATTGGTAGTCCCTTGATTTGCTTCTTCATTATTGGTCTAATGTTAATCTTGGTGTTAATCTCTGTTCATCTGAGTGTTGATTGCTGGTGAAGAGGTAAATTGGTCTTTTGGTTTCCTTTTTGGCTTTTTGATTGACATGGTATGTAGATGTTGTTTATCTCTGTGTGCCTGATGTCAGGTTTTCAGAATTCTCTAGCATTTTGGGACTTGGCTTGGTCACAGTTCCTCACAGTTTCCCAGTTTAAATTATGGTTAAATCTGTCCATGTGTTGTGAAATTAAGGGGTTTTGTCATGTCTTCTGAATGCTAGTTGGTATTCAGGGATGTGTTCTACTAATCTTCTGTCTGTCTGTCCTATATAGTAGCTGCTAGGGTCCTTACAGTGCATGTTGTAGATCACTCCTGGTTTTTCTTCTGGGTGCCTGCTGGGTCTTTTGGTTTACTTAGGATGTTTTGGAGGGCTTTAGTTTGTTTGTGTGCAACAGTGATGCCATATGGTTGTAATAGTCTGTTGATGATTTCTGAGATGTTTTTGATGCATGGTAGTATTATCCTTGTCATAGCTTGTGTTGATTGTGCTATATTGAGTTGAATAGTCAGGCACTTTTTGATGAAATTGCATAGATATCCATTTTGTTGGAAGATGTTGTATAGATGATCTATTTCCTTTTTCTGAGGTTCAGGGTTTGCTGCAGCGTGTTTGTGTTAATCTAAATAGTGTTCTTACACAGCTTCTCTTGTGGGAGGTTGGCTTATTACTTTGATAGTGAAGCAACTTGGTTGGTGTGGGTGGTTTTATGATAGACTTCAAATGTTTTATAGTGTTTGCATCACCTTAGCAGAAGCAGGATATGATGTGGCAAGAATTAATAATTCTTCCATCAGCAACAGTTAATGCCTGTATCAAATGAAGCAGGCAAGCTAATCACGCTAAACATAGATGTGTTGAATTTGTACTTGAATGATAGTAATAATAGCTATTGTAGCAATGCATATATAATTAGATATGTAAATAAATACACACACACACACACATATATATATGTATATATGAAATTATTATACATATGAGTGTATTGGAGGGAGAGGCTGATGCAAATCAGAATGAGGAGACAGTTTTAATAAAGAGGAATGAGGCACTAGTTCAACAAATGAAAGACAAGGGTGGGAAATAGGATTTAAAGCAGAACAGGAGATATAGCAGGCTCCTTTGGACTTATAGGTATGAAAACTCTTGCAATGTTTATTACCTAAAATTCTTCAGGAATTCTTGCAGTTCCAAGTTGCCCTGCCTTGTTGGGAAATCATTTACAGTTTTGTGTTTAAATGTTACAGAATCTAGCAAACAAACTTTGCTGCAGCTTTTCATATCATCAGGATATTCTCCTCCTTTCTTACCCATAACAGGTCTCCGTCTCTCTCTCTCTCTCTGAAGTAGGTAGGTAGGTAGGTAGATGATAGATAGATAGATAGATAGATAGATAGATAGATAGATAGATAGATAGATAGATGAGGGGAAATGGTATCTGATGTTGTCAACACTAGAATAGGTGGTACCTGGCTCAATAGTAGTAACTGTGAGAGAGATCTTTGAGTCCTAGTGGACAATCTCTTAAATATGATCCAGCGGTATGCTGCAGCTGCCAAAAAAGCCAACACCATAATAGGCTGCATTAATAGAGGGATAGAATAAATATCATGTGAAGTACTAATACTCCTTTATAATGCCTTGGTAGGACCACACTTAGAATATTGCATCCAGTTTTGGTCATCACAAAATAAAAATGTTGAGACTCTAGAAAGTATGCAAAGAAGAGAAACAAATAGGGGGACTGGAGGATAAAACAGATGAAGAATAGTGGCAGGAATTGGGTGTGTCTAGTTTAATGAAAAGAACTAGAGGTGGCATGATAGCAGTATTCCAATATCTACAGGGGCTGCCACAAAGAAGAGGGAGTCAAGCTATCCTCCAAAGCACCTGGATACAAAGCAACGGGTGGAAACTAATCAAGAAGAAAACCAATCTAAGACTAAGAAGAAATTTCCTGACAGAACAATTAATCAGTGGAACGACTTGCCTCTAGAAGTTGTGAGTGCTCGAACTTTGAAGGTTTTAAAGAAGAAATTGGACAGCCATTTGTCTGAAATGTGCATAAGGTTTCCGGCTTGACCAGAGGTTTGGATTAGAAGGCCTCCAAGGATTCATTTCTGAAAAGTATTGAGACTGAGCAAATCAATAGAACAACAAAGGAAGACTGATGAAATGTGCTCTTCCACAACTATGGCAGTATCACAATGAAAGGAGTGTGCCTTTAATTTGTCCTGGCAATCGAACACATTATTAACAATCCAGGTCATGAACATCAAAGCTTGTTCATCCTTCCTAAAGACGTTGTGTTATCATGTCGAACAGCAATAGTATCTTCTGAAAACAATGTTTAGATATAATTATCTTTATCTGAATGCAAAATGCAGTGACACTAATAAGATGATAGCAAAGATATTCTTTGAGCATAATGCCCAAAGCCGGACATATGAGCAGTGTGGAAGAATGTAGAACAATTACATAGTTTCGGTCAGTGATTTAGAAGTTATAGCGATGAAAATAGAAATAGCATTTTTTTCAGCTTGTGGCAGAGTAAAATGCCATATCTGGAACTACGCTGTACAATCATCTGAAGGTTAAATCTTCTTCCTTCGTTCTTTCTCCTACTCCTTCCCCAAGTGTATAAAACTGAGAAGAGGGGCATTTGCCTTGTAATGAAAACATATAAGAAGGTAGATCTGTGGGCAATGGAGGAAGTTATTGGATGCTGTTATAAGTTGTATTGGTGCGGTGTGGACTGGAGAAACTGTTTATATCAAAGGATAGTTTGGAGAAGGAGTTTTCAGCCCAGGACCCCGCAGGAACAAAGAGAATCCAAAAGAGAAATCTGCAGAATACACTATTATTATTATTATTATTATTATTTTTTTGGGGGGGGTTGTCCCAGGCTTGTCTTTATTTTTTATGTGAGACACATTTTAAAAATGGGGCTTTGATCACATGGTTGCCGCCACCAAATTGACTTTTGTTTTATTTCCTCCCTGCAAACAATTCTGAGTAATTCCAAGACAGCTTGGAAAGGTTTCCAGAATTCCAAAAAGGTCAAGAAAGGATTATTTTTCTCCACTCTTCATTCTCCCCTCCAGGTTAAAAGCAAGCCCAAGAAGTGAGCCCACAGAAACTTGCTAGGAAAACAAGCATATCAAAATTTTGAGAAGGAACACCTGTAGGAATCAGGGAAGAAGGGCGCAAGTCAAGTGTCTGGGAGTGTATATATTAGAAATAAGCACAGATTGTTTACTTGAAAAGTACTGTAAAAATAAACAACACTGTAATTTAGAGAAGAAGCATATGACTGGAAAGTTCCTATCCTTTTTCCCACTCTCCCCCACACAGCTACATCGTAAGAAGACTTAAATGCAGTTGAACTGTTGCTCCTGCAGCAATAGAACATCTGTTAGTATTTAGTCAGAGAAGAATGCATTTTTGTTTTTGTTTTAGATTTTATTTTAAAGGTTTTGCTATATATAATGATTAGGAGTGAAACTTCAACTGAAATGCACCAATGAAGAAAGATCAATAAAAATGGCAACAAACATCCTCCCACCACCCCCAGTTGTTAATTTTGGAAACCATGATGTATTAATTGCTCAGAAAATAAAAAGTGAAGGCTGCTATTTAACGTCTCTGCCTTAGGTAGAGGTCTCCAAACTTGGCAACTTTAAGACATGTGGACTTCAACTCTCTGAAGAATTCTGGGAGTTGAAGACCATACGTCTTAAAGTTGCCAAGTTTGGAGACCTCTGGTCTTAGGAAGTTTCTTATAGTCACCCAAGACTGATCTTTGCTGGAAAGACTTCTTGGTGCTTCATTCATCCAAAGAACAGACAATACACTAAGAATGGGGAGTTTGCCCAAATGGAAATGAAAAAGCATCCTATTCAAGGCCACAGTGCCAGTTCATAAGCCAAGAGTTTCTTATCTCCTGGACCAGAAGAACTGGTATTAAACAAAGAAACAGCAATTGCCACTGGTATGAATGGAATAGTACTGACATAAGAGATCACCTACATATTATGATTCAGTATCATTAGCATTCTAATTAGAACATGTTGCCTATGAAGACATTCAACAGAGATCTTCAAAGGTGATAAAATAGCACTAAGCATCACAATACCATTGGAATTATGTTTTTGCATAATAACAGGCGAAAGAAGGGGGTATCTTTGAAACTTATTTTTCCCACATTAGGAATTATGGAAATTAAATTTAGTTCTTAGTCAAACAATTCCTCCCATAGCACCTGAAATATTGGAAATTAAATTCTATAAGGTAATATATTAACTTCAATTAGTTATATTAAATAAATCGTGTCATCACATCAAAACAAAAATAGGTTTGGGGACAGCGACTGCAATAGGCTTCAGGTCAATTTGAATGATGGATTGTTGAACAAGTCATGATTGGCTGGGTTCCCATGACCTGAGAAGCCATAGAGATGGTTTATAAATAATAATTAAGATCACACAAGCTGAACCATAACAAAGCAAACTATGGCTTATTGTGAGACAGGAAATCAGCCAGAATTTGGCAGTAAATGGTTCTATGGTGTTTTGAAGGATATCCAGCAGGGTTCATACTTTGCACTGTTAAATATAATTTAAAGAATTAAAAAACTGAACTCAAAGAAATTAGTTTGTCATTGGTAATAGCTTGAGGAAATATTAAATGTGTCCCTGGTCTTCATTCTAATATAGCATTCTCAACTATCTTCAAATACATATATTCCTTCATTCCTATGGATAGTTAATAAGAGGCAATGCTATGAATTGGAGTGTTTGTAAAATAAGCTAAGCCATTTTAGTATGCTAATAGAATTGTGTGAGCTGCCATCTTAACTTCGATTTGTCGGAGGTTTTAACCTCCAGTATTACCTGAATTTAGCTTGATTACTTTTTGTCTGGGTAACACCTAAGTCTCTGATAAATCAGGGATTATAGTTGAAAGACTGCAGTATTAGACTTTTACAGTGAACTATACTATGTTTTACAAAAGGATAAGTCAAAGCATTGGTGTCTTAGTTGTCTTCTCCATAAAATCCTTGGAAGTTAAGAATCTGTGACTTAAAATACAGAAATTGAAATAATAATAAATAACAAAGCCAAGTGTTTGATCTCATTTTAACAGTCTGTTGTGTAAACTCAGACAAGTTCCCTTTGTAGACCCATTTATGGCTTATCAGGATTGCAAATGGTATTTACAGTACAGTTACAATGTAGCCACCAGCAAATCATGGTGGTTCTGTAAATCATGGAATAATGCAGCACATGGACTCATTTTTAGTCTTCTTAATTTGCTGTTTGACAGTTTGTTCAAATATTACTTAAGCTGCAAAAATGCAAAATGGAATAGACTTTTACTGCCTGTTTACTGCTGATGGACTATTAATACTTTTTTGTGACATTCCACAAGGAATTTTCAGGGTGTTGTCCTGATTGTGCCTTAAAGGTCAGCAATTGCTGTATGATAGATTCCCCTTTGCTCATCATAGCCCACCAACCATCCAAAAATGATTTGGAATAGATCAGCATGGTGGGATATAATAGGCATTTTTTTAAAAAAAATGAAAACAAAGCATAAATACTCTCCTTGCCTTTTGGAAGCAAGTCAAGGTCTAAATTAAAACTTTTGTGGTAAAATGAGAGAAGCTGAAGATGGGGCTTACAAGGCAGAGTAGTGTCATTCACACAGAAAATTGGGGTTTTATCTCCCTGCTTTTGTTTCAAAAAAAGTAAGCAATTTTGGGACTGAAACAATGTCTGTGGTCAAAGAAGGCTTCATAGGACATAAAAGGGAGAAGGTGAGACCTGTATATAGGCCCTTGGTATTCTGTTGCTTGCCAAGATGATTTATTGTATCACCTATCGTTGAGGTCCATTTGCCAAAGTATATATAGTTGTCTACTACATCTAGTTCTTCAGATTTTTTTTAAAAAACCTTTCTTTGTGGTGAATTTATTAAACATAACCTGGCTCTATCCAGAAATTATCCTTTTACACTTATTTAGGCAAAGTCCAATAGGAGTTACCAGAAATGTCAAATATTTTATCTATGATCAAATAGTTCATCTTTATATTCCTTCATTTTGCTTTGCGCACTCTTGACCTCTAAATCATCTATGACATCACAGGATTTTTTTCTTTCATCACTCTGGTATCTAAAAGGAATTTTCAAAGCCTATTTTGCAAATCCCATACAGGGGCATCATCCTTTTTTTTTTGTCAGAGCTGTTCCATGTCCAGAACCTTTTTTCCCTTTGTCTTTTGTATTCCAATTTTGATAATCTCAATCTTGTTGTGTTCCATGCCTTCAAATCTATAACACTAATGAAAGGTAAACTTTTTTAAAAGAAGTTTTTCTCATTATTATTTAAAGGTTTATTCATTGAAATCAGTATCCTTTCTGAGATACTATTTCAGTTCATGTTTCAAAAAAAAATCCCCTTAAGGTAAGAAAAACCAGAGGCCAGAAATATTTGAAATCTTGATTAATTTTGTGGTAGAATTTGAAAAACTATATATGTTCTCACTGTGAGTTGTGTTGGGGGGAGGGGGGCACAAAGGGAGGCTCAGCCAATCTCATTATACACATGTGCACTTACAATAAAGGTAATAATAGTAATAATATATTTGTGGGAAATGATTGAAACACAATTAAACCATGTTAGGAATTGAGGCTTGATGAAGATTGCAAATGGACACTAGAGGGAACTAAAGGACGAGGCAGAAAAGTTAAAATGACTAAATAAAAGAACTTTTTCTAACATGTTTTTTTTTTAATTTCAATAAATTACTACTGTGCTAAAAGCAGTAAAACTACTACTATAAAAATATAACTAGTTGATTCTTATATCTCCTTTGTAACTCAAATCATAAGAATGTTTACTTGGAAGTAAACCCAGAATTTAAATGAATTCATTTCTGTGAACTTTCCCCTACAAATACTGTATGTTGTTTCTTGAATCATATTATGTTTTGTTTAGATGAGCCAACCATACCAATGAGCTTTAGCAAGGCATTTTCCCTTACCACAGTAAGGAAGTTACAGCTTATGTTAATACTCAATAAAAATCTTAAAGCAAAGATCTTGAAAACAATATTTTATTTTCGGAAATTCTTTAGGAGTACAGTAGATTGTAGGACACCCAATACATACGTACTTAGCTTGTCTATCATTATACAACAATGAAGTTCATATGGCAATCCAGTGCCTTGTCTTTTGTTATGACCTTTTCTTAAATTATGCTTACTTTTACACATTATCTATCCACATTCAGAATATGAGGGAAAATGTAGGGCAACCTTTGAATAGATGGCAACCATACTTAACATTTTCTAGCAAAGTTAGCAGAATAAATGGTGGGAATACATCATGCAGATGAACAAGGCAAAAATTTCCAATTTTTCCCCTGTGGTTGCATGGGCAATTGTTTTTAAAACCATGCTAAGCTCAATGAATCTGTGATTGAAATTCATTATGAAGGAAATTTGAGTCGACTCCCCTTTTCAAATCAAAACTTCAACTCCAATGTTAAATTGAATCGGCTGCCTTTGATCATATCTGCTCCTTTTGTGCATATTAAATGCACTTTTTACAAACTAAATCAGCAATTCAAAGTCAAAATCGGGAAAGTATATCTTTGAGAACCATTGTTTTAAATTTTCACTCTGCCTTACTGGAACTTTATAAATGCACCTCCTGCAATTGTAAATAACAGAATTTGGCAAACTCTGAATCTGATGCAATGAATGGGACGGCCACTTGGGTTATGAGATTTAAACTTCTGCCTAAGGAAATACTCCAGTAGTTTGTTCACTTCATAAAAGACTTTAAATTTCTTCTCCATTTGTGGATTATTCTTTGATGACAAGAGAAGATTGACACAGGTGGGTTTGGAGATACTACTAGTCATGTTGGGAGCACCAAAGTGCTTCTGGATTGAAATGATTGACCAATAAAATCACCATTGCATGGGGGACCCCCGAATGGGGGCTTTGATATCCCCATTAACTTGCCCACTGAAGTGGTATCCATTTATCTACTCGCAGTTGCCTGCTTGCAAACTGCTGGGTTGGCAGGAGCTGAAGCATGTGATGGAAGTTCACCCCATCCTATGGTAGCAACCAAGTCTTGAATGAGAGCCTGCCGATCACTAGTCCAGGGTCCTAACCTCTGGAGCCACCACACTCCCTGGTTTGGAGATATGGTGGCTTTTTAGGTGCTATCATGGCAAAGATGTAAAACCTATGCATCCATCATTCTCCAAAGCCTTGAGTCTATGTCTCGACAGATCATTCAAAAATTGCTGTTGAAAAGTGATTTTAAAATTATAGAAAGGGAGTCTTATTATATACTTAAGGGGTAATCATATTAATAGCACAATTAAGCTGTCCTAGCTCAGTTCAACAAAGACATATAACTAGAACTAATTGCTTTAAGCCCTACAAAAGATTATTTTCAAGTAGACTCTTATATCCCTTCAAAATTTACCTCCAGGATTGAATAACTATTGCATAAAATATCTCTGAATAAAGTATACATAGTAGGAATAAACCATATATGCATTTTGCAAGGATGTGAGACATGATTAGGCTTTTGTTTCTGTCCTTTAGATACAATCAGATTGGTTCCCATAAGTCAGTGTGGTATTGTGTCAGAAAGATTACACAGGTAATGTCTTAAAAGGCTTCATTCTCCAAACTTCTTTTCTGAAATTCTTACTTGGGAATCTAAGAACATATCCATTTTGCTGCTTGTTAAGACCAACAGTATAAAGTTTTACCTAGTCAGCAAAACAAGATCCAGTGTTTGAGGTTCATTCAAGGAAATAAAACATTTTGCCCTCTTCTGAAAATTCAGTGCTGCTACAAGTGCAATTTGATTTTTTCATGAAGATAAAAATTATCCCATAACAGGCACATTAATAATTGTTACCCTATGGACTGTATTAGACAATCACATCTTAAGTTAATAAACAAAAATGCAAGTGGCAATTAAATCTTGAAGTTTCTAATTACCTATCTATGTTCATTTTGCCGAAATTGGAAAATTATATAGTGGAAAATATTGAAAACTTTAAAAACATGAAAATTAGTTTAAGTTTCAAAAGGAACTAGTAAGCATAAATCTTTTATTATATTAGCCACTGCCACTGACATGACACAGGCCAATAAAAAATTAAAAAATTAACTATCTAATCTGTTGAGTAAACTCAAATACTATTAGACTCATGAGAAAGGCAAGGTATAAACATCTCAATCTCTTTGATTGTACATGGATCATCTAGGAAATTGATTGAAAAAGAGAGAGATTAAAGTGTTCAAATCTGAGTCCATATCACTATCTTCTTTTGAGGCAGGGATAGAAAATGTTAAAATAGGGTGTTGGAGGGGGGGCAGGAGTCTTGCAGGAAATGAGTGGGAACACAAACCTGATTAGGCCATGACTGGTCCAAAGTATGGCTCAGTGACTAAGTCATAATGGTTGACTTTATAAAGTATGCAAATCCATGATTCCTCATAAAGTACAGATAGCCCTTGAGATATGACTGAAATAAAACCTGCCCATTACAGTTGCATGTTGCAATGGTCATTAAATGAAGAACTCAACTAATGACTCCCCCAGCACTCTCAATGAATCATTAAATGAACATACATGTCGTTAAGTGGAGCATGGAGTGCCTCAGGATTGGGGGAGGCTGTTGGAGGCCTAGCACAGGCCCGGCCCTGCTTATCCTGGCTCACCCAAGGCCTCTCCCATTGTCTGAAATGTCCCATACTCTGTTTCCTGCTCCTTGGCCACAGGCCTTTTCCAATTTACACCGGTCTCCCCAGGCCTTAAGCCCGATTCTAGACCAAATACCCGTCTCCTCACTTACCTTTTGAAGAACTCCGAGGCCTCCTAGAGGGCTGGACTGAATTGCTTCATTGCAAGGCTGCATGGCATGATTCTGGAAACAGCCACCATGTTTCCAGCGACTGAATTGTATTTTGGTATTGCTGCCACTTCCAGAATAGCGCCATGTGGCCAAGCGATGCATTTTGCTGTTTTAACATGGTTTGCACAGCGCTGCAGAAGCTTTCAGAAACATCTGTATTACTGTGCAGGCCTCATTAAGGCAGGATTGGTTAGTTAATTTGAGAAGTCCTCTTATTAAGAGACACACAATATTCCACATAAATTGTAGGTACAGTATGTTCATGTGACCAAAATTGAGAGGCTTGGCGATGGGCATTATTTATGACAGTGTCCTGGGGTCATGTGATCACCTTTTATGACCTTCTGACAAGCAAACTCAATGAGGAAGCGATTCACTTAACAACCATGTTACTAATTTAATAGCTGCAGTGATTCAATTAACTCTGGCAAGAAACGTCGTAAAATGGGGTAAAGCATGCTTAATAAGTGTCTTGCTTAGCAATGGAAATTTTGGATTTAACTGTCATATGTCAAGGACTATCTGTAAGGGAAGTTTGTTGAACAGAGCCCATTCTGTAAACTCAGCCCAGGTTCTGTGCCTCTCCACAACTTCTCAGGATCTCAAGGTAATCTCAGACTTCAACAGAAGGAATAGAAATTTACTACTTATTGTCTCTCTAAGAATGCTACTGGGTTCACGAATTCCTCTAAACTAATATTTGTTTTAAATATAATTTACTCATAGAACCATAGCAACATGTTTTACCCATCACAGTTGCCCTACCACTAGGATAATACAACAATACCTCCAGTGTTTTTGATATTATTTTAATAACAACTCAGTTTGGATGATACTGAAAACAAAGATTTTCAGAGACTTCTTGGTTTAACTGCAACTTGCACAATAAGGCTACAGGTGTAAGCAAAAGAACTCTTTTGCTTTCAATCTAGTCTCTCATGTGCTATGATACGATCATCTGAACCAGTTCATTATTTCCTAACCTCAACTTAAACAAATAAACAAAATGAAAAAGCACCAAGGGATTTCCTCCCAAATAGTGATAATGGCTCAGCTTAGCAGTGTTCTCTGCCTTGATTTTCTTCTTTGTTAAACAAGTTTCAGAACCTATGTGGAATTCCAGATGCTCCAAAGGTTTAATTCTGACCTTTATAGATATTCAGCTCATTCACAGTCTTACATGCGTAAGCTTCTTGTTCTTTGAAATGGCTGGAAAGGCCTTTTAAATGTCCACGTCAACAATGGTTTCTGTTTACTTTTTTCTGGAAAAAGAACTGCTTCACTTTCAGGAGTAGGAAAACGTTCCTTATATACATCAGGATAAGATTTCTGAAACTAAAAAGGAATAATGTGGGTTAAGGAAGTTGTTTTAGTTTGTTTACTAAAAGCAGACAATGTAGAATTTTGATCTCTCATTATAAGAAAGAAATATTGGACAGATATTGAATTGCGGGAGAATGATTTTGAAATTCAATTCAGAGTAGATGAAGGTGCTTCTGGTCAATATAGAATCTGTGGTTTAGCCATTTTCCCTTGAGGTTGCTCTTGTATTGAAAGAGCAATTTCATTTCTGAGAATGCTTGCTGATTTCAGCTATCATTGGATTAAGGTGCAAGATGATGACAAGTAATGCATTTGCACAATTATAGTTGATGTGCCAACTTCAACCATTTGTCAACTGGTCAGATTTAGTAGCTATACCTTGGTTATATTCAGTCTTGACTGTGTCAACATATTTGTTGTTAAAAAATGTGCAGAATTTGCACCTTGCCTTTTATCTAAAAGCTAATGGCAAAGAAGATCATGAATTATATTTGGAATCCACCATCTCTTCCTTTAGAGGAGACCCAAAACACATCTCTTTCATTCATTCTTATTGTTTACTTGCATTGGTTTCATGTCTTGAATTTTATTAGTATATTTAGCACTTCCTTGACTGTGCCCTGTGCTAACAGCTCAAACTGGGTGAAAAGCTAGTATACAGGTAGTCCTCAATGTACAGCCAATATTGAGTCCAAAATCTTTATTGCCAAGTGAGACATTTGCTAAGTGAGTTTTACCCCATTTTATGACCTTTCTTGCCACAGTTAAGTGTGAAGTTAGTAATATGGTTGTTAAGTGAATCTGGCCTCCCCATTGATTTTGCTTGTCAGAAGGGTGCAAAAGGTGTTCACATGACCCTGGGATGCTGCAACCGTTATAAATATGAGTCAGTTGCCAAGCGTCACGGGACCATGGGAATACTGCAATGGTCGTAAGTATGAAAAATGATCATATGTCAATTTTTTTTAAAAAAAATCCTGTTGTAACTTTGAATGTTCACTAACTGAACTGTTGTAAGTCAAGGACTACTTGTAGACTGCCAGGGGATTTGAGGACCCTAGGGATGGATCAATGTGTGTGGTGGTTCTGTTATTATTAACATTCCTCTATTATTTTCCTTTCTGATTCTGGTTCTGCTTTTATAGTATGTAATTATTATTTTGGATATGTTTGTCACAATTAATGGTTGGATAATTATTATTTTATATTGTTATACTTATTGTTTTTGTTATTATTGTATGTTGCCCAGAGGCACTTTCCATGAAATGGGAACCATATACATTTGATAAATAAATAAAAATAATATAAATAAAAGAACCTAATATGAATCATTTTCCAAACTTATCAATTACTTAGATGTTTCAGCAAAAATGAAGAGAAAACTGAAGAAAAATTCAATAATTTCATTTACCTGTTTCAATCTTTTCTTCTTTTCTTTGATGGACATTTCCATATTCATTGTGATTTCTTCCAACAAATTTGCCAGTGGCCCTTGATGACAATTTGTTTTTTGGTGTTCAAACTCATCAGTGCCAATTTGATGACAAAATGATGGCACCGGCAAAATAGCATCTATATCTGATTCTGGATATTTTATCTGAATTTTACACACACATACAGACAAAACAAAATCGCAAGAAGACATTTGGAATTTGTTTTTGCTTATCTCTATGATTAATAAACATTATGAATTGAAAGCAAGTGAAATATATACTATCATCACTTGAAGCAAAATTGACCACTGAAAGGCTTTGAATGCTAAGCCTTTGTTTTGAAATTCATATAGGACATATATTGCATTTGACTGAAAAAGAGGAGGGAATGTTTATATTTTAATTGTGATAGTTATCTTCATTTAGTTATAAAAAGTTTTTTTAGAAAAAGGAAGGATGGATGGATGGATGGATGGATGGATGGAAGGAAGGAAGGAAGGAAGGAAGGAAGGAAGGAAGGAAGGAAGGAAGGAAGGATGGATCACAAAATACTTGTAGAGACATTTCAATCTGTCAAGGGGCTCATAACTATTAATAATCAGATCATGTTTTCTAACTGATTCTCTTCTGGTTGTTAATCTGTAATGTACCTCCTACATACATACCTGCATAATTAATTAATTAAATGTATACATGTAGTTGTCCATATTAAAACATCTGGATGGCTTACAACAATAAAACAGTATAAAATCATATTCAACAGTATAAAACCAACAGCAATATCCATCATGCTATTCCCTTTCAAGGTAAATAATGTTATGCATAGCACAATAGTAAACCAAATATATCTTAAGGCATGAGATAATAAAAATAAAAGGAAACAGAACTAAAGCAAGTTTGCACCAGTACCATTCACTATATCTTATGACACTTTTCTATTCTTGTTTCCTTCACACTCAACTCATTTTTGTTCTTTAAACTTCTTGCTCTCAGCTGCTTCACTGAACTCCAGACAGGAAGGGAAACAGAGGTCTCAAGGTAATGATCAAATGAGTCTTTATTCATCCATACAATGCTCCGGATTCAGGCAACAATGAGTAACCAAAAGGAATTAAAGTCAGCTCTGGCGCACCTCGCAGCCAGAGCTGTATTTATACACCAGTTAACAACTTAACGAGTTTATCCACCATCCGGTGAGCACTACTGCCTCACATCCGATCACCATGTAACACCTATTACACTGTGCTTTTATCCATTAATTATTTATCCCTATTTACTATACTTGTACAAATACCATATTCCATCATTGTATTTACGCCTATTAAGTGACCCTCCACCCCTCTCGAGATCGTTAGTTCAACAGGCAGCATCCTAATCACTTTGTCTACAACTGCCTGTAGGCTGTAACAGCTCATTGTGTGACGTCAACAAGGCTCGTTATCTCTGTCGAACAGTAGAACCCCAGTTTGGGTGGTTAACAGCACTTCCCCCCTCGATAGCATAGTCTGACATGGCACAATGCATGGTGTCACGGCTCCAGCATGCCCTGGAGACATGACACTTGCCTTCCTTTTTTTCTTGAATCTCATCCACTTCAACCATTCAGGACTTTGTTGGCCTTTCTCATGTTCTTGGTCCATTCTTTCCTTCTTCGTGCATTTCACTTTTGCATTCAGTCCATACTCATTCTTGATCCTATGTCTTCTTATATCCCACACATTCTTAAGTACCTGATTCTGACTGCATTCAACTTTTATGGTCCTTTTCTCACTTTCATATACCAAAGTAGGCGGTAGCACTCTTATAAACATACATTTTACTTCTTTTGACATACATTCATTTTGCGTAACAGACCAGGTACTATTCGCTATTTTCCCAACAGCACTTCCTAGTTTTTTATTATTATCACCTCTTGTATTTAATTAGAATTCTGAGAAACATCTTCGTAGCCATATTTAATAAGCTCATTACCCTGATGTTCTTACATATTTATTCTTGCAACTTTTTACACCTTTTTTTTCTTGAACACTAACCATTTATAGTAGGGGTGTCAAACTGGATTACTTGGAGGGCCGGATCAGCATTGTAGTTGTCCTCTGCAGGCCGGCTCTCGGGGTGGTGGAGATGGAACGGCCAGCTTCCTGCAGCACCCTGCCAGCCCAAATGTGATGCGGGGGCCTGTGGGTGGCTCCCGGGTGTCCCCTTTTGGGCTGGATGGCCTACTGCAGCACCCTGCCAGCCAAAACGGGACACAGGGCCACCTGTATCCTTTTTGGCCAGCAGAGTACTGCAGGAGGCTGTCCAGGCCGAAAACGAGCTGCACAGGTCCCACCCTGCAGTCCCCTGCAGCCCATTTTCGTTAGCAGAGACATTGTGGGCCAGTCCAGGCTGGCCCCACGGTCCAGATCTGAGTTTGACACCCCTGATTTATAGCATCCATCTTAATTGCATTCTTTAACACTTCCCTAATAGCTCTATAGCAAATCTCTAAAATATTCTTCTTGCCAGTATTCCCTCATTCCATGTTATGAGAGAAGCCATGGCCAGGGGACCTTTTGGCAAGCCCATTTATAACTAGGGTGTACCAGTCATGACTGTACCTGGACTATGAAATCCTTGTGACAACTCATGCCCTGATCATTGCACAATTAAACTACTTCAATGTGTTTTATTTGGTTGCTTTTGAAGATAAGTCATGGGCTGCAATTAATGCAAAATACGGTGACCAGTTGGTTAGCAAGAAAAACCTGTTCTGGTGGAATTGCTCCTATCTTGAGATCACTGCACTGTAGCTTCCAGATACAAATGCTAATAATTACATATAAAATCCTATGTGGTGTGGGGTAGGATTTACCAGGAAATGCACCCAATTCAAATATTTAGAGAAGGGTCTTTGAACATTTTCCCCCTACGTGAGATGCAAGTGTATAGACACCATCAGGGCTTCTTAGTGACAATCTCACATTTTGGAATACACATCCATGGGAGATATGTATGATTCTTAATCTCCTATCATTCAGATTTATCAAATTGTTTTGTTTCAATGGTATTTGGCCAATAAACTGATTGTGGGAGATCAATGGTTGAAATAGTTGAAATTCTATTCACTTAGCCTGAGGCTTTTTGTTTAGATCTCTTCACCTATTTATAAACCGTACATTTCCATTGTAATTGCTGTGCATTTTCTCTGGTTCTTACTGCTCCATGCCCTCTTGAGACTACATTCTTTGCAACTAGAATTTTTTCAATACGTTTTATGCTATATTTTTCACTCATTCTCTATTGTGCAAAAACCATTCTCTTATTTATACGTGCATGTACTTTCTTATTCCCTGGCTTCCTTCACTTCACTATTGCACTTCATATTTCATGAGATCATATATATCCCATTAGCACAACTCCGCACAACTCTCTGGTAACCTGAACATGTTTCTTTTTACTCTATTCTTCACAGTGTTACATTCTCTTTTCTTAGATCCATTTTCCAGATCCATTTTGAGATATTACTTTATCTTCTAATACTTTCTCATATAGGACTCATATGTTTTCCTCCTGAAGTTGATATAAATTCAATTTTCTTCTTTCTCTTCCTTTTCTGCCATGTCCATTTCCCCCCATGATCCACTCTTGATTCTACCAAAAAAATGGACTGTTCCATCCACATTTAGAAAATTATCATCACCACTGAATCCTTTACTAATCATCTCAATATATCGTTACAGTCAATTTTATTCTTGGAACTGTATTCATTTCTTAGCCATGTGTGTCTATGAGTTATTGCTTACACCACATACCTGAAATGAAATTGTTTCCCTTAAACAGATATTCATCAAATTGTCACCTTTACCTTTCTTGGATTTCTGAATGCCTTGTGTACTCATCCAAACATCTAGGACAATTATTCATTTATAGTCATTCAGAACATTGCATAATTTACTCAGAACTCATATCTAGTGTTAGGAATGTAAGTCACCTAACAGTTATTTGGGTTGGAAATATATAAGACATTTTAATACTATGTCTTTAAGAGAATGCTAAACTGTAATTGGGTGTGGTTCCGCAAATGGCCATAAGATGGAGCCAGAAACCTAGGTTGTTTAGTCTCAGGAAAGTCTCAGAAGAGAGTGAGTGAATCTCTGTTTCCTTCTGTTGGAGAGTTTTGCTATTCCTCCTAATTGACTGTTATTCTTGGATTTGATGTAAGTCTGTTCCTGAACTGTTTTTGATACTGGACTTTGTTATTGGATTATCCCTGGAATGAAAACTGACTGATTTAACCGTGAATGACTTGGACTGTGTTTGAACTTTGCTTAAACATTTATTGGAAGTAAAAACCTACATTTACTGTACAGTGTATGTGTGTGCTGTATGTGTATTATTCAATACTACTCTCACTACGTATCCCTGTATGCACTCATTCTCCTAACGGGGAATTATCTCAACACTGGTTATGGGCCCAGGCCATACCAGGCTCAGATAACTGAGAGTTGGTGTGAATGCACAGTACTGTATACAGACAGCTGTTTACTGTTTAATTGTGGGTTACTATATGGCACAAGACACTTCAACAAGTCTATCACTGATAACCCGGTTGAATGGAACAAACTATGTTTCCTGGTCTATGAAGTGCAGTCTACTTCTGCATAGAGAAGGGTTATGGAATGTAGTTCAAGACCCACCGGATGTAAATGCTTGGGATCCAGCTAATGAGGACGATGCCAAGAAGTTCGCTGACTTTAAACAGAACAACGAACGAGCTCTTTGTATAATTGGACTAACACTAAGTGACCAGCAGCTAGTCCATATTCGTGGATAAGAGTCTGCTGCTAGGTGTTGGGAGAATTTGAAGAGGATTTATGTTCGTGACAGTGTAGGTGCACACATACATCATACACGTAAACTGTTTAGAGCACGTCTTCTGAAAGGTGGAGATATGTTAGCTCATTTGAACTTCATGAAAAGAACTTTTCAAGAGCTACATGAAAAGGAGCTGATATTTTCAGAGCTGCATCAAGTTTACATCATTCTTTCCTCATTGGATGAAAGTTATGATAATTATGTATCTTCACTGGAAGTCCTGACCAAAGATGAACTGACATTGACTAACATAACCGGAAGGTTGTTAGAAGAAGCAAGAAGACGGCTGGATAGGGACCAACTGAGGAAGGAACAACTACAAGAAGACGATTTGTCTTCAACTGCCTATACTGTTAGGAAATGTTTTTCTTGTGGGGCTAGGGGACATATAGCTAGATTCTGTAAGAAAGGAAAATGACAGAATACTGGTAATCACCAGAAGGCCAAGAAGAATGTTAGTTTAGCTATGTCTAGCAATTCAACTGTAAACCATGATTTGTGGGTTGTTGATAGTGGAGCATCGCAATGCATTACTAAAGATAGAAAGAAGTTTGTAAAGATGTCTACGAGTAAACAACATGTATCATTGGCAAATGGATGGAAGATAAAGGCTTCAGGTCAAGGTACTGCATATTGTTCTTGTATAAATTGTATAAACGAACATTTAACTATGTTATATGTACCTAAACTGAAATTTAATTTTCTATCAGTAAGGGCTTTAGTTAATCTTGGTTATGTAGTAACCTTTAGGGGAGATAATTGTATAATAGAGAAAGAGGGTAAAAGCTACTTTAGAGAATGATTTATATGTGATACATGATGACCAGTTGAAGATGGCTAACTCAGTTTATAACAATGTTAAGCCACATGATGAATGTATACATTTACTGCATAGACGTTTAGGGCACACAAAATGCTCAAACAGTTGAATTGTCAGAGGGAGTAAAATTGAAACCCTGTAGCAAGTATTTAAACTGTAATGCTTGTAGCCAGGTGAAAAGTAAGGTTACTCCTGCAAACAGACTTAATGGGTTTAAGATCAAAGAACCTTTAGAGGTTGTGTTTGCTGACATAATTGGTCCTAAAAAACCTAGTTTAGGAGGTGCCTGCTATATTTTGAGTATTATGGACCATTACTCACAATACGGTTTCTGCTATCTTATGAAAAACAAAACAGAAACATTCCAACTTTTCTTTAACTGACTAAGGTTTGCAGAGAGAAAAATGAGGGGTAAAGTAATTACTTTAGTTACTGATAACTAATTTGTTAACAAAAGATTCCAAACAATGTTGAAATTGGATGGTGTTGAGCATAAACATTCTGCACCTTACAGACTACAACATAACTCGTTTGTAGAATGAAGAGGGCAAACATTACAAGTCATGGCTCGCACTATGTTATCTGACTCAGGTTTGCCTGAAACACTGTGGGGTGAAGCCATAATGTGTAGTAATCATGTGTTAAACAATGTAGTTAATACAACAACTGGAGAATTGCCATTCACTCGTTGACATGGCAGAAATTTAAGTTACTTACACACATTTGGAGCTCCAGCATGGGTGCATATTCCCTCACAAGTAAGACTGAAAGGGCAACATAGAGCTAAGAAGTTATTTTTTATAGGTTATGAGGCCAACCATAGATCATTTAGATTTTGGGATCCAGGCACAGCTCATGTTTATTGTAGTGCTAATGCAAAATTTCTTGAGCACATTGGGTGGGATAAACTGGAACAGGAATCTAGCAATGATATTATTATTGACACTCAAATAGTCCCTAAAGATGAAATAAGTAAACCACAAATAGCCATTAAAGAGGAAGAACAGGAGGAAGTAGTAAAACAGGCATAGGAGGAGGTAGAGGAATAGGAGGAGGTGGCACAGGAAAGTCCACCAGTAAACCCTGTATTACCAAGACGTTCAACCCAAGTAACACGACCACCTGATAGATATCAAGCTAGTGTTGTATGCCAAGTGAATACAGTTCCTAGTAACTATAGTGAACTAAAACTGTATCCTGCTAAGGATCAGGCTGCTTGGCAGAAAGCAATGGATAAGGAACTGGAATCATTAAAAAAAAACTGGAGGTATACGAAAATGTTAAGTTACCACCAGGTAAACATGCCATAGGATGTAAATGGATTTATAAGCTAAAGAAAGGTGTGGATGGGACTTTTACCCATAAAGCCAGTTAGTAGCACAAGAGTTCAATCAGACAGCAAATGATTACGATGAGGTGTTTGCACCTAGTCTGAAGGCTACTACATTAAGGGCAGCATTAGTGTGGGCAGCTAAGGAGAAATATATTATAAATCATTTGGATGTAGAGACGGCATATCTGCATGCACCGTTGCAACACACTATTTATTTAAAGAAATCTTTAGGTCTTAAAAATGATAATACAACTGATTGCTGGAGATTGAAAAAGAGTCTTTATGGCTTGAAGCAATCAAGATATGAGTGGAACCAATGTATAGTTAAAAAATTAACTAAGATAGGCTTTGTAGCTGGCATGGCTGATCCATGTTTGTTTAAAAAGGAAAGTAATTGTATAATTTCATTATTGCTATTATTTACTGATGACATAGCGTTAATCACCAAAACTGAACAAGAAGCTACTAAAATAATTTCACTGTTAGAAAAGTAATTTAAGATAAAACAGTTAGGAGAAATCAAACAATATCTTGGTTTAAAGATAGAACTAGGGAAGGATACAAAATCTCACAGACAGATAAAATTAACCAATTACTAAAAAGTCTTAAAATGGAACTTTGTAAACCGGCTAAGACACCGATGACCCAGGAGTTTAGCAATAGTGATGTTCTAAGTCCTATTTTTGATAAGAACATTTATTAGTCTTTGATTGGTAGTTTATCTCAGTAATTGGTCAAGGCCAGATATAGCATACAGTGTTAATCAATTAATGAGACTTAACGCTGAGTCAACTGAAAGGCACTGGCAAGCTGCTAAACATGTGTTAGGATATCTGAAACAAACAATGCAATATGCATTGTATTTGGAGCCTAAAGATGAACTGAGTTTAACTGCATATGCTGATGCAAGTTTTGCTACAGACATACACGAAAATCTACATCGGGTACTGCTGTATTATTGGGAAAAGCATTGATTGGATGGAAATCTAATAGACAGAAACATCTAAGTTTGTCAACAATGGAGGCTGAATTCTCATGTTTGTCTTTATTATGTACAAATTTAGTTTGTTATAAGCAATTATTGATTGACATGGGAATTGATGTAACAGATTCTATTGTTGTTTATGAAGATAACCAATCAGCAATACAGATGGCATCAAATATTGCTGTTAAAACAAGAACAAAACACACAGATTGAAGATATTTAAATGTGAGACAATGTGTGCAAAGTAAGATGATTAAGCTGGAATACTGTATGTCAGAAAACAATATAGCAGATCATTTTACAAAGGTCCAAGGCTCTATAAATCATAAGGCGTGCTGTGAGGATTATGGACTTAGAATGTAAGGTTGTATATATTGTCCTACTCAAAAGGGGAGAATGTTAGGAATGTAAGTCACCTAACAGTTATTTGGGCTGGAAATATATAAACTAGGCTAGACATTTTAATACTATGTCTTTAAGAGAATGCTAAACTGTAATTGGGTGTGGTTCCACAAACGGCCATAAGATGGAGCCAGAAACCTGGGTTGTTTAGTCTCAGGAAAGTCTCAGAAGAGAGTGAGTGAATCTCTGTTTCCTTCTGTTGGAGAGTTTTGCCGTTCCTCCTAATTGACTGTTATTCTTGGATTTGATGTAAGTCTGTTCCTGAACTGTTTTTGATACTGGACTTTGTTATTGGATTATCCCTGGACTTGAAAACTGTCTGATTTAGCCGTGAATGACTTGGACTGTGTTTGAACTTTGCTTAAACGTTTATTGGAAGTAAAAACCTACATTTACTGTACAGTGTATGTGTGTGCTGTGTGTGTATTATTCAACACTTCTCTCACTACGTCTCCCTGTATGCGCTCATTCTCCTAACAGGGAATTACCTCAACTTCTAGTACTTCCATTATCACCATTCACTGTAATATAACATAGAACTATTACCATTCTCTGATTTCCTACTTCCAAACTCACACACAACTTAATTTACATGAATTCATATAATGTGCTGTCAACTAAAGGAGGGATAATTGCAATTCTACAAAGAAAACTTTAATCTGCTTGTTTAGGTGGGTTTTCAAAATGTAGTAAAAACGTTATATACAGGAGAACAAAATCCAACCCCATAAGACTCACCTGGACTCTTTGGAGATGTGCTATATGCTCCTCAACTGCAGTTTTTAAGACTGAAGGAACATTTAAGATCTCATGATAATTGTCCATCATGAATGATACTAATTTAGCTGCTAACAGTTCATCCAAGTCTACTTCATCCTTGGAGCAAAGAATGCAGTGAGAAAAGGTTTGAACCATCTGAAATAGAGGAGAGGAAATCAATGAGATCAGGTCTCACATTATATATTGAATGTGTTATTTATTGTCCCATAAGTGATGGAACTTGCTACTACATCTTGTACTGCAGATCATGCATTGAGGCAGAGGCTACGTGACTTTCAAGATTCTTCCCAGCCCAATGATTTAAGTATTTATAAACTGATCTGAAATGGATACTGGAAGCCTGCTATCCCATTGATTAATATCAATTCTTGTAGCCCACTGATTCATATATACACATTCAGATGGTACCAACTTAAGGATAGAACACCTATTCAAAAGGAAAGGAAATAAAAAAGAAAAGAAAATTAACATATTTCCCCTTACATTCAATTCCCTTTCCAAAGTTTTGTTTTTGGGGTTACCCCCCCCAAAAAACTAGGCATGTCACAAGAGCAAGCAGTGCAAAAAAGATTACAAGGACTGTAGTGAGAAATAGGTGGGAAAGGCTGTAACTGCCAATTTTCATCCACTTTAGCAGGGAAATTCAGCCTGGGGATTTAACTTAAGAGTTATGCCGGCAGAAGGCGGTAAGAGAATATTGCAAACCACACCCTATGTTGCACAGATTACTACTATGTCTAGAACAAGTCATTATTTTGTAACTAAGTAGAGTCTCCCCCAGAGCAATTCCAAAGTGATTTCATAATGTATTTCTATTTTTGGCAGACACACACCATTACTCTTGTTCCAAGTGTATCTGAAAGAGGTGGAAGATCTTTATTTGACTGGATCTTAGCCATCAGAGTCATCAACAACTGTAGCTTTCGCCGATTTGCTGGTGGCAGAAGAAGACAAGAAATCTGCAAGGCTTCAGTAGCTAGCTTCTTTTCCTGCAAGATTCCTGAATCAAAACATGATTTTAAAAGGGGCTCTTAAGTATTTTTTTTTAAACTTCAATGTTAAGTTTCTTTGAAAATGAGAATTTTATCATTCACTTTGTTAATTCATCTTTTGGCATTCCAAATACAAGCTGTAAGGAAAGGGAAGAGCATGTTGAGACCCAACATTAAAAGATTCAAGCTGAGCTGTCACCCAAAAGCCTACTGATCTTTTCTTGGGAATATTTTTGTTACGCTTATGAAGTAATATTTGTAAGTAATATAACCATAATACAAAGTAATAATTGCAAATAAATTAAGATTATACTTTCTGATAATCTGAAGAGGAAGAGAATCTAAGCCATTTTGTTCTCAACATTTTATGCTGATTAAGAATGATTTCCAGGACTCTGAGATTATGCTGTTCCTATAGACATGCAGAATAAGTGAGGGGGTTGGACATTCATGCTCACTGGTGTGGAAATAAAAGGAGAATTCAAGTTGTCCTTGATCATTGTTTGTGCATGATCATTATCATCTCCAGACCCATTTAGAGGTTCTTCATGCAAACCTTTAAAGCAGCTATAAATTTGAGTTTATTTTATATGCACGAAACACCATAAATCAGAAAAAGATTTATATAAAATATTTTGCATTTAGAAGTGCTATTTTGTATATTCTCAGCTGGAAACAAAACTTGGTCATTTTGAGCAGACCTATCCCAGAAAACAGCAGTGAAATGAGCTGTTTCAACTTTAAGTTAGATAATTTCAAGTGTTGCAAACTTTTACAGAACAGGAATGTCCATTCAGCAAATTTTCCTTTGAGGTTAAACTCCACATAAGTTATTTGGAGTTTCGTTACAAGGAAACTTCGACAAGTCAACAGTTCTGAGAGTACCTAGCAAGGTGGATGGTTATGTTCCAATTTTAAAAACTTACCTATGGTATTTTATGCTTATTCCTAGATTATCCTACTTGGATAAATTATCTATATAGAATGGCTGTCCTGCTGAAATAATTGAAATACTTATCTTTCCTGTGGAACTCTGCATTTGTATGGAATTTACAGATCTATTTCTGTACTAAACCATGACTTGATTAATCCTTGCTCTTTGAGTAAACCACAGTGTATGGATTCACCAATAAAAAACTTCAAAATAAAACATACCATGTTAGTTTATTGTCGAAACAATAGCCCAAAAGGGCATGTAATACTCCAGAGGTCCCCCAAAAGCCCAGTGTAATGTCTAAGGAACTAAAGGCTTCTCTTGCATTGGCAAATGTCGTTGTTTATGAGACCACCATTAGAACAACACTGAACAGCAATGGTACACATGGCAGGGTTGCAAAAAGAAAATCTTCAAAAAGAACATTGCTGCCTGCCTACAGTTTGTGAAACACCACATGGATAAGCTAGAGAGCTAGTGGAAGGTTTTGTAGACGAACGAGACCAAACTACAACTTTTTAGCTTGAAAGAAAAGCATTATGTTTGGCAAAAAGCAAACTTTTTGGATTCCAGAATAAGATGTCTATGAAGCTCAGTGGTGGTAGTATCAATTTTGTGCCTGCTATGCTGCCTCTAGTTTGCCATCATAGATGGAACTATGTATTCTGAATTTTACCAACAAATTTTGCAAGAAAATATGAGGGTATCTCCCCATCAACTGAAAATAAAGAGAAAATGGGTCATGAGCAAGACGATGATCCAAGATACATACATCATATGATCAAAAAAATGGTTAAAGCAGAAGAAAGTTATTTCTTCTAGAGGGTATTTCATGGAAGCAAGACTATCAACATTCCTTGATCAACATTCCTTGACTATCAACATTCTTAAGTTGAAGCTGTCAGAATGGAGGAATGGGCTAAAATTCCTCCAAGCAGGACTGATCAACTATTAGAAATGTTTAACTGCCGTTATTTTTGCCCAATGGGGTAATGACAGTGACTGAAAGCAAAGGTTCACATACTTGCCACATAGAAGTATGTAACTTTGGATAATTTACTTCAATAAATCATTGAATAAGTACCGTATATGCCGGCGTATAAGACGACCCGGCGTATAAGACGCCCCCCCCAACATTTCCACTCAAAATATAGTTTGTTATATACTCGCCCCCTCTTCCGCACGCCTTCCACTTTTGCACTTTTTTTTTTTTTTGAGGCACTTTTGTCTACCGTGGAAACGAATCCCGTGAAGCTGAAAGGAGCAGCCAGCCTTCTCCCAGCTCCCAAGGAAACGAGGCTCGTACCGCCCGGGCTCCGCTGAGGTATCCGGCTGGGGCTGTCAGGAGTTGTTACCGCTGGCGCGGCTCGCGCTGCTCCAGTCCGCGTTGCCTCGGGAAGGGAAAGGCAAAAAGGAAGAGCCGCGGTGGCGCTTTGCAATGGCAGCAGCGGCTCCTGGTTTTGCCTTTCCCTTCCCGAGGCAACGTGGGACTGGAGCCGCGCCAGCGGTAACAACTCCTGACAGCCCCAGCCGGATACCTCAGCGGAGCTCGGGCGGTGCGAGCCTCGTTTCCTTGGGAGCTGGGAGAAGGCTGGCTGCTCCTTTCGGCTTCACGGGATTCATTTCCACGGTGCGCAAAAGTGCCTCAGGGAAGCCACAGTGCTTCCCAATTACTATTTGCCGGCGTATAAGACGACCCGGCATATAAGACGACCCACCCAATTGGAGGCATCTTTTTCAGGGCAAAAAAGTCGTCTTATACGCCGGCAAATACGGTATGTTTTTGACTCACATGTTTAATTAGATTATCTTTATTGAGTTTTAGAACTTGTGTGAAGCATAGATGAAATTTTAGATCATATTTATGCAGAAATACTGAAAATTCAAAGATTTACAAACTTTTGAATGCCACTGTAATTAGTAGAAACAACATGCCTTGTGAGTAGTAAGAGAGTCAAATCCAAGTTAGGCCAAGGCTTGGCTTATGAATCTGGTGCAAAGCTGATGGGAGATCAATTTAGCACATGGCAAAATAGAAAAGCAAACTCTACATGGAACAAGATCCCAAGGTAACTGTTCATTTTTAGGCATGTTAGAACGGCTAATAGTTCTGCAACTGGAACAGAAACAAGGAGGGATACAAAACTGGTTCTTCTGTCATTCTGAAATTGTCTGGTATTTAATTATCATCTACATAACTTACATTTGAAAATAGTGATGTTTTCAAACTGGTAATTATCCACCCATTATTGAAATAATTTATTAACAGTTTCCAACATTTCTTACATGAATCTTTCAGTGTTAAATTTTGGACAAAATTTTATGGAAGGTAGGATGAGGAATTGTGACAACAATTGCTTTGTCCACACTTCAACAGCACAACTGAAGGCAGAACATTTGTATATATGCATAAGTATGATGTTAGTGTCAATACACAGATCCCTTAAATATGTGTCAGTATGCTGCGTGTACCACTTAGATCAAAAGGTCTTAGGTCAGAGGACTAAGAAACTTTTATTTTGTTGAGGTCCTCAATCGAAAAGAGATGAAGTGTAAAAGAATAAAGGCAATGTATGAAGTGGGATATGGATGTGGTAGAACAGAAAAATTGAGAGAATAGTGAACATTACTGGTATAAAATAGTTTTTGCTAGGCTTTCTTTTCTTTGTTTAAGTCATGCCTTTATTTTCTTTGGTTTATGATTTCTTTCTGACTTGTATAATATTGTTTACCACCCAAACAAATAAAATGTGCTTCAGTGGGAAATCAAAAGAACTTTTTTTTGTCTCCAATGAAAGAAGTGATACTATTTCTTAAAAGAGTACCACCCTGGCATTGGTGATGAAATTATTCAACAAAATTCCTGAAAAACCATAGGACGTAAATATGCTAATTATAGGATTAATCAGAACAGTCAAAAAAGATGTTTGAGGTGTTATGTTTTATGGTATTGCTGAACTGTCTCTGGCATGAAGATAATTGTTTTGAACTAATGGTTCTGAAATTCTGCCACCCAATTCCAGAGACTCTGGGCCGTTTACAAATAGTAAAAATATTTAAAAGCAAGAAAACAAAAAGAGCAGCAGCAACAACAACAAAGACAAAATTGGAGTGGTACAAAAAAAGGGGGGGGGGCTTCAAGCACCCTCAGGAAAGGCCTAGGTGAAGATGTGCTTTTGGGGTCCCAGTTTATGACATTGTTTAATTGAAGAAACCCAGAGTGTGTGCCAATTTTGCCAGATCACATTGGTTGGGTAGATATTATGGGAGACAGATGATCCCTCGAGTCACATGCCATAGCCCATGTAGGGTTTTTATACTGCTGTTACTGCAATGAGGTAATCCCTATTATGGGTTCTTACCCTGGTCTGTTCAAAGTAGGCTTGGTTTTTCTGCTAACAGGACTCCAGAGAAATCTCTGAATATAACTGCCTCAGGGTTATTTGCATTGCTGAAGCCTGCCTTTAGGAAGCTTGTAATGTCTGAAATCTGGATCCCGAAGGTTCAAATTAAAAAGGAGGAATGTTTAGGTGTCCTGCTAGATGTTCATCCATTTAACAACAATTATTCTCAAAATATCAAGTTCTAGAAGGAGTCATTTTCATTAGGAAAGATGCTGAAGGAGAGCAATAAAGTTTTGTTGCACAAGCACTGTGCACTCAGCCTGCCAGATACAGGTTTCACAGCATAACTTACCCAGCACACTGACAAAAACATCAAAGAACTGGAAAGTGAGAAGAGGCTCCTTCATGTGTGCATAATAATCTGCTATAGTTTTAAAGACATCTCTTTCAAAACCTGAATAGGTGGGTTGTTTCAGATCTGGATATCTGGGCCCTAAAAAAAATGGAAAAGTGGAAAGTAGAATGAAAAAGATTTCCTGGTTGGATTACACAGGTGGCTGAAACAGCACTAATTTACACGTGTAGTCATAATGAAAATTCTATTTATTTTTATTTATTAATAGTATAGCAGCCCAGCTCACACATAGGTGACTCTGGGTGGCCTACATAATTTTAAAAACATCCACAGGAGAATAAAAAACCATTAAATAAAAATCACCCCATTTCCATGGCAGCAATAACATGATTGAATCAGCCACATAATTGGCTCCATCATCATTTGTGGTCATCAGGCCTACTGAGAAAACCACATTTTTGGAACCTTTCAGGAAAGCAACAGGGTGGGGGCCACATCAGGGAAAAGCCAGCAACAACACTATGCTGTCACATGGGTATAGGAATCAAAATGATGACTAAACGTTAACAAGAACTTATGCTAATGTGTTTCTAAAAAGACATGTCTATTAATAAACTTCCGTAATTTCAAAATAATTTTTAACTTCCTAAACAAATTGGTGGTTTAAATGTTTCCACCTGACTTTCAATCTGAAGAAACCAAGCTTAACTTAGTCTTTTAACATAATTATCTATGAATGATATAAAAGGAAATTTCTTCTTTCCCTGTATTAGCAACTTTTAGAAAGTTCAACATGATTCATCCTGCCTTCCTCAGTAACCTTAAATGTTCACGGACACATGAAAATTTGAAAAGGACTAGCCCTAGTGTCTGAGGGTCAGAGACAGTCAAAAGAATACAGGTATTCCTCAACTTATGACCACAATGGAGTCCAAGATTTCTGTTGCTAAGTGAGAAATTTGCTGAGTGAGTTTTGCCCTATTTTATGACTTTCTTGCCCCAGTTTTTAAGTGATTCATTGCCGTTGTTAAGGGAATCTGGCTTCCCAATTGACTTTGCTTGTCAGAAGGTAGCCAAAAGTGATCACATGACCCCAGGACACTGCAACCATCATAAATATGAGTCAGTTGCCAAGTGTTTTATTTTGATCGTGTGAACATGGGGATGTTGCAACGTTTGTAAATGTGAAAAATCATAAGTCATTTTTTTCAGTGCTGTTTTAACTTTGAATCATAATTAAATGAACTGCTGTAAAACAAGGACTACCTGTGTTAATCCCATAATCAGACCACTCCTCAGAAAATATTCCACTCAAACTGCAGCTTTGGAGCAATGGTTGATGAGAATGAGACATACTATGTGGCAGATTGATTTCCTCCCAGCTCGGTTGCAGAAAGTGTCATATTATTATTAGAAAAACTCTATGGCAGAAAACAGACTCATCTAATCAAAATCAGTTTATTAAAAAAGAAGAGAACGAGGGATTTCTGCTCTACTGAAATCAATGAGAAAGCACAAGTTCGAAAAGCAACATACAGAAATAAAAAAAAATACTCACAGTTCGCTAAACATTTCATTGCTGATAGAACCCAGTGAGGAATTTCTTCTGCATCAAAAAATTTTTTTTAAAGTGATTTAATATATTAGAATTTATTAGACAAAAGAAATTAGATTTTAAATTACAATTGCAGGCATTTATTTATTTAAAATTTTGTGCGTCTTCCCAAAGTAGATTTAATATTTCTTCCCTGTAGTTCTTATCTATAAAGTGAATTATATAGTCTTGATAGGCTGCTGCTCATTGAGCAGCTAAGGATGACTTCACGTAGGCATTGAGGAAAACAATTTTAGTGTACAAAAACAGTACCAGTAATAAGATTGTAATAGAAAGCAATAACTTTTAACAGAATAAGATAATAAATATTCTGTTTCTTGGTGCACAGAGATGATTTCTATGTAACAAAGCACAATTTTTTAAAAGCACAACCACATTTCAGTTTTGCTAAGGATGCTGTTCATCATTTCAACAGTGCACACTGCAGTGAAACGTAAGTTAAGTCATACACTACTTAATGGATTCCGTTTCAACTTATTATTCCTCATCCAGCCAATTTTTAACGGTAGTCGCACTATCGTGGAAGCCATACCATCCTCAGAAGAGATTATGGAAAGATGATTCTTGAGAATACCTGGTTCCAAGTCTTCTGATGACCCTTCCTAGCAGGTTTACGTAGCCAGAGAGTAATATTAGAAACAGATGGAGCTTTGAGGGACAACCCATAACAGATTCTGTTTGAAGGAAATCTACCTCAGAGATAGAAATGGAGTGGCTATAAAACCTTGTCCCCCATTCCCACATAGGTGTGCTGTGCTGAGTCCTGGAATTACTTTTGAGTTGTGGAGGACATATACAAGGAAAGACAGCAAAGAATAATTGGAATTATCAAAGTTTCCCAGATTTCATGGGGAATCAAATTATCACCAATTCTTTTATTTCTTTAGACAGATCTGTCCCAGAACTTTATAGCCACTGAACGAGCAGGTTAGTGATCAGGATACATTTGTTTCCTGAATAGATTCCAACAAAACTATAACATATTTAAAAAGTTCTACTTACTTGACTTATCTTCTAAAATGACAGTTCCTTGTTTGTTGACGCTGTATACATTCTGAATGATGTCCTTTGGATTTACAAGTTTAGTGTCCAAAATATCATTCAGAGAATCCAAACCTAAAGTTTTTTGCAAGCTACAGAAGACATACAGCAAACAGATTTAAATTAGCTACCAGCAGTTATCTGGAAAAAAGATTTACAGGTAAATAGCGCATATTGTCATTGGATTATGAATATATGTGAATGAATTGGGTGTGTTTTGTGTGTAATAAAGCCATCTTCAAAGCCTCATTAGTAAAACAAAAATTATTTGCTTCTTTCAGATGCAAACCAAATCACATACATATGATAGTGCTATAATATAAAATACTTTAAACTATAATAAAAACGAAAAAAGACAGATTAGGGAATTACACCACCATCTCTTCAGTGTTTCATACATGTAGTCCTCAACTTATGACCATTTGTTTAATAAGAGATTGAAGTTATGCTGGCCTTGGAAAAATGACTTATGACCGTTGCACCATATGACAGCAATTTGAGCGTTTAGCAACTAAATAAATAAATCAGAGTTGCATAATCAGGACTGGCATTATAGATCATCTGTTGGAGACAATAAAGAAATTCTGTGGAGACAGAAAATAATTTACAAATTTGCTCATTGATGCCTTTGGATTTTTTGAATGGCTACCAGGGTTTTTAAGTCTTTTATTTTTAATTTCAGGAGCAACTACTAATATCAATTGCAGTAGCTTAATGTGTGGTGAAATGCAGTCCAGATTCTCAAGAGGGACAGAATATATTCCAAAGGAATAAGAGACAGATTGACGCCAAGCCCCAAAACCAAGAAAGACATGCAGGGTTTCTTCTAAACACTTTCCCTTACTGTTCTTCACCTATAGACAGAAATATTGCCAAACTAACGCAAACTATTTTGCCTCATTATAGTTATACTCGAGAACTTCTAGGGAGGAGCTGTTTTGACCCTGTTCCTCCCAACCAAACTATCTAAAATTTAGTCTCTTATTCCTCTGAAATGCACTCCCTCCCTCCTGGAGTACATTCCAACACATTTATTTTTGTAAAAGAACAACTCAGGCAACATGCTTACTATGATAAAGTCCTGGACTTCCATATGTCTTCTACATTTGCCTCTTTTAATTGTCGATGATGGATGAACTTGCAAGCTGGTACTTCTCCAATTGCTATGCTGTGACGTTTGAACCACATTTCAGAATTCTGCAGCAGTGTGAGGAGAGAAACCCTAATTATTGTTAATCTATAATTTTGCCCTTTCGTGGCAACATTGCTTCACCAGTAATATATTTGACCAAATCTATGGAAAGAGTCACAAGTAAGTCCAATTCAAATTAATGAAACACGTTCTATAAATCCACCAATTTTAACCCTAATTTTAATTCCATTCCCCACTATCCTGTCAGAGCTAAAGAAGCTTCTTGGATGAGAAGCGAAATGTCTTCTCATCCAAGAAAAAACAAGGAAGTCCAATTGCCTCCTGAAAAAGCACCTTTGGGGCAACCATGACCTGGATGACTGAGAATCTCTGCAGACTGCCACTAATTTTAATTTTTCTTGATATCTTTGAAGGCAGAAAAGATGATAATCTTGACATAATATCATGTATTTGTATATCTCAATGCATTACACATTAATGTATGGGAAGTTATCTTACCAGTGTGATGGGTTTCACTGGGATGTGCTCTTGGAAAGTAACTTTTTCAAAGTCCCAATTTGGGAATTTCACAATTTCTTTTCGGTAAGGAGATCGTTTAGGGTATGGTTTTAATGGTGAAAAAGGAGGAAACCTAAAATTTGAAAACAGTTTATTAAAACCTTCATAGGAACACTATCATTCTGCCCTGAGAATCTAGCCCCATTGATGCCACTAGACTACGTTTCTTTAAGCTAAAAGAACTTCGGAGACAAAATTACACAATTTTTCCAAAACTAAAGATACACAAACAATGATATCAATTTGTAACATGATCGAGCTAAAAATATTTTTGCTTTGAGAGGGAAATCACAACAAAGTTTTATCCTGGCTAAAAAAAAATATCTATGTATATAAAAGCGAAATACCACTCATGCATCATCACAAAATCTTCAGAACCGTAAAGCCTACAAACTTGAAATTTGGCATGTATGTTCCTCTTGGCTTCTAGGTGCTCACTAAAAAAGGATTTTTCAAAATGACCATCATAGCATTAGTATTTCATATATTATTATTAACATACTCTGATGCTAAGGAGTTCTACTCCCCTTCCCCACCTGAAAAGAAATCTGTTCCAAATGCAAAACACAAGCAGAGGAGAGGAGTTTCAGTTTCAGTTTCAGAGCAGCAACCAGCTTTGGTACAGAACAGTTGAGTTAAGCCATGGCCAGGGTCCTTACTGTCTCACACAGCAACTACTGTTTCAATTCCATGTTTCAGTTTCCAAACAGCCCTCAACTCTCTCACACACTGATAGGATGCTAGCCAGATGAATACCGATGGATGCTGGTAGGCAGAGGCACAATTTGCCCCCCCCTTATTTTCCTTCCCAAAAACTAAGGCCGATCAGTTTCGTAGCGAAGCACAGGTATAGAGCTAGTAAATAAACTTGATACTGCAAAATATATCAGAATCTTCGCCTTCACTTGTTTCAATAGTTTTCCTTTACTCTTATTGGAAGAAAGTTATCATTTGGGAACAGCTAAAACCAGGATTCATGTGCTGTTTTACTACCGTAACAATTCTATATTCTGCTGCTATTTTAGGCACAATTTTAAATGTTTCCTGGTATGACAGATACATTTTGTATCTCCATCTCACAAATTCTACTGAAAATGTTATTTTCAAAGTTTACAAATTCTGTTTTAAACCCTATGCTACTGGAAAACAAATGATGAAACCTGATGTTATCTATTATGTTTTATTTTACATTGTTTCATGCAAGCTGTTGATTGTATTATAAAACTGTATAAATATTTCAGTTTATTCACTGCTACAAATCATTGGGTGATGTATTTTCTGGCTACACGTGGGAGCTTTTTGGTCATAGGTAATAATAAATTGATTGTCTATCACAGGAACATAAGAATAATGTTGGATTTAATAAATCACCCCTTCCTAATGTTCAAGCAGATGCTGCTGGGTCTCCAAAGTACAATAGGCATAACATTAATCAAATATTGCCTTTGATACTAGAATGCTATCATGGTTAGTAGCCATGGAATCATTATTTTTTATGAATTTCTAAATCCTGGCAAAGTATCAGTCAGAGGAAATAATAGCAGGATTATTTAGGATCACGTATGATTCTGGATAATCTAATCATGAACTTGAAATTATTCCATCAATGTTCCATTATGATCAGGAATATATTATCCCTGATAAGATCCGTTATTTTTTGAGAAATTTGCATTTTTACCATCGCACAGAAGAATTGCAGCTAATAAAATCATGATAATGCTCAAACATTGGACAGGGAAACAGTGATCTGGTGTTGATTTGGCTTCATACCTGCTTAAATGTCATCTGGACTGAGAATCTCCATAAATGAAAAGGTATTCCAGCTTATCGTAAAGGGTTATTTTGTAATGACTGGACACACTACAGTTTAGATCAGTGTTTCTCAAACTTGGCAATTTTGAAATTGCTGGCTGGGGAATTCTGGTAGTTGAAGTCCACATATTTTAAAGTTGTCAAATTTGAGAAACACTGGCTTAGATGGAAACACTGTACAATGCTTTACATGTTCCCCAACAATAACAATGGCTTAACTCCATCCTCCTAGCCTTTTCAAGTGAACTTAGTCAGGTAAACAAGTCTTTGGGGCTCAGTCCCCATAGTAGTTAAATGTTTCTGAAGTGGCATACTTGGCTCCCGACAAATGCTCTTGCATTTGTTGGGCATTAGGTGTTTCCTCAGCCCCTTAGCTCCTTCCATAAAACCTGATGCAGAACAAATTTCCTGCTGAGGTCCAGGCTACATTTCAAGCTCTGCTTTTAAGCAATGGCATTATTAAATATCCAACCCAAACTCCAGGCAGAGATCAAGCCAAGATGGGCTTGTGGTTACAACAATTGACTGTGAGTCCTTTTATTGTATGTGGTTGTTGCTCTTGTCTGAATGCCACTGCCTGATTTTTTGTCTCCTGTTCTCCTACTCACCCATATCCCTCCGGATTGGCTTTCCCTTTTGACCCTGAGAGTATGGAGGGCACGGTGTTAGAAAGTAGTTATTAGAAAGCTGAACTAATACCATTTCAGAAGGAAAAGGCAATCCACCATTTAGTGAAGCAAGAGTGTTACATGGACAGATAAGGGATGAATGAGAAGGAACCATTACAATAGCAACAGAGATCAGTCACATCAATTAGAAAGTAGAAAACTGAGTTAAACCAAATTAGAAAAAAATGAATCTGAGATCTTTAAAAGAGCAGACATGCACATTTTTACCTGATTATAAAAGAGTGTTGCAACCCTGGCATGGAGCCAGCCTCATTTAGGGCTCATCTTGTGTACTGAATAAACTTTTGAACTTTAAACTATTATATCTGATGTCTGACTTCAGCAAGGAACAAATCATAGAGAACAAATTCTTCCACCAATGTGCTGACCTGGTTATCTATAGACATGAGGTGCTCTTGATAAAGTTAGGGAGTGGCTAAAGTAATCAGCTGGAATGGCCAATTGCATAGCTGGAACATTGGCATGGACGACTATGGATCGAGTTTATGTTGGTCAGTTTGACTCTCAGCAGATTTTTTTTTGTGGGGGGGGGAGGGTTGAACACAAGTTATAGTGCTGTAAAACAGTCTTGGGGGAGGATAAGTTAAACCTAGCCTTTACAAAAGGGGGAAGAATTCAACCTCATCCTCTCTCCCTCCATTACAGTGGTTGGTCTGAATTTGCTCCGGATGTTGAACTCTTTTCAGCAACTGCCTCCAAGTTTCAAAGTCTGCCTTAATAGCCAAGAGTTCCTTGTTCCAGAGAACACAGAACGGTTCTGATGGATTTAATTTGGTTTTTTAGCTTTCTTGTAGCATGTAGCAAAATAGTTCATGCTAATCTGATGTCAAAATGTCAGTTTCATCTACAGATGGTTGGGTATAGTCGGTATGTTGGAGGATAGACTGAGCGGAGAAATCCTTTTTAATTTGTTCAAAATCTTACTGAATATATTCTAATTCAAGGGTGTCAAACTCAAGGCTCGCAGGCCAGATTTGCCCCGCAGGGTGCTTAGATCTGGCCTGTGGGGCCGCCCTGCAAACAGCCTGCAGTGCCTCTGCCAGCGAAAATGGAGCTTCGGGTGGGGGCTGTATGCAGCCAACCCAGTCTCCATTTTTGCTGGCAGAGGGCTGTAGGAGGCCGTCATGGCTGAAAACGAAGCCTAGGTGGGTTAAGTGATATTGAGCTGGCCATGCCCCCCTGGCCAACACCCACAAACTGCGCCCCCCCCCCCAGGTCAAACACAGTCCTGATGCAGCCCTCAATGAAATCAAGTTTGACACCTGAATGGGGTATATTTCCAGCACAGGGTTGACTGAAGAAGCTGTAAGTTTTGCAATATTTGGAATGAAGACGTATTAATAGCTTATGAAAGCTATTAGCTTCTGCATAGGTTTGAGGGTTGTCAGTAGGAATTTTTTCCCTACTTTGGCTGGGTCAGTAGGAAGATTTTTACTTTGGCTGGGTCCTTCTGGAACTTTTTTTTTTGTAGAGATGCAATGTCTATGGTATTAATAGCATTGGCTTCAAAATTGTATTTTTCAGGGGTAGCATACTGATTATGTTACCTGAGGCACTGCAAAGCATCTTTTACATGGCATTTGTGATGCTGAAGGGATATATAGGATACATACACACACACACACACACACACACACACACACACACAGAGAGAGAGAGAGAGAGAGAGAGAGAGAGAGAGAGAGAGGAATGGGGGATTTAAGAGATGTGTATCATCTTATTTTATGGGCAAACTACAGGAAAGGGGCAAGGTAGGTATCGTATATGTGCAAACCACGCCACAGACTACAATGTCTGTGCAGAAGCCAAAACTATCTTTGTGGATTACCCTCACCCTTGTACTGTCTGAAAAAGAGACGCCAAAATACCCCACCAACCACACAAGGGAGAGCTGAAGCCAGACTCAACTACCTATCAGTGGTCGGGCTGCAAGCAAAATCTCAAGAAGAAGGTGGGAGAAAGGCAGGCTGTTTAGCTCGCAGTTTTACAGACAGCAACCTCAACGTTCCCCCTCGAAGCATACCTTCCCCCTCAAAGACGCTAGTGGATGGCACAAAGACGTTAGTGGGGGGACAAAGATCCCCCCCGACCTCCCTTAGAAACTGGTTGAGCAACTGAGTAAACTGCGAGTTCCCTTAGTTGGCAGCCTAAGCAGAGGGGCCCAGAACTGCCCATTGCAGGTGATAGGTGGAATCAGGTTCTTTAGCGACCCTTCTGCGACCCATTCCATCCAAGTGGCCGCAGTGGGAAATTGGGGGCAGGGGGAAATAGGGCTATCTCAGGGGACGAAGAAGAGTGGTTGGTTTGGGAAGCAGAAATGCAGCGGGAATCTTGAGATCGTCTGATATTTACTCTGACAATGGTATACGTACACAATTGAGTTTGCAGTTGGGAACCCGATGTGTAGCCATGCCTCGCCATGAAGCCGCTTCTATCGGCTGATAGAAATGGCTGGTGACTCTGCCCGTAGGGCGCTTATATCGGCCAATAGAAGCGGCCTCCTGGAGAGGCAATTCTGCTCGCGGGCGCTTCAATCGGCCAATAGAGGTGAGTCTGCCCACAGGGTGCTCTAGCCGAGGCTACCTGCGGGGGGCTCCTAAAGGCAAGTCCCCCCCCCCCATTTCCCCATTTCTCTTCACCTCGTATAGTTCAAGCGATGTGAGAAATGGTAGGGAACGCATGGTTTAAATAGGACTAAATTTTGGGAGAGGGGCTTAATTTCACCTTATGCCTAGAAAACATGCTAGGCCTTCCTGGGGGGGGGGGCGTATTGTTGGAGAAACACAGTATTCCAATAATTGATTCAATGGTCTCTTTAAGTACTCATCAGGCAGCATATGAAGAAGTACAATAAATGAATCTGAACATCTAGTGGTTGAAAACTTAGGCCTTTGAAAACTTGGATGTAAATTAAGATCTGCAATTATCTTACAGTAGCACTTATTTACAGGTTAGGTTCTAGGAGATATTGGTTCGCTGGGCAGAAGATTGCTAAGGAACTTTGGGGATGCTGATCAGCAACCATTGATGACTCTGTTGTGCTGATCAAAATGATGAGAAGACTCCCTATGCAGCAATGTAAGAGCAGAAAGTCATTGCCCATAGCATATAAGGTTTGAACTTCAGCATGAACTACTATGAAGTTGGTGTTTTGCTAGAATAATATATGGGAATAAACCTCTTGCAGCAAAATAACAATACTAGATAAAAGGGGAATTCTGAGGCAGAGGGGCACCATATGAGAAGTAGCTAAGGTTGGTTGTGTTGGTGAAATGTGCTCTGGAATCAAAGGGGGTGTTTAATAAATGGTGTCAGATCAAGGCAACTATGGTAGGACAGGAGTAGATGGGTTGGTAAGTTGCACTGAATAGTTATGGGTTATCTGTGTTGGAGGTTGCTGGTTGCGATAGGATGGATGTGGAAACTCACTGAGGGAATAGGAAATAAGGGGATTGTGGAGCCAATTGTAATTGTGATGGAAAAGGAAGGTTTGACAGGAAGGGGAGTTAACTGTTTCAGGAAAGTTCAGATAATTTGGTACTGGGTTCCTACTTCAACTCAAACGCCTTGTTTTGGTGAGGTGTCTAGGAAAACAACTTGTTGGTGATCATCCTCACACTGATTTTGATGAATGATAGATTCATCTGCAAAAAGACTGCACCCTGACCCATTAGATGAATTAGTAGATCTGGTCTGTATTATCAAAACTGAGAGTTGGCCTAGCCCAAGATTTTTCCTTCTGGGTATTTCAATTATATGGGGAAATTAGGATGTAGGGACCAGCAGAGAATCTGCTGAACCTAATCCTTGATGAAGACTACTGTTGAAATATCTTGGCTTCTAATGCTAAAGATTTCAGGAAAGCTCAGGAGTTCATGTCTCCATGAGCTTGCTGTTGATAATCTTGAGCCAACGTATACAGGAAGCTACACATTGGGCCTGATCCCCTAAGAGCAGATGACTTGCTTTTTCAAGATGGAGGACATTATTGTTTGCTCTGTTCAGTTCAATACACATAACCACCTGAGATTTCCACAAGGAAATAATTAATTAGTATGATTCCCCCACAGATGTTGTCTGGAAGTTCTATTTAAGGTAGATTGCATAGAGGGTGGAGAGTGGAAACAGAATTGGTTGGTTGGTTTTGGAAAGAGTGCATAGTCCTTGTTTAGTGACTGCTCATTCAGCAACTGTTCAAAGTTATCATAACATAGAACAAGGCTTACAGCTGGCTCATGAGTTGCAGCATGCCCATGGTCACATGATCATGAGTCAGGTGCTTGGCAACTAGTGAACTCACAACAGTTGCACCCCCCCTAGTGATCATGTGATCACTATTTGCAACGTTCAGTACTGGCTTTCAACAAGCAAAGTCAAAGGGGAAGCTGATAGGGAGTTGCAAGTCAGTGACATGACATCAGTTGTAATAACCAAGCACAATTGGCTCAACATCCACAACGACCTTCATAAGCTGGTGCAGTCGTGTGATTTTTCGCCTTAAAACCACACTGCTTAGTGACAAAATTCCAGATCGCAATTACAGTTGTTAAATGGCAACTACCTGTATTGCTTATGCTGCAAAAATCATGCCATTTCTTTCTGTTTTTGGAGGCTAAGGATTCAATACTTGCTTGTAATACAGTCATTTAAAAATGAACACAGTACACAGTTTCTGGCCCAAGAACCCATTCAGTTATTTACCTATATAATTTACCATTATCCTCAAAATCATCTTTGCCCCATCTTCCTTTGATATCTTCAATAACGTGATTCTTCAGGAACTTTTTGAGAAGCTGAACTGTTTGAGCACGAGTTACTTCTGGGCTAAAGTTTTGGTTGCGTTTTAGCAGTTTGTGTAACCATTCCACAGCCTCAGAAGCTGTGAAGCAACCTTCGTAGCTTTTGAAGTGAAAGCGATGTTTCCGTAAAGGCATTCCATTTCGAAATAGCTCAACAGTCTCATTCCACTGAAAAGAAAATATGAAAGCTTTATCTAAGCACAAGTTAGTACTTGTTGGGGCAGCACCTGAGAAGGAACAAAAGAGTGTATGAAGAAATCTAAAATGTACCTTCTAATTTAAGCTTTTAGGCTTTTTCCATATCAGCCAAGCTCTTTCCGGTTTTTATATATTATTTCTTATCAGCAAGAAATGTCTGATTGTTTCTTAGGTTGTTTTTCAAGATTTTCTCTAATATAAGCACATTCTCTTTAACAACCATGTTCTAAAATCATGCTTGAACACACTCAGGTTTTAATTTGAGCATAAATCTGCTTTGATCAGTGTATATAAATAGGCGCACAAAACTGTGACATGGTGATTTGTGTATTGAAATTCCCAATCATGCTTAATATTGACCATTCATTTTACAATGAATGAATTATTTATCTTAAAAAGTTGTGTACTGTTTCATTGCTCACAAGAGATAAAAATATGGAGGAAAAATTAATTTCCTTCACTACCTGTCTTTGTTCATATATCACAGGCAAGACTTAAAAGCCAATTTCTTTTCACAGAGGAAGAATAACACTCCCTATAGCTCAGAGGAGGCAATATGTTGCTTTTAATTGATGGTTTCATAATGCCTAGCCACTACTCAAAGCTGTTAGGACTGATATGAGTGGAAAATCAAAACATCTGGAAAGTCCAAATAACCACATTTGTATTTTGTAATATTTTGTAATGTTTGTAGTGTTTAATTTTAATTTTGTTTGCTCCCCAATGTCAGTTGTTTCAATAGGTAGCCATAACAGATGAATGATATTCCTTATACTTTATGTGGAGGTCATCATATAAATAACGATTTATGGCAATTATGATGAAGTTGCATTATTATTTTCTTGAAGCATCCTTCCTGCCAGTCTTCGTAGCCCAGGTGCCCCTATCAAGTGTGTATGTATCTGTGTGCATTTATTTATAATTGGGGCAGGAGGTAAAGATTCAAATCAGGAGTAATGTTGGAGATAAAAGTCTCATTCAAGAAATCTAGGATTTATTTATTTATTTATTTATTTATTTGATTTGCCAATTGTTTACAAGATAATAAGTATAAGTGTATACATAGTTGTGAATACATGAAATGGGTACATATAAGAAAAATAAAAGAATAAGAGAAACAATAGGACAGGGACGGTAGGCACGATGGTGCGCTTATGCACGCCCCTACAGACCTCTTAGGAAAGAGGTGAGGTCAATAGTAGACAGTCTAAGGTTAAAGTTTTTGGGGTTTGGGGAAGAGACTACAGAGTCGGGTAGAGTATTCCAGACATTGACCACTCAAACTGTTCAAGGATCTGTACAAATTCATTAACTGGGTTCATATTAAATTACAAATTTTAATCATGGGTTATTAAACAAAACCCGGGTGGCTAGAAGTGCATAACACATCCAAAAACCACTACCACTCCAGCAAGCACTTAACAATTCAGTGCCCTGGTTAGGTTTAATACTGCACAAGGCCATTGTTTCAGTACAGATAGTACTCGTCTTACAACAGTTCATTCAAAGTTACAACGGCACTGAAAAAAGTGACTTACAACTGTTTTTCACATTTGTGATTGTTTAAGTATCCTCACAGTCATGTAATCAAAATTTGGATGCTTGGCAACTGACTCGTATTTATGACTGTTGCTGCATCCTGGAATCATGTGTTCCCTTTTTGTGACCTTCTTACATGCAAAGTCAATGAGGAAGTCAGATTCATTTAACAACCATGTGAGTAACTTCATGACTGCAGTGATTCACTTAACAACTGTGGCACAAAAGGTCATAAAATGGGGCAAAATTCACTTAACAAATATTTCACTTAGCAACAAAAATTTTGGCCTCAGTTGTGGTCATAAGTCAAGGACTACCTGTACCTGGAATCATCATTTGTTGGAGGCAAAGTTTTAAGTGTTAATTTAAAAAAAAATTCCCAAGATTTCTGGAAGAAAGGCCACACCTTAGTCTTAATTGTGTTCTTTCTAATAGTCTTTTTAAAATTAATGTGATACAGTTGGAAATGTATTCAAAGTCTTAACACCACGCTCTGCTGCATAGTAAACCAGTGATGTATTAATGGAGCTATGCTGTGTACAAGAGTGCATTCCCTGCTAATTTTCAGGGACAAAAAAAAAAAGGCAGCCAGTGCTTAGAAAGCCTTCGGAAAACGTGTTTTACTCACCAGCCGAGTTGCTCGGTAGGGCCCGGGGCCCACGAGTCGAGGCTCCATCGGTCGGCCAGAAAACATAAAACTCCGCGGTCCGTCTCCACGGTGACCGAGGGACACAGCATATAGAACTTTCGAAGGAAAGTTTGAATCGGAGGCTACCGCGTTCTGATTGGGCCAAAGCTCGGCCACGTGATCTCTCAAAATTCGACGATTGGAGGAAATCCTTTAAGAGAGGGGCCTCCCATCTTGGCAACTTTAAGACTTGTGGACTTCAACTCCCAGAATTCAACTCCCAAAGCTGACTGAGGAATTCTGGGAGTTGAAGTCCACAAGTCTTAAAGTTGCCAAGGTTGGAGACCCCCTGCTTTAAGAAACACTCCATTAAAAAATAAGGGGGAGGGGATCATCCTGCGTTCGCTCTTTACCCCACCCCCTCCATAAAGCAGGCGATTGGGTTCTCTGCAACAAACGTCAGAGGTGCGTTTTTACCGACAAACGCCCAATCAGTTGTTCTGCTCTTTTGCTCCGTCACCAATCGCTGGGCGGCGGCAGCGAGATAAAAGGAACGGGGCTGGTCATTTCTGGCGATGCTTTTTGTTCGGCTGGTCTCAACTTTGTACGATGCGAGCGGGTGACGTTGCTCGCGCCTGCTTCGGTGGCTTGCTAAAAATCGATACTGCGGAATTCCATCCCTTCTCCATTATAGGGATGATGCAAGGATTGGTCTCTCTTAAATTGCCTCACGCAGTTCGCAGAAAGGCTGGCAGCCAAAACTGGAGGAAGCCGTGTGACACGCGTTAAGCCTCTTTTAACCTTGGTGGGAACTGAACTAATGGTGATTTTGCTCAACCATGGCTTGCACAATCATGGGTTAACGCGTGGGAGCTTCTTTGTTTTTCTGCGTCATGAGTATGTCCCCATCAGCTTTCCCCAAAACCACTGAACCTTCTAGATCGAGTGATTACAACAGGCAGAAGTTTCGGGTAGTATCTCAAATCCTGTTTGCCTATTCTGGGATTTGTAGTCGAGACAGCTCTCCCTGTGGTCCAGGGCTTCTGCGTCAAGCAGTGAAAAGACTGGAAATTAGGCAAAGGGCTGGTGTAAATGTAAAACTGAATTTTAGATCCACTAAAAAAATTCTCTTTGACTTAAGATCCATCAAGCTGCCAATCGCTTTTTCCAGGGACGATTATTGGACTTTTGCTATGGTCCTGACAGTCTAACAAACCCTCCCATCTTAATAAGCTTTGAACTGATTCCAGAAGAAGCTGGCCTTTACTTTAAAACATGACAGTATTTTAGCAAGCATAAATGCATTGTTCTACAAATTCCTGGGGTGTGAATGTTTCCTCCAAACCATCCCATTATTAAAACCCTAAGGCAGGGGTCCCCAACCGCCGGTCCGCGGACCGGTACCGGGCCGCGGAACAAGCCTTACCGGGCCGCTGGTTGCTGGGCGCCGCCATCTTTTTGGTAAAAAGCGCTTCCGGTGAGCTTTTCCGGGTGAAAGCTCACCGGGCGCTTCATCATAAAAAGATGGCGGCGCAGCGCGCTCGTGAGCTTTTCCGGGTAAAAGCCATTTCTACCCGAAAAGCTCACCGAGCGCTGGCGCCATCTTTTTGACGAAAAAGTGCTTCGGTGATGTCACCGGAAGCGCTTTTTCGTCATAAAAAGATGGCGGCGCCCAGCTGATGCCGGAACCGGGCCGCGGCGTCGAAAAGGTTGGGGATCCCTGCCCTAAGGCATGTTTAAAAAATTCAGAGTTCTGCAGGCATTTCTTGTTGTTTCTCATAGTTCCAAATCTCCATTTCTAAAAACTGAAATATGAAGCCAAAAGAACCTCTCCCTTTTTGTGCATCTTCTTTGTACTTTTTAAGCTCCATTTTCAGTTCTAAGCTATTTTAGACACTTTTAAACAACCACCCGATTTATTTTAGTCATTCAAATGCAGTAACCAAGAATCCAGAGATCATCAAGTAATCCAAATACTCTCGAGCTGTTTCTTCTTATTTCTAATTTCAATTTCTCTTCCTGGGGTTTTACTATTTTGTTGCCATGTTTCAGTTAAAATGTATCTTTTATAAGTCTTGTTGAGATTTTACTGTAAGTTCTTTTTAATTCCAGGCAGTCTCCTCCCTTCCAGATCCTGCCCTTTTATTCTTTTTCTCTCCTCTCCTGTTTTCAAAAGCTTTTAAATATCCAGAAATCTTTATTATCCCTTTGACTTTTTATTTTCAGCATTAAATGCCTATTAATGTCAAAGTGGATTTTTTTCCAATTTCTTGCTTAAGTCTCTTAGCTGTCAGTATAGGAAAAGGAAAGAAAAAAAATAACCCAAATCCTTTCCCTTTTCTCTCTCCTTCGCTGCTTAAAAATCTTCTTTGGGAACAGTGTTAACTTTTTTTTTTTATAGTTTCAATTCCAGGGTACCTTATTTGTTGCTTTTGCTGTTTGACCCGGTCAACCAAAACTTTCTCTTCTTATCTTCCTCCTGTACATTCTTTTCTGGTTGAGTTCTTCTTTGGGGTGGCCATTTCTGACCACCGCTACAACCGCCCTCGGGAAAGGGAGTAATGGCCAGCTGAGGAGGAGAGATGCGGCTCTCCTCAACCCTGCAGGCAGTCTCCCCCTTCTTCACCACCTCTACAGGGTGGCTTAGCCCCGAAACCAGCCGGCTCGGGGCGCTTCAGCAGCGAGCATGGATCGAAACTGCGCAGAGTCTCGGTTTTGGTCTGTCGCCGAAGACGCTCAAACCGGAAGTCAAGCAGAACAAGAAGATTGGGACAAAGAAGAAGCCATCTTTAAGGAACAAGTAATCTTAGGTGGGGGGAAAAAGGAAAGGGGGGAAAGAGAACGGAAAGTTTAAGACTGGGAAAAACAACCCCAAAAAAGAATAGATTGAAAAATAAAGTATAAAGCCAGAAAGCAACAGAAGAGGGAAATGCAAAAGAGAGAATTAGAAGTAGAGAGACAAGGGGGTAAAAAGGGGAGGGAGAAGAAGAGAGGGAAGAAAGAAAGGAAAAGAAGTTATAATGGACAGAAACAAGATATAGAGAAACAGGGCCTATTTAGAGATAATGGGTGAAAATCTAATTGAAAAAGGGATTCTGTAAAGGTACATAAGATAGTATTGTTATATTAGAAATAGAAATAATTTCAGAAAATATGAAACTATGGTTAAAATGTTTGATAAAATAGTTATCATAATTTAGTGGAATGTTTGTCAATAAATAAATATAATAAAATGAATACTTAACGATTTATAAAACATGAAGAGAAATAAGGGAAAAATTAATTATGGAGATTATACATGTCTTCAAGGAAGCATGATATTTAATTGAAAAGAAATGTTAAAGATGTTAAGACTTTAATGAATATTAATGATAGAACTGAATTGGAATGGAATGAGGGTTTTAATTACATATATTTATAATCCTTTTTTTAAGAATATAGTGTGTATTATAAGAATACCAAGCAGTACCAAGCAGGTCGATTGGAAGTTATGTATTATGTATTACATTGAATGTTACAACCTTAAGGTATATATTGAAGTTTAAATAAGAGTTGAATGGATAAAATTAAAAGATATAAAGGTGTCATACTCCAATTAGTAACTACAGGAGAAAATTTGTTTAATGAGAAAAGATATGAAATTGAAACAGGACAGACAAAAGTATAAATATAATGATTTGAATTGAGATGAGATAATCAAAATAAAGTTGAGAAAATTAAAAAGAGGGGGAAAAACTACATAGTTAATGCAAAATAGTAATAAGATATGGAATAGAACACAAAAATGAGCATGAAATTGAGTTTGTGTCTGTATAAAGAAGTGTAACCCGAGACCATGCTATTTTCAAAAAAGATGTTTTACTTGTATTATGTTTTTTGTGTGTGTGAAAACCCAAATAAAACTTTAATTTAAAAAAAATCAGAGTTGAAGACTTATGAATCATAGTTTTTAATATACAGTGGGACAGTATGTATAAAACAAAGTTGATAGATATATTAACAATATGTCATCCATGTCATACAATTGTGTCATCCATTAAACTTTTCCATTTCAGTTAAAAGCAGCCTAAAGAAGTTGTGACCCAGTTAAAACGAATATATCCTCATCAGTGCTCAAAGTATTGTTGTATACTTATCAAACACACTTCATTTGTATAATGAAGATACATAAGCATTTAGGAGTGCTGCTAAATTGTAGTTTAATGCATATATTTTCACAATATGTACTTTTTTGCTGAAAGTTGCAGGTTGTACTAGGTAGTTTTTATTTCTCCTCACATCAAATTCAAATTCCAAATAATTTATAATAAAATATATTTTCTTGTCCTTGGAAATCCATATACAAAATACCCAGTGTGCTGTGTGCTGAAGCCTCTTGATTGTCAAGTGCTGCATGTTGAAGATCTTGTTTTGTCACTGAGTCCTTCATTCATTTTTGTTTCTAACGCCATTTTGCAAATGTTTTGGGAGCCGCTGACCCTTAGTATAAGCATTATACCAAAAATGTAGAAACAGGATTAAAAACAAGAATCCATAGAGCCAAATGATGAACATGAAAATAGGATACTGGTACTGACAACTACCCGTGAGGTAGATTTGTCCTATATGAAGTGTAATCAACAAGAACTGCACCTGGAAAAAAAATTACTTCATTTAGATTTCTTACAAGAGAAGAAGAAATTTTACTTTTTGACTTAGGACCTGAAACTAGATATAAACTATCTAAAGAAATATGGGTTTTGAATACATGGTTACTCATATTTGGCAATTTATTACAAGTTAGATTAAAATTTAGAGAATATATGATGAATATTGATTTTTTAGAATTTTGATTATTATGTTCAGTTATTTTAAATATTGGTATTCATTGAAACTTAGGTTTGTTATATTATCTGTGCCTTAAAAGGCCATTTTTGGAGGCCATTTTTGTTATATATTGAATTGATATTTTTTGTTACTTTTTAACTTGTCCTCTTTTTCCTTTATGTTAGCTTGTATTTTAATGTTTTTGGAATTTATTAAATATATTGTTAAAAAGATACTACTTTTAAATCAAGCAAAGAATAATTAAGACAGAGCTAAGAAGGAAATTGCAATCCAAATAATTCCATAACACCTACATTTCAGGACATGTTCACAAAATCATTTTAGAGCAGAGGTAAGTAGTTTCTGCCCCTTCTGCCCCCAACAGTTGAACAGAAGAGGGCATCAGGAAGAGAAAGGAAAATGCCAACAAGAGAACAGTTTTCTCATCTGGAGCATTTGTGGGATGGGGCAAACAAGTGGTGAGTAGGTGTGACTAAAGCCACATCTATTTGCATCAAAGGGGCACACCTTCACTCAGCCCATTTTTGGCTCTCCACCACTATCACAAACTGCCCTGTCCTTGTGCATTTTGGACTCTGGTTCCACCTACTGCTTGCTTCAGCTCTGTCCACAATACAGCTTGCAATACTGTAGATCAGTGGTTGCCAACCAGTGGACTGGGGACCACTGGTGGTCCGTGAGAAAATTTTCGTGGTCTGCAGAGAAATGTTACCCCCAAAGCACCCCCCAAAGCAATTAATCCAGGCTGTGCAGGAACACAAGGCTGTGTCGCTTGCATTGCGAACAACATGTAGTGAGGGGAAAGGACGGAGGGGGGGGGGGGAACTTGCCTTGCCTGGCCACCAGGTTGCTTCTTTTAGCTTCTTTCTTCTGCTTTTGGCTGCATGCAAGGAAAGCAGCAAAAGTCATTCTCTTCCCCAAACTCCACTGGAAATGACTCTTTGGGACCCTGCAAGGCATCCTGTTCCAAGAGGCTGCACCGGTGCGACAAGTCTCACAAAGACTCATTTCTGGCTGAGTTTGGGGGAGACAAAGACTTCTGCTGCTGCTGCTTTCCTTGCATGAAGCCAAAAGTCTCAGTCTCCCTCTCTCTCTCTCTCTTTTCCCCCTGAGAACGGAGCTGGAGACGGTATCCTGCGATCCCAAATAAAGAATGATCGATTGGTAGGAAAATGGGGTGGGGAATTTTCCTGCAGACTTTTTGGGGGATTTTACCAGGGTGTCTGGTCCACAGGATTTAAAATTATGAGTTTGGTGGTCTCTGAGGTCCAAAAGGTTGGTGACCCCTCCTGTAGATGACTCTACAAAAAGGAAATGTTCTCCATGCTTGTTTGTAATAGCAATAGCACTTAGACTTATATACTGTTTCACAGTGCTGTACAGTCCTCTCTAACTGGTTTACAGAGTCAGCATATTGCCCCCAACAATCTGGGTCCTCATTTTACCCACCTCAGCAGGATGGAAGGCCGAGTCAACCTTGAGCTGCTCAAAATTGAACTCCTAGAATGAGCAGCAAGTTAGCCTGCAGTAATGCATTCTAACCACTGTGCCACCATGGCTCTGTAATACACTACATTTAAAAATAGTTATGTTCGAAGTAAAGCAACCTTTTCTTGGTAGTAAAGATGAAAAGATTCTTAGGAACATAGTAAAACTTGAATGACATTTTTGGACTACATCTAACCTTTTTGTGTAATTTGTTTTATTTGCAATACTGATGCCATTATGCAGAAGGCATAAATGATCATGGCAGTGTTTTTTTCATAATTAATCAACATTTATAAATAATGGTTATTCTTTTCCTCATTTCTCTATTAAAACTAGCATTTCCATATGCTAGGGATTATACCAATTGTCTAGACTTTAAATTTCTTTCTAGCAATGTTTTCTTCGAAAGATAACTGAATTCAAAATATTTTATGGAAATATTTTAAAATGGATTAAAAGATTCAAGTTTACCAGGATGGATTTATAACTACGATGATTAATATATGAAAAGAGGTTCACCTTAGGAATAACCAAAGGGCTATACAAAAGGATCTTCTATATAGGAACTTCAGAGAATATTAATGTATTGTTGATTCACATACTATATTAAAGGGAGATATGCTTTACGTTGGATGCATTCTCAGAAAAAAATATGCATTTCTCCTTCAAGTTTTGGAGACTCCGTGCATAAATCATGATCCTAATATGAAACACCGTATTTCACAGGATTTTTTTCAATTTCCTTATGTTTCTTCTTTCCTGGAGAGCCCATCCATCCACCCATTTTATCATATTCACAAACAAGGCTTCCCCCACTTAGCTGTGGAATCCAGGCAAGTTTGGCAACACGCTCCCATCTGCTCAGGCAGTCAGCCAAATGATAAACTACATCCTTCTAAAAGCACTTGGGTGTAAAATATCAGGACTCATATGTATTAAATTAAAATAACACGGAGCAGCATCCTTCTCCTAAAATTTTGATAGTTCTGACCCTAATGGCCTTTAAGAAAGCTCTTTTTACACTGGGTTTTTACACTGTGCTACCCCATGATAGTATATGACGCTATTGTAATTATATGAATCTTGTGCCTTTCCCAGCGTGTTTCATTTCATTGCTTTATTGTATCATTTTTAATATTGTTTTTAATCTTTGTTAGATACCCAGAATCACAAATAAATAGCATCTGTTAATACAGACAATCTTACACTCACTATGTAATCATCTTTTTAAGAAAACTCAGGCTGTAGGGAAGCAATCAAGTGGAAAACATGATATATTTAGCTAGCTCATAACTTGATAATGTGCCTGTTTATCTTTTGTAAGTATAAATCATTCAAATCTAAGCCTATTTTTTCTGTACCTCTTTTCAAAGTTCCTTACCAGTTGTATAGTTGTCATATATTTTTTCCACCACAGGTGCTTATGGAATGCTGGCCCCAGCGTACAAAGTCCGTAGTAGGTGTACATGATCACATGAACCATACAGTTGAGCAAACCATGGAATGTTCCTAAACCTCCTGTAGAAAGGGAAGCAAGATATGTCTCAGTCATGTAATCAATTTTTTATTATCAGTCCAAAGCATGTGAGGCATATCAGAGAAACACAGAAATAATAAGCATCCAACAATGTACTTTAATCCTGTTTTCATAGGTTTCTATTATAGTTGTGTTTATGACTGGCTAATGCATGGGTAACTAATAATCCACCATTTACTGAGTTACCATAACTGCCTGTGTTCATATATCATTCTGAGTTACAAACTAACCAAACACATTTTATCCTAGCATCTAATATAAAGCTTAGTCTATATGTTGGTGCAATGGGTGGATGCCATTTAGAAGAAAAATTCTGTATGGCAAAAAAAAATTCTGTATGGCAAAAAGCTACATGCAGTGCTACAGTGCAGACTTCCCAAAGTGATGCCCTCCAGACGAAGCCCAAACCCAACACACAGGATGTGCACTCAGCATGGTGATTTATGTGCTATCAAGCTGTTTTTATATAGTGATTATATAAATAGATACTGATGAGGAATTCTGGGAATTATAGTTCCAATGCATTTGGAGGGCATATGGTTAGAGGTTGAATGGTTAAACCAGTGGTTCCCAAACTTTTTCGGTCCAGTGCCCCCTTGGTGCTACAAACTCATCCTCGGTGCCCCCCACCCAGGGGTGGGATTCAAATTTCTGTGGTTGTGGCATAATTTGAGGGTGTGGTTTGCTGGTCACATGACTGGGTGGGTGTGGCTTGCTGGTCATGTGACTGGGTGGGCGTGGCCAGGTGACTGGCAAACCAAATACAAGTGATCCTCACTTAATGACCGGTTGTTTAGCTAGTGTTCTAATTTATGACTGGCCTCCCCAGAGCTACTTGACCTGTTTTTGGAGTTTTGACAGCTTTAGATCAGGGGTCTAAATCCCACCCCTGCCTGTGTGTGAGAGAGAAAGGGAGAGAGAGAGGTTGGATCAGATCTCTCTCTCTCCCACCAATGCCAGAAAGCCACTGTCAGTCAAAATTCATATTAGTGGTCTCCGGGATTTAAAATTATGAGTTTGGTGGTCCCTGAGGTCCAAAAGTTTGATGACCCCTGATCCAAAGGGATGAGCCTGAGAGGGAAAGAGAGAGAGAAAAGAAAGAGAGGAAGAGAGGAAGAAAAGAAAGAGAAAATGGAAAGAAAGAAAAAGGGACAAAGAAAGGGGGATGGAAGGAAGGGACAGAAAGAAAAAGAAATAAAGAAGGAGGGAGGGAGGAGAAAGATAATGAGATATCTATTCTAGTCCAATCACCTGCTCCAGTAGCGTTAGAAGGGAGTGTGTGTGTGTGTGTGTTCTCCTTGTAATTTACCAGTACATTTTGGTTTTGCTTTCTTCAGAATTGGCACTGTAATACATTGGGGAAAAGTAATTTTTAGGGTGGAGATCTGGGCCAATGGATCCTGTTTAAAGCCTCAACAAAATGTGAGAGCTTCCTGATAGTCTTGACCAAGTTTCGTCCACAAAACCTTTAATAGAAACCTAAGATGTTTCAATGTGGAAAAGGGCCTCAGTCTAAACTAGGCCTCATTCAATCTGATGCATCAGGTCTCTCTCTTTCTCTCTCTCTCTCTCTCTCTCCCTCCCTCCTTCCCTCCCTCCTTCGTTCCCTCCCTCCCTCTCAAACTGGCTTTGCTCTACTTTCCCGATGTGCCTGCGGGGCCGGCGCTTCGAACATGGATGGATGGATGGATAGAGAGAGAGATACAGATAGGCAGGCAGGCAGGCAGGCAGGCAGGCAGGCAGGTAGGTAGGCAAGAAGGCAGGCAGGCAAACAGACAGACCTTTTGGATGGAAGCGGTGGCACGTTACATGCCACCATGGCCACATTTGACGCGCTGCCCCCCTGCCCCCCTGCCGCCTCTTAGCGCCCCTCTGCCGGCCCCCTTGGGGACACTAAGAGATGGCAGGGGGACGGTGCATTAAACACTGCCGCGGTGGCACATAACGTGCCACCGCTTCCACATTGGAGGCGCCGGCTCCGGAGCGGTGCTACAGTCAATGGGTGAACCTGCAGGACTGGCGCCTCGAATGCCCTCCTGCCACCTCTTAGCATCCCCAAGGGGGCCAGCACAGGGGCGCTAAGAGGCAGCAGGGGGTGGTGCATCGAACACGGCCGTGGCAGCACGTAATGTGCCACCGCATTGAAGGCGCCAGTTCTGGAGCAGTGCTAGTCAATGGGTGAACCTGCAGGGCCGGCGCCTCGAACGCCCCCTGATGCCTCTTAGCGTCCCCCTGCCAGCCCCCTTGCCTCTTAGTGCTCCCCTAAGGGGGCGGTACTGCCCCCTTTGGGAACCACTGGGTTAAACTGAATGGATGATCAATATGTACCAACACTGACATCATTTGTAAACAAACTCACTTTATAATAATGCTAAAGAGGAGGAGGAAAATTTAAGAAGGAACTTCACAAAAGCAGTAATTATCCATGCTGGACACCCTCTATATAAGCCTGATCAGACTCTCTTCCTCCTCTATTTTCTCCACATCAACATTCAAATCCCAATTCCCAGATTGCCCAGGTTGTATATATAATTGCAACTGTTTAGTATATCTTGCACGCCTCCAGATATAATAACAGACAAGTTTTGCAGGCAGGTTTTTGAGCACTTGCCATTTTTAAATAACAATACATGTTGCTTTTTTTTTTTAAAAAAAAAAAAAGCTGGCATACAGTTAGGAATAGATTTAGGCTTATTTGCATTTGTTTCCAGGCTTTTTTTAAATATTTCATTTTAAAGCATTTTTCTACTCAGTCTCTTCCTCTTCCACTACCTCCATCCTATTTTTATATCCCTGTTCTCCATTTCTGCTTTGGCTCATTTTTAGTCAGCTATAGTAAATTTCATATTTTTATCAATTTTGCTTTCACTCTATTATGCATCCCTAGGAAGATTCTAATTAATCACTCCTTCTTATTTCATGTCTAAAAGAGAGCTACAACATCTAAATCTTGGAATGTTTCACTTCATTTGGACTTTAATTATGAAGTTTTTAAAAATGATTGTTAAACGTCTTTGAATCCAGGATGAAGTAACTTTTCAGTTATGGAGAACTGGCATCTGGTTGCCACTATTTAATGGGGGGGGGATTATTAACTAGTTTTCATCAAGACTGGGAGAACAGCCAATGTTTGGAATAGGTGATTAGGGCTGGATGTGTTTTATATGGTTATGCCTGAAGAACGGCTGTTATAGGTTTTTCCAAATGTCTAATGCTCCTGTTTGGTCCAGAAAAATTCCCACCAATTACACTCAATCTGCAACAGCAGAAACTGCATGGAATGCTTTTTGTGCAGCTTTTAATTAGATCATCTGTCAAGACTAAGGGAAGTAATAAACCGGAAGCTATAGTAGAATCTACAGCAAGTTAAAACTGGAGCAGTGTTAAACAACAGTGCCTAAAGAATTTACATGGAGCTTGTTCAGCATTTATTTTCCTCTAATCCCAAATGCAGCTCTGATGACAAACCATTATTCAGATCTGTTGCAGCATCAGCTTACCACAACATTCAAGCTCATGAACAATTATTTTAAATGTGTAGTGTCGATGGAAGTTTTTTCAATGTTCTGTTGCTAAAAGAACAACCAACAGTTATGGTATCTGAAACATTAACAGACTTATTATGGCACATATTTTAACTAATTTTTGTCATCTGTTTCAGATTGTACATAGTAATATGATGGAAAAGGACTGTTGTTCACCAAAGCTGCCCACATTGTTATTGCCGATATGTTTTGGCTGGATCTCCCTACACAGGAGAGCAATAGAATACGACCCTACTTGCTTTATTTTTGTATTTGAAAGCAGATGGTTTCCTATTTCATAAATTAATTACAGGTAATCCTTGACTACAACAGTTCATTTAGTGACCATTCAAAGTTACAACGGCACTGAAAATGTGACTTATCACCATTTTTCACATTTACAACTATTACAACATCCTTATGGTCATGTGATCAAATTTCAGACGCTTGGCCACTGACTGCAACTTCACAGGGTCATGTGCAACCTTCTGAAAAGCAGTCAATGGGAAAGCTAGATTCACTTAATCATGTTGCTAACTTAACACCTGAAGTGACTCACTTAACAACTGTGACAAGAAAAGTCGTCAAATGGGGTAAAACTCACTTAACAAATGTCTCACAGACATTTTGGGCTCAAATTTGGTCATAAGTTGAGGACTACCTGTATTGTGTTCTTAATGCAGAATGCAACCTTGCTTATTCTCTCCCTTCAAATCTCACCCAAAGAGGTTTTTTCTAATGTGCATCAGGGTATACTGCCTTTAGCAGCTTAGGATGAATTCTACCTAAAGAAAAAAAAAAATGGTGCACATATCCCTAACTTTCTCCATATACACTCATCCTCCAGGAGCAGCTGAATTGGTCCTCAGTTCTTTTCCAGGCATAATTCAGGGTGCTGGTTATTAATTTTATACTCCTTTGTGACTTGGAGCCTGGAAGCCCATCTCCTACAGCAGAGGTCTCCAACCTTGGCAACTTTAAGACTTGTGGACTTCAACTCCCAGAATTCTCCAGCCAGCAGAGCTGGCTGGAGAATTCTGGGAGTTGAAGTCCACAAGTCTTAAAGTTGCCAAGGTTGGAGACCTCTGTCCTACAGAATTGCCTGCTCAGTGTGAGCAGGGAAGCCTGCAAGGTGAAAGCCTGTCTCTGCTTGAGGAACATCACACACGGGCCTTAGTGGTGCCCCCAACTTCCATGGAACATAGGGGTTAATATCTCCTGCAAGGCTGTGAAGCTGACCTTGTTTCACCTGGTTTCTAGCTTAGTAAATGAAGGGAAAAGCTGTAGCCATGTTGCAAAGCCTTCATCAAAGTCACATGTAAAATGGTGAAATATGGGCTAGAATGGTAAAACTACTGGAAGCACTCACAATTGGCTGAATGAGCGCTCATGAAAGGCTTCACTTCAGTTTGCAAGGAAGTATCAAGTGAAATGTCACTGGGCCCTGTGCTGTTCAATGTCATGGAGGAGAGATAGAAGGGGAGACTTATCAAGTCTGGCAGGTAATACAAAGAAGGGGAGAGAAGAAGTGCAAAATAGTTTAGATAGACTTCAAGCTCTGAACTAACATGAATAGAATTTAATGGGGAGAAATGGGTATAATAAAAGACATAAGTATTGGAAGGGAAGGCCTTGGCTTCACAGAATATGTAAGTTGGAAGGGACCTTCTAGGTCAGGGGTGTCAAACTCGAGACGTTACACCTGTAATGTATCGCAACTTTCCCCCCCCCCTTCACTAAACCAGGGGTGGCCATGGCCAGTGTGAGTTTGGACACCCCTGTTCTAGGTCATTTAGTCCAACCCCCTGTACATTCAGTTTAATCATCCTAGGTGGATAACCAACCAGCCTGTTTGAAAACCTCCAGCCAGCAAAGAGGAATTTTCCACTGTTCTAGGCAGACTCTTTTACCGCTTAACAGCTGTGTTGGTTAGAACAAGAATTTAAAACAATTAGAATAAAGAGGCTCATAAGACCTTTAAAAAAAAAAAAACATCTAGCAGCAACCCTACCGGTGGTTTGGCAGAAAGCTGTGAAAGTATCTGGGAATCTACATGAAAGTCAAACATGAGCCGTCAATGTGATTCAACAAATGAAAAGGCAATTTCTATCTTGGACTATATTAACAAGAACACAGAGTTCAGGTCACAGGAAATAAATGTTAAAATCTACTCTGCTCTTGTCAGACTCTGCTTGGCACAATTTTGGGCACCAAAGTTCAAAAGACAAGGTGGAGCAATTTCAGAGGAGAGCTTTCAAAATGATGAAGGGTCTGGAAACTAAGCCAAATGAGAAACGGTTAAAGGGTCTGAGGAGAGGAAAGACAACTGAGGGAAGATATGATAGCAGTTTTAAATACCTGAAGGATAGTCAGTAGAAAAGGGAGTAAACATTATCCATGACCACAAGGGCCAGAACCAGAACTAATGGGTTAAAGCTACAGGGAAGTAGACAAGGTTATATGCCAAGAGGAATTTTCTGACTGTTTGGTCTGTTAGTCAGTGAAACAAACTGTCACATAAAACAGAGTACTTCACTTTAAACAGAACTTGAAGGGTCATCAGAGATCTAGTGAATCTTGCATTGGGCAAAGAGATGGCCTAGATCAGGGGTCTTCAAACTTGACTTGTGGACCAACTCCCAGAATTCCTCCTCCAGTCATGTTAGCTCAGGAATTCTGAGAGTTGAAGTACACAAGTCTTAAACTTGCCAAGTTTGAAGACCCTTGGCCTAGATTATCTCTAAGGTCCCTTCTAATTTTATGATCTATGTCAAATAAAACAGGCATTGTTGAACGCTTCCTTTGTATCATACGTTACAATAATTTACAAATTCAATGGGTTTCTTTTGCCATACTTTGTAATATGCTACACCACAGTATAGTGATCAAATTACTGGACTAAAATATAATAAGGAACCACTTCACATTTGCAATGAAAACCCACTGAGTGAATTTGGACCAGTCAGTTTCTCTCAATAAATCCAACTTATGTCTATGGAGATTCTCAGGCAACAGGACTTTCTAGTTTTTCTTTAAAAATGTTTCACTTCTCATCCAAGAAGCATCTTCAGAGGTGAAGAAGCTTCTTGGATAAGAAGCGAAACGTCTTCAAAGAAAAACCAGGAAGCCCAGTTGTCTCTGAAAAAGAACCTTTGGGAAGCCCAACTTATCTTTCAGGAAAAAAAACTGGAGAAAGGAAAGCTCCTTCTTAAGTCCAGAAAATGGATTTATGAATTGACTTTAAAGGGCAGTGCACGGAATTAAAACAATCATAGCCATTTCAATACTTATTTTGATCCCATCTTCAACTGCACCTCTAGAAATCTGCTATAAAAAGCAATTTGGTTGTCCCAAAGGTGCTTTTTTCCAAAGGCAAGTGGACATTGTTTTTCCTTGAAGACATTCGCTTCTGATCCAAGAGGCTTCTTCAGTTCAGAACTGAAGAAGGAATGAGAAGCAAAGGAAAAACAACGTCCACCTTTGGGAGACTAATACTGTAGCATTTCACAGATTAAGTTTAATGCATCTCTTATATCATTATAAGAGAATAACAATGTGGATTCACAGCACTAATATGTAAAAATGAAATAATTATTTGTATTGATGTATGTTTGATTCAGACATCTCATGTTGGCTTAAGTATAGTTTGTTGAATAAATTACAAACAGTTAAGTTTACACAATATTCTAGAAACTAAACCATGTGTATTATTAATATTACTATCAGTATATTTATTATTTCATTTTTTTTCTTCTGTAAAATGAAATGCCCGGACAGCACACTGTACTCAATATATATATATATAAATAAAAAAAACTTGACTGAAAAAAAGAAACCAAACAAATATGTGGAAATAAACATCTGTAATGTGCATAGTCTAAACACTGAGTTGCCACAGTGCCAGCTACTGTTCCATGGCTGAACTTTGTCCATAATCAAATATGGGCATAATTAACTCTCATTTAGATAATTAATTATTAGCTCTGACATAAGCAGTATTTATAGAACATACCTAATGGAAACCCAATACACTCAGATATGCTCTATTTGTTTTGGCATTTAGTACTTTTATTGGCATGCTAACTAACAAATCCATAAATATTTATGAGCTATTGGCATCTATTTTAGAGGATTCATACTGATAAAAATCCATCTTCCCTCAGACTTTGAACCTATGCTACATACATTCATAAACTGCATTTTTGATCATGTTAAAACAGAAAAATATAGAAACCTGAAGGCAGAAAAAGATTCAATGGCTGATCAAACCTGCCCTTCAGTTTTTGTTCTGTTTCTGTTTAATTGTTATTAATTGTTATTTTTATTTTTTTTATTTTTTAAATTTTTGTTAGATGGTAGACCAATGTTTATCCCAATCATCTTTAAACTCAGTTACTGGCCCACTACTGGAAGTTGGTTTTAAGCTTCCACTACTTTTTCTGTGAAGCAATACTGATATTATGTTATTAGCAGAGAATTAATTTTATCTCTCTTCAAGCTGCCTAGTAGAAAAAAGATTCCTTTCCTGATAAAAATCTATGCTACTAAATTTCCTTATACTGCAACACAAATAAAGTCTCAGATAACTTATATTCAATCAGTTTTAGACAGGGATGGGATCCGACTGGTGTAACTACCAGTCGTGTGTATATCGTCATCATCTAGCTACCTGGACAGCTGAGCAGCGCTGCTTGCAGGTGCACAGCAGTTGAAAAAGCACTTTTTTCCTGCTTTTTCAACCGCAGCTGTTTTGCACAAATCAGCTGCAGTTGAAAAAGCAGGAAATAACAGTCAGGTAAGAGCCTGGGAGGGTGGGCCAAAACATCAGCAGACATAGAACCAGTTCTATGTATGCTCTCTGTCTGCTGCTCTTCAGAGCTACCGGTTCTACAGAGGTGGACAAAACCGATAGAATCCCACCCCTGCTTTTAGATCATAATCAAGATAAGGAATGAGAGAGTAAAGCAATTTCTCCCTCATCTCAGCCTTCTCTAAATTTTATGTTGTTAATTGGTTACTGACCACAATCAGTTATTTATTCAGGCAGATTAGTTCAGCCTAACGCTTTCTAAAGCTAAGGCAGGTGTTAATTTCATATAGTATGTTTCAAGGGAAACTCATTTGCTAGGACTCTTGAGATTTTAGTTTTATTGCACAAATTTGATCTTCTTCCATTAAGCTTTGCTTCCTTCCCTAGGAAATTGTACAGGTGAAACTCAAAAAATTAGAATATTGTGCAAAAGTTCATTTATTTCAGTAATGCAACTTAAAAGGTGAAACTCATATATGAGATAGACTCATTACATGCAAAGCAAGATAGTTCAAGCTGTGATTTGTCATAATTGTGATGATTATGGCTTACAGCTCATGAAAACCCCAAATCCACAATCTCAGGAAATTAGAATATTACATGCAATCAATAAAACAAGGATTGTACATAGAACAATATTGGACCTCTGAAAAGTATAAGCATGCATATGTACACAGTACTTGATGTGGGCCCCTTTTGCAGCAATTACTGCCTCAATGCGGCGTGGCATGGAAGCAATCAGCCTGTGGCACTGCTGAGGTGTTATGGAAGACCAGGATTCTTCAATAGCGGCCTTCAGCTCTTCTGCATTGTTAGGTCTCATGTCTCTCATCTTTCTCCTGGCAATGCCCCATAGATTCTCTATGGGGTTCAGGTCAGGTGAGTTTGCTGGCCAATCAAGCACAGTAATCCCACGGTCATTGAACCAGTTTTTGGTGCTTTTGGCAGTGTGGGCAGGTGCCAAGTCCTGCTGGAAAATGAAGTCAGCATTCCCATAAAGCTCGTCTGAGGAAGGAAGCATGCAGTGCTCCAAAAATCTCCTGGTAGACGGCTGCATTGACCCTGGACTTAATGAAGCACATTGGACCAACACCAGCACATGACATGGCTCCCCAAATCAACGCAGACTGTGGAAACTTCACACTGGACTTCAAGCATCTTGCAGTGTGTGCCTCTCCATTCTTCCTCCAGACTCTGGGTCCTTGGTTTCCAAATGAGATGCAAAAGTTGCTCTCATCAGAAAAAAGGACTTTGGACCACTGAGCAACAGACAAGCTTGTGTTTCTTTAGCCCAGGTAAGATGCTGCTGACATTGTTTGTTGTTCAGGAGCGGCTTTGACAAGAGGAATACGACATTTGAAGCCCATATCCAGGATCTCTGTGTGTGTGGTGGCTCTTGATGCACTGACTCCAGCCTCAGTCCACTCCTTGTGAAAGTCCCCAATACTTTTGAATGTCCTTTTCCTGACAATCCTCTCCAGGCTGCGGTCATCCCTGCTGCTTGTGCACCTTTTTCTTCCACACTTTTCCCTTCCACATAACTTTCTATTAATGTGCTTTGATACAGCACTTTGGGAACATCCAACTTCTTTTGCAATCACCTTTTGAGGCTTTCCCTCCTTATGGGAGGGTGTCAATTATAGTTTTCTGTACAACTGTCAGGTCAGCAGTCTTTCCCATGACTGTGATTCCTACTGAACCAGACTGAGAGACCATTTAAAGGCTCAGGAACCCTTTGCAGGTGTTATGGCTTAATTAGATGATTAGAGTGGGATACTTTGAGCCTAGAATATGGAACCTTTTCACAATATTCTAATTTTCTGAGATTGTGGATTTGGGGTTTTCATGAGCTGTAAACCATAATCATCTCAATTATGACAAATCACGGCTTGAACTATTTTGCTTTGCGTGTAATGAGTCTATCTCATATATTAGGTTCACCTTTTAAGTTGCATTACTGAAATAAATGGACTTTTGCACGATATTCTAATTTTTTGAGTTTCACCGGTATATCATATCTCATATTGTATTAAACCTAAAGGATGATTTATTTAATAACCCATAGATAAATAGCAGTTTATTGAGTGACATAAACCCAATCACAAAAATTTGCAACTCAAAATTTTTCCATACTGGTTATTAAAATATATGAACAACTATATGCTTTGATAAGGAAGGATAAACTTGATATTTATGTTGAAGGAAAGACAGAGTATGAGTTGATTTGAGCTGATTATTATGCAGCCAATAATAATCTTTCTCATTACCTTGTCTGAATATCATTATTTGTTTGCTAATACAAAAATAATTATTTAGAAATCTATCGGGTCAAAATACTATTCTGCCTCTTGAAAAGGGGGGAGGGAACATTGCAGGACTGTTCCATAGGTACGGATTGTTGTTTGCATCATGGAGACCCAGTCCTCCCTCCTTATTCACTATGAACAATGCATAAGGAAGAAGGTAGGCATAAACATCTTTTCTGACTTGCCTAATTTCTGCTCTCTTTTTTTACTTCCTTTGTCATAATGCCAGAATTAAAGAGTGGGAAGGGAGGACAGGAAGTCAAGTAGCTTTCTAGCTGGAGCACTCATTCCCTTATTTTTCATAGACGCTCTAGTACACAGGTGTCAAACTCGTGTTGTCACGGCATCACATGACGTATTGGGACTTTCCCCCCCTTTGCTAAATCAGGAGGAGGTGGGGCCAGCATATGACGCATCCAGTCTGCGGGCCGCAAGTTTGACACCCCTGCTCTAGTAAGACAACAGAATTGCCTCTTCCAGTTCTATGTGAAGAGATAGTCATTCTTTGTTTCATCTTTTCTTTCAAACAAGCTCTTTCCTCAAAAAAGAAAGCAGTAGTATCATTAGGAACATTTTCTCAAATATTCATTATCATTACATTAAGTTCACCTTGTTTGTATATGATTTTAAGGGGGGGTGGAAGCAGGTTTCAAATACTCTTTATACTGTTTGACATACAGTTTTTGCTTTTCTCTATCCTCCCTCATTTTTTTGCTATTAAGAACTTCAAGGATTTATAGATTTCAGCTTAATTGTGGGTTTGCTGATGCTTTGATTTGGCTCACAATAGATCTTGCACCTGAATAACCTGATACCAAGTAAAAGAAAAAGACAGATTTTTCAACAGCTAAGTAAACTACCTAGAGTCCAAATGCACCAAAAAAATAAATAAATGGAATACCTAGTTTTGGATTTGGCCAAGTATGGAAACAACTCCTCCCAGCCCACAAAACTCTGTATTTATTTAAAGGCAACCTTCAACTTGAAATCTGAAATTTTGAATACCTGGAGCAAATTTGACTCCGAACCACCAAGTGAATGGCATGATTGAATGATGAAAGACATGTAAGAATGTCACCTGGGCATTCTTTTTTCGAAGGACAAAGAAGATCTGAAATGAATCATATTTAAAATGAGCAATGTGAATAGAAAGGTCAGTAGAACATATTTAAAAGTTTGTTATCTAATTTACATTTTACAGATGAAAATAAATTACAAACATTAGCATACCTGCAAAAATCAAAGTAATTTGTTCAAAAATAAAAGAAGCTGATTTTGACCAAGTCAGGCTATTGGTCCCTCTAACAAGTATTGTCTCCTCTTTATCATAATTTTCTACAATATCTGGCAGAGGTCATTCCCAGCACTAGCTATTAAAAACCTACAATTTTGTTGATTCTACAGCATCTAGAATCCACGCCGCCTCCAGTCAGCTGTAAAGGCTAGTGCTACTGGGAATTATGGCCATTCACATGCTGAACCATACAGTATATTCTGTCCACCATGGAAATCATATCCCCTACAATAGATCCACGGCCCCACCTAAAAATGCTTGAAATAGTGCATGTGAATCATAAATCTATGATATAGAACTCCAGTTCAAAACAACTTTGTAAGTCTGGGTAACTGGCTTGGGAAATAAAATTGGAAAGATTGTTTCACATTATCACAGAACCAAAGGATCTTCTAGAAGTCTTTGGATCTCTCTTTTATATTGTATTCTTTCTTTAGGAAACCCCAAGGCCTACAATAGGCTGGTAATATTTTTCTCTCCAAGAACGGAGGGAAAGAGCATCAATGAATTTCAGAGCACCTAGACAAAATGCACACACAAACAGGGAGAGAGAGAGAGAGAGGGAGGGAGGGAGAGAGCGCGAGACAGAAGTTCAGATTTCATCCTTTTGTGTCTTACTAAAGAGATTGTCTTTTCATATGATTGTTCTATATTGTTTCAGGTTATGCTCTATCAATAACTGAAATATTTTTCAATGCATATTTTCTACAAACTTTTATGTTCTATTTCAGAAATTATTCTGTCAACTTCTTGGGTTTTAGTTCAGGGCTCACACACAGACTTTGATTGCACAATTTGTTTCTTCCCGACTCTAATATTAGATACAAGACTTAGATTGGGTGTCAGCAACCCACAGCTCCGGAGCTGCATGCGGCTCCTTGGGCCCTCTGCTGTGGCTCCCTGTCCCATCACTGGCTGGCCCCACCCCTCTCCCTCCTCTTCCTCGCCTGGCCTGAGAAGGCAAGGGCGATGGCAGGGGATGGAGAAGCAGCCAGGGCTGATTCTCTGGCGTCTCACTCTTGTTGGAGTTTCTTCCAGCTCTTGTTGGTGCTTGGGGCTGGTGGGGTGGGAATAGGGAGACAACAGGGGAACAGGCCCACAGAGCCCAGCTGCAGCTTTAAGCATCTCAGGACAGTGGGTCAGGCTCAGAGAAAGCCAAAGCACCAAAGATGCTTGCCCATCAGCTGGTTCCTCATCCCGTGTCTCTGTGTGTGTTTATCTCTCTCTTGTGCACTCTGTCTCTGCGTCTCTTCTCATTCTCTCAAAAAGCCAAGGCTGGGCCAAGCCAGAGACCTCTCCTCAGGGCTCTTTGCTACTCCTTTTCTTTTTTCTTTCTGGAAATCCAGGCTGGCTGAGGAACGAACAGGAACCATGGCAGAGGCTTCCCTTCGGACGACCCTCCTCCTCCTCAACTCCTTCTCCTCTCGCAACCCGGCCCTGCCACAGCACTGCCAAGCCCACTTGCAAACTCCGCTGAGCGTGGCTCCAATCGTTTTGCTCGTGCATCCCTCCGCAGATGCAAGTGCTGCCTGCTCTGCTCTCGCCAGGTGGAGGCAGGGCTCTGCCCTGCTGCCTCCCAGCTGGAGTGGTACATTTGTTTGCTTGCTGGCTGCCTCCAAGGTGGGAGCTGCGCTCAGGCTTCCTGGGTCCCCACCACGGGGGGAGAGAGGGAGAGAAAAGGGGGGTCTCTCCCTGATAGGATCCGGTTGGAGTTGTCTTATTTTGCATAGATCTCCAACACTTGGCTTTTCCTGCCAGCCTCCACTCCCCCTCCACAGCCCAAGTGGTTGGATTCACACAACACGTGAAGCTGGGAAGGAGACCACAGATGGCTGAATGGATGGATTCATGGATAGATGAGGAGATAGATAGGTAGATGGATTCAGAGATGGATAGATAGAGGGAGGGAGGGAAGGATGCAGGATAGATGGATGCAGAGATGAAGGGATGGATGGGGGGATAGATAGAGGGATGGGTGGAGGGAAAGATAGATGGAGAGATGCAGGGATATATAGAAGGACAGATAGATAGAGGGAGGGGTGAATGGATGGAGGGATAGATTGGGGATAGATGAATAGAGATGGAGGGAGGGGTGGATGGATGAATTGATGGATGGATGGTGAGATAGATAGGTAGATAGAGGGATAGATAGATGGAGGGATGGGAGGAATGCAGGGATGGATAGATGAAGTGAGGGAGGGAGGGATTCAGGGATGGAGGGGTAGATAGATAGGGAGGAAGGGGGATGGAGAGAGAGAGAGAGAGAGAGGGATAGATGGTGGGAGGGAGGGATAGGTGGATTCAGAGCACTTTTAGAGGTATTAAGAATGCAGGTCCCAGAAATCGCAGCCAGCATAGTTTGGAATTCTGAAACTTGAGTCCAAGGATATCTGAAGAGCTAAGTTTGAAGACTGGACTGAACTTTCTATCAATTAAATCTACAGATATGGTTAAAGCACATCATCATTATTATGAATAAGTAATGAGCAGATCTTGACATAGTCGTTCTCAGTGAGAGACGGAAAGTAAGAAACTAAGCTGTCTGATTTTCCATACCAATTAGTCTATAATATCCAGAAAGTTTTCACCCATTCAGTAGAATCAACCTAACGTTTCTTCCAATGATGACAATACTCAATATTTAAAGAAATGCCTGAAATATATCATATTGTTTATAAATCAGTCTTCTATTATGTACACAGACCAGAATATATTTATTAAACTATATAATCATACTCACAGTGTCTAGCAACTCAATGAATTTGGAAAAATAATACAACCAGCAGACACGAACCATCTATAAACAGCAAAAACATTGAGCATTCAATATTGTATGAAAATGCTCCATTTTATTAAGCATGATAAACGTTTTAATACACATAGCGTTAAACTAACATTCGACACTTTTGTAGGAAAACTTAACTATCCCTATATGATTATTTCTGAGGCAGAAGTAAGTAGACTCTAGTGAAGCCTCTAAAACAGCGGTCTCCAACCTTTCTGGCTTTGCAGACTGGCCTGGGCAGGGGGAGAGGGATGAGTCCATGCAAGCAGTAGGCACATGCACATAAATGGAGCTGCACACATGCGCTCACCAGCCCGCAAGTGGACCTGCATGCCCATGTCCGCCACTTCCATGGTCTGGTTCTGAACGGCTCGTGGCCTGGTAGTAGCCTGCAGCCTGGCGGGTTGGAGACCTTTGATCTAAAAGAAAAACACAGCTACATAATTGATGGACTGATAATGTGCCATCAAGTCATTTTTTTGCTCCAACAATCATGAAGTTACATAAACAGGATTTGTTTAATTTTTTTTAGAAATTTCCATAAGCCTAAATAAAAGTCACCTCTTCCTTTATATTAAATTGAATAGACTTCTAACTGGTCTGGTCCTATTTCATGGGTTTTACAAACTCAGTCCCTTGGAACACTTTTGGATGAGAAATACAGCAGAAAGACCAGAGACAGCCCTAATTTGGATTACAACAGTATCATTACAATACTCACTCTGAGAGCCTTAGGTGACCTGGAATAGTCAACTATATCACAACGAAATGTGTAGCCTGTAGCCCAGCCAGACATGAGGAACTAGAAGAAAAGAATTTAATGTAATATTTAGTTTTTACAAATCATTGGGTTGCATAAATAATATTATAAAAGTTTCAAGGAAGTGCTTTTTATGTATAGATGAACTTTATTTTTAACTGAATAAACTATAAATGGCTGACTTCATACAATCCATTAATGTAAAAACAAATCTTATTATAGTTTAGTGTGACATGTACACTCAGCCTGAATTGCATGTATAAAAGCAAGCTGATTTTCTTCCAAACAATGCCTTCAAATGGGTAAAATTTAATTCTCAAATGGATAAGAAGTAAAATGTGTTCAAGGGAAAACAAAGTCCAGTTGTCTTTTGAAAAAGCACCTTAGGAACTACGAGGGGACATATGTAATTTGAAACAAGGAAATTTTTATTTAAGTTATGTCCCATAATATTTTTCCCAAAAATATTTTGGCCTAGAATATCAAAGACCCAAGTTTGCTTAGTCTTTATAAGCAATGGGTATTCCAGAGTTTGTATAGCATTATCACTTTAATGTGATCAAGACATAAATAATTAAATATATGACTGCATTACAATCCTATAAATTGCATTTAATTATATTTTTTATTCAGGTAGAAATTAATTTTCTTTTTTGTTCCACTCCCGGCTTATTTCTTTTTGGAGTAGTCCCTAGCTTGTTGTACCCAAAGCTATTCACAACACCGATTATAAGATTGTGATAAAAGAAAAGAGTAGACAATACTCATTTTATAAGCCTTGATCATATCTCATGGAGATTAAGCCAAGAAGTTCAAACCATACTGAGAAACTAAAATGTAGTCCTTGATTTCAAAAGTATTTCTGTATACCTAAGTTACATTTCTCTTCACATCACAAAATCATTAATATTTCGGGGGAATCTTTTGTACCTCTCTATTAGAACAAATTAGCAATCTTCTACTTACCTCATATGTCATATAAATTGAAAGAGCCACTATGCCAAAGTTATAAAAAAACATTATTTGCCTCAAATCAAAAGGCTTTCTATTCTCCATGATTTTTGGTCCTAGATTAGTGACAATATATATATAACTTGCAATAATAAATGTTTGTGGAAAAGGTGAAGACATGAGTAGGTAGCCATCAACTCGTGGATCTGGAAAAGAGATATTAAAATGTATTTTAATATTTATAGATTTTTGACTTAAATAACAAGCATATTCTTTAACCTAAATGATTGCCTACCTTGAACAGGCTGTTTACTTGTTCAACAGCACAGTTTTTTTTATCTTAAGCTTCTTGTTTGCTTTATATAAAAGTTTCACATATACATTACACAAAGGCTTCTCATTTAGCCAAAGCTAAAACCATAACTGTTAACATTATTAAAATATTTATATGAATGTACAAATTGCCTATATTCACGAGATTAAAACTAGAAGAAACAGTGGTTAAATATTTTTCCTCTGTCATAAATGTATTCTATTAATTTAGCAATATTTGCTACCTCATGTAGATCCTTAAGATCTAGGTAAAAGTTCATCTCTATCTAATCAATAGTTTTCAATACAAAAATGAATTCATAGAGTTCATGATATTCTTTGAGCTTAGAGGTTTGCTTGCAGACATTGCACTACCCAACTAGATAACATTATCAGCACATTAAGAATTCAATAGTTCAAATCTAAGCTACATGTATTCTCTTTTATTGAAAAAACTGATTCATCCACCGTGTTTCTCATAAAATAAGGCCGGGCCTTATTTTTTTTTTGACCCCCCAAAAAACAGCTAGGCCGTCTTTTCGGGGGTGACTTAATTTCATCCCTCACCTAGAGCGGCCCATACGCATGTACCTCTCCACGAGGCTGTTTCTATCGGCCAACGAAAGCTCCCTGAAGGCAGAGTCCCCAGCTGCTTCGGGGTGAGGCATGGCTGCCCATGTACGCTCACCATTAGGCAGTGTCTTTCAGGCGATGGAAGCTCCCCAAGGGTGGTCACCAGCCACTTTGATCAGCCGGTAGAAGCAGCCTCACGGCGAGGGGAGTGTGTGTGCGTGCTCACCCCGAGGCCACTTCTACCGGCTGATGACTGCCCTTGGGGAGCTTCCATTGCCCAAAAGACTCTACCTAATGGCAAGGGGACATGGGCAGCCACGCCTCGCCCCGAAGCAGCTGGGGACTCTGCCTTCAAGGGAGCTTTCGTCGGCCGATAGAAGCAGCCTCGCGGCAAGGGGAGTGTGCGTGTCCGCTCACCCCTAGGCAGCTTCTACCGGCTGATCGAAGTGGCTGGTGATTGCCCTTGGGGAGCTTCCATCGCCTGAAAGACACTGCCTAATGGCGAGGGGACACGGGCAGCCATGCCTCACCCCAAAGCGGCTAGGGACTCTGCCTTCAGGGAGCTTCTATTGGCTGATGTTCTATCGGTAGATCGGGGTATTCTAGCCTAGGCTACCTGCAGGGCACTACTAAAGGCAAGTTTTCTTACCACCCCCGCCCTTCCCCCCCATTTCTCTTCATCTCGTGTAGTTCTAACGAACGATGTGAGAAATGGTGGGGAAACGCATGGATTAAATAGGCCTAAATTTTGGGGGTGGGGCTTAATTTCACCTCATGCCTAGAAATCATGCTGGGCCTTCCTATTGGTGGAGGCCATATTGTTGGAGAAACACGGTATGTTGTCAATGTATGAGGTGTTCTAGCATAGGTTACCAACAGTTAAAATGCAGATAATTTCACTTCTGTTTAATAGATCTGGAATGATATTCAAATAAAACATGGCTTTTATGTCTCCATTTATATCATGGTAAATTTTCATCAGTTGTCATGGTAAATTTTCATCAATTGTGGAATATCTTCTGATAATTTTCTTTGATATAAAAGATAGCCAGCCAGAGAAAAAATGAATTTAAGGGTAAAAAAGAACAATACTCGACATGTTGAAAAAGAGGTCAATGTTTGTCATGGAGGCATGTTGGGTAAAAAGGAATATCCCAACGTTTCCCCAGCTGAATCTCTCCCAATATGTTGGATTTCAAATCCCAGAATTCCTAGTCAATATGGCTTTAATCTATTGAAGATTAAACTAAAGAACATCAGGCAGATAGAAATGAAATCATGGCAGATAGTTATATTTTCAACTTATCTGTCACAATTGTGGCAATACAATGAAAACCTTGGAAAGAAATACTGAATCTTCCCACCATGTATGCTGACCAATGTCCATAAAGAAATATTTTAAGAAAATATTAACTTAAACAGACTATGGGATTAAATACTATTAAATACTATTAAATACTATTTAATACTATAAATACTATTTGTTAACAAAAGGCATTATAAATAAATATGGGGGTGGGGGATGACCAGGTCAAGGACAAGAAAATCCTAATCACAGAAACCATTGGAATTTTAACTAGTTTCACACATCACACACAATTATTTTATGTCTTAGCCCAACATGTAAATTCAGCCAGTGTCAAATGGAAGAAAAGTTGTTAAGATAAAAACATCAGAAAAGATGAAGACATTGTAGATAGTATTTAATAAAAAGAAAGTTGACTGGATTTGGGTGGTTCCGCGGGTTTTCTCTTTTCTAGTTTTCTTATCTAAAGCATATTTTCAATAACTGTAGAAATAAATTATGTTTTCATTCCTCCTTCTAATGCTATGATTCTCATCACACTTTAATATCTGCTACATTAAACCTATATATAATATTTCAATCTTTCTGAATCCAAATGTCTTTTATCCTGAATTCTGAAACCTAAAATCACTACCCCATCCTTCAACTCTCTTTGGCTGTTGGCCAAGGTACTCCTCATTCTGAAGCCATCTAAACCTTATTCCAAACATGGCTAGTACTGTTGAGAAAGCAATTGATTCATCCTAATGGGAATTCAGAAAAAGTTTCCACAAATGTTGCTCCATGTTTTAAATTGACAAAGACAAAGAAAATTTTTCCTATACAGAGTGTTCCTTCTATAAAGCCTATTATATCAGAACACTTTTCTCTTTGAAGTTTTATGTTTTAATGACAAAAAGCCATTGATGAGCAGGAACATTTAGTTCTGTATTGTGACGCTATTTCAGAAAATAAAAATTGCCATGTGTTCTCAATATGTAGATTAGCTTCTTTATTTCAGTTCTTTCACAAGGTTTCATAAGCTATTGAGGGCCACTTGTTATTTTGATTCCTACCTTCCCAAATGCACCAATAGTTATCAATTCAGTGGCTAAAAACTGATTCATGGAAGAATGTGAATAAGTACTAAAACAATAGCAGTGCAATATTTAGTTTATGCATGCTTTTAAAAATTAAGGCAATAAAGGAATATCAGAATGCAATCATTATCATTATTTTATTTGCTAAAACATGTAAACTCCCATACTTCCAAAAACAAAACTATTTATATATTTTGGATATAAAAATTGCCTGTTCCACTGTGTTCATCTTTCTCATTTTCTGAATGAATGTTTAGTAGTGGGGCATGAGACTTATTAGAAAATGCCAGGGTTAGATTCAGCATATTGATGTGGCTCCTTAAAGGATACTACTGGTTGATAGTGAGAAATGAGAAAGAAGTCAACACCTTACATTGCCTTATCTTATTCACTGGGAATAAGAGTGGGAGTTCTGGTGGCACAGTGGTTAGAATACACAATTGCAGGCTAACTATATCCACATCCAGAAGTTCAATCCTGACTGGCTGAAGGTTGATTTAGCCTTCCATCCTTCTGTGGTTGGTAAAATGAGGAACCAGATTGCTGACTCTGTAAACCACCCAGAGAGTGCTGTAAAGCACTACGGGGAGGTATATAAGTCTACAGATGAAACTCAAAAAATTAGAATATCCTTGACTTCCTGTCCTCCCTTCCCACTCTTTAATTCTGGCATTATGACAAAGGAAGTAAAAAAAGAGAGCAGAAATTAGGCAAGTCAGAAAAGATGTTTATGCCTACCTTCTTCCTTATGCATTGTTCATAGTGAATAAGGAGGGAGGACTGGGTCTCCATGATGCAAACAACAATCCGTACCTATGGAACAGTCCTGCAATGTTCCCTCCCCCCTTTTCAAGAGGCAGAATAGTATTATGACCCGATAGATTTCTAAATAATTATTTTTGTATTAGCAAACAAATAATGATATTCAGACAAGGTAATGAGAAAGATTATTATTGGCTGCATAATAATCAGCTCAAATCAACTCATACTCTGTCTTTCCTTCAACATAAATATCAAGTTTATCCTTCCTTATCAAAGCATATAGTTGTTCATATATTTTAATAACCAGTATGGAAAAATTTTGAGTTGCAAATTTTTGTGATTGGGTTTATGTCATTCAATAAACTGCTATTAATCTATGGGTTATTAAATAAATCATCCTTTAGGTTTAATACAATATGAGATATGATATACCGGTGAAACTCAAAAAATTAGAATATCATGCAAAAGTCAATTTATTTCAGTAATGCAACTTAAAAGGTGAACCTAATATATGAGATAGACTCATTACACGCAAAGCAAAATAGTTCAAGCTGTAATTTGTCATAATTGAGATGATTATGGTTTACAGCTCATGAAAACCCCAAATCCACAATCTCAGAAAATTAGAATATTGTGAAAAGGTTCCATATTCTAGGCTCAAAGTGTCCCACTCTAATCATCTAATTAAGCCATAACACCTGCAAAGGGTTCCTGAGCCTTTAAATGGTCTCTCAGTCTGGTTCAGTAGGAATCACAGTCATGGGAAAGACTGCTGACCTGACAGTTGTACAGAAAACTATCATTGACCCCCCTCCCATAAGGAGGGAAAGCCTCAAAAGGTGATTGCAGAAGAAGTTGGATGTTCCCAAAGTGCTGTATCAAAGCACATTAATAAAAAGTTATGTGGAAGGGGAAAGTGTAGAAGAAAAAGGTGCACAAGCAGCAGGGATGACCGCAGCCTGGAGAGGATTGTCAGGAAAAGGACATTCAAAAGTGTTGGGGACTTTCACAAGGAGTGGACTGAGGCTAGAGTCATCAAGAGCCACCACACACACACAGATCCTGGATATGGCCTTCAAATGTCGTATTCCTCTTGTCAAGCCACTCCTGAACAACAAACAACGTCAGCAGCGTCTTACCTGGGCTAAAAAAACACAAACTTGTCTGTTGCTCAGTGGTCCAAAGTCCTTTTTTCTGATGAGAGCAACTTTTGCATCTCATTTGGAAACCAAGGACCCAGAGTCTGGAGGAAGAATGGAGAGGCACACACTGAAAGATGCTTGAAATCCAGTATGAAGTTTCCACAGTCTGTGTTGATTTGGGGAGCCATGTCATGTGCTGGTGTTGGTCCAATGTGCTTCATTAAGTCCAGGGTCAGCGCAGCAGTCTACCAGGAGATTTTGGAGCACTTCATGCTTCCTTCCGCAGACGAGCTTTATGGGGATGCTGACTTCATTTTCCAGCAGGACTTGGCACCTGCCCACACTGCCAAAAGCACCAAAACCTGGTTCAATGACTGTGGGATTACTGTGCTTGATTGGCCAGCAAACTCGCCTGACCTGAACCCCATAGAGAATCTATGGGGCATTGCCAGGAGAAAGATGAGAGACATGAGACCGAACAATGCAAAAGAGCTGAAGGCTGCTATTGAAGCATCCTGGTCTTCCATAACACCTCAGCAGTGCCACAGGCTGATTGCTTCCATGCCACGCCGCATTGAGGCAGTAATTGCTGCAAAAGGGGCCCACACCAAGTACTGAGTACATATGCATGCTTATACTTTTCAGAGGTCCGATATTGTTCTATGTACAATCCTTGTTTTATTGATTGCATGTAATATTCTAATTTTCTGAGATTGTGGATTTGGGGTTTTCATGAGCTGTAAGCCATAATCATCACAATTATGACAAATCACGGCTTGAACTATCTTGCTTTGCATGTAATGAGTCTATCTCATATATTAGTTTTACCTTTTAAGTTGCATTACTGAAATAAATGAACTTTTGCACGATATTCTAATTTTTCGAGTTTCACCTGTAAATGCTATTGTTATAACATGCTAGTTAGATCATTTTAACATCCTTACATTAATTATTCTTGCATTTTCAGCTTAATGCCATAGCACAACTCTTAACTAAAATCTTTTAAAAATATATAAGTTCCATTTCCCATTTCTCAAAAACAATGTTAAAATATATACTGAAGTAGCATCTTTTAAAAAAATTACACTATGTGCAAATAGAATATGCTAAAAATGAAGAAATTTGTGAAGAACTAAGTTTAACTAGTCTCACAGTCTTCATGTTTCCATAAAAACATCTTAAAGTATTATTTATGCATAAGTTGTTATATGCTTAAATTATAATGAGATACATTACACAATTAAGGGAATGTTATCAAGAACAGGACATACCGGCATCTTTAATCCAATCATCATAAATCAGTACAGCCTTCCCAGTTAAATTATTAAATGCCATTTTCACAGAATTGCATAGGATTCAGGATTCTTCCTGAAGGCAAGTAGGATAGTGTATGTTATGAAATCTGTAAGAAAAAAAAGGAATGGTAGTCTTTTCAGAATTTAGAAAACCAAGTAGATGATTGTTATGGATTTACAATATTTGCATAATATCATTTTCTGCTTTAAAGTAGTTTATTGCCCATGTGTGATGACCCAGGGTGAGCTACAAAAGGAACAAAGCCCCCAAAACAGGTGAAGTCCCTTTAATTCCTTCAACTTGGCTTCAAAGGTACAAATATCATTGACTGGAGAAAAAACTCCCCCACAAACAGTTGCAAAAAGGAAGAACTTCTGTTCAAACTCAAAATACATATAAATTATAAACAGAAAAAAACAAACACAAACCACACTTAAGAATTAATGAGACAAGGCAGGATAAGGGCTTGAAGATGTCTACAGATATTGAAATACACACACTGGGAAGGACGCCAGAACTCAGCTAAGAACTGACAGACTAGAAATATTTTCATGCTTTGCTTCCAGCACTGGCCCATGCGCAGTTTGTCCTTTTAAACAGTCCTCAACGCTGCAGCCCATGAAGAGGATCAAGGCCCTTTCCTCCCCCGTAGACCACGCCATTCACGTTTCTCCCTTATTTGCTCCTCCCTGCCTGCCCTAAGATGAAGAGGGGATGGACCTGGGTCTTCCTCTGAATGCCCAGCCGGCCTGTGCCCTTCCCCAGTTTCCCCCACAACCTCCAGAGCCACACTCCCACTCCCTGTCAGCTGCTCCTCTACCTGGGAGTTAGATTCTAACAGGGGCATGACACCATGTAAATAATAGTCACATTATGTTATGTCCTTATGCACCCATGTAAGTAATGTAGTCATGTTATGTTCTGTCCTTATGCACTTAGAAACACAACTCTAAGAATCATTTTCCACAAATAAGCCTTAAGTAGTGACCAGAACCAAAATGAAGATCAACTTCATGACTGTAACTAAAGCAAAGAACAATTTGAATATTCAAATAATACTATCAATAGTGCTACAACTACAATACACTGAAAACCATTTCTATATTTATCGAACTTGATTTTCCCATTTTTCTCTGCTGAAGTTATGAAGATATTGGGCAACAAAGATATGAAAATTTAAACACTGTTTTTCTTATTTATATTTATTCTTTATTTTTCTTATTTATTTTATATTTACTTATAAACAGTAAAAAAATTCATTTTGCTCAGGAACATAACTATGATTAAAATTGAAAACTCTCGTAATATGTTTATTTACAGCATGAAATTGATATACCACCTCAATCCTACTTAACTATGCACTCTACAATATATTATACTGATACAATATTAAATATTATAGTATTAACATATATTAAAAGACAATAGCAATTATGCGATAATGCATAAAAATATGACCAAGTTAATACTTGTCATATTGCAATTTAGTAAACGCTAAGTTTTCATATTGCTATGATAAGGAACAAGAAACTTGCTCCTTTTATTTGTAAATCTTTTAAAATACCATACTTTATACCTTTACTTAAACTACCACTGTTGGAAAAAGAATTCTCCAAAAATTAAAGATTTTTCACTATTTGCCAGCAGTCCACATAACTTGCTATACAACTGCCATTCAGTGTACATGCCCTCCTAGTACGACAGTGTATGTGTTTCATCTCATCTCGCATCATTCATTATATATTCTACTGCAATCATTTGGCCTTTCAGTAGTTCACAATAACAAAAAATACAGCAATAACATAATGCTCACTAAAGCATCAATGATAAACTAAAATCAACACTACTGTAACAAATAATTAAAACTCACAGCCCAATGGCACATGCTTATTTATCACAAGCTCTCCACAATAGTTGTTTTTCATATTTTGCAGAAAACCAAAAAAAGGGACAAAACTAATTTCTAGAAGGAATCTTTTCTAGAAGAAAGGTACAAGACACAACAAGACAATGGTTGCAAACCTCAGCATGTTTCACCACACTGAAACCATGGACTAGTAGCTGTTTCTTCTGGGATACTTAAATTGGACTGATTCTGACTGAAGAAAATTATCAGTGTAAAACCGAATTGGGCTGTATAGGTTAAAAGCAGCACTGGAAGCCAAGAAGAAGTGTAAGTGTAAAATACGATATTAAATTTGATTGTAGTGATAAGGGTCAACCAACACTCTAATCCTGACAATTCTTTTGGCTATTATTATATAGGGCCTCACTCGGCCCTACTGGAAACCAGCAAATTAGTGATGCCAACTAAATGTGATGTCCCAACTCAATCAAATATCACTAAGTACTTTCCAATCTCCACAAATACCCAGTAATCATATTAACTAGTGCATGCAGCTATAGTCCCCTCATTAGTGATTATCCCCCAGCGTTAGATTCCCTGTCACATTGTACGTGGGTGTGGCTAGCTGGTTCTTATTTGTTTATGTAATAATTTTTATTCTGCTGTTTTGATTGTACGCTGTCCAGAGTCAGTTTGGAGTTGGGCAATGCCTAAAATGTATAAATTTTCTCTCTCACCCAAGACAGCTATTCCCGTTCCACTCACACTTGGAGTTCTTTTGACGATAGACCTGCCTGAGTTCACCAGCCTTTAAAAGCCAGGGTCCTTGACACACCACCACCACTGATTCTATGCTGAGTAGCCTGGTCCAAAATTCAACCTTTGTTCTCATGCACTCCAATCATTTTCAAATCATCAAATCATCAGTAATTTTCTACAAACTTCCACTGCCTCTGTATGTCCAGGAATACATATAAATCAGGTTTCTGCTCTCTAACTCATTGATCCATGTAAAGTTAATGCAATTTGGAAAGTGTCCAAATCGACACCAACACTCACCACTTTATTATGTGGCAAGGCAAGGCAAGCTCTCCAAAGATCTCATCTTCAATGGGACATTCTTCTGCAACCTTAATAAGGTGTTGGGACAACAGTGATGGACCAAATCTTGCATGACAGTCTTTCAAAAACATTGGCACACTCTACTGATCACTATCACCTCAAGATACTTAACTGGCAGAGCACTCCAACTGAATACCTGTGTCCAGGCAATTTTAATATTTAGCATCTTACATTTAGCATCTAAATGCACTTATGCCAGACAGATATCAGATTAAATATAAACATAATGGAAATCTTTATTTCCATGAACTGTGACCAATCCTAGCTTCTTCTAGATTTAAAAGATTTCTCTATTACTCGTTGATAAATAAGAATTTAAAGCTAGTAGTACCCTCTAAAAGCCTATTTAGTGTAATGGCTAAGGTATTAGGCTAGAACCTGGAGACTGTGAGTTCTAGATGTGGCTTAGATATGAAGCCAGCTGGATGACCTTGGATCATTCTCTCTCCCTCAGGCCTACGAATGGCAATTGGCAAATCATGTTTGAGAAATCTTTCTTGAGAAAGAAAAATGCAGGAGTTTGTCCAGGTAGTTGCCAGGAGTCAATGTTTGACTTGAAAACACATTACACACACACACACACACACACACACACACACACACACACACACAAACAACAACACCCCATTCTCTGTACAGATTACTATCACAACACACTACCTACTGTGTACAGTAGTGTTCTGTGTACAGATAACCGTGTAGAGATTTCAGTACAGCAAAATCTTCCCATTTTATTGCTATATAATCTTATCATCAGTTTATACAAGAATCATTCTTACCATGTTTAGGCCAATCTTATCATCAGTTTACAGAAGCATCCTTACCAATATTAGGCTAGGTTTCAGACATAAGTTCAGGACAAAATCTTTAGATTGCATAGTAAGTATCTTGATGTTTATCTACTTTACTTTCAGAAAGTATGTTAGTGAGTATATTAGAATCTTAATGAAGGCACATAAAGAAATTCATATGTTAACAAACTCAAAAAATGGGAAGCAATTGATTCTTTACAGAATAGCATTGCTTTCTGCAAGCAGTATGCTATTATTAATAGAATATATATGCTATTATTAATAGAATATATACAACACTTCAGAATGCATGAAGTATTTTGTTCAACTCAGAAACTTATTGTTCAAGTCAGAAAGTTTTGCTTTGCTTAAGAATCATGTGGAATTTTAAGAGGAATTAAATAAGCTGTTCACCTTGTTTAGGTTGCACCATACCCTCAGACAGTTCGGGGTATGCAGGGACTGGACTGGACTATAATGCTCAAAAACAGCACTGTGATCTTTCAGGGAACAACCATTTACATAGACAAATGATTATAAACAAAGATGCACAGAGATTTGTTCATCAGCTGAATGGGTCTTCTATTGGATTCTTACTAGAAACGTATTTTCATAAGCTGTAATACTCTATTTGAGTTTTTAACCAGTTATGGCAGGGCTGTCAAACTCAAGGCCCGGGGGCCAGATGAGGCTCAGGGGGTGCTTAGATTTGATCTGTGGGGTTGCCCTGGAAACAGACTGTCTACTATTAGACTGTCTACTATTGACCTCACTCCTTTCCTAAGAGTAGGGGGCGTGCATAAGCGCACCAACATGCCTACCGTCCCTGTCCTATTGTTTCTTTTATTTTTCTTATATGTACCCATTTCATGTATTCATAACTATGTATATACTTATACCTATTATCTTGTAAGCGATTGACAAATCAAATAAATCAAATAAATAAATAAAAACAGCGAAGGACAGGCCCGTAGTGCCTTTGCCAGTGAAAACAGGCTCCCAAACTCAATTTTTGGCTGCGACAATCTCATGCAACTATCTGCCAGTGGAAATAGAGCTTGGGAGGGCCGCGTGCTACATTTTCCCTGGCAGAGGGTTGCAGGAGATTGTCGCAGCAAAAAATGGAGCTTGGGAGCCCGTTTCCTCTGACAAAGCGCTCAGGCCATCACAGGCACCCCTAACACGTGTGACATCAAGCTGGCCATGCTCCCTGCCCATACCCCCCCCCAAAGTCAAACACAACCCTAATGCAGCCCTCAATGAAATTGTGTTTGCACCCCTGAGTTATGGGGTTGTTGTTATGGGGCTGTTCCTCCCATATCTAAGACATAAGACTGCATGCATAGCTGCAAGATTGCAATCATGCAGTGTTATGCATGCATTAAAACACAATTTTGGAGTAACTAAAAAAAACCATATAATGAGAAATGGTTTTTTTCCCCTTTGTTAGAAAAGAATTTTCAAAGAAAGTTACAGTATATACTGTATGGTTTTTAACTTCTCCTTACCTGCACCTTCCCAATTTAATTCTCTGAATAATTTGAGATAATTTAGTTGAACAAGTAATGAAAATGGGTTTCAACAGGTGCTATGGAACTTTTCATTGTTGAAATAGAAAAGCCCAATATTTAAACTATTCATCACAAGCAACTAATCCAGGTATTAGTTATAAATTCTGTATTGTCTCCAAATCTCCAAATTATAGGCTTACTTCAAAAATCCCACAGAAATGCTGAGACAGCAGTACAATTTGCTGTTGCCTCCCTTCCTTATCTTTTTCCTAAACAAGTAAAAGCATATATTCCAGTTAAAAGGTACTTTTTCATAAAGGACACAGACAATGAAACCCTTTGCAGAAAATATTATACTTTCGTATAATAACTAAAGAGGCAAAGAAATTCAAGATATTAATAAATTCTCATGCTCCTTCTGTGGAAAACATAAAACAGCTCACAAGATAGATAAAATCTAACACTGCTATGGAAAACTTCATCTTTCAAATTGTTTCCTATGTTTATTTGTATCTAACGAAACCACACTAGCAAGTTCCAGAATGGAACATTCCTTTTAAAATAGTTCAGATGTTTAACACCAAACCCAGGAGAATAAGACTGCAAGATGTGGTGTTTCTCTTTACCCTTGATCATCATGTAAGCAAATGTAAGAAATTTATTGAGCAAATGCATTCTGGAGTTAAACACCTGAACTGATTTTATATGGCTGGCTAGGAAAGGATAAGGCTAATACCCAAGTTTCACATTCTTACCTAGGCACTTGATTCTTTTGTAGGATGTGTAGTTACTGATTTGCTGATGATCTTATTATATTGGTTTCATCTTGCATTTTTTTATTTCCATGCTGAGGTGTACAGAATGTTTTAAGTCTGAAACATTTCAGGTTTTGGAACATTCTATTTAAAATTCAAAACAGCTATTTCAGTGTTACTAGAAATGTTCTAATCATTCTAGAAGGATTCTTAACTTAAAATTTATCTGGTGTTATTGGAAGAGCAATGGCCCATATCTGGGGGGGGGGGGTTCAAATGTTTTTACTACCTGTTCTGTGGGAATGGCTTGGTGGGCATGGCATGGCATGGCTTGGTGGGCGTGGCAGGGGAAGGATACTGTAAAATCCCCCATTTCCTCCCCAACCCCACTAACCTGCTTTCCAGCTCTGTTCTCCTGTGCAAGGCAACAAAAGAAGACCCAGATGATCAGCTGGGATTCAGGAGGCAGATTGGGCGTTGGTAGAAGTTACCGAGAACGCCCTTTCTATCTATGCTGCGAGAGAGCCCAGGATAGGTTGACTCCTTCCTATGATGTCATAGCCGAGTCTGTACTAAGATATAAAAGCCAACCCCCAAGAGAGACCCCAGCTTTGGCGAAGATACTTGACAGACTGAAAGGTGTCTCTAAAAGCCCAAAATAAATACAGAAATATGTCTTACCCTCTCCGGACAAATCAAGGGAGGGGCTGGGCTCTCTCGCAGCATAGATAGAAAGGGTGTTCACGGTAACTTCTACCAACGCCCATTCTCCTCCATGCTGCATCAAAAGCCCAGGATGGGACATACCAAAGCTTGCATGTCCACGGGCGGGTCCTCGTCTGGCTCATCACACCAACTGTGGAACCACTCGTTGAAGCACCCGTCTGCTGAAGGCTGCAGTTGCCGAGGCAAAAGCATCCAGACGGTAGCGTCTGATGAAAGGAGACGGGGATGTCCACGTGGCCGCACGACAAATCTCCTTTAAGGATGCTTGGGTCGCCCAGGCAGCAGAAGTGGCCGTGCTTCTGGTAGAGTGCGCCGTCAGACCTCGGGGAACCAGAAGGGCCGCAGCTTTGTGGGCCTGCTCAATGCAAGACCTGACCCACCTGCTAATAGTAGGAGAAGAGGCCTTGTGCCCCAAGTGAGAAGGGAAAAAGGAAACAAACATGGCTTCCGACTTCCTGAAGGAGGAAGTGCACTTAATGTATATTCTAAGAGCCCTTCTTACGTCTAGCGTGTGCCACTGCCACTCTAAGTCATGGTGCGGGAGAGGACAGAAGTCAGGCAAAACAATGTCCTGGGACCTGTGAAACCAGGTGTTAACCTTCGGAATAAATGAGGGGTCCAGACGAAGAACAACCCTATCATCGTGAAAGGAACAAAGGTCCTGTCTGATGGAAAGAGCAGCAAGCTCAGAAACCCTCCTGGCAGAAGTGATGGCAACAAGGAACACTACCTTCAGAGTCAGGAAACAGAGAAACACTGTTCTAAGGGGTTCAAAGGGGGGCTTTGTAAGGGCATTAAAGACCAAATGGAGGTCCCAGGAAGGATACCTGTGAACCACCGGAGGGTGCAGGTTGGAAGCCCCTTTCAAAAACCTCCTGACTGAAGTGTGATAGGATAAGGAAGGAAGCGAACCCCATGAAAGGAGTGAGGAGAGGGCCGCAACCTGCCTGTGTAAGGTGTTGGGGGCCAAACCTTTCTCCAGCCCATGCTGAAGTAAGCTAAGAACTTCTACCAACTGGGCTGAAGCAGGAGAAAGACCCTCTCTGAGGCACCATCGGGAAAAAGCCTTCCAGGTGGCATCATAGATGCGCCTTATAGAAGGTTTGCGAGAAACCAGGATAGTGAGGATGACCCTTTCTGGAAGATCAGCCTCCTCTAGCCGCTGCCGCTCAAGTGCCACAAAGTCAGCTTGAACCACTGGGGCTCTGGGTACAGCATGGCCCCCTGGTGAAGGGAGATTAGATGGGCAGGGATCCTCCAAGGAGAAGCCACCGATAGGTTGACCAGGTCCGCAAACCAGGGCCTCCTTGGCCAATAGGGTGCCAGGAGGAGCTCCACACGTTCCTCCAACCTCTTCTGAATTACTGCCGGAATGATGGGAAGTGGGGGAAAGGCGTAGAGGAGACCCTTGGGCCATCTGCACCGAAGAGCATTGGTCCCCTCCACTCCCTGGCAAGGAAACCTGGTGAAGAATCTGGTGACTTGGGTGTTTTGAGGAGTGGAGGAAAGATCCACCTCCGGTGTTCCAAATCTGAGGGTAAGATCCCTGAATAGAGACGGAGGAATCGACCATTCTGCCTGGTTGACTAGGCTCCTGCTGAGCCAGTCAGCCTGGGAGTTGCCAACCCCGGAGATGTGGTCTGCCGAGATTGATAACAGGTGTTTCTCTGCCCATAACCCCAACCGTAGAGCCTCTCTCATGAGGGCTTTGGACCTCGTCCCCCCTTGCCAATTGACATGAGCCTTTGCGGCCATGTTGTCCGTAAGGACTAGAACATGAGAGCCGGTCACTGATTGCCTGAAATGCTTGAGAGCCAGAAAAGTGGCTCTGAGCTCTAGCCAATTTATGGGAAGGGTCTGTTCGGATCTGGACGAAACACCCTCAGCTATCTGGCCCTGCATATGGGAACCCCAACCCAGGAGGCTAGCATCGGTGGTTATCACTAGCCTGTCTGGGTCCCTGAACAGGAGTCCTCTCCAGATAGATGGGGAATGCCACCAATTGAGAGATCTCCGGATTTGTGGCGGGAGTGAGACCTTGATGGATGAGTGGCTGGTTCCTGTTCGTTGGTAGGGAAGCAGGAATCATTGGAGGGCTCAGGAGTGGAGCCGAGCCCACGGGACGATGCCAATACAGGAAACCATCTCCCCCAGAAGTTTGGACAGCAGCGACAGGGGGACAATTTGATGTTGCTGGATCTGGCTGATGATCTCTGCAAGGCTCTTTCCACGAGCTGGGGACAGCAAAACCTGGCATAATGTGGTATCGAGGACTGCTCCCAAGTGTTGTAATTTGATTGTGGGAGAGAGCTGGCTCTTTTTGGTGTTGATGGAAAATCCATGGCTCTGGAGACATGACAGGGTAATTTGCAGATCCCGATGGGTCGCAAGGATGAAAGAATCAAAATGTCATCCAAGTAGTATTGGATCCTCACTGGAATAGAACGCAGAGATGCCACCAATGCTGCCAGAACCTTTGTGAAGGAGCCGATGACAGGCCAAAGGGAAGTGCTTGATATTGGTAATGGGTATTCTGATAACAGAAACGGAGAAACTGGCAATGATGAGGCCAAAGGGGATGTGGAGGTAAGCCTCAGTGAGATCAATGGAAGAGAGGAGGTCGCCCTCCCGAATGCTCTCTAAAATAGAATGCAGAGTCTGCATTTTAAATCATCTGTATTTTACAAATGGGTTGAGAAATTTTAGATCAAGTATGGCTCACCACCCCCCTGAGGCTTTGGGAACGATGAAAAGGCGAGAGTAAAGTCCACGTCCCCGTTGAGACAGGTGAACAGGTTGAATAGCCCTGATTTCAAGAAGGTGCTGAATGGCCTGATTCATGAGGGCTTGCCTGGAAATGTCCCAAGACACAGGACAGATCAAATTTTTTTGGGTGGGGTGGGGTTAGGAAGTCCAATTGTAACCCTGACCTAATAGTGCTGAGCATCCAGGCGTCCGTCGTTGACTCCTCCCATTTGGAGGCAAAGAAGGCTAGGCAACCTCCGATGGGTGGGGAGAACGAGGGATTACTTAGAGCGATGGAAGGAACGACCCCCTCCCCCGAAAGGGCCGTTTACCAGTAGAAGGCTGTTGGGTGCCAGATGTTTCCACCTGTTGGTCTTGGCGTTGGGAGTATGGCCTGTAAAAGCGGGGGAAGCGAGATGAGGTCTCCACTTGGAAGGCAGGAGGGCGATAAGGAGCAGGGCGATAGTCGGCTTTCTTCCCAGAGGAAGAGAGAATTTTACGTTTATCTCTGGTTCTGATGAGATAAGGTTCCAGAGCATCGCCAAAAAGCTTATCGCCTGCGAATGGAACTGAAGCCAGCTTCCATTTTTGGCGTGACTCCGCCTGCCAATTTTGGAGCCATAAAAGTCTTCTTGCTGCTACAGAAGATGCCATGGCCTTGGATGCAAATTTGGCAGAATTGAGAGTGGCATCCGCAGTGAATTCCGCTGCTGCAATAATCTTATTAAGGTCTTGGTGAGACCGAAGGTCAGAAGTAGGCAATCTATTCTGGAGTTGGAGCTGCTTGAAGAGAGGAAAAGAGTACTGAAAATCGCTGGTGATTGCTATCTAACAGAACGCTTTCAGAGACACAGCTGTTAGGGATAACATTGGTTACCTAACTTAGTTTGGGTAGAATAATATATAAACTATGTTAGTGAGTTTAAGTGTATGCATCACTTTAAACTGTAAACCAAGTTTTTGGGTGCGGTTGTAGAATCACCATAAGAGGGAGCAAGAGAGCTCACTGTTTGCTCGGCTTTTACTGGATTGCTGACAATGAAGGATTGATGGTGATAAACTGCGTGTTTGCTGAAAGAAGAAAAGGGGTTTGATTTTCTTCATATCTCTGACTGCAAAAGAGATATATCACTGGACTGATTGATTGTAAGTTTAATGACCTCTTTTTCGACACTGGACTTTGAAAACTGATTAACCCCGGATGGACTGAACTTAGTGTATGATATATGGACTGTTTTGACTATGCTATAACTCTTGCTGGAATAAAAACTATTTAACTTGCACAGTGTATCTGTCTTACTGAGTGCAAGCTACTACAACGTTATTATCTCACACATATCTGCCTGTCTGCTAGACTGCCGTTGCACGTTCTGCTAGGGTGTATATCCCTAACACTGGTTATGGGCCCAGGTGCACAGTCAGACTAACCAGGATATAACAGGCTTGTGAGTGAGAGTTTGTGTAGTTACACAATACTGTAAACAGACAGCTATGTTTTATTAATTATAGTTTAATATCCAGATAAAGATGGCAGAAGTCAATTTACAAAGTTTGTCTCTAATATCCAAACTGGATGGAACAAACTATGTTTCATGGTCTATGAAATGCAGCCTACTTCTACGAAGAGAAGGTTTGTGGAGTATAATACAAAACCCACCAGAGGTAGATGCATGGGATCCGGAGAATGAGGATGATGCCCAGAAAATTCAAGAATATAAAGTGAAGAATGAGCAAGCTCTCTGTATAATAGGACTGACACTTTCTGACCAGCAACTTGTCCATATTCATGGAGAAGAAACAGCTGCTAAGTGTTGGGAGAATTTAAAGAAGATTTATGTTCGAGACAGCGTAGGAGCACATATTAATCTTACATGGAAACTGTTTAGAACACATCTTCAAAAGAATGGAGACATGCTAAATCATATAAACTCTATGAAGATAATTTTTCAAGAACTGCATGAAAAGGAACTTATCTTCTCTGAATTACACCAAGTTTATATTATATTATCTTCTTTGGACGAGAGTTTTGATGACTACGTAACTTCACTTGAAGTTCTGCCAAAAGATAACCTTACATTAACTGACATTACTGGCAGATTAATTGAAGAAGCCAGGAGAAGGCTTGAAAGGGATCAACTCAGAAGGGAACAACCACAATGTGAAGAAGAGAAAATATCTTCGTCAGCATATACAATTAGAAAATGTTTTAATTGTGGAAGAAAAGGACATTTGGCTAGATTCTGCAAGAAAGCAAAAAGCCAAAAAGCCAGCCAGAATTCTAAAAAGCATCAAAAGGATAAGAAATGCTTAGAGTTAGCCATGTATAGCAACGAAACTGTGAATAATAATTTATGGGTGTTAGATAGTGGAGCATCTCACTGCATAATGAAAGATAAGAAAAAAATTTGTTAAGATGTCCACAAGTTCACAACAGATATCGTTAGCTAATGGATGGAAACTTAAGGCTAAAGATCAAGGTATAGCATATTGTTCTTGCATAAAAGAAAATGTAAAAATGTTATATGTACCACAGCTTAAGTTTAATTTGCTTTCGGTTAGAGTTTTGGTTAAACTAGGTTATGTAATTACCTTTAGGGGAGACAATTGCATAATTGAAAAAGAAGGTAAAAAAGTGACTGCAACTTTAAAAGGTGAATTGTATGTGTTAAATGATAATTTAGAGGTAGCTAACACAGTTTATAATAATGTTAAACCTCATAATGAGTGCATACATCTGTTACACAGACGTTTAGGGCATATAAATTTTAAAATGCTTAAACAAACGGTAGAACTATCTAAGGGTATAAAACTGAAACCTTGCAGTAAGTATTTGCACTGCAATTCATGTAGTGAAGAGAAAAGCAAGGTGATACCAGCAAATAGAGTTAATGGATTTAAAACAAAGGAGCCTCTAGAGGTAGTATTTGCTGACACATCAAAATTTCTTTAATTGGCTTAAATTCGCTGAAAGAAAAACTAAAAAGAAATTAGTAACTCTTATCACTGATAATGGTACGGAATTTATAAACAATAAATTCCAAAATAAACTGAAGATGGCAGGTGTTGAACATAAAAAGTCTGCACCATATAGGCCAGTGATCCCCAACCTTTTTTATGCCGCGGCCCGGTACCGGCATCAGCTGGGCGCCGTGGCCCGGTACCGGCATCAGCTGGGCGCCACCATCTTTTTTTGATGAAAAAGTGCTTCCGGTGACCTCACCGGAAGCACTTTTTCATCAAAAAAGATGGCGGCACCAGCGCTTCCGGTGAGCTTTTCCGGGTAGAAATGGCTTTCTACCCAGAAAAGCTCACCGGAAGCACTTTTTCATCAAAAAAAGATGGCGGCGCCCAGCAACCAGCGGCCCGGTAGGACTTGTTCCGCGGACCGGTACCGGTCCGCGGACCGGTGGTTGGGGACCCCTGATATAGGCCACAACATAATGCCTTTATTGAGAGACGAGGCCAAACATTACAAGCAATGGCTCGTAGTATGTTGTCAGATTCAGGATTGCCTGAAACTTTGTGGGGAGAAGCAATAATGTGTGGTAATCATATTTTGAATAATGTTGTTAACTCAACAACAGGTGAATTACCATTCACACGGTGGCATGGCAGAAAACCTGACCTAAGCTACATACACACATTTGGAGCACCAGCATGGGTGCATATCCCTACACAATTGAGAAAGAAAGGGCAACATAGGGCTAAAAGGTTATTTTTTGTAGGTTATGAATCTAATCACAAATCATACAGATTCTGGGGAAAAGGTACATCTAGAGTTTACTGTAGCGCTAGTGCACAATTCCTGGAACATGTAGGATGGGAAAAACTGGAGCAAGATTCAAGTAAGGAAGTAATTATAGAACCCTACAAAAGACCAGAAAAAATCAGTAATAAGAAGAGTACAATTAAAGAGGAAGTACATGAAGAGCATATAGGACCAGAACAGGAAGAAATACCAGAACAGGAAGAAATAGATAATCAGGAACAGGTAGAACATGAAAGTCCACCTGTAAGCCCTGTAATACCTAGACGTTCTACACGTGTAACTAGACCACCTGATAGGTATCAAGCAAGTGTAGTTTGCCAAGTTAGTAAAGTTCCAACTACTGTTGAAGAACTTAGGATGTATCCTGCAAAGGATCAGGAGAATTGGCAAAAGGCAATGGAAAAGGAGTTAAATTCATTAAAGGAAATGAAAGTATATGAAAATACCAAATTACCTCCAGGTGAAAAGTCCATTGGTTGCAAATGGATATTTAAGTTAAAAACTGGTAAAAATGGGACTGTTACCCATAAGGCTAGGTTAGTAGCTCAAGGATTTAATCAAACTGCATGTGATTATGATGAGGTATTTGCACCAAATTTAAAGGCTACAACCTTGAGAGCAGCTTTAGTGTGGGCAGCTAAGAAAAATTATATTATAAATCATTTAGATGTAGAAACTGCCTATCTGCATGCACCATTGCAGCACACTATATATTTAAGGAAACCAGTAGGCATTAAAGATGATAAAAATAATAATGACTGTTGGAAACTGAAAAAGAGTCTCTATGGATTGAAACAATCTGATTATGAATGGAACCAATATATTGTAAAAGAGTTAAACAATATAGGATTTAAAGCAGGTTTAGCTGATCCATGTTTATTCAAGAGAGAGACAAATTGAATAGTATCATTATTATTGTTGTTTACAGATGATATTGCTTTAATAACGAAGACTAATGATGAAGCTACTGAGATAATATCATTATTAAGTAAGAGAATAAAATTAAAGCATTTAGGAGAAATAAGACAGTATTTAGGATTGACAATAAACAAAACCAATAGTGGTTTTAAGATATCACAAGAAGATAAAATATACCAATTGCTAAAAATGTATAAAATGGAACTTTGTAAACCGGCAAAAACTCCAATGAGTCAGGAATTTTGTCGTACTGATGCTCAAAGTTCAAAATTCGATAAGACTATTTATCAGTCATTAATAGGTAGCTTATCATATATAAGTAATTGGTCAAGGCCAGACATTGCCTATAGCGTTAATCAGTTGGCAAGATTCAACACTGAACCCACTGACCGTCACTGGCAAGCGCTAAAGCGTATATTAAGGTATCTTAAAAAGACAATGCACTATGCATTGTATTTAGAGCCAAAAGATGATTTGATTTTAAGTGCATATGCTGATGCAAGCTTTGCAACAGATATAAAAACTAGGAAATCAACTTCAGGCATGGGTATACTATTAGATAAAACACTGATTGGTTGGAGGTCAATTAGACAGCAACATATAAGTATGTCCACAATGGAAGCAGAATTTTCATGTTTATCATTATTATGTACTGATTTAATTCTGTATAAACAGTTGTTGTTAGATATGGGAGTAACTGTTAAGGATGCCATTGTAGTGTATGAGGACAATCAAGCAGCCATACGGTTAGCTACAAATATTGCTGTAAAGACTAGATCTAAGCACACTGACCTTAGATATTTGAATGTTAGACAATCTGTGAAAAATGGTTTGATAAGATTGGTCTATTGCATGACTGAAGAAAATTTTGCAGATGGATTTACAAAAGCCCAAGGTGCAGTAAAGAACAATGAAAATTGTGAAAACTATGGGTTGAAATTGTAAATAGATATATATATTATGATATTACCCAAAAGGGGAGAATGTTAGGGATAACTTTGGTTACCTAACTTAGTTTGGGTAGAATAATATATAAACTATGTTAGTGAGTTTAAGTGTATGTATCACTTTAAACTGTAAACCAAGTTTTTGGGTGCGGTTGTAGAATCACCATAAGAGGGAGCAAGAGAGCTCACTGTTTGCTCGGCTTTTACTGGATTGCTGACAATGAAGGATTGATGGTGATAAACTGCGTGTTTGCTGAAAGAAGAAAAGGGGTTTGATTTTCTTCATACCTCTGACTGCAAAAGAGATATATCACTGGACTGATTGATTGTAAGTTTAATGACCTCTTTTTCGACACTGGACTTTGAAAACTGATTAACCCCGGATGGACTGAACTTAGTGTATGATATATGGACTGTTTTGACTATGCTATAACTCTTGCTGGAATAAAAACTATTTAACTTGCACAGTGTATCTGTCTTACGGAGTGTAAGCTACTACAACGTTATTATCTCACACATATCTGCCTGTCTGCTAGACTGTCGTTGCACATTCTGCTAGGGTGTATATCCCTAACAACAGCTACTGACTGAAAGGAGCTGAGTCAAAAGCTGAGGTCTCTCCCGGGGGCTGGCTTTTATATCTTAGTACAGACTCAGCTAAATGATGTCATAGGAAGGAGTCAACCCATCCTGGGCTCTCGATGCAGCATGGAGGAGAAGGGGCCAGGGCCAGTCAGAGGTGGTATTTTCTGGTTCTCCAAAATTTCTGCTACCGGTTCTCCAGAACTACTCAGAACCTGCTGAATACCACCTCTGGCCCATATCCACTAGAGCTGGAACAACTCCTTATGAAGTTGGAACGATTGTTCAAAATCAAATGGTTTCCTCCTTTCACCTTACATACATACACAGACATACTTAATTAAGACCAGGAATCCACAACAAGAAACCATGTTTTCTATAGAATAATATTTGCTTTTTACAAGGAACAGTACAGGTAGTCCTCAACTTACGACCACAACGGAGCTGAAAATTTCTGTTGCTAAGCGAGACATTTGTTAAGTGAGTTTTGCCCCATTTTACGACCTTTCTTGCCACATTTGTTAGCTGATTTACTGCAGCACTTAAGTTAGTAACATGGCTGTTAAGTGAATCTGGCTTCCACGTTGACTTTGCTTGTCAGAAAGTTGCAAAAGGTGATCACATGACCCTGGGACACTGCAACCGTCATAAATATGAGTCAATTGTCAAACGTCTGAATTTTGATCGTGTGCCCACGGGGATGCTGCAATGGTTGTAAGTACAAATCACTTTTTTCAGTGCCATTGTAATTTCGAACAGTCACTAAATGGACCATTGTAAGTTGTGGACTACCTGTATCTATAGCAAGAATGACTCCACAAATAGGGTGATATCATTATACAATTCTGTATGTATGTGGGTTCCAATGACTGACACAAGTACCAAAGTCACAGATATCTTAATACATATTTCATTCCATCTCTGCAGGGTGGATAAAAATGAGAGAGAGGGACGGAGGGCGAGGGGGAGAGAGAGAGGGAAGGAGAGAGAGAGAGAGAGACAGAGATGATTTAGGGATATCCAGGTTGAGAAAAAACTGGATAAAATACAGCAGCCTAATTTCCTAAATATTCCATTTCTATTTTACAGTTGATTAAATTTGGCAGTAATGTGTGGAGGATGCAGCCTCAAACTCCCTTGAAGGAAGCTGTATTTTCTTGGCAGTACAATTCAGTTGAGGACAAGCATAATTAGACAATATAAACAGTGGCTCGATAAATAAATATCTTACAAGGTGTAAATAATTCTTACCTGAATTATTAGATTTAAAATTATGTAGGTTTCCATGCATTTTTAAAATATGCTTTTTAAATCCAGTGCAGAGGACTTGTATGTACTACGGTCATAGCTGAAAACATTTCCTAATTTTCTAAATAAAAATCTCACTCCGTCATCCCAACTTCCAGAAAGCTTCTTTAGTGGTATTCAATATCTGTCTCACTACCTGGTTTGAGTCACAGAGCTAATGGTGAAAATAAGTAATGCCATTTTAAAAAATAATAACCCAAATAAAACAGGCAATAACCTAGCAACCTCCAAACGTGGGAGTAATAGACAAGTTTCCAAAGGGAAGGAGAAAGCAAATATTTAAACTGTCAACAGTAGATGATCAAGTCAGCCAGCTATTGTTTTTTTAAACAGGCCCTCTAAAGATTCCTTGTAACTCAGAATCTTGCTACACACTCTAGGGAGAAAGGACGATGACTGGCAAAATAATTAAATAAAGGACAGTTTTGTCCCGAAAGCCATCACTCTGCTAAACAAATAATTCCCTCAACACTGTTCAACTATTACAAAGTTCGTACTACTATTACTGTTAATCTTCTCATCACTCCTTATCACCCATCCCCTCCCACTTGTGACTGTATGACTGTAACTTTGTCGCTTGTATACTTACAATTTATATTGACTGTTTCCTAGTATGATTTGATTGCTTATTGTACTCTATGACTATCATTAAGTGTTGTACCTTACGATTCTTGACTTGATGAATGAATCTATTCTTTTATGTGTACTGAGAGTATTTGCACCAAGACAAATTCACTTGGCCAATAAAAAATTCTATTCTATTCTATTCTATTCTATTCTATTCTATTCTATTCTATTCTATTCTATTCTAATCTAATCTAATCTAATCTAATCTAATTAAATAAATACCTTTATATTGACTGAGGTATGGCTAGCCAACTTATTTATCATTTGTATCTGAGTTTCATAATTTCTTTGTTTCCTTGTGTGTCCAATCACACTTAGCCAATAAAGAATTCTATCTATCTTTCTCCATCTCTAATGTTGTCTAGATTTTTGCAAAACATGGGTAGTATCCCCACAGAACATTGCTGCTATTGATGAAACAACAAGCAGGACCTCTCTAGGGAGACTTTAGGCAGGGTCTGATGGTATGGGAGGAAGCATGTTTTATGTACAGGTAGTCCTCAACTCACGACCACAATTGATCCCAAAATTTATGTTGCTAAGTGAGACATTTGTAATGTGAGTTTTGCCCCATTTTATGACCTTTCTTGCCACAGTTGTTAAGTGAATCACTGCAGCTGTTAAGTTAGTAACCCGATTGTTAAGTGAATCTGGCTTCCCCATTGACTTGGCTTGTCAGAAAGTCGTAAAAGGGGATCATATGACCCTGGGATACTGCAACCGTCATAAATATGAGTCAGTTGCCAAGCATCTGAATTTTGATCATGTGACCATGGGGATGCTGCAACGGTCATAAGTGTAAGAAATCATAAGTCATTTTTTTTGTGCTGTTATAACTTTGAATGGTCACTAAACAAACTAGTCGAGGGCGGCCTGTACTTGGGTTAACTCTTTAGATTTTTATAAAATCAACACTTTAAAATCAACACAAGAAGTTCAGCATTTTAAGGATCTTATGTAGGTGTCACTCTGGATCACTGAATAAAACTATCCTGGTAGGTCACAATTGGCATCACACCTGAATATATTCTCATCTTATCAGTGAAGCCAATTATACTTTGTTATATTCTGGGCATGGGTGCAAGGAACGGAGACGAGTCAGAGAATTAGTGAACTTCAATTCTTTATTAAGGATTAGGAACAGAGCGTAAAAACCTTGGGCAGCAGCAGCTCTTTTATAGAGCTGGCTGCTGACCCGTTAACCAATGACCTGTGTCCAAATGCTTAACTTTTGCCCAATGGGAGATGTTCAACTAATAGCCAATCAGGCTGCTCCGTACGGACCAATCCCTGTTCGCTATCCATGGGCCAATCAAAGGTGCAGGATTACAAGCCTGCTTATCATGCGGTTGATAAGTTTTATTAATTCGTTTTTATTAGTTCATAACACCCCTCCCCCCTAGGTTCCGTTTGAGGGGTGCGGTAACATACTCGCATAGATATGCAGGTCATTTCACCTGCCTGTTTGATTTCCGCAGTTCCACCGGTTTTTGTCTGCAGTCCGATTCCGGTGGAACGCTTTCAAGGTTTTCTGGTACGGCTAGTTCCGTTTCTGTGCGGGAGGACTCGGCGTGGCTCTCGTTGTTGTTATCCCAGTCTCCTAGGCTTACTTCCGGGTCCCGTGGGCTTGCCTCCCTCGTGCTATTACTGGGCGGTGATGTCACCCCGCTCCCTGATTCTTCTTCAGGTCGAGCGTTTCTTCGGTTAGATTGCTGGGTCCCCGTGATTACGTCGTCATCTATTCCGTTTTCGGCCTCCTCGGTATCCCCCTTCCCCCTTAGTTTGTGAATTAGGGAAGTCACGGGAGGTGGGTGCCAATCTGGATCGAAGTTGATCTATATGGCGTTTCCATGCTCTCCCGTCATTAGTCTGTAGGCGATAGGATCTGGGGCCGGTGGGTTGGGTATAGTTGCAGGGACCCATAATGGGTCGCCAGAAAAGTTTTTAGCAAACACCAAGTCGCCTACCTTGAATTCGCGGCACTTTCCGCTAGATCCAAAAGGTTTTTCTGGTGAATAAGAAGGATGGAGACGGTCGAGGTGGGAGCGAAGTCTTCGCCCCATTAGCAGTTCGGCAGGCGTCTTATTCGTGATGCTGTGTGGGGTGATGTGTTGAAGCAGGAGTATTCGGTTGAGCTTGTCGTCGATGTCCCCATAGTCCATTTTATGTAGGTTTTTTTTGATGAATTGTACCATTCGCTCCGCCCTTCCGTTGGCCGCAGGGTGCGCTGGCGAGGTTAGCGCGTGGCGGATGCCCCGGTCCGCTAGGTACTGTTTAAAAGCTAGGGCAGTGAACTGGGGTCCGTTATCGGAAACTAAAACGTCTGGCAACCCATGCGTTGCAAATAATTTATTAAGTTTATTAATGACTGACTCTGTTGTGGTTGTTTTCATCTTCTGGATTTCTAGCCAGTTTGAATAGGCGTCAACTGTTAATAAAAACGTGTGTCCTTTGGTGGGTCCCACAAAATCAACGTGGATACGGGACCACGGGCCCCGCGGGGTTTCCCACTCGGTTGGCGTCGCTTTAGGTGGGGCATTGCTAACGTCTTGGCACTTCTGGCACGTGGTTACCCAGGCTGCGATCTGCTTATTGATGCCCAGCCACCATGCGTAGCTTCGTGCGAGTGCCTTCATGCGCACGATGCCCAGATGTCCCTCGTGTAATACTTTTAAAACAGTCTGTTGTAGCCTCTCTGGGATGACTACTCTATCCCCCCAGAGAACGCAGCCTCTCTGGGAGAAAAGCTCTGTTTGCCGATTCTTGAATGGTGCAAAATTGTCGTGGAGTTGGTCAGCTGGCCATCCTCGTTCGACCCAGCTGAGAACTCGTGCCAGGACAGGATCCCGTCTCGTCTCGATGGCGATGTCTCTCGCTGTTAGTGGCTGCGAGTGCAGCGCCTCGATTTGGAGCATCATGAGGGTTGGAGCTGGGTCGCTGACGGTTTCCAGAAGTGGGGAACGGCTTAACGCATCAGCGTGGGGAATGGATTTCCCCGGGTGATGTTGCAACAGATAATTGTAGGCAGCTAGGAACTCAGACCAACGAGTCATTCTTGGCGATAATATATAGGGGGTTGGCTTGTCTCCCGCTATAATACCAAGCAATGGTTTGTGATCTGTGACTATCGTAAATGCTCGTCCATACGCTTCACAGCAGACACAACAGCAAGGGCCTCTTTATCGAGTTGGCTATAGTTCCTTTCAGCCTTTGATAATGTTCGTGAGAAAAACGCAATAGGTGCTTCATTTCCGTTTGGTAGTACATGGCTTAAGATTGCTCCCACTCCAAACGGTGAAGCGTCGCAAGTAATAGTTAAGGGTAAAGTCTCGTTGTACTGCATCAAAACAGCGTCGGAGGTTAGTAAGTCTTTCACTTGTTGGAAGGCGCGTTCCTCTCGATGTCCCCAGACCCAGGTTGCTCTTTTATCAAGAAGTCTGTGTAAGGGCTCTGCTACAGTTGCCTTCTGGGGCAAGAAAATGTTGTAGAAGTTAATGAGCCCCAGAAAGGCTTGGAGATCTGTTCTATTTTTAGGCATTGGGGCGTTTTTAATCGCTTTTAGCTTGTTATCAGTGGGATGGATTCCTTGACTATCGAGAAGGTATCCCAGGAACTCCACCCTCTCAGTACACAGTTGACATTTATTTTTTTTAACCTTCAGGCCGGCGTCTTTAAATTTCTTTAGAACCATTCTGAGACGCTTTTCTAAGATGTCTCTATTAGGGGCGGCGATTAAAACATCATCAAAATATGGCACGACCCCTTTTATTCCTTGTAAGAGTCTCTCCATTAAACTTTGAAAAATTCCCGGAGCTACGCTCACTCCGAATTGGACTCTATTGCACTTAAAAGCGTCTCTATGCGTAACGATAGTTTGTGCTTCCGCAGTTTCCGCATCAACGGGCAACTGTTGGTATACTTGTGCTAAATCCAATTTAGTGAATATCTTCCCACCACCCAGGGAGTGGAGAAGATGTTGAACCACCGGCACCGGGTAAGCACTCTGCTGAAGTGCGTGGTTCAAAGTGGCCCGATAATCGCCACAAATTCTTAACGATCCATCTGGTTTAATGGGTGTTACAATTGGGGTTTCACAACGGGCGTGGTCGGTTGGTTCTAAAACGCCCTGGGCTATTAATTTATCGAGTTGCTCGTCGATCTTTGGTTTGAGTGCAAAAGGTACCCGACGAGGCTTAAGGCGGATGGGAGCTACTTCGGGATTGAGGTTAAATGATAATGGGGTCCTCTTGTACTTGCCTAGCTCGTCTGAGAAAACGTCCTGGAATTCTTGGACGATAAACTCTTCCCAGTCGTTGCTCTCAGCTCGGTGGACACCGGCTACCTCGATCCCGAGTGGGGCGAACCATTGTAGGCCTAATAAGCTAGGCCGGTCACGGTCGACGACGGTCAGCGGTAATGATGCAATATGATTCTTGAAGGAGACTTGGACTTGGCTGGAACTGATGACCGGGATTCTGTTGCCCTGGTAATCCTTGAGTATGATCCTTTGGGGACTGAGGTCCTGACGACGGATGGCCAGAATTAGTTGTTTGAAGGTCTTCCAGGAAACCATTGAGAGAGACGACCCCGAGTCAACTTCCATCACGCAAGGTTGGTTCTCGATGGCGACCTTCACTCGGATCTTTCTTGCATCTAAGGATGTAGCGTGGCCGATGGTAATGGTTTGGTGTGCCTCTTCTCGTCTCGTTGAAGAGGCAGGTGTTTTGTTTCTGTAGGAGTGGTTGTTCCATTGGTGGTTCTGGTGGTTTCGATTCGCAGGAGCGAATCCCGAAGACTGGCTGCAGTTATTCTCCCTGCGCTTTGGACTGGACCCTCGCTTGCTTCTGCAGACCTTTGCAATGTGGCCTCTTTTTCCACCAGAACGGCAGAGTGCGTCAAGGAATTTGCAATCGGATCGTGGGTGGTTTGCCCCACAACCCGCGCATTGTTGCGGGAATCGTTGGTTTTGTTGGTCTCGTTCGGACCGGAGTCGGTTGACCTCTTCCTCATCACTTTCTGATGGGGATTCCAGGTCTTCATGGTGCGCCGTTGTTGAGTGCCTCTCGGGGCGAGGCGAGGTGTCATTCGCGAGTTGACGGAGTGGTGCGTTGGTGCAGCGCATTCGAGCGGCCGACTTCCTGGTTGCTTCTGCTGCGGTAGCGTCTGCGATGGCATCGGCAAGATCGATGTCCCCTTTGGCCATGATCTTGCTCTGCACCATCTGGTCATCTAATCCCAGAACTATGCGGTCTCGCAAAGCTTCTTCGAGGTTGGAGAACCCACAGAGGCCTCCCAAGTTCCGGAGGTCAGCGATGTAGTCTGCAAGACTCTCGCTTTTCCGTTGGTCCCTCTGGTAAAATTCGTGCCTTCGGACAAGTGTTGGCACTGCGGGTGCATAGTGGGCCTGTAGGAGGGGAGCGAGGGCGTCCCAGTCCATTGATTTCACCTCAGCTGGTTTTGCAAGTGATTTCGCCATCTTAAATACGGCCGGCCCGCAATGGGTCAGGAATATTGCTCGTTTCTTGCCGGTTGTAGCGTCCTTTAAGTTATTGGTCTCCAGAAACATCTGGAACCGATCCATATACGAGTCCCAGTCTTCGTTTGCCGGGTCAAATGGAGCGGGTGGTATAGCACCACTGGCCATGTTGCCGTCATTGGTGCATGTTCAGCCACGTGCTCTGTTTGGCACTCTTTAGTGTTCAGTCAGCTCTATCGTCTCCGTATCCCATCCTCGTCGCCAGTGTTATATTCTGGGCATGGGTGCAAGGAACGGAGATGAGTCAGAGAATTAGTGAACTTCAACTCTTTATTAAGGATTAGGAACAGAGCGTAAAAACCTTGGGCAGCAGCAGCTCTTTTATAGAGCTGGCTGCTGACCCGTTAACCAATGACCTGTGTCCAAATGCTTAACTTTTGCCCAATGGGAGATTTTCAACTAATAGCCAATCAGGCTGCTCCGTGCGGACCAATCCCTGTTCGCTATCCATGGGCCAATCAAAGGTGCAGGATTACAAGCCTGCTTATCATGCGGTTGATAAGTTTTATTAATTAGTTTTTATTAGTTCATAACATACTTCAAGGCAGAAAATCACCAGATTTTATTCATTTGTTCCTGTGGAGAAAGTGGACAGCAAGAATTCATTGGTTCCTTACCCAGATGTGGGCCTTCAATTCATTGACTCAATTGGGTTTTCCTAACTATCTTTTCCCTTGTCTGTACCGTACATAGATGGTATCCTGAATCATCATAATTTGAATCCTTTTAACACTGATACTGGGAATACTAAGCAAGAATAATCAAATGCTTTCCTAGACATCTTGCATTAGTTCCTTTCAGAGCCTTGTCTGGAAAACAATAAGAACAGATTAGATCAGCTTCCCCCAAGTGAGAATTTAGAGATTTTCAACAAAATGAATTTCTCAGTACCCTTCAAACTCCCTTTTCCTAATTTTCATCCAACAACTTTTATTTTTATTCCCAACAAGTTCCTCCCTCCCTTTCATCTGGATCAGAACACTAAACAGAGAGAAGAGGAACATGGCTCCCAAGTGAGACCAGAGATTATGTCAATACAAGTTCATTCCTTTTTCATCACCAAGCTAAATCATCTTATCAAAGATATTAAATTTTGACAAACTTAGGTGTCCAATTTTGAATCAGCAAAAAACCCTTACAAATTTCTAAGCTTGAACACACACACACACACACACACACACATGTATGTATGTATGTATGTATGTATGTATATATGTACTTAGAATAATGGCTGGTATATCACACAGTGAATCAAACATGCCTATATGTAAAATAGCGCTCAAAAATATTTTCTAGAGATTCAGGGATAACCAAAAATAAGACCATCAAAATTTATAGCCATCTGAACTGTTTAAGACCGCCAGAGCCCTTCCTGTGCCCTGGAATTACCAGCAAAAAATATGAATCGGTGATTCTCTTTCTCATAATTTCAAGGGTTATGTTGAGATGTTAAATAGACTCAATTCATTAAAATAATTCTTAACCCCTCCGAACCCAACCCAAAAAGGAAACAGTAAGCAACCCAACTGTGGCCCTTGAAAAAAAAGACAATATCATCCCAGGACCTAGGAGTAGCCAGCAAAAGGGCTGATGAGAGATGCTTGTAATTCAAGTGGTATAGCAGTTTTGCTCATGATTGCCATTACATCTAAATTGCATTCTATCACTCTTCATATCTTGCAAGTACTGCTTCTTTTAGAATGCCTAGTTTAAGAAACAAACTGAAACAAAAAGCATCGAACCATAAAGCACCAATAAAATGTTAAATAACATGTTTATTTAAAATGTTAATTTAAAATGTTAGTAAACTTAATTAAGACATACTTTATACCAATAAAAAGGTACTACTACCAAATGCCCAATTACATTAGTAAGTGCATGGCCTTCTTGTATATCACTTCAAAAGAAGACTAAACAAACTATGAAGATGGATTGATATTCTGGTTTGTAAAAGAAGTAACCATCCAGGACAAAATGTTTAATAAACTGTTTCATGTTCCTATTTAATAGGAAGGAATAAAACAAGTATGTATAAGTTATATGCATCAAATTCAATTATCTTAAGCTAATTTGTAATAACCCTGGATTTTTAGTTTACCATTAAGTGGAAATTCAAGTGTCCATGAGTTAAAGTATGACATTCATTGCACAGGATATGTATTTGGGAATAACTCTAACTACATACAACACTACTGCATCCAAATGAAATAGCTTCCAAAAAACACCTGTATACATATGCATCTAGGCAAATACAGCAGTACCAAATACAAACCCAAATAATTCGTAAACTAGCAAAATCAATCAAGATGAAGCTATCAGAACAGCTAATACCGTGCAACGGCTTGGATGTTGACCTTGGCATTGGTGGGGCACTTTGTATTGGGGTCAATGCAGGCAGCACCATATCCGGTGTGCAACAAAAGTACTTCCTAACGGCAAGCCCTCCCACCATTCCCCCCATTTCGCATGTTTTAATATAGGCCTTGATTTGGGGAAGGGGCTTAATTTCATTCATGCCTATAAAACATGCTGGGACTTCCTATTGGGGAGGCCGTATTGTTGGAGAAACAGGGTATATATTCTGAGGATCTTCATATTTTTTCAGAAGAGTCTATCCAGAATACAAACCTTGGTTGCAATTTGCTCTTTCTTTGTGCACATGAAATACAGGAAACTATTTAGGTACTCAAATCAGCATGAAAGCATATGCAAAGAACATATGTAAAGAGACTATTTAAACCGAAATGGTTTTCTTCTACTACCAAGTGGTTCTGCAATATCTAATCTCTTTCACTGCTTGTGAAAGGTTCAGTTTCTGATAAAGACTAACCGGCCCTACCAAGTATAGTGGAACTTCTAGTTTCTATTTGTGAATCATCAAGCAATAGAATGGGGTATAAGCTATTGTCTCCAAGAATTTGTTTTACCTGAACAAGTAATAACATTTACAGCAATTTGAGAAACTTGGATTTCTAACCCAGTTTCAAGGTACACCTTTATGAACAGAATGTGCAGTTAGAATGGAGGCCTACTACTTCTCATATTCAGTTACAATCTCACACTTTTAAAAAACAGTAAATAGTAAAGTAAGATTGTGTTATATGAGTATAAATCTGGATATATATTTATATTCTATTTACAATCATCTGAAACCCAGGTACAAAATTATCAGAAGAGATTTCCAGGATGCTGAGCTTTATGTCAGTTCAAATAGCTATGAGGAATCAGAAATCAACTTTTAAAAAGGAATCAAAGACACATGATTATTAAAACATGATTATTTTGTTAACCTATGCTGAACTGATTGGCTAGGTAAGTAATATATTTCCTAATTGCCAAGGATTATTTACTTGAAGTTACTATTGATAAAATTTAAACTACTAAGAAATGAATTCCCCATATCTGAATTCTGAATTAATTTAAAGATGAAATGGGTATTCTTCCTCAGTATAATCAAGTGTCTTAATTAATAGAGGACTCACTAGAAAAAACCCTAGAAAAATTGAAAGGAAAAGGGGCCAGCAGATGATGAGATGAATAGATGGTATCATAGAAGCAATAAACATGAATTTTGGTAAATTTTTGGAGACTGTAGAGGACAGGGAGGCTTAGCGTGTTATGGTCCATGTGGTCATGAAAAGTTAGACATGACTTAGCGACTGAACAACAACAAATAATCAAGTATATATTCATTCTTCTCCCAGCAGGTTCATTTTTAACTTCATAATGAGAAAGTTTGCTTATGTGAACTAATGGCTCTGAAAGAAATAGCTAATATTGGTCTCACATCCAAATTTACTCAGTGAATTTATATAACCTTGTATGATCTAAATCTTATCTATATCTTGGCCTTCTATTGATGAGCTGACCATGAATACCGAAAAGCATAAAATGACATAAAGTAAAAATAAGTTGAATGGAAGTCATGGATGGTTTAGGATGCTACTATTTGGTTAATGTTTACATTATAGGATAAGAGAAATGTTTAAATTTAAATGTGTACATTTTTATTTAATAAAGTTTAATGTATTAATATGTATTCATAAAGTTAATCAAATGAACAGACCATAGCCTACTCTTCACAGGGATAGACACATTCTTTTTTTAAATAAAACTAGAACACTCAAATCCTTCAAATACCCCAAACCGAAGTAAAATAAAAATTACACAATGCATCAAGAGAGACATTTGAGTAATTCAGTTTACGGATTTTAAACTGTTTATTTGTTGTTTATGATTTATTCACCTTCCCTAGAGTGACTCTTGGCAATCTTTTCTTAAGCATTTTATCTGGGAGAAGAGAATTACTGTTTTAAATTTAGAGACACAGCCCTGCCAAGATATATGCCCCACTTTTTTTCTCTCTTCTCAGATCTAATATTATTGGGCCTTGCTAACATTATTGTGAAATGAGACGTTAAGTATTGCACTGTATATGTAGGTGTCATATTAACACTGTAATTTAGTTACAAAAGTTGTAATCTGCCCATAGGCAAGTCACATTAACTCAAGTCTTGGTATTTTTAATCCCTTATTCTCAACATCAATGAACTGATTCTGCATGGTTTATGCACTGGTTAAAACACCAACAAGAAGTAAAACAGCAAGAGGTGAAAAGAAGGGTAAAGGTGGTGGAGTGACAAAACCAGGTGGGAATAAAGGAAAACAACCCAAATAGTCTAAAATGGGTGTCAAACTTAAGGCCTGGGAGTTGAATCCGGCAGTACCTCTGCCAGTGAAAATGGAGCTTGGGTAGGCCGCACACGGCCTTCCTGAACTCTGTTTTTGCTGGCAGAGGGTTGCAGGAGGCCGTCGCAGCCAAAAACAGCTCCTGGGCTCCATATTTGGGGCTCGGGAGCACATTTTCACTGGCAGAGCACTCAAGCCACCACAGGTGTCCCTGACATGAGTGGTGTAGAGCAGGGGTGGGATTCTACCAGTTCGCACCTATTCACTAGAACCGATTGTTAACATTCTAAGCAGTTCGGAGAACCAGTTGTTAGAAGAAATTACTGGCCTAATCCTGTAAGGAAGGCAGGAAGGAAACATTCGGGTGTTGCTTACAGAAACTGCCCCTCCATTAACCCTTATTACATTCTTGGCAGGACTAGACTTCCTGTCTCAGGAACCTCTCTGGAGTTTTTTTCCCCTCCTTTGCTGGTACTTTGCTTGTGTGGAGTGACCATTCAAAGTTACAACGGCACTGAAAAAAGTGACTTATGACCATTTTTCACACTTATGTCTGTTGCAGAATCCCCACAGTCACGAGAGGCCAGGTGAAGAGATGCGTGCCTCGTGAGTGATATTGAGTTGGCTACACCCAGCCAATAACATGACCACCAAGCCACGCCCACCAACTAAGCCACACCCACAGATCCGGTTGTTTAAAAAATTGAATCCCACCCCTGATCTAGAGCTGGTTATGCCCACTCTGGCCATGCCCACCCCAGCCCTCAATGTCAAACACAACCCTGATGCATCCCTCAATGAAATCTAGTTTGACAATGCTTCAATCAAAGGCCTGGGTAAAGAGCCATAGACATGACACTCATGATTGAAACATAGCCCTGGAAAGCCAGAATTTAATAGATTCAAAAAAGGGGAGTGATAATATTGTGCTGTATGTTAAGAAAATATATGCTTAGATGCAAATCACACAACTGAGCACAGAAATCCTGTTGATAGTGTTTGATTATGAATAAAAAGACTGAAAAACAAAAGTGATTTTGTTCTGTAAGTTTATTATAAATCACCTAGGCAGACAGAACTTAGGGATTAGGTTAGGTCTTCCGTATCAAATAATGAAGCTTTCAAAGCAACATATATATCAATGACAATAGAAAGTTTAGCTGTCCTGACACTTGCTAGAAATCTTGCTGTGCCAAAAGGTCCAACAAATTCTTGCCTTCTTTTGCCGACAATGTCAGTCAAAAGACAGAACAAGGAACATGGAGATCTGCTATTATGGAGCTAATTCTTACCAACAGGAAGAAAATGACCAGACAATCTTTGAGTTCATGATATGAAAAGGAAAAAGAATAGGCTTGATATGTGGGATGTAGGAAGATCAGATTTTGAGAAGCCTACACATAGGCATGATCCAATGGTGAGAAATCCTGAAGGAGAAAAACAAGTCAGGGAAGGATGGATGAATCTTATAATCCAAGATATAGATGGCACACCTGCAAACAATCTGTTCTAAAAGGAAAAATATCTCCTCTCTTTGGAAGATATACAAGGAGTTTTCTCAAAACACTGGGAAAAAAAAGAGGATGTTTTCTTTCTTCACACTCATATTAAAGCAGGGTGGTATAATCAGAAAGGGATACAAAGTAGTCATCAGAAAATACAGATTATAACAGAAATCAGAACAAATGCTTTTTGATAAAGATAAAGAGGTCACAGATGTGAAGAGAAAGGGGTAATTTGGTAATGGTCATGGTGGAAAGGCAGAACATCTTAACTCTTATTTTGGAGTTGTCTTATTTTTAAAAGGATGTGAAACCTTTCCTGGCCATAAATGTGTTATTAATGGAGAAGGAGACATGTAGTTCAGGACAAATGAGAGGGATTAAAAAAAACCCCATTCAACTAATTTTAATGAATTCAGGTCTCTAGGGCCAGATGATATGCTAGGTCAGTTGTTCTCAACCTGTGCTCCATGGACCCCTGGGGGGACAACAATTTCATCAGAGGGAGGGTCTGCAAAGGCTTGAAGAAATGTTAAGATTTATATCTTAAGTCTTAGTGGACCGTGGCCATGGTGCGTGGCCACAAAAGGTATTTAAAGGGGGTCCAGGGTGAAGAAAAGGTAGAAAACCACTATGCTAGGTTAATGACGAAACTAATGAAGGTGACTGAAATGCTACTGACTCTGAGAATTTCTGGAGGACGGTTAACGTTCCAGAAGACTGGAGGAGAGCAAACACTGTTCTTATCTTTGGGGGGGTGGTAGAGTAAGCCAACTCATGAAATTACAAGTCTGTCATCTTGCCACCTTGTGAGTGCCACCTTGTGAGCACTAGGATTGGAATAAAACAATTAAGAGAAGCCAGCATAGGTTTATCACAAACAAGTCATGCCAGATTAATCTTATCTCTGTTTTATGACATAATTACTAGCTTCACAAATTGGTAATATAGCGCAGGCATAGTGTACCTTGACTTCAGCACAGCTTCTGACAAAGTACTTCATGATATCTTTATTAAGACACCTCAGAAGGCATTTCTGGCAAGTCATCTTTGAAAATATTACCAAGAAAACTTCACTGACCTGCCCACATTGTCCCTTAAACTGACTCAAAGGACCATGAAAATAACATTATTTGGGATGGGTTGTTTTTATTATTATTAGTATTATCATCATCACCATCATCATCATATAAATCTGTAACTGATTAAATAACTGTACCCAGAGAGTACTCAGAAGTGGTTCTACATACATGGAGGTAGGAGAGTAGTACTGAGTAGATTATCACACAGTTATATGGCAACTTTATTCACGAAAGGAATGAAGAAATGATGACTACTTTTGCAAATTACACAAAACTAGGAGGAGTAGCTAGAAGAGGAAAAGAAGATTCAAAAAGTTCTTCTGGCTTTAGTATTCAGGTGATGAAACACAGGTTTGAAGTGAGTAATATAAAGGTTTTCAGCTGAAGAAAATAAATAAAAAGTATATGGCTTGGTTTCTGTAGAAAGAAAAAGAATGGTGTTCTACTATGCAACAAGTTAAATATAAGTCAATGATTGCTAAAAGGGCAAATGCTACTCCAAAATGTTATTAATGAGTAGAGACTCAAGTTTATGGGAAGTAACTATCCTATTCTGTTTGTTAATAGTCAGGCCAAACTTGAAATGGTGTGTCCAGTTTTGAGCACATCAATCTAGGATGGTTTTCTTCAAACTGCTTCCACACAACCGTAAATTTCCATGAGGACTTGAATGGATTCTATAAGCCTAAGGGGGGTGGGGATTTCTTTACAAAAGACTAAAGCTCTGTCCCTTTTGGAGGCATGTTTTCCCCTTAGTCCTTTGACACTGAATTGGAATTTTAATCAAGGTTATGGTCAAGCTGCTGGATCTTAACCAGAACATGTTGCGCCATCTGGTTATAAGATTACCTAATCTAACCACGTCTCGCTCATCACATCTAATCCTAGAGTAGCAGTTAATTTGGATTGATCAGAAATGAATCCTAGAAAATCCAAACTGTTCAAAGGGAGAGTCATTTTTGTAGCAACATTTTAGTTTTATTACCAATGCTGATGGGTTGTTGTTGTTGTTGCTGTTTTGACTACTTGACTCATTTGAAAAAAAAAAAACTTATTTCAAAATAGTTCCCATATGTTGGGTTCCACTAGGATTAATTTGAGAGGACAACCCTTGGAATATCCCAGCATTCTGTTTCACGGAGTACCAGCCATTCAATTTTTCAGCATTTATTTACGATTAAAACCCCACTTCTAGCTAATAGGAAAAATAGTCCTCAATTGTCATTATTTGGGCCACCGGGGCATTTTAGGGCTTTGAAAAATGAATGAAGTCAGTTTGTCAGCTTGTCTGTCACTTAAAGAATAGTCTAAACCAGGGGTGTCCAACCTTGGCAACTTTAAGACTTGTGGACTTCAACTCCCAGAATTCCTCAGCCAGCAAAGCTGGCTGAGGAATTCTGGGAGTTGAAGTCCACAAGTCTTAAAGTTGCCAAGGTTGGACACCCCTGGTCTAAACCTTTTCATCCTTTCTCCTGACACCATGACACAGAAAATCTTCTATGGCCTTCCAGAAATTCAATAGGTGGAAGTTCTCCCAAACTTTCAAGAATTTGCTCCTTTATTTTAAAGCTGAGACAAGCTGAGTTTACAGGGAAAATAATACAGTGAAAAAAAGGCTTCACTTGTGGCTGTGCTATAAGCAAGATAAAGCCAAGATTTGCACACCCACCCATAAGAATTTCAGCTGAATTTTATTCTCCCTGGGAAAACAACACAAACAAGATTATTGATTCTGATTCTTATATTGGTGAAAGTCTAAACTGATGACATTCCTATGCATTCTGGTTATTGTTAGTACTTGCCCAAATATATATAATTGTTCCTGGTATATCAGGACCCATTAACATAAGATCAGATTAAATCTTACGGGCCATTTAATTGATTCCCAGACTTGATGCAGAAAACCATAAACCAATGGTTTTCCACTTTCTGTTTGAAAGACATACAGTGAAGGAAAGTATATATGGACTAATTCCATTGTGGAATTCTCCTTTCACAGTTAAGGAACTAGGAACATTAGCCTGGCAGAGTCAATCAGAGGGTTAGAGTTAGATCTGACTGATTTTATTCCTCCAAACATCTTATATTTTGCATATATTTTTTTCTGAGATAAAGCTATTGCACTGCATATAGCCACCTAAAGTTCAAAGATCTGTGAATTAAAATTCCTGGCAGAGGGCTTGAACCGCACTGCATAACATCTGGCTACCTCTGTCTTTAGATTCCCAATAAGGATGAAGCCAGTAATGTGGTGCCTCCTTGGGGTCACCTAAGTGGGAACACCACTGGATATATAAAAATAAATATCTCCCTCCCCCGTTCCAAAGGATGATGATCTTGTAAAAATTGTACAGTACATGGGAGGCATGACATAATATAACATCTGTATCACTACATTCTGAGACTTTAAGAGAAGGTGAACTCTTTATACCATTCTGACAGAGTTTGGAGATGGGGGTGGGAACTTCGATGGGAAAAATATCAACCCTTCTTTCCTGACAAAATGGTTCAGACCACTAGAAATAAAATGCCAAAAATGGCTTTGAATCAACACTGTAGGCAGAGAGCTTCAACAGGAACCTTCACTCCTTTTCTCTTAGAAGAAGTGAACAGACTATCTGGATGCTGTACTGAAATCATGTGTCAGAACACCTATCCCACAAAATAAAACTTTTTAAACCAACTGCAACTGTATAAGTTGCAAGGACTGGGTACCATACAATATACTAAGCCAAACCTAAACCGCATTGCTTTGCTCATACCAGAGGGAAAGATTATTATCAAGGTAATGAAACAACAGGTTGTCCTCAACTTATAACCAATCATTTAATGACCATTAGAAGTTATGATGGCCTCAGAAAAGGTGATTTATAGCCCGTAAAGCACGTGTAAAGTGTAGGTCCCTACCACGTGATCATAATCTGGGTGCTTAGAAAACTATTTGAGCTCACAACCAACTGCCAAAGTGCTTCTCAATCCTGTGATCACCATTTTACGATCTTCCTTGTTGGCTGACCCACTAAGTCAATGGAGAAGCCAGCAGGGAAGGTTTGGACCTGCTTGCCCAGAGGACTTCCTCTTGCCTCTGGACATCGGCTAAAAATCGTTGCCTGTTTGGGAGGGGGAACTCAGCTTCACATGGAGTTGAGATTCTATCCAATCAGGACAGTGCTTTGAGAGCAAAGGGATTACCTTCCAGGACGGAATCCCTGCTTGGCATCAAGCTGAAATTTCCAGCAGAACAAGGATTTTCCCTCCCTTCCCATCCCTGGGGGAGGGGGGAGGCGCAGGAGGAAGGGAAACCTTCATTGGGCTGCAGGTAAAAGGTAAAGGTTTCGCCTGTTTAGTCATATCTGTTGTGTGAAGACCCTTCTGTGGTCATGTGGCCAGCATGACTATATGCCATGGTGCATGGAACGCTGTTACCTTCCCCACCAAAGTGGTACCTATTTATCTACTCGCATTCGTATGTTTCCAAACTGCTAGGTGGGCAGGAAACTGGGGCAACAGGAGCTCACCCCATTGTGCAGCACTTGGGTCTCAAACCTGGACTGTCAGCTTTCTACTAAGCTAAGCTTCTTTAACTGCTGAGCCATTGCAAGAACAGAGCTTAAATCTTCAGAATTTTAATCATATTCCTGCAACCCAACAAAGGATTTCCCCTTAGAGGGCAGGGTTTTTAGCTCTGTTCTTACAGCCCAATGAAAGATTCCCTCCCCCATGGACCCTCCCAGGGCCACCCCCCTCCAAGCATCCCACAGTTCTTACCCAGAACTCCCATCTGCGTAACAGCCGGGAAATCATTTAACAACCATAACTCAGAGTGCCGGGTTTGCAGTCATGAGGGAAGCAGTCACATGGGCATCTTGCTTAACAACACTTCACTCAAAGACCAAGATTCTAATTGTGGCTGTAAGTTGAGGACTACCCATAACCATGGGATGTTATTAAAATATGTGATACTTTTGGCCTTTTTATGTATGACTTCCAGCCTCGTAGCCATAATCCAGAGGTTGCGTCACTCTATTTACTTCCTCATCCCCTCAATTATGAATTTAATGTAATTAGTGACAAGGAAAACAATGCATCTACTTTGTCTTGCTTGCCTCTCAAATGAGAATTCATCACTCCTCATGACATATGCTGAAGGCATTGTCTCACTTTTTGCTCTAACTATAAATTGCACGCAATGAACCTATCTTTAAAAACATGTGCATTCTACTCAAAGAGCAAATGAAATTGTTCAGTATCCTTTAGCTAAAGAATTACACCACATGTTCAAACCATATCATCTATTATACATTGTGAGAAGGTATCACAGGACTTGCCTAAGTTCACAGCTAACTTAGTTAATTAATAGTTAATATTACAAAACTACAAGTCATACTAGCTTTTTGTTGATAATAAGAAAAACAGATGCAAAGATTAGATTAGAAACAATTTGGGGAGGGGATGGGAAACTGGATTTCTTGGGATTGCAACTGCCAGAATTAACAGCCATCATAATTCTGAGTGTTTATCTGAATATCTGGAGAGTGCCTTATTGTGCTTCAGCACTATTAGGCATTTCACTCAATGAAGTATTATTACTGAAGGAGATAAAGACCAGCAGCTGAACAAACTAGATTTGTTAGTCCATTTTATTATTATTTTACTTAAGTAATTGGATTTTACATTTAGACTTTCAGCTAGGTGCAGAATTTTTCAAACAGTCCATTAGCATGATAAATCCTAGGGGGATTTTTCAAACCTGTTTCATTAAAGAGTTTTCCACTCTAGTAATTCAACTGGTCAGGCCAGAGTTTTCACCCCTCCCCATACAATACACTCTTTCATTTACAATGGCTGGAATTTCATGACAGCACTCCCCCCCCAAAAAAAAAAATTTTTTTAACCCTTAGTAGTTTTCTGAGCAAATCTTAGAACTAAACAGAAGGGCTAAACTTGAGAGTATGCACAAAAGTGATCAAGTTAGTTTCCTGAACGTTGTGTTAGACTGCAGCAATAAAAATAAATGAAACACGTTACCCTTTAATATTCCAGAAGATTCTATTCTTTTTAAATTAAAATTCACCCTTAGTGTGACATCTGGCTCATATCTGATTGGGTAAGTACACAAAAATCCCAAATGATATGCTTCACGATATGGTGTAAAACGAGCCTCCCAATTCTCACCAGATAAAATCACAAGCATTGAAATCTTTGTGCAATGCAGAAAATAATATCCCTTAACGGGTGGCCCTCCACAAGGGAGGGGGAAAAAAAGGAAACTGCTTTTGACTGAATCATACCTTTGATTCATTCAAAACACTACTTACTACGCAACGTTTCAGGAAGATGTTTTTTCCGCCCTATCGAGAGATGACAAAACCCCAAATCGGAAGACGCCGGTTCAGAAAATGTGAAGCAGACCGCGATCAAAAATTTCACCGGCAATCGCTTAGGGAAGTCTAGGAGAGCAGAGGCGTGTCTTTAAAATCATCTTTCACACGGCGCACGGGGTTCACGCAAAAACAAACCAAGAAGAAGAAGAAACGGGGCTGGAGAAGCAAAGGACGCCGTCCGTAAACCGGCCCCTTCCACTTTGCAAGCGAGTTCTGCCCGTTTCCCGCGCCGCCTTTCCCGGACAGGCGAACGACCCTTAGCAGGCAGGAACATCAGTTTGGGGAACTCGCGGCGTCCTTTCCCCGGGAGCGCAAGCCGCCACGTTGTTGATCCGGTCAGGGCAAGTAGCGTGTGAATGGCTGGTCCCAGGCAACGGCCATAACAACTATTTAAAGCACCTACGGCACGAGCGATTTCACAAGCCGGGGGAGGGGTGGGGGGAAATCATTGTCTCCAACGGGGTCGCTTTGGGGTATGAATGCCCAGCACCAGGAAGCCTTGGGGCAACAAATTTCTTCTCCAACAGTTCACACAACCTACTAAATACGGGTTAACAAACACTGCGTGCACATTGCAGATCGCCAATGTCTGCACAACTAAAACCACGTTAAAAACAAAAAAAAACTTGACGGAGAGGCTTGGTTGCCACAATACGTTTAAACACAAACTATCCATTGTAGCGCGCTATGCAAATCCAGGCAAAATTCCTGCTAAGGATGAGCGCAATCGGACTCTTATCGTTTACATGTGAACAGTAACAAGGCGGCCAAACCAATACTCCACTCGAACCTGAGTTTCCCAAAAGGTTTCCCCCCCCACACCTGCTAAGTTACTCGTTAGGGTCAGTCTTTCTACTTAGCATCCTCCAGTTTTAACACCAACCCGGAAGCCGAAGGACACCTGGAGACAACCAGCGCCAGGAAAGCTTTGCTGATAAGGGTACCGCGAAAGCGATTCAGGGACAGGACAGCGCGCACATCCCCGTCTCCTGACGTCCCTCAATCCCACAGCAGCTCCCACCCAAGTCACGGATGTAGCCCGCACACCAGGTCAAGCTGCAACATTTGAGAGCGGATTGTTGACTGAAGGCTTTGCCTAGGAAGAGAATCCAGTCAATGGAGCTTGATTAAGCAAAAGCGAACCCAACGAACCGCTCGCTGTGCTCTCGCTTCTCCCAGGATTTGGCCACCTGCTCCATAAATCCAGCATCCTTACTCGCTGCCTGGGAGATGTGTATATACAAAGTCAAGGTAAACCGCACCGAACTTGAGTGCTGGAAATACGACTTCAGCAACAGTGGTCAGTGGTCAATGTCTGGAATACTCTACCTGACTGTGATTTCTTCACCAAACACTTTAACCTTAGACTGTCTACTATTGACCTCACCCCTTTCCTACCGTCCATGTCCTGTCGTTTCTTTTTATTTTTATTATATGTATCCATTTCATGTATTCATAACCATGCTTATACTTATGCCTGCTATCTTATAATAAATAAATAAATAATAAATAAATAAAATAAAATAAATAAATCGTACCGTCCCACCGATGCGATCCCTACGCTGAAAACAGCCGGGAAGTCGGAACAGTAGCCTGAAACTCTGCGATTTACAACCTGCCTCGCTCTCAGTAACGAGAGGCACTTACCTGGCAGCGGCCGCTCTTTCCAGTACTGAAAAGGACACCCCCCACCAAGTTCCGCAGGGCTTCCGCTGGGTCCGAAACGAAAGAGGCACTGCACTCACTTCGCCGCCCTGAGGGAGACCGGACGCCTCCTTCCTGCACCCGGCGCACCAGAAGGCAACCAGCAACTACGCTAGAGAGAATAGAAGCGGCCGAGGTGCTTCCCGCTCTGGCGCAGCCCAGCCCTGCGCTGCCTTGCAGAATCCGCCCATTGGGATTGGCCGGAGTGAGTTGTGAGTCATTTTTTTTCTCCCTTTGCTTACCTTCCCCTTTGCTGAGTCGCCTCCGCACGTGTTTCTTGGACGCCGAGCAACCAGCAGCCTCTGCTCAGGTTTCTTGGACAGGTGGCCGAAAAAATGAGCTTTGGGCGCCGAAGTTTCTGAAACGGCTCTTTTAATTATACTGCATTTTTCTCCCTCCTCTGCTCACTCATCAAATGAGCTCTACTCCAAGCGATCGGGTAGCATATACATCGTAGTAAATCAATGCTAATCTTGTTTTATGGAGATTCTGAGTGATCCAAGTCATTCGTTGTCCCAAAGGAGCTTTTTCAAGAGGCATTCGGGACTTTCTTGTTTTTCTTTGAAGACTTTTCGGCTTCTCAGCGCTCAAGAAGCTTCTTGGATGAGAAGGGAAACGTCTTCAAAGAAAAAACAAGAAAGGCCCGCTGTCTCTTGAAAAAGTTCCTTTGGGACAAATGCTAATCTTGTGAAACTATCAATAATACCTAATCAAAATGCAGCATAAAGGCAAAAAAAAAAAAAAAAACACGGCAGGTTAAACAGAAGCACTGCCACAATGGTGGAATGACTAAAAGGCAGGTTTTAAAATTATTTAAAATATCTAAAAACCAACCAATCAACAAAACAAGTGAATGGAATAGAAGGTGGGAGAAAATTCCATAAGATTGATGCTGCCGCTGAGAAGTCCCAGGCTCTAGAAAATTCAGATCAAACCTCAGGGTGGCTCAACTTGACAGGCCTTTGTGCAATGTCCAGTTCCTATACTACTATATATGGACAAAGCCTTCCCTCCAGGTAGAACACACAAAAGCCACTTTCGGTATTATTATATTATTCAGGTACTTCAAATTTAACTCAAATCTGTTGGAAATCTAGGCTAGAATAGATGTAATATATTTCCAGCACGATATGGTAACTTCCAAATCTAATTCATGGGCACTCCCCTACAGGGCATATAGCAGGAATTTTATTGTACACCCCCCCCACACACACACACACACAATCCTTCTATGAAGGAGATGGGCAGTTTAAAAAGTGAAAATAAATAAATAAATAAATAAAATCAAAATAAATAAAATCAAACCAGAGATAACTAACACATGAATTAACTGATCTAAAACAAAACAAAACTATTGTATCACCTTCCGGAGCAGGGCCAGTCACTTTAGCTGGAGGAGATGCTTCCCAATGACACGGTTGTCTGGACTCGGTTTTGATTTCTTGTAACTTGTACAAACTGCAGCCTGCCCCAGGGAGGAACCAACCATGCTGTCCAGTACATCTGGTGGGGCTGGAGAGGAGAAGTATTTTAGTCCTCATTGTAATACCACCAGAGGTGATATTCAGCAGGTTCTGACCAGTTCTGGAGAACGGGTACCAGAAATTTTGAGTAGCTCGGAGAACCAGCAAATACCACCTCTGACTGGAGAATTTAAGTATCCTTCCCCTGCCACACCCACCAAGCCATGCCCACAGAACTGGTAGTAAAAGAAATTGAATCCCACCATTGAATAGCATCCACTCCCACAGGCCCTGCCAATCATTCCAGGTTGCTTCATGTTGCAATATCTCTCTTATTTCTTCATGTAGTAATATCTCCCTTAGCCAAATGAGAGTTCATTCTAAAACACATGTAATGTATCAAATAAAAGTTGTCTGAAGGCCTTGTTGTAGCTGACATAAGATTCACTTGAAAGTTCATGTGAAGATTCACTTAGGGAAGAATACAGGTAAAATTATAATTGATTGCCTCACATTTTTCAGTATATGTATTTACCATTGCATCTTGCTCTTACTATAAAGCAATATCTTTTATCCTTACATCTCAATCTTCTCCATGGTATATTTGCATATTTACATATTACCTCATTCTTTTCCTAATTGCCATTTTATTTTATTTTTATTTCTAAACCACTCATACCAAGCATACCAGGCCCTATAATAAATTGAATCTTCTCTGTCTTTTATTTTCATTGTTAGCCTGTCCATCTCTATGCAATCTATTTTTTTTTAATAACCATGCCTTCTGGTGGAACCCTTTTTTCCTTCCAGAGTTGTGCATATGAAATCCTTGCAGCTGTTAATATATGTAACATAATATATCTATCTGTTTTATTGCATTTTTGTGTTATTAATAAAAAAGTTTCCGGATTAAATTCAATTTTCTGATTCTGATTTCTTCTATCCATTGTCTAATTGTATTCCAATATTTTTTCACTTCCTGGCATGTCTACCAGGTATGAAAATAAATGCCTTTTTCTTTTCCACATTTCTAACAATTTGGGTCTGAGTTAAACATTTTTGCCAATCTAGCGGGAGGAAGGTGCCATCTGTAGAACATTTTGTATTGATTTTCCTTGTATGCTGTGGGTGTAATTAGTGTAATATAATGTGAGGAAATGCAAAAGATGTCTTGATGTTTATAATAATGTATAGTTTTGTTTTATGTTTTTTAAAATTTGGAAACTTAATAAAATTTATTAAAAAAAGAAAAACTGATTGCCCCGGAGGTACTTACAACCCAGGAGTGGGAAGCAAATAGTTTTACTACCAGTTCAGTAGGCGTCGCCAGGTAGGCATGGCCAGGTGACTGAGTGGGCATGGCTTTTTGGGGCAGCACCTACTCACTCCATTTTTATTTTATTTTTTTGCCTCCTGGGCCTCAGGGAAGCCCACCGGGAGCAAAAATGGCCTTCCAGGAGGCTTCTCTGAAGCCCAGGAGGCAAAAAAAACGGAGCGTGTAAGAGTGCTGCATGCCCTCCTTGCACTCCGTTTTTGGCCTCTAGACCTCAGGGTAGCCTCCTGGGTAAAGCAGTAAGACAGCGAGGGGGATTCTGGCACAGCTGATCATCAGAACAGCTGATCATCGAGAGAAAAAAAGAAAAAAGAAATACCAACTGGTAGCTATTTTTTTTTACTACCAGTGCGGCTGAACGGTAACATTTTTTACTAGTGGTTCGTTTGAACCACGGCGAACCAGTAGAATACCACCACTGTTACAACCCAATTCTGATTTCTACCCTTCTCCCAAGCATATGGCTGCATTTCAGTTGCTTAGCAACCAGGTATTTACATTTACAGTCGTTTGCAGTATCCCACAGTCATATGACTGTGTTTTACAACTTTTTTGTGTGTGTAAAACTGACATTTGCATTAATGATTGTGTCATTCATTTTATGACCACTGCAAAAAAAAAGTTCATAAAATTGAGCCGGTCAGATGGGTGATCTGCTTTATGACTGTGATGGGTAGGCTCTATTACAGTCATAAATTGAGAACTACCTGTACAGCCCAGTAGAGTCAACACCCTTTAACCTTTTGCCTAGGTTTGTGTGACTGCTGACTGTATAGTCTAGTCAAAAAAAAAAATCAGTCTTGGAATTGAACTTGATTTCTGTAACTTTTGTCTTCTCGTTATGGAGTATTACCATTGCCTTTAATCTGGTATTTTCCAGGTATGAGTACTTATATATAAACCCAAGTAGGGTAAAAAAATAATAGGGAGGAAGGGACTATGGCAATGATTCAGGATGTCAAAGAATCTTAGGAATTTTAATCATTCTGTTAATTGACCTCAAGGGTCATATCAGTTAACAAAATCAATTTTAAAGAACTGCTTCCTTTTGTTGTTTCACAGCATAAGTAGTGTATACTAACTGGATTTTTAATTTGCTTGTGCAGGTTAGATATTCAGTGAATCCAGCTATCATCTGTTAATGATTATATGATGTGATTGATAGTGTAATTAATGGACTGTAAACCCATTATTCAATAAACCATGGTTATAAATTATAGCTTACAATGTGTGGATGAGTACAGTCCTACATTGAGAATTGTTTTCTGCCCATGTCAAGCTTTGTGGGGTTGCTTTGTTAATGGTTTGGAACTCCTTCATAAAGTTAATGTGGCCTCCTATCTTCTAGAAGCAAAGTATCCACCATGCTTTGTTTGATCTTATTTCTGAAACTTTTTCCATTAGACGTGTGTTGGTTGAAGTGGTAAGACACCCTAAGGGAAATGGCATATTTACAGACTTCCACAAGGCAATCTGACGCATATTATCAAGGAAAATAATGACTGCCTCAAGCACACCAAATAGCTATTTAGTCCTACGTTAGTATGATGCTTCCTGTTTGCTTTAATTCTTATTCGGTATTTAAATTCATTTAAAATAGTAATTCCTTCCCATGTATGTGTCAATGCACTCCTCTTAGATGGGTTGTAGTCTGCAATATATTGGTTTGCAAGCAGGGGTGGGATACGACAGGGTTAACTACTGGTTCGGGATTTATGAGCTTCCCGTCCCGCTGTGAGCCGCGCGCCTGTTAATCGTCATTAGCACCCTGTTTGCCGAGAAGCAGCCTTTGAAACAGCCCTCTTTTCTTGCTTTTTTAACTGCAGCTGTGCCTCGCATGGCAGCTGAAGTTGAAAAAAAATCAGGAAATAAAGGTCAGGTAAGAGCCCGGATGGGCGGGTGGGCAAAAACATCAGCAGACATAGAACCGGTTCTATGTCTGCTGCTCTTCAGAGCTACCAGTTCTACAGAGGTGGACAGAACTGGTAGAAACCCACCCCTGTTTGCAAGGCAGTTTGAAAGCCATCCTTTCTGCAAGAGTAAACCTCCAAAACCAAACATCTGTTTGGTAAATGGGATGGGTGATAAACATCTCTGCCTGGTAAATGTGATAGGTGACTTGGCAAAGGAATTTCCTTCTTTTCTCACTGTGTTTACTATACGCCTCCCTTTAAGGGAAGTGGAGACTGATGCTGGATTTTTGGATTAGGATAAGTATAGAATTACCTGTTACGGTAGATTATGCCCCATTTTCTGGATTTGTTATTTCATAATCTGAATTGATGTAATTTTCTGGAAAGCAATTTGATTCTTCTTGGAGCCAGACACTAGTGATCTGCAATCAGTGGGCTTACAAGAAGACCCACGGCTACTGCTTAAGCTCAAAATTAGAGATTAAATGTTAAACCAAAATGTTTAGGTTGTTCTCCCACGGGGTTGGCAGAAGAAGTAGACAAATCCTGCTCTTCAGGACTCACAAAGTAAAAGGATCAATTGTTACCTGTCTTTCTTTCTGTATGTCATAACCACCTATCCTCAACAGTACATTGGTTCTCTCTCTATAGCTCTACTGAAGTTCACATGTCCTGTTGAGCTACAATGTGCCTTGCAAATCATGATTTGAAGCATTATATGAATTCAGCCAACTGTGATTTATTAAACTTGGTTAATATGTTATATATATTATGGCTTGTCTTACCATAAATTATTGATTAAAATAAAACATATTAAAGCCAGAGGTGGTATTCAGCCGGTTCAGACCTGGTTCGGGTATACCGGTAGCAGAAATTTTGAGTAGTTTGGAGAACCAGCAAAAACCCACCAGTCCCCGCCCTCGCCCTTTCCTGTCCTAAATTCTCTTGTTTTTTAGCTCAGCTGATTCACACTGCAGAGCGAATTGCTGCATCCCAGCTGAGCTAAAAAAAAACAGCTTATCTCACCAGCGCTGACACTGAGGGTGGTCTTTGAGTGCTGCACTGCGTGAAGCGTGCTCTTATAGAACCAATTGCATCACTGGCTGGCCCTGTCCACCCTGCCCATTCCATCCAACCCCACCCTGCCCTATATATCTTGCCTTTGCCATGGGGCCCAGACCAGCTAACCTCTGTCACTCGCCTCCGCGCCTCACCTGCTCTGCTCACCAAAGGTAAACATGCCATCCGCTCGCCCTTCACCTCGGGTTGGCACCATTCCCTGGCTCCGGCCTTACCCCGGGCCTCCACCTGCATGCCACTGCCCCCCCTCTGGCCTCAAACTACAGCCCCGCGGGCTGAAACAATTTATTTGGCTTGCGGCCTGCTGCACTAGGACAAAGGACCGGAAGGGGGACGTGGGCATAGGAGGTCCGAAGTGATTTGGGAATGGACCAGATGGTTGTTCTTCTTTCTTTTTTTTTAAACAAATTTTATTTTCAAGACAAACAATACATAAATACACATAAACACAAAAACATAATAACATAAAAAATCTCTTTTCTGAAAGTTGCTTAATCCCGGATTAAAACTCTTGGTACAGACACAAATTCAAATTCATATTCATTTTACATACCATTTCATATCTTATTAACATTTTCAATTTTCTATATGACTTCTCCTCTCCTTTAAATTTTCTCAATTTTATTTTATTTTATTTATCTCCTCTCAATTCATATCATAATATTTATTATTCTTTGTCTGTTCTATTCCAGCCAACCACTTATTTTTCTTCTTTAAAGAAAGAAGAAAGACTTCTCCTGTACACTATATGGAGTATGATGCCTTTATCTCTTTCCCCACTTAATATAAAACACATGACATACATTGGGATTCTGTCTGGTACATTCTAAAATTATACTATATTATCAAAAGTAATACAAATCTATTCATTAATATTGATATTCATTCCTATCTTAAACGTTTAACTCATTGCTTTTCAATTAAATCACATACTTTTGTGGGAGCCCTATTTTCCATAATTATTCCCCCCCCCACATCACATATTATAGCTCGATATTTCATTAAAATGTTCCTCCTTCTTCTACTTCAAATCTCATTTCACAAAGAATTTCACTAATATACCATATTCTAATCATTAATATTAACAATCATTTATATCTTAAACATTTTATCCATTTCAATTAAATATCATGCCTTTGTGGGAACACTTATGCTTTCCAAAAATTATTACCCCCCCACATCACAATCTTGAATCATATTTCATTACAGTACTCCCTTTTTCTTAACCAAAAATTTCACTAATTTATATTAAATATTTTATCACATTTTAAGTTACATATTGTTTCTAATTTTCTATGATTACTTCTAAATACAGGTATAAAAATGCAGTCTTATGTACCTTTCTAGAATCCCTTTAACAATAAGATTTATCCATTATCTCTAAAAACTTTTGCTTCTTAACATCTTGCTCCCCACCATTAGGGCTTCTCATCCCTTCCTTTCTCTCTTGCTTCTTCTTCTCCTTGTCCTCTTTAACCCCTTGTCTCTCCACCTCCCTTTTATTCTGCTTTCCCCCTTCTGTTGTTTCTTAACATAATGTCCCCTTTTCACCTTATTCTTCTCTTTTTGGGGCTGTTTTTCCAGATCTTAAAGACCTTTTTTCCTTTTTCTCTTGCTTTTTCCCTTCTCCAGTCAAAGTCATTTGTTCATTAAAGATGACTTCTTCTTCTTCTTTGTCCCCATCATCCTCATTCTGCTTCACATAAGTATAAACCACCATTTCTAAGTATTGAAAAATAGTGTCAAGACCATCTTCCCCTCCTTGTTTTTCTCTTTCATATTTTTGATATATAAGTTTCAATCCATCCATAGATGATGCCATTGTGTAGAGAAAAAGTTTTTCCAAACAACCACCCAGATGTTTTAATCAGAAGTAATTTCCAAAGGTTCCAAAATCACCAAACAATCCAAACAGACTATTTCTTTTAGATACCTTCTTCTTCTTCACTTTCTCTTTCTGGGGTTAAAGTAATCACAAATCCTTTTCAAATATATATATATTTTTGGAAGTTTTTTATTGTTTAAGAACTCTTTGCAATTCTAGGCAATCTTCTCCTTATTTTCAATTTTTGCTCTAATTCTTTTTCACTCTCCCTTCCCACTCACAGTCAAAAAGTTTTTTTTTTTCCGCTGTCACTTTAGGAAGGAGAGTAGAACAAAGAAAAAACTTCCCCCTTTAGAGTATTCGCAGCTTGTAACTCTCACAAGGAATAATATATACTTAGCAGCCTTCAAGGTTCCAGGTCACTTTCTCGCATCTTGTCCCGGTTAGAAGCAACTTTTACTTTTCTTCCAGCTTTCTCCCTCCTGCTTTCCCGGCTGCAGCTTTCTTCGTGGTGGCCATTGCTGACCGCCATTCCTCCGCCTCGGGAAAAGGGGGTTTAGCTGGCTGGGGAGGGGGTTTGCAGCACCCCCAAACCCCTTGCCGGATCCCCCCTGTCTTCAGCTGCCTCTATGGGGCAGCTATATCCCCCAGATCCAAATGGATCGGGGGAACCTTGGCGGCGAACGCAGCAGGGATCGCGCAGTCGCGAATCCCTGCCGCCGCCGAAAGCTTGCAAACCGGAAGTCCCACGGATGGTTCTTATGTTTAAGAAGATCCACCTGGAAAGCATTGCAGCGGAGATCTTGCAGCTGCTTCTTCCATCTCTTGCCACCAAGGCTTTGCTTGCAGAGACGCTTCATGTGGTCAGCTGCTTCTCTCTGCTGCTGCCCTTGCTGGGAGAGCAGACTACAATTTAGGAGCTGTGAGCCACTGCTTTGGGTCCCATCTGGAAAGTGCTGTGGCTGAGAGAAACAGCATTCAACATGGCTTCTGCTTCTCTGTGCTGCAGCATTTTCCAGTGCCCTGGAGAGCAGAGATGCAGGAAAGCAGACCCCAAAAGGCTGCTTTGTTGACCCTTGCCACATGGCAAAAGTCACACGGCAAAAGTCGCACATGTGCGGAAGTGTGCCTATGGGTGCCCACTCACATTTTTGGTGAATCGGTGCTGGGTTTATTTGAAACCCGCCACTGATTAAAGCATAAACCTATACTTTATGTTAAGGTTTACATAATATGCTAAATCAAAACAGAGAGTATAATGATTTAGCACAATGTGAACTTCTGCCACTATATATTTACACAAAATATGACACATTAAAGCCCAACAGTTAGTTAATGAGTCCCACCATCAAAACAAAATTAACTTAATTTCTGATTGGTATAAGATTTACACTATGGCTCAAACCTGTCAGTTGTTATTTTAATGCTCACAATCATCAAAATATATTGGGACTCTAAATGGAAAATGAAATGCAAAATATTTAAGCTGGTTTCAGAAAAAGAGAATAAACAAGAAATGTTATTGCTGATTCATGCCAAAGAAAATGACTAAGAATGCCAAAAATAAGCCCAAATTGGCTTCACTGACAAATGTTTTTTCTAGAGTCAATCATATTAAGCTTGGAATGTTAGGAAAATGAGAACCTCTAGCATCTATTGTTCTCATGCAAATCCTGTAGACCAGAATACTACCGTGTGGACAGAAGATGGTGAATGACATTGACTCCAGGTTGGCCAGTGAATGAGCAATATTGAATATGTTCTTTATTTATTCAATCAAGGTGTATATTGCTTTGCAAGGGTGACACCAAAAGACAGTAGAGGCTTTTCTGCTTGTTATGCTGAACATATTTACAGCTGGTATTTATAATAGGTACATGCAACATAATAGCAATGGCAATAGCACTTAGGCTTATATGCCGCTTCACAGTGCTTTGCAGCCCTCGCTAAGCGGTTTATAGAGTCAGCATTTTGGCCCGCAAAATTTATACCACCTCGGAAGGATGGAAGGCTGAGTCAACTTTGAGCCTGGTGAGATTTGAATTGCAGGCAGCTGGCAGGCAGCAGAAGTAGTCTGCAGTACTGTACTCTAATCACGGCACCACCATGGCAATCCTGGTGTTTGCCCAGTTTAAGACTTCCTTCTAAGTCTTTCTCCCAGAGACCATCCCTTTCTAGCTCTCCTGCTTCTTCCTCTTTTCTTTCTCCTTCCTTTATGGGCTTATTAGGAACTAGCTGGGTTTACCGTAGCATGGTCAGCGCAGCATGACTTTCTCCTGGATCTGCTCAGCTGAATACAGGTAGTCCTCAACTTACAGCAGTTTGCTTAGTGACCGTTCAAAGTTACAACGGCACATTCAAAGTTACAATGGCCCTGAAAAAAAAGTGCCTTATGACTGTTTTTCACATTTACGACCATTGCGCCATCCCGTCCCCATGATCATGTGATCAAAATTAAGTCACTGGACAACTGACTTTTGATGGTTACAGTGTCCCGGAGTCATGTGATCATCTTTTGTGAACTTCTGACCATCCCCAAAGTCCATGGGAAAGCCAGATTCACTTAACAGCCGTGCTACTAACTTAACAACTGCATCGATTCACTTAACAACTGTGGCAAGGAAGGTAATAAAAGGAGGCAAAACTCACTTAAGAAATGTCTCACTTAACAGGAGAAATTTTGGGCTCAATCATGGTCATACGTTGAGGACTACCTGTGGTTCTTTCCATGAGGAAAGAATTTCTCTCAGGCAGAGGTGGTATTCAGCAGGTTCTGACCAGTTCTGGAGAACCGGTAGTGGAAATTTTGAGTAGTTTGGAGAACCGGCAAATACCACCTCTGACTGGAGATTTTACAGCATCCTTCCCCTGCCACGCCCACCAAGCCACGCCCACAGAACCGGTAGTAAAAAAAATTGGATCCCACCACTGTTCTCGGGGTTTTCTGCCCAGTTCTTCCTTAGAGTCTAGGTCTTTGCCAAAAACTGATGAGCCCCTTCCTTTCTTGGGCAGGGGTCTCCAAACTTGGCAACTTTAAGACTTGTGGACGTGTGTGTTAGGGTGGGCGGGGCTCTGGCAGCCCCAGGAGATGGAACCGCACAGGCTTACTTTGTTTGAAGGGCTTTCGGAGGAACAGGCGATTTGCTTTGAGGTAATCAAATGAGTCTCCAAGCCCGCGCTCCATGTTTCACCCGGAATCATGCCTGCCTCCCCCTCACAGATAAAGCCGCCTTCCTTGGGGCCAGGCCATACCCGGCGCGCCGAGGGAGCAGCGCACCAAGTCTTTGCCATTTTCAGGAAAGGGCCAATTCGAGCAAGAGTTTCCTCTTCTCTGGCGCGAAGTCGTCCAGCAAGTTAGCAGAGGTCTCCACTTGGCTGGGAGAACCCCAGATCTCCAGCCAGCTATGCTGGGAATTCTGGGAGTTGAAGTCCACAAGTCTTAAAGTTGCCAAGTTTTGGAGACCTCTGCTCTTGGGTGAAGATATCCTCTCTCTGGGTTTTCATTTCCCTTCTTCCAGGAAAGCCATCCATAGACCTTTCTTCTTCCTCCTCAACCAGGAACTACCAACGGCTTTGCATTTTCATATAGTTTCTGTCTCCAACTTTTCTCTCCAGCCACTCCACTTTTTCCACTCATCTCCAATTTTGAGTGGGACAAGCAACATGTCCCCCAGCAACTGAGAATGCCCTTGTCCTCCAGGTTCCAGTCCCCAATACCTATATACCAGCCTGGACCAATGGGAATATTATCTCTAAATCTAACAACTAGGTCAGCTCATCAGCCCTCGTGACAGTACAGCTACTCTTCAAGGCCACAACTGAGGTGTTTCCCCACTTTTTGTCACTACGTATGCCTACCCGTGCCAACAGAACCTCCACCAGGCCAAGCCACTAATCATCACACACCACAAGGCTCAGTATGTAGCAAGGCAAACTGGTTTGGAAGATGAACATAGATTTAAAACTGGAGGAAGAAAGATTAATGACCAGACTGTTGCTGATTACACTATTGACTGTGCTATATATGATCACCTTTTGGCAAGGATCTAGCGCTGTATCAGCAAATGATCTGCAAACTAGTATAATTCAAGGAATATAATTGAAAATTGATGCCATTATTTAATGTAAAGAAGACTAGGCTAATTGCAGTATATATAACAATCAGCCTTAGAAGTGATAATTAGCTACTAGTAGCTTAACAATAAAGCATGCAGCAGTCAAGAAATATCCTAGCACTTAAGTAGGAGTGGTGAGCTATGGCCCTTTTATGACTTGTGGAAGTCTAGAAGTCATAAAAGGGCCATAGTTCCCCACCCTTGATTGAGGCTACAACAAAGGCCTTGGAAAAGATATTCGGATACTATTATGTGTCTATATCAGAGGTGGTATTCAGCAGGTTCTGACCAGTTCTGGAGAACCAGAAGCGGAAATTTTGAGTAGTTCAGAGAACCGGCAAATACCACCCCTGACTAGAAATTTTACAGTATCCTTCCCCTGCCACGCCCACCAAGCCATGCCCACAGAACTGGTAGTAAAAAAAATTGAATCCCACCCCTGGTACAAATGCTCTCAGTATACATAAGAGAAAAGATAAATTCCTCAAGAGTCAAGAATCATCAGGTGCAACACTTAATAATAGTCATAGGTACAATAAGCAGTCAAATCATACTAGGAAACAATATAAATCATAAGAATACAAGCGACAAAGTTACAGTCGTACAGTCACAAGTGGGAGGGGATAGGTCAGGGGTGAGATTCAGCCGGTGTTACTACCGGTTCAGTGACTACGTCCTGCACCTACACATGTAAAAAAAACACTTAAGCTGTGCCACCCGGAGAGCTGAAAAGTGCTGCGCGCAGGTGCGCAGAGTTTGAAAAGCCTCTTTTTTCCTGCTTTTTCAACCTTAGCTGTGCCATGCGAAGCAGGTAAGAGCCCGGGCGGGCGGGTGAGTCAAACAGCAGCAAACACAGAACCAGTTCAGTGTCTGCTGCTCTTCAGAGCTACCGGTTCTATAGAGCCGGACAGAACCGGCAGCATCCCACCCCTGGGATGGGTGACAAGGAGTGATGAGAAGGTTAACAGTAATATATAGAGTTAAATACAAATGAAAGTAAAAAATAATAAGGAAATGGGAAAGGATAAGAAAGGGGGAGAAGTCCAGGTAGTTCTCAACTTACCACAGTTCACTTAGTGACCATTGAAAGTTACAATAGCACTGAAAAAGGGGACTTATGACTGTTTTTCACATTTAAGACCATTGCAGCATCCCCACAGTCATGTGATCCAAATTCAGATGCTTAGCAACTGACTCACGTTTATGACGGTTGCAGTGTCCTGAGGTCATGTGACTCCCTTTTGTGACCTTCTGACAAAGTCAATGAGGAAGCCAGATTCACTTAACAACCATGTGGCTAACTGAGCAACTGCAGTGATTCACTTAACAACTGTGGCAAAAGTAAGGTCATAAAATGGGGCATAACTCACTTAACAAAGGTCTCACTTAACAACCAAAATGTTGGGCTCAATTGTGGTTATAAGTCGAGGACTACCTTTATAGGATAAGGACAGAAAGAAAAAAAAGCATTGACTTCCCATGTTTTTCAGTGCAATAAAGTACAAAATAAAATTACAGCCTAGACTTTTTTACTTTTTTCCTCTCCTTTTAGAAAATTATAGATTGTGAAAATTTGCTGAAGATGTATAAAGGTCTTTCAAATGTACTCTACATTGGAAATGTAATTCTAAAGAAGGTACTTTTTATCGTTTTTGGTGTAATAAGGCAAAGAAATATTGGGTTCAGATTCATGTCAAAATGCATTTCGATTTTCATAACTAATATAAAATTGAAACCTGAAGTTTTTTCTTTTAAAGATTATAATTTTGTTATTGTATATGTTGAACGCAGAGAGAATATGCACAGGAATGGAAAGGTATATCAAGCCCCACAAGAGAAGATTCGATGGAAAAAGTGATGGAGCTAGTAGAAATGGCAAAATTGACTGCTTTAAAAAATAAGTCCAGCTTTGTTTCTGTTTGGAAACTGCTCTGGACTTTGTGCTCAAGACAGAAATAAAAAGTTGTAGCAAATTCAATAGAACTTTGATACTTTAGAACTTTGATGCTGGAACTTAACAGATTAACAGATAATCAGAGTTGGAAGAGACCTTGTAGGTCATCTAGTCCAACCCCCTGCCCTACACCATTTCTGAGAGATGGCAGTCCAATCTCTTCTTGAAAGTCTCAAGTGATGGCACTCCCACAACTTCTGAGGGCAAGGTGTTCCATTGGTTGATTGTTTAGATTAGACTTAGACCCATTAAGGACTACTTGTTGAGTACAGTTTGTCGCCAGTTGCGAGTCCATCTGGTGGTAGTGCTATCTATTGCATTTTTTTCTAGCTTACCAAGAAGTAGGTTGTGGTCTACATTGTCAAATGCCTTGCTGAAATCTAAATATATTATGTCCACAGTATTTCGCTGGTCTACTAATTTAGTCATGATGTTGAAGAATGAAATAAGATTGGTTTGTCATGATCTGTTTTTAACAAACCCGTGCTGACTGCAAGTTACTACTTTACTTGTTTCTAGGTGTTGGCATATCTGTTTTTTTATTATCTTTTCCAGTATCTTCCCGGGCATTGATGTTAGGCTGATTGGTCTATAGTTTCCTGGGTCTGTTTTTTCCCCTTTTTTGAAGATGGGAACCACATCAGCTCTTTTCCAGTCCTCTGGTAGTTCCCCGGTGCTCCAGGATTTTTTGAAAGATATGGTGCAGTGGTTCTGAGATGACCTCTGCCAGCTCCTTTAAAACTCTGGGATATAATCCATCAGGCCCCAGTGATTTGTTTTCATCAGGATCAGACAGGTGTTCTCTTACTATTTTTTTTGCTTATTTTAATTTTTATTTCTGGTCTGTCTTTTACAGTTGTGTTTTTGGTAGGTTGAGCTATAGTTTCTTTTTGCGTGAAGACAGATGCAAAGAATGAGTTAAGCAGTTCTGCTTTCTCTCTGTTGCCTGTTACTTCCTTGCCGTCTTCTCTCTTTAGTGGACCAACTGTTTCCTTGATTTTTTTTTTCTTGTTATTTATATAACCTCTTTGAGGATACCATTGTACAGTCAGGAAAATATACAAATATATTAAAGAACAAATAGATTCAGAATTTTTACTTGAGGTACAATTGAAAGGCTCAAACTAGCATATTTTAGGCAAAGGTCTACCTCCTTTGAGAAGTCCCTTATACAAGGAAAAGTTGAAGAAGATGACCAATAGCAAGGTGGATGGATTCAGTTATAATAGAAATGAATTTACTATTGAAAGACTAAAAACCCAAGATGAAGAAAATCTATTTTTATGGTCAATAAGAGTCAATACTGACTTGATGGCACTTATTCAAGCAAATCACAATTTAGTGCAACGTATAAACTTCTGCCATTGTACATTTAAACATAACATGGCATGCAAATGCTGACCTACACTATTTAAACCTATGTTGCCTTTTAACCAAGATACTCATAAGATTTACACTATAGCTCAATCTGAAATATTTGCCATTTCTGAATCTAAATTTAAAGCCAGTTACCAAACTTGCAAGGAGTCAGATACTTGCCATGCTGTTTAACTGTAAAACATGTTATTGAACTTGCTACTTTTTTCATCTTCACATTCTTTTCCCCCCCTTTTTCAATTTTTTTTTATTGTAAGTGAATGGACATTAACTGTCTTATTCTCACTGATAGTTTGCAAACCGTTCTAGAGTGATTTTAAGAATGATATGAGGCGTATGAGTGTACAGTTGTTTGCAGAACTTTGATCAAAGTGTATGTTTAAATCCCTAAGTGAACAAAAGTTCACACAACCTGTGTATAACATCTTTCTGCATACATTTGAATCAGGGGTGGTATTCTACCAGTTTAGCCCGGTTCAGCCGTTCCAAGGATCATCTGTGAGAAAACTGGTTCACTCTGATGATCAGCTGCTGGACCCGCTCCAGCTCTATACCAACCTTTATTTCCTGGTTTGGAAGCTCAGCTGTTTTGCACAGCACAGCGGATTTCCATGCGTCAGCTGTTGAACACACAAGGAGAGTGCAGGATTGCAGGAGAAGGTCAGTATCAAACCCTCTGTGTGTGCACCACTGATTTGAATATATACTTACTATTTACGTGCAGTTATTTACAGACTTAAAATAAGAAATCATGAACATGACCCTGAAAACGAGAGCTGGAAGTCATAGGTAAAGTTGTTAGTCTAGTTGTTGTTATATCAACAATTAAATTGCATATGAGATGATAACATTTTTCTAGTTTTTACAGTTAATTGTTCTTTTTTTGATGTGATTATCATTTTTACCAAACAGTCATCCGGCTTTATTATACTTCCTTACTCCAAAATGGTTTGGCTTTTGCCAAGTGATATTTTTAAATTTATATTGGGTCAAACTTTTGAAAAACAGAACAAGATAATTCTGAATGTACATACCAGTGCATTTAAAAATTCATGAAAGAGTGTCACTATTAGAAAAGAACTTGATTTTACATCATTCAAACTTCTTATTCAGAGCTCTTTTCAAAGTAAGTGTGTTCAGCAGTTGGTAAAATACAACCAAACCTGACTGCTTTTGAAAAAGCTCCGGAGGGTCAGCCCTGCTTAGTATTAGAATTATACATGATCAGAGTAGTAGGCTGTAGCTGTAGATTGGGAAATAAAGATACATTGTAAGAAGATAATGTTAAACTACCTTTAAACCATTGCAAATAAACCAGCTCAATCAAAGAAACTTCGTATCATAATCATATCACCAAAAATATAAAAAACCATGTTTGGATAGCAGGAAATTCAACAAATGCAATTTATGTTAAAATCTGGTGGATGCCTGGTGTTACTAAATTAGTGTGCTTGTGCATATAAACTAAATAACATTTAATAATAATCAAAATGAAGAATGTTGAACAGTACAAGGAACCAAAGGTATGATTGGAATTATCTCATTACTGTTTTGAATGGAAAGTTGCTGAAATAATTGTAGGCTTAGAAAGAATTGCCTGCTAAGAAGTGATGTAAACTATAATCCGAATTTAAATGTTTACTCAGATATACACTATGTTCACATAATATACTCAACCCAAATCAACCCAAACCACTTATGTTGTGTCCACCCTGTAATTATGGATTGTAAATTATCAGGTCAAAAACTTTATTATTACTAAAGATCAACAAAACAACAAACAGACAAGCAAACAAATACAAAAAAGACACATAAGTAAGAAAAATAGGAGAAATGCAATCTTCAGGGGAGATAATCTGTTGGTTGTTTTGAAGTTAAGTAACAGAACTTTGTAACTTTGTAAATAATCTGAAAGTTTTTGTAAGCCGATAGAAAGGCTACATGACTGTCATTTTACCATGTATTATTGCTAAGAAAGGAGAAAATAATTATTGGCATAAGGCAAAACATGCAGTTAAAAACAAATGTGGAATTTAGATTACCTCCATAATACAAAGGTGTAACCATAAGATTCCTACCCTGTAGTAGTATAAAGGGAAGGATGTTATAATGACACTAATCAATATTTGGTACAGATCAACGTATAAGATGCCTGACTGGAAGTCAAATAAAGTTCAGCCATCCAGGTTTTACAGAAACTGGATAGCTGAACATTAGGTTGAACTGCAGTTCTAATTTAGGGAGCATTGTGCAACCAATTGTATTGCTTGATACTTATTTAATGTACATAAGCTATCTGAGAATAATGTACATTTTTTATTTTGGGGGTAAAGGCATTCTTACAGTTGGATTGACAGTTATCAAAATAAAATTAGGCAATCCAGATGGAGTCCATTTCAATTAAGGCAACAGTTCATGACTGCTACCTATTCTGCCCAAATAATCTAATATTAGCATCTAGAGTAGACTGTCAAGAAATCAAAACTGGCCTGATGTTAGTGTAAGGACCAAGTGTTGTCCCAAATAGAAATTATGTCAAATACAGTATACGTATATTCACATTATCCAAAACCTCAATTTTGTCATCATGATTTCTTATACAGGTGAAACTCGAAAAATTAGAATATCGTGCAAAAGTTCATTTATTTCAGTAATGCAACTTAAAAGGTGAAACTAATATATGAGATAGACCCATTACATGCAAAGCAAGATAGTTCAAGCCATGATTTGTCATAATTGTGATGATTATGGCTTACAGCTCATGAAAACCCCAAATCCACAATCTCAGAAAATTAGAATATTACATGCAATCAATAAAACAAGGATTGTACATAGAACAATATCGGACCTCTGAAAAGTATAAACATGCATATGTACTCAGTACTTGATTTGGGCTCCTTTTGCAGCAATTACTGCCTCAATGCGGCGTGGCATGGAAGCTATCAGCATGTGGCACTGCTGAGGTTTTATGGAAAACCAGGATGCTTCAATAGCGGCCTTCAGCTCTTCTGCATTGTTCGGTCTCATGTCTCTCATCTTTCTCTTGGCAATGCCCCATAGATTCTCTATGGGGTTCAGGTCAGGCGAGTTTGCTGGCCAATCAAGCACAGTAATCCCACAGTCATTGAACCAGGTTTTGGTGCTTTTGGCAGTGTGGGCAGGTGCCAAGTCCTGCTGGAAAATGAAGTCAGCATCCCCATAAAGCTCGTCTGTGGAAGGAAGCATGAAGTGCTCCAAAATCTCCTGGTAGACAGCTGCGTTGACCCTGTGTAAGGAATATAAGTCACCTAACAGGTATTTGGGTTGGACAATATATAAACCAGGATAAACATTTTAATACTGTATCTTTAAGAGCATGCTAAAAACTGCAATCGGGTGTGGTTTCTCAAACGGCCATAAGATGGAGCCAGAAACCTGGGTTGTTTAGTCTTAGTCTCAGAAGAGAGTGTGAGTCAGTCTCTGTTTCCTTCTGTTGGAGAATATTGCCGTTCCTCATAATTGACTGGTATTCTGGATTTGATGTAAGTTTGATACTGAACTGTTTTTGACACTGAACTTTGTTATTGGATTATCCCTGGATGAAAACTGACTGATCTTACCTGTGAATTACTTTGGACTGCTTGTTTTTGAACTTTGCTTAAACCTTTCTGGAAGTAAAAACCTACATTTACTGTACAGTGTATCTGTGTACTATGTGTGTATTATTCAAACACTACTCTCAAATACATCTCCCTGTATGCGCTCATTCTCCTAACGGGGAATTACCTCAACACCCTGGACTTAATGAAGCACATTGGACCAACACCAGCACATGACATGGCTCCCCAAATCAACACAGACTGTGGAAACTTCATACTGGACTTCAAGCATCTTGCAGTGTGTGCCTCTCCATTCTTCCTCCAGACTCTGGGTCCTTGGTTTCCAAATGAGATGGAAAAGTTGCTCTCATCAGAAAAGAGGACTTTGGACCACTGAGCAACAGGCCAGTTCTGTTTTTTCTTTAGCCCAGGTAAGATGCTTCTGATGTTGTTTGTTGTTAGGAGCGGCTTGACAAGAGGAATACGATATTTGAAGCCCATGTCCAGGACCTGTCTGTGTGTGGTGGCTCTTGATGCACTGACTCCAGCCTCAGTCCACTCCTTGTGAAAGTCCCCAACACTTTTGAATGTCCTTTTCCTGACAATCCTCTCCAGGCTGCGGTCATCCCTGCTGCTTGTGCACCTTTTTCTTCCACACTTTTCCCTTCCACATAACTTTCTATTAATGTGCTTTGATACAGCACTTGGGGAACATCCAACTTGTTTTGCAATTATCTTTTGAGGCTTTCCCTCCTTATGGAGGGTGTCAGTGATGGTTTTCTGCACAACTGTCAGGTCAGCAGTCTTTCCCATGATTGTAATTGCTACTGAACCAGACTGAGGTACCATTTAAAGGCTCAGGAACCCTTTGCAGGTGTTATGGCTTAATTAGCTGATTAGAGTGGACACTTTGAGCCTAGAATATTGAACCTTTTCACAATATTCTAATTTTCTGAGATTGTGGATTTGGGGTTTTCATGAGGTGTAAGCCATAATCATCACAATTATGACAATTCACAGCTTGAATTATCTTGCTTTGTATGTAATGAGGCTATCTCATATGTTAGTTTCACCTTTTAAGTTGTATTACTGAAATAAATGAACTTTTGCACGATATTCTAATTTTTTGAGTTTCACCTGTATATGTAATCTTTTTTTAAAAAAATAAATTTTATTGATTTTACAATTAAAACAGACCAACAACACAAACATAAATGTAAGAGAGAAAAAGAAAATAATAAAAAAGAAGAAAATAGAAAAAGATAAAAAACAATTAAAAACATTTTCATCTTCAACAGTTTGTGAGACCTCCTTTTTATCCTTATTTTATGTCATATACACACTTAATCCTTACATATATCTGTATATCACTACTACGATTCTATCCTATCCTCTTTTGCCTTTTAGTGTGAAATCTATCTTTGGTCTATCCATTTGCACCAGCAGTTCCAGCTGTTGTAGTATATTGAAGTGTCTTTATCTTTTAATGCCAAGGTTAATTTGTCCATTTCTGCATAACTTGAATTTTTTTGAATAATCATCTCCTCTGATGGAACATGAGGCTGTTTCCAACATTGTGCAAAAGCCAATCTGGCCGCTGTCAAAATATGTATTATTATATATTTCACTTTTTTGGTATTTGTTTATGCATGTAACAAATTAATGGATGTAACAAATTAATAGCAATAGCACTTAGACTTATATACTGTTTCATAGTGCATTACAGCCCTCTTTAATTTTTGCATTTTTGCTGTCTTTCCTTATATGTAGGGAAATAATAAGCTTTTATTCATACAAGTGGGGGAGGGAGAGAGAATATATACAATGCATATTAAACTGGACCAGAGGTCAGCAACCTTAAACACTCAAAAGAGTCATTTGGACCAGTTTCTCAGAGAAAACACCGGGCACCACAAAACCTTTTTTAAAATGAAGATAACACTGCATATATATATATATTTTTACTTTTGTGCTATGTATAAAAAAACTACAGTTTTTATGAAATAAAAAGCCAAACTTAAATTATCCACCTGCAGCAAACAAAAAATGCCATGTGCTTCTCTGTGCGTCATCCTCAATAAATTGCGTGCCAGTGGTGTTGGCCATTCAGGGTTATGATGCATATTTTGAGCGATAGGGAGCCGCAGCAGAGGGGTGAAAGAGCTGCATGTGGCTCCAGAGCTAATGGTTGCTGACTCCTGAACTGGACCCTTCAATGTCTGCTCTAGTCAAAGTGGCTGAATATGACTTTCTTATCAATAATTTTTTCTTGCCCATTAGCATTGAAATCATTGGTTTCATATTGTGTCATTATCACTCCTGCACTCAAATCTTTGAAGTGGTCCTGTTACTATTCCCTAATTTCATTTTCACCCCAAATCACCATAGGGTCTCGTACACAGGACCTTTCACCATCAGGGCTTTGGCCAATTGAGGCTTTCAAAGAATGCTGTTCCATAAGCAGCGTCCCCTGCCAATGGGAAGGACAGTACCAATTTCTGCTCACTTTGATTGGCCTGGCAGAAGTTCAATCAAACCCTATTCCACCCAAGCATGTTCACATTATTACCGTATTTGCCAGGCTAAGATGACTTTGCCCGCCCAATGGGGGTTACGCAGTATATAACAAGTGCTTATACCCGACTTGGCTTGCAAGAGCGCGCGCCACTTGGCCCTCGCCCAGCCTCTCTCCCCCTCCCCCCCCCCCCTCCGCTAGAGCGGACAGGCAGGCCCAGGTTTCCCCCCCCTCTTCCACCCCCCCTCAAAGCCAAGGGAAAAACGATGCGCAGGAAAAAGCCACAGTAGGAAGCAAAGATTTCTCCCCCCTCTCTGAAATAATTAATGTCGCAATCAGTGTGGTGCACCCTTGGAGACAAATTGGTTGGGGAGGTGGAAAGATATTAAGAAACAACTCGACTGTTTTTCGTCCAGTTTTATTTTTATTTATTTATTTTCCCCTGAAAAAGCAGATCGCTCAATGGTGTCACAAAGAAAGGGAGAGGAATTGAGTGCCAGCCTGAGAAAGGCGAAGCTGCCTCTCTAAAGCATTTTGGTGGCTTTGTAAGTTTGGGGGAAAGGGGCGGGGGTGTCAATCAAGAATTATATCCAGAATACCCCAAGTGTTACAACTTAGCGTATTTGCCGGCGTATGACTTTTTGCCCTGAAAACATGCCTCCAAGTGGGGGGTCGCTTATACGGCGAGTATATAACAAACTCTATATTTTGAGTGGAAATGTTGGGGGCTCGCCTTATACGCCCAGTCGTCTTATACGCCGGCAACACGGTATTTGCAAGCTAATTACTTGATTTGTGCCACCCAGTTAACTAAGAGGTATTTGCAGTGCATTTGATAGTTATCTCTCTGATTACAAATAAGCCAGTACTCATGTACACAAGACCTGCTAATAAACAGATTTATTGTAGAGAACCTAAAGAAGCCACTAGAATACTTCCAACAGCTGGTATCAAATGCAGGGACTATTTACTATTTCATTTTTATTAATTTATTTATTTTATCAATAAGAATAAAATTAAAAACAGAAAAAGGAACATCCAACACTGACAATGAGGGGGGGAAATCTTGTGTAAATAAAAAGAAGAAAACAGATACAGATAATCAGAGTTGGAAGGGACCTTTTAGGTCATCTAGTCCAACCGCCTGCCCAAGTGGGAGATCCTACACCATTTCTGACAAATGGCGGTCCAATCTCTTCTTGAAGGTCTCAAGTGATGGCGCTCCCACAACTTCCGAGGGCAAGCTGTTCCATTGGTTGATTGTTCTCATTGTCAGAAAGTTTCTCCTTATTTCCAGGTTAAATCTCTCCTTGTTCAGTTTCCATCCATTATTCCTTGTCTGACCTACAGGTGCTTTAGAAAATAGCTTGACCCCCTCCTCTCTGTGGCAGCCCCTCATATATTGGAAGATTGCTATCATGTCTCCCCTGGTCTTTCTCTTCTCTAGACTAGCCAAGCCCAGTTCCTGTAACCGTTCTTCATATGCCTTAGTCTCCAGTCCCCTAATCATCCTGGTTGCTCTTCTCTGTACTTTTTCCAGAGTCTCAACATCTTTTTTATAATGTGGTGACCAAAACTGTATTCTAAATGTGGTCTTACTAAGGCTTTATAGAGTGGTATTAGTACCTGACTTGATCTTGATTGTATCCCTCTGTTAATGCAACTTAGGATTGCACTAGCTTTTTTGGCTACTGATGCACACTGCTGGCTCATGTTTAGCTGGTTGTCCACTAAGACTCCAAGATCCCTCTCACAGTTACTGCTATTGAGCCTGGTTTCACCCAGTTTTTCTTGCCTAAGTGTAGGACACCCGAATGTCAAGTAGATCCAAAAAAATCTAGCCCAGCTGGTTGCTGAAAAGTAAATTTTAAAAAACCTGATAGGTTCTCCTCCCCTTACATAACAGGTCTACAAATAGTTATAAGCTTTCCCATCCTTATTTAACAAAAATACTATATTAAATGATAAAATGGTACAGAGTTTCCTACCTGAGCAGCATGTTGGACTAGAAGTCCTCCAAGGTCCCTTCCAATTCTCTTATTCTGTTACTCCGTTCAAAAAGCAAATATCCCAGATCAGAAAGTCTCTGTCTAATAATCAAATCAACCCAACATTTAATCAAAATATACACTGCTCAAAAAAATAAAGGGAACACTTAAACAACACAATGTAACTCCAAGTCAATCACACTTCTGTGAAATCAAACTGTCCACTTAGGTAGCAACACTGATTGACAATCAATGTCACATGCTGTTGTGCAAATGGAATAGACAACAGGTGGAAAGCATAGGCAGTTAGCAAGACATCCCCAATAAAGGAGTGGTTCTGCAGGTGGTGACCACAGACCACTTCTCATTTCCTATGCTTTCTGGCTGATGGTTTGGTCACTTTTGAATGCTGGCGGTGCTTTCACTCTAGTGGCAGCATGAGATGGAGTCTACAACCCACACAAGTGGCTCAGGTAGTGAGGATCCAGGATGGCACATCAATGCGAGCTGTGGCAAGGTTTGCTGTGTCTGTCAGTGTAGTGTCCAGAGCATGGAGGTGCTACCAGGAGACAGGCCAGTACATCAGGAGACGTGGAGGAGGCCGTAGGAGAGCAACAACCCAGCATCAGGACCACTACCTCCACCTTTGTGCAAGGAGGGACAGGAGGAGTACTGCCAGAGCCCTGCAAAATGACCTCCAGCGGGCCACAAATGTGCATTTGGCTGCTCAGACGGTCAGAAACAGACTCCATGAGGGCGGTATGAGGGCCCGGCGTCCACAGGTGGGGGTTGTGCTTACAGCCCAACACCATGCAGGACATTTGGCGTTTGCCAGAGAACACCAAGATTGGCAAATTCGCCACTGGCGCCCTGTGTTCTTCACAGATGAAAGCAGGTTCACAATGAGCACATGTGACAGACGTGACAGGAGATGCCATGGAGAATGTTTTGCTGCCTGCAACATCCTCCAGCATGACCGGTTTGGCAGTGGGTCAGTAATGGTGTGGGGTGGCATTTCTTTAGGAGGCCGCACAGCCCTCCATGTACTCACCAGAGGTAGCCTGACTGCCATTAGGTACCGAGATGAGATCCTCAGACCCCTTGTGAGACCATATGCTGGTGCGGTTGGCCCTGGGTTCCTCCTAATGCAAGACAATGCTAGACCTCATGTGGCTGGAGTGTGTCAGCAGTTCCTGCAAGATGAAGGCATTGATGCTATGGACTGGCCCACCCGTTCCCCAGACCTGAATCCAATTGAGCACATCTGGACATCATGTCTCGCTCCATCCACCAACACCACATTGCACCACAGACTGTCCATGAGTTGGGGGATGCTTTAGTCCAGGTATGGGAGGAGATCCCTCAGGAGACCATCCGCCACCTCATCAGGAGCATGCCCAGGCATTGTAGGGAGGTCATACAGGCACGTGGAGGCCACACACACTACTGAGCCTCATTTTGACTTGTTTTAAGGACATTACATCAAAGTTGGATCAGCCTGTAGTGTTTTTTTCCACTTTAATTTTGAGTGTAACTCCAAATCCAGACCTCCATGAGTTGCTAAATTTGATTTCCATTGATAATTTTTGTGTGATTTTGTTGTCAGCACATTCAACTATGTAATGAATAAAGTATTTAATAAGAATATTTCATTCATCCAGATCTAGAAGGTCTTATCTTTGTGTTCTCTTTATTTTTTTGAGCAGCGTATATGTTTTAAAAAAGGAAAAAACAGTCAACAGTCCAAATATTACACTCAATTTCAACTCCCTCTGTTAATCATCTGTTGTACTTAACACATAGAAACTCCACAATTGGCTTTCAGTCCCTTATAAAGTTGTCTAGTCCATTATCACTAATCAAGGTGGTTAATTTTGCCATTTCTGTTAATTCAGTTTTAAAATCCATTCTTCAATAGTCAGCATCTCTTTACCTTTCCAAAGTCTAGCAGCTATAATCCTTGCAGCAGTCACCATGTAAAGAAATAGCACCCCAAGCTGTTTTTCGAGTGGTGTATCCATAATATCCAAAAGAAAAGCTTCAGGTTACATTAGAATTTGTATCTTAACTATTTTCGGCCTTATCATTATTAGGTTTATGTTCCGAACTAGCAGGCTCGTAAGCCTGAAACTCTAATTGTTTTCTTTCCAGGCAGGTTCGTAATCCTGCACTTTGGATTGGTCCGTGAATAGCCGATCGTGATTGGTCAGTTTAGACTAATCCGATTGGCTAGTTAACGGGTCGCCGCGATTGGACGCCTCAAGCGTGGCAAACTCAAATCATTGGATGTTTTGACAGCAGCCAGCTCTATAAAAGGAGCTGCTGCTGTCTGAGTATTTTCGCTCTGTTCTGAAGTCACTAATAAAGAGTTTGGAGTCACTATTCGATGCCTCGTCTCTGTTCTTGCGCCCACGCTCCCAGATCTAACAGTTTATCTATTATGATTTAACAAGTTTACAAAATCACAACGTATGATAAAATGCACCCAGATTTTGATTATATTTCTAACACTTGTTAGAAATTCCACTCTGTCTTTTCACTACTCTGTCTAGGGCCGTGATGGCGAATCTATGGCATGCGTGGCACGCAGAGCCATCTCTTCAGGCATGCCAGCCATCCCCTGTTGCTCTTCTGGTTTCCGGTGTGCACTGGCCAGCTGTTCTCCATGCACGCATGTGTGCCAGAAACCAGAAGATCAAGTGGCCAGCCTGCATGTGCACGTAGGAAACTGGAAACTCAGCTTTCCGGCGTGCTCATGAGTGCTGGGGAGCTGCTCTTCCGGTTTCCGGTGTGCATGCACACGCACACCAGGGAGCTACTCTAGTTCAAAGTAAATTTTAAACCATTAGTCCATGCAATTCCCTTTTATCCAGCATTATGTTATGTCCAAAAATTTTTTCCTGCTTTATATACAATCTTTGACATATTCATCTTCCAGATTCATCTTAGATAATATTCTATATACTTTAGCAATGAGGTGGTCATCTCCAGAACATAATTTGATATCCAATTCAGATTTAACTCCTGCGAAGACAGAACTATTTTTTAATCAAGTTTAAATCTTTCAGAAATTCTGTAATAATTAAAGCAATCACAAATAAATCCTGCACTTACTAGTTGTTTCCTTGTTTTTATAGTAAGTCCCTCTTTTTCAAATGTCAATAAATCCTCATATGTCATTCACAGAAGAATTATTTACAATGAAATCCAGATTCAAAATTTTCCTTTCTCTGTCAATGACTCCAGGTGGTGTGGATGAGGACAGAGAGCAAGCAAGAGATTTCTCCTATGTGGATTGAGCTCTCATCTGTACATTCACATGAGGCCACAGGTTTAAATACGTTGACACCCAATATGATAGCAAACAACGGATGCTATCAAGATTTCATCCCAATGCCCTGTTTGGCAATTGGGTGCAATTCAAACTGATAGTTATCATTTGTTAAAGCCCTTCAGAAGATATTGAGGCACTGTAGTTCCCCTATAGTTTCTACTTATTTCACACTGACAGAGTTGTCATGCTCCAGTTTCATTGATTACACAATGTTACCTCGATGTCCCAAGAAACAGTCCTTCTCTGCAAAGGCAACTGTCCTCTAGAACATAATTTGCACTATAAATCCAAAGCTTCTTATATATAAAATAGGTAGAAGAACTTACTTTTGCAAGTGTTTAGTCTTATATTCAGGAAATTCCAATAATAACCAATTTGCAGTCCAAAATAATCCAGATAGGCTAACACAGCATACAAATGGTTGATCAACCATTGTGTGCCATCAAGTCAGTGTCAACTATTAAATAGATTTTCTCTATGACAATATGTCCTTAACCTGTACTTCACCACTGTAACTGAGCCCAACCATCTTGCTACTGGTTGCCCTTTCCCAGGATTAGAACTTCCCTGGAGAGTTAGGGCTTCACATGAGGTGTCTGAAGTAGAATAATTTGTGCCATAATTGAGAACTCCAGATTGATTTGTTTGTTTTCTTAGCTGTCCATGGTATCCTCAGTCTTCTCCAACAACAAAGTTCAAATGTGTCAATACTCTTCCTTTCACACTTCTTCAAAGTCCAATTTTTATTTTCATAGATTATCTCAGGGAATGCCACTAGTTGCAGTAGTCTGATTTGTAAGTGTAGGAACATCTTTTCCAAGGCCTTTATGGCTGCACCATCAAGTGCTAGTTAGGGCTTATTTTCTGGCTACTTGTTTCTTTACTATTGATGGTTGCTCCTAAAACATAAAGCTATCCAGTGCTTCAATATCTTCATTATCAATTTTAAGGCTAGTTGTTATACTTTTTACCTTTGCTTCTTGACTTTTATTACTAGATATTGCAGATCTCCTTTGCATTTTCAGCAACATAGCACAAGCCATTGATGTTTCTTCCTCCAATTTTAAAACTATACTCAACTTCTTCCAATCCAATTACATTATTATATTTAGCATATTAGTTCAATAAATAAAGGGGGGCTATATACATCCTTCTCCCACTTCTTTGCAAACCTGGAACCAGTCTGTTTCACCTTGTTCTGCTTGAACTGTGGCTTCTTGACCTGCATAAAAGTTTCAGATAACGATCATGAGATGTTCTGAAATTGCTATTTTTCTGAGCACATTCCACAGTTTACAGACAGAGATAAGGAATTAGAATGTTGTTTTCTATAACCATCTCTTTTGTGTAGCTCTGATTTCCAGCTTGATTAATTGGCTGTGTCATACTGCTTTCTGGTAGGTGGCTTGGCTCCCTTTGCTCTTCTCTTCATAATATATGATGTATTGCTGGGCTCAGGACCAGTGGTGGGATTCAATTTGTTTACTACCGGTTATGTGGGCGTGGTTTGGTGGGTGTGGCAGGGGAAGGATACTGTAAAATCTCCAGTCAAAGGTGGTATTTGCTGGTTCTCCGAACTACTCAAAATTTCCGCTACTGTTTCTCCAGAATTGGTCAGAACCTGATGAATACCACCTCTGCTCAGGACCTTAACAAGCTCAATTGGTTTAGCCTACACTTAGCTTTTCTTGTGGGTACTTTCTTCAACTAATTCCCTTAGTGTAACCCTGTGGTTCAGTCTAATCAAGTTTTTTCACTTGTTTTCAGCATTTGCATGCAGATATTAAATGGGAGCAGGATGTCAGCTCTATAAGCTAGGCCAGACTAAGACCCAATATTATATAGGTCAATGTTGAGGTAATTCCCCATTACAGTATTAAAATGTCTATCCTGGTTTATATATTTCTAACCCAAATAGCTGTTAGGTGACTTATATTCCTAACAGTCAAGACTACTTTAATTGTAACAGAATCTTGCATGTCTGAATGTGCTTCCCCCTTTCCTAAATTTATGTTCATGTGAACTAGGGAGGGGTCTATCTGAAACCTTTACCGAAATTAGCTTCTTGGAAGGGGCTCAAGCCCTACTTATCTGATTGTTGCCTAGTAGTGACTCTTCCTCCAATTCTTCAAGTTTATTCCCTATGCCATCCACATGGAGAGACAGTAAAGTGCTATAGCACTTCACAAAGCAGGGCTGACCCTCTGCTTTCCTACTAATACCAACTGGAACCAGCTTTGGAGGAGAGGGGAGAACCATTAAAGAACAGTATCTCCCAAGTCCCAATTCCAGTCCAATTGTTATTTAAAGTTGCTGACAGATATGGAGATACACATATTACCCCAATCCCAATCTCACTAGATGTCATTCACCAGTGTCTTATCTTAATGCTACATCCTGGTCTAAAACTCAACTGCCATGAATCCAGATAAACCACTTTCTCCATACCTTTTTGGAGCTACAGACTTACAAGCTTCTCAACAACCTTCCTTAAATGGAAGATTGGAGACAGGACAAAATTTGTGTAGCACAGCTGGGTGCAGTGATGGCCTCTTGAGCAGGGGACACAATACTGGTTTTTCAAGGCTGGTGGAACTAGTCAACCTACTAAGATGCATTTACAATCACTTGAACTTATCCCCATATTACCTAAAGGGAAGCCAAGCCAACCAGGAGGACATGGAACCAGCATACTTGTGGAAAAATTCAATACCCTAATAAGTACCTAGAGCAGTCCCATTTCCCTGAGAACCAGGGGGAAAAAAATCCAAGTTTTAACAGGGAGTGATATGTCCATATGTTCCATGTTTACCATGGCGACCATGAATTCCTGAGCTGCCTCTGACTTTGAGTCAAGGAAGACAAGTTGAAGAACCCCAACACCATAAACCTGGGGCCAGCTCAGTCACAGAATTAAACAGCTATAGCAGAGCTGTGTGTAGTAGGAGAGTTGGTACAAAAGCTGTAAACTCATTTAGTGCTTATGAACGAACTTTACAAATAGGATTTCATGCCAAGTTTTCTTGATAGCAGTGCACTGAAGCTTCTACAGTCTCCCAGATGACAATAGTCACATCCATACCCTTACTCCAGAGTCTTGACTCAGTTTGGTACATTTCTAAGAAGGGACTCTCCTCTTTACCCATCCTGATCTTGGTAATGCATGTCAGCCCTTTCATTCACAATTAGACCATTGAAGTTCTAATGACTAGGCCTCAAGTGGGAGCATAGGAGGCTGGAATTGGAAATATAGAAGCCACATTCCCTGAGAGAAGTTCACCCTATCTCTTGCATATCTTCCCATGTTTATTATCATGATGTCTCTGCCTGCCTTCTTTCCACTTATAGAACTCATCACCTCCATCTCTTGTTCTTCCTCCCCCAGGCCAAAGAGAACTACACCCTGATCAGCCACACTATTTGTTAAGTTTGAGGCATGGGTTTAATGAACAGAGACCAGACTGTAAACCGTGAACTTCAGCTCTTTATTCACAAGCATAACAGAGACAGAGAACCCCGGCTAGCAGTCACTCTTTTATAGAGTAAGCTGCTATACGGATAACCAATGGATAGCATTATAGCGTTTGAATCTTGGCGCGGCCTGCCAACAGCCAATCAGATTGCTCGGAATGAACCAATCATAACTTGCCATTATATGGGCCAGTAGGAAGTGCAGGATTACGATCCTGCTATGCAAATGAATCTTTATTAAATACATTTCTTTAGTTCACAACACCCCTCCCCCCTGGGTTCCGTTTGACGGCTGTGGTGACGTAATCACGCAGGTATGCAGGTCGTTTTACCTGCCTATTTGATTTTCGCTGTTCCACCAGTTTTTGTTTAAAGTTCGGTTCCGGTGGAACGCAAGGCTCGTCTTCGCACGGGGTTGATTCCGCGGTGCTGTTCTCGATACTATCAGGGTCCCTTAAGTCCACTCCTGGATCGGGCGGGCATGTTTCCACTACGGTGTTCCTCTGTGGGGAGGATGCCCCCGATCCCGGACCTTCTTCAGGTGGCGCGAGTATTCGGTTTAGCGGCCGTCTGTCCTCGATTATGTCGTCGTCTATACGGCCTTCGTCCCTCTCGGTATTCCCTCCCCCTTGAGTTTGGAAGTCCGGGGGGTCATGGATATTGGGTTGTAAACGAGATCGAAGTTGATCTATGTGGCGTTTCCATATCTTGCCGTCTGTCGTTTTAAGGCGGTAAGATCTAGGGCCAGTGAGGTAGACTACGGTGGCTGGGACCCACAACGGTTCGCCGGAAAGGTTTTTGGCATAGACCAAGTCACCTACCTTGAATTGGCGATACGTTCCGCTGGATCCACAAGGTTTCTCTGGCGAATAAGACGGGTGTAATCGGTCGAGGTGGGAGCGAAGCTTCCGCCCCATTAAAAGTTCGGCTGGAGTCTTGTTGGTGACACTGTGGGGGGTAATGTGCTGTAGTAAGAGTATTTTGTTCAATCTAGTGTCGATGTCCCCAGGATCCATTTTTTGTAGTGTCTTTTTAATAAATTGGACCATCCGTTCCGCCCTACCGTTTGCTGCAGGGTGAGCCGGCGAAGTTAAGGCATGGCGGATGCCCCGGTCCGCCAGGTATTGTTCGAAGGTGAGGGCCATGAACTGGGTCCGTTGTCGGAAACTAGAACGTCCGGGAAACCGTGTGTTGCAAATAATCTATCTAGTTTTTTAATAACGGAGTCAGTAGTCGTGCTTTTCATCTTGTGGATTTCGAGCCAGTTGGAGTAAGCATCCACGGTTAGAAGAAAGGTGTGTCCTTTAGTGGGTCCTGCGAAATCAATGTGGATGCGGGACCACGGGCCTCGAGGAGTTTCCCATTTGGTGGGAATTGCTCTCGGTGGGGCGTTGCTGACCTCTTGGCAGTTTCTACACGTGGTTACCCAGGCTTCAATTTGTTTATCAATGCCTGGCCACCAGGCGTAGCTTCGAGCGAGAGCCTTCATGCGGACGATGCCCAGATGTCCTTCGTGCAGGGTTTGCAACACGAGTCGCTGTAGTCTCTCTGGCACGATGACTCTATCTCCCCATAGGATGCAGCCCTTCTGGGAAAATAGTTCCGTTTGCCAGTGTTTGAACAGTGCAAAAGTGGTGGGGGTTTCTTCGACTGGCCACCCGCGTTCGACCCAACTGAGAACTCTTGCGAGGATAGAGTCCCGTTTTGTGTCGGCGGCGATATCCCTTGCCGTTAGTGGCGGCGAGTTGAGAGTTTCAATTTGCAGCGTAGTGAGGGTTGGAGCTGGGTCGCTGACGGTTTCCGGAAGTGGGGAACGGCTCAAAGCATCAGCGTGGGGAATGGCTTTCCCAGGGTGATGCTGCAATACGTAGTTGTAGGCTGCTAGGAATTCTGACCAGCGAGTCATTCTAGGCGACAATATATGCGGCGTTGGTTTATCACCTGCTAAAATGCCAAGTAAAGGCTTGTGGTCTGTAACTAGAGTAAAGGGCCGCCCGTAAACATATTCGTGAAATCGCTTCACGGCCGATACAATAGCAAGAGCCTCTTTGTCAAGTTGGCTATAGTTTTGTTCAGCCTTTGATAATGTGCGGGAAAAGTACGCAATGGGAGCCTCATTCCCGTTTGGTAACACGTGGCTCAAAATGGCTCCAACCCCAAACGGTGACGTGTCGGACGTAATATTTAATGGCAAAGTCTCGTTGTACTGCATTAGCACAGCGTTGGAGGTTAATAAGTCTTTCACCTTTCTGAAAGAGCGCTCCTCTTTGTGACCTCAAACCCAAATAGCTTTCTTGTCGAGAAGTCGATGTAAGGGTTCGGCTACTGTTGCCTTGTGAGGCAAGAAGATGTTGTAAAAATTAATGAGTCCCAAGAAGGCCTGGAGATCAGCCTTACTTTTAGGTCTTGGGGCATTTTTAATTGCTTTGAGTTTGGTCTCGGTGGGGTGAATCCCTTGTTTATCGAGGAGATACCCAAGAAACTCCACCCGCTCAGTACACAGTTGACACTTATTTTTTTTCACCTTGAGGCCGGCGTCTTTGAATCTATGCAGAACTAGTCTGAGATGCCGTTCGAGCTCTTCTCTATTAGGGGCAGCAATTAAAACGTCATCAAAATACAGCACAACCCCTTTTATGCCTTGCAAAAGTCTCTCCATTAGACTCTGAAATATCCCTGGGGCTACACTCACTCCAAACTGGAGTCTGTTGCATTTAAAGGCACCTCGATGTGTAACGATAGTCTGTGCCTCTGCGGTTTCCGCATCAATGGGTAGTTGTTGATACGCTTGCGCTAAGTCCAACTTTGCGAAGATCTTCCCGCCGCCCAGGGAGTGGAGAAGATGTTGAACCACAGGCACTGGATAAGCGCTCTGTTGGAGTGCGTGGTTCAGGATGGCGCGGTAATCTCCACAAATTCTAATTGACCCATCCGGTTTGATGGGGGTTACGATTGGGGTTTCCCAACGGGCATGGTCAATAGGCTCCAACACCCCTTGGGCTATTAACTTATCAAGTTGCTCGTCAATCTTGGGTTTAAGGGCGAACGGCACCCGACGAGGCTTAAGGCGGATAGGGGCTACTTCTGGATTGAGGCTAAATGATATAGGGGTCCCCTTGTACTTGCCTAAGTTGTCCAAAAACACGTCCTGGAATTCTTGGACGATGCCCTCTTCCCAATCGTCGCTCTCGGCATTGTGAATGCCGGCTAATTCAATCCCTAGTGGGGCGAACCATTGTAGGCCTAGCAAGCTGGGCCGGTTACCATCGACGACAGTCAATGGAAGTGCTGCACTACGATTTTTGAAAGTTACTTGGACTTGAGTCAAGCCGGCGACTGGAATCGTGTTCCCCTGGTAATCCCTGAGGACGATCTTCTGGGTGCTGAGATCCTGACGACGGATGGCAGGGATGAGTTGTTTGAGGGTCTTCCAGGAAACCATCGAGAGGGACGACCCCGAATCGACTTCCATTTGGCAAGGTTGCTTTTCGATGGCGACTCTCACTCGGATTTTCTGTGTGTCTAGTAGCGAAGCGTGGCCGATGGCTGTCGTTTGGTGTGCCTCTTCCCGTTTTGCTTGAAGAGCCGGTGCCCTGTTTCTGTAGGAGTGGTTGTTCTCTTGGTTACCCAAGCGATGCCGATTTACAAGAACGTTTCTTGTGGGTTGTCGGAGGTTGCTCTCCCTTCGGTTCGGGTTGGACTCTCTCTTGCTTCTGCAGGCCCGTGCGATGTGGCCTCTCTTCCCACAGGCGTGGCAGAGTGCGTAGCGGAATTTGCAGTTGAGTCTTTTATGGTTGGCTCCACAACTTGTGCATTTGTGCGGAGTCCTTAGAGTTCGTGGACTTTGATTGCCAAGAATCCTGATGACTTCTTCTTCATCACTCTCTGGATTACGATTCTTGTGATGGGTTGTTGCCGAGAACTTCTCTAAACCAGGTGAAGTGTCATGGGCGAGTCGACGAAGCGGTGCATGGTTGCGGCGCCTTCGAGCAGCCGACTTCCTGGTTTCTTCTGCTGCAGTAGCATAGGTGACGGCCTTTGGAAAGCTGACGTTGCCTTTCTCCATAGGCCTTCTGCGCCCGTGTGGTGCATCTAATCCCAGAACTATGCAGCCCTGGGTTTTCTGTTGGTCCCTCTTCGGGCCAGTGTTGATGCAGCGGATGCATAATGAGCCCGCAGGAGAGGTGCGAGGGTGTACCAATCCATTTCTTTTACTTCAGCTGGTTTTGCAAGTGCTTTAGCCACCCGGAATACGGCAGGCCCGCAGTGAGTCAGAAACACTGCTCTTTTCTTGCTGGTGGAAACGTCCTCTAAATTGTTGGTTTCCAAGAATATCTGAAAATGATCCATATACGACTCCCAGTCTTCTTTTTCTGGGTCAAAAGGAGTGGGTGGTATAGTGCCGCCTGACATCCTGCCGATGTAGGTGCGCTCTCGGCCACGTGCTTCGGTTGGTGCTCTGTAGGGTTTAGCCAGCTCTATTGTCTCCGCATCCCATCCTCATCGCCAGTGTTAAGTTTGAGGCATGGGTTTAATGAACGGAGACCAGACTGTAAACCGTGAACTTCAGCTCTTTATTCACAAGCATAACAGAGACAAAAAACCCCCGGCTAGCAGTCACTCTTTTATAGAGTAAGCTGCTATACGGATAACCAATGGATAGCGTTATAGCGTTTGAATCTTGGCGCGGCCCGCCAACAGCCAATCAGATTGCTCGGAATGAACCAATCATAACTTGCCATTATATGGGCCAATAGGAAGTGCAGGATTACGATCCTGCTATGCAAATGAATCTTTATTAAATACATTTCTTTAGTTCACAACACTATTCCCGCCCTGTCTTATATAGTACCCTCCTCTGCCAACCAGGTGGGTGGAAAAAATACATTATCATGTACTTCCAACCAGACAAATTCAATATGATACGTTGAATACAAAGGAGTAGCAGCAAAATGTCTTCTGTTGCAGTTGCGAAGTACAACTCCTAATTCAAATCCTTTGATCACTATTGAGTTGGAAAAGAAATGGCTTAGGATTAAGGGTGGTGTTTTTCTACTGTCCAATATTTGATACACTCATTATCCCTGTTTCTTCAGCATATCTGAAATAGGTAATATCAACAGTGTCAATCAATGAAACTTCTATGCCTAGAAGCCTCTTCTCTCTGAACACTGAATAGTATCAGCCAGTTGTAATGCTCTTTTTTAATTTCAGTAACCATAATTATAGATTGATATACAGTATTTCATAGTTCCTAGTTTGCACCTAGTGTTATAGTCTGAAACAATATTTTATGTCTTTCTACTACCAAATATTTTGCATAGTAAAAGGCAGAAAAGGTAGGTGTTTGGACATGTTGGTTCATGGCATAGGGATGCTCAAACAGTTTCTATCAACTCCAAATTATGAAAAGGGGATTTTTTTTTTTACCATGCACAATGAACTGATGAAAAAGCAAAGGAATTAGGGTACAAATTCATACAACAATGCAAAAGGTACAGTCGATTAATATTACAATAAAATCAAAACTATTTTTATTTGGCTTTATGGATGCTGAATTAGAAAAGAAATTTGAAAATGATTGTTACATATGGTAACATAGATAGAAGGCTTCTATTAGAAAAGATGGAAAGATGAAAAACTAAAAAAGATGGAAAGGTGAAAGATGGAAGCCTAACCCACAGTAGAAGGATGGATTATAAAATTGATGGAGCTTGGAGAAATGAAGCTCCATCAATTTTATAACCCAATCGTCTAAGCCAGGGGTGTCAAACTCACGGCCTGTGGACTGGATGCATCATGTGCTGGTCCCGCTCGCACCTGGTTTAGCGAAAAAAGTCTCGATACATCATGTGACACCGCCATAACGACACGAGTTTCACACCCCTGGTCTAAGCTGACCACTGAAGCTGACCAATTTGGTCAGGATGTTTTTAAAAAAACACTTTATATGGACTTTTTGCTAAAGATGGACAAAGCAGAACTGATGATTTATGGATTAGAAAGGTTTAAAGAGGGGGGGAGAGAATAAAATGGCAATTACTTGATAGAAAGGCATAAGTCAGAATTTTATCCTTTTCTAATTCTTATCTTTTTCATTTTTTATGTTTTTAGCATAGTAAAATTCTAACATTTTGAATGAAAAAAAGATGTTGTTTGGACATGTTTGCACATGATTTAGGGATACTCACATCTTTCCTAACACCACCCACTTTCTGCTGCTGCAAGGTGCTCTTGCATGAACTAGTATTTAGACATATTGTTTTTGTCTTTTGCATGCCAGTTTATTTCCGCAATTGCATGGAGAAATTGCACAAAGATTTTGCTCATTCTCACACCAGAAGCAGATTAGTCTCTGAATACGTGGTTCAGATGAGTATCATGGGAAGATAAAGTTATTAACTATTACGCAAATTAAGTTACACCCTGCATTAATGCTATGACTTCATGGTAGATAAAACCATACAAAACTTTAGATTTCTGCTTTAAGGTGTAAAAAAGATCAAGCTGGCTCAGCAATGAGACATTTCTCATGGGTTCACTAGGAGTATATGTAAATATGTGTGTTGTGAATTCCACAAGTATGATAATTATGATTTAAGAGGAGTGGGCCTTGTCAATGCAGGAAGTATCTCCATCTGAGGCTAATCAGAGCTCTGCTCACTGTGTATACGAAGATGATATGTGGAAGATTCCAGTCTGAATGAGAGATGAATCTTGAGAGCCACAGTAGATTTTAAATATGCAGACTCTGCCTTTGTGTAAACATATGGAAATTCATATAGAGTGTCAGATATCCTTGTTAACAAATCTTGCAGGAGGAATAAAGGAACATAAATAAAGGAATATTGCTAAAAATGTAAAACCTCAGCTCTCTGAAAGTGGGGAGAAAGTTCCAACCCTGGAGGGGAAACATAACTTCAGAAACCCTTTCCTATCCCATATGAGGTTGGTTTCCAATATCAGAAGAGGTTGAAGGAGGAATGCCTGACAGAAACATTGATCCAAACCATCATGATAAATGTCTCCAGACTTGCAGCTGTCATTCCTAAAAACTGGTAAAGTTGAATTCCCTCCCACTATTTTTTTTAAAAAAGGAATATGATAAAATAGAAAGTGAAAACAATATGGAATTGTTATTCATTCCTCACTTCCTTTCTACCAGCTCCTACAAGGTGTTGGATTTCTAAATTATTTTAATATTATTATGAAGACAATATGATTGTTTGGTCTATATTCTTCTTGTCTTAAACTGTATACTGTTAACCTGCAATGGCTTTATAGGGTATGCATTTTTCCCATATTGTATATATGTATTTAATACTTGACAAATAAATCACCCTATCCTTTTTTTTCCTGCTAGCTTTCAATCAGTGGAACAAAAGAGAATTTTATTGGCTTTTGTTTTTTCACAGAAGAAAATTTCAGAGAGGTTCATAGTTGGAGTACACTGTTATTTCATCTATTTAGCACATTTGAGATGTAACCAAATTGTTTTGCTGATGGAAGTGTTTTAATGTTCAATCATCTTTCAAATTGATCGAGGCACCTGGATTTTCCATTTTCTATTAAATCCTGAAAGATGTCATCAAAAAGGAACATCTATGGGCCCTTTAGTAGCAGTGCTGTTGTCATTGGTTAGGTTTTATTTTTGAGAAATTAGTAAGAATTTTTCATTCCTTTAAAGAAAACTGGAAAAATAATCCATTCCATTTCTCTACCAACAACTTTCAATTTTGGGCAGGTTTAAAAAGATAACCATGGCCCAGATTATTCATAATCCTTTAACTAACAATGTCAGGGACTCCATTTAGGTTCTTCTATATGTTGCCAGTCATCCTCAATCTTTTTTTTTAACTCATGCAGAATTTTTGGTATTTTTACATTTGTAATAAACTTATCAAATGTCCCCATACATAAATGATTGCTCTTGAGTTGAGTGTTGCATTTTGGTATTTTTAACTATTATATTTGTAATGAATTTAAGTTCTAAACTCAAGTGTGCCAAATAGGATATCAAACATGCAGAGATTTGTGCTTTAAAGTTGATAGCTTCAGATTTCGATCTCCAGTTTCTGATACATCCAAAAGATTTCTTTATTTTACAAAAAAACAATTGGTTGTGCTGAAATTTGATCCAACTTGTTGAGGAACCAAGTAGCATTAATGAAAATTTGGCCACAGCTCTGAGATCATCTTCATGTTCTGCAAGAGTAAGTATTCATCTTCATTAAAATCAGCTTTCAATTTATCATTATATCATAGTTCAAATGAACTGTAACATCTACATGACGTATATTTACTTTAAATGGGTTAATCATGAAACATCAATATTAATATCCCGATTAGGTCCTCGGGATTCACAAGTAGCAGCGTAAGGACTCGGACAAAGGCAGCCAGCCGATCTGGAATAAGAAGATCCTGCCAGGGTCCAGGAATCCCGCTCTGAGCAACCTTCCTTTATCGGGTAAGGAGATCGAGAGATCTGCTGGAAAACGACGGGCAGCGAGAGAAGGAAAAAGACGGAGGAGACCCCGATACCGCTGCTGCCGCCGCCGCTTCGCTCCGGTCCCCGCTTAAGCTGCCGTCTTCGACTCTTGTGACCGCCGCTTCCTTTGTCGGGTAAGGAGATCGAGCGATCTGCTGAAAAACTTGAGGGAGACGACGGGCAGCGAGGGAAGGAAAAAGACGGAGGAGACGCCGCTGCCGCTGCTGCCGCTTCGCTCCGGTCCTCACTAAAGCTGCCGTCTCCGACTCTTGTGTCCGCCGCTGCAACTCGCCGTGAGCTCCCGGGACTGGAGAGAGAGGAAGAAAACCCAAGAAGCGCCGGCCGGGAGGATCGCTGGGTGAGAGCGCTCCAACTTTCTCCCCACCCGGTCTCCTGTTGTGGGTCGCCCCCGGAGAGGTTTCCTTCTGGTTCTAAGTCCCGTGTGAATCTAGAGAAAGGGCGATTCGGTAGCCACGTTCTCCATCCCTTGAAGAAATTGAAGAGCTCCGAGGACAGTAATCCCTTCCTCACGATCTAAAAGCCCTTAAATAAGAGTGGAGGGGGTACGCCATTTTAACTAGGACGAGCCCCTCAGACAAAGAAGACTCCTAATACTACCTCATCACCTCAAAACTTACAACTTTTCTACCTCATCACATATAGCAACGATTAGATAATCAATTTCTATAAAATATTTTATTAATGGTTTAATTGATTTATTGTTTTTTAACTGATTAGTGTGATTAGAGTGTTTAGTACAAATAGTATGATTACTGACTAGTTTAAAAGACCAAAATCCATGCAATTTAATTGAATAGTAAAATCTTTGATTTAGTGGATTTAAATGAACAGTGTGAGTAATGATTAGTGTAAATAATTGACTAGTGATTAGAGTAATTAATTGACCAGGCTGATTGTTGCTTAGAAATACTATCTGACTTGAGAGATTACTACAATAGATTGTTTGATATTGTTTGATGTAATATTGACTATATAGATTACCCTAAATTGTTCATTTAATTAATTCAATCAACGTACTATTTTACCAATATTACCATGCCAAAAAGAAAATCCTACCTCAAACCACAACTCAATGAGAAGACAATCCCCACCAATGAACTACAAGACTCCTGCACCAATGAACTTCAAGACTCCTGCACATGCCTTAAATGCTGCAAAAATCTAATAGATAATAAATACTCCATCAAATGTTCTCTGTGTAAAAATACACTCACCATGACTGCTTGGGATTACCTGAGCAAATGATTCGATACCTAGAATCATCCAATGAGTTTCCATATTTCTGCAAATTATGCATATCCAAACTAGATCTGTCTAAAAGAGATGATACCACTCAAACCATCAAAACATCCCCAAACATTGAAACCATTGAAACATCCTCAACCATCGAAACCATTAAAACATCCCTCAACACCATATTAGCATCCCTGGACGCCGTAAAAGAAAGAATAACCAACCTTGAAAAAAAAGACACAACACAAAAACCTGAACATCAAATAGCCACAAACCACATCTCCACCCAACAACCACAATCCAATTCAAAACCCAATCCACAAATAAACGCAACCCAGACAAATATTGATATCCCAATCCTCATCAGAGAAGCTGTTGAGCGTGAACGGAAACGTCCAAACGCCATCTTATTTGGACTAGAAGACAGCATTGTCAATGATGACATCACAACTGTCCGAAACATCATCAGAGATTACCAAGCATCAACCATCTCCGGCGATGAAATACTTGACATTTCCCGCATTGACCGAGAGCTTAAAAATAGAGACGGCTCTGTGGCCCCACGCTTGTGCAGGATCATTTGCAAAAATGAATCAAGCAAACGTAAACTCATTTACACTATAAACTCACTCGCCAAAACCAACACCAACCACAAAAACCTCCGCTTGCCGCCCTGACTTAACCATACAGCAACGTGCCCGCTCCCGTGCACTCCGCATCGAACTCAAAACCCGTCTAGACAATGGAGAGAAGGACCTGTACATTGACTACCATGCTGACTGCATCAAAAGTAAGACACGCAACCCAATACCCAACTTTTACCCTCAACCACTACCCTACCTCAACCACCTACCACCACCCACCATCACCCAAAACTACCCACCACCCACCATCACCCAAGACTAGGCACGCACGCCCCAACTACCTCAATCCCAACTGCTGCCGGACTTAAATGCAAACTACTCAATGCAAGAAGCCTCGTGAATAAAATACCTGAATTTCTCATCCTCTTAAATATGGCTAACTTCGACATTATATTTGTCTGTGAAACATGGCTCAATGCATCTCTCCCGACTCCATTACCACAGTAAGAGACTATCATGTTTACCGATCAGATCGTGAAAATCGTCGAGGAGGTGGTGTTGCTATATTCTATAAAAATCCTTACATCTAAAAATATCCAAGTTACCCAGGAGCTTGCCCTTCCTGAAACCATCATCTGTGAACTATCCTTAAATATCACAATTCGATTCTTACTATGTTACAGAGCACCTGATTATGACATCGAACATGTAAACAAGCTAAATACACTACTAACATGGGCTACATCCTGCCCATACCCTTTTATCTTTCTTGGAGATTTCAATCTACCCATATTGACTGGACCTTAAATAATTGTACAACTGAAATCATACACACAACCTTCTTCAATGCTATTACAAATCTAGGTCTTGAACAACTAGTAACCAACAACACTAGACTGAACAACTGCCTCGATCTCATCTTCTGCAATAGTTTGAATTTAATTTACCGAATACAAACCAAAGAACCCTTTTCCAGTAGTGATCACAATATGATTGACTTTTGCCTCAACATACGTCCACACAAAAAATCACCACAACGATGTCATCCCTAGTTGTAACTTCAAAAAGGCAACTATGATCTTATAGATAACGATCTCTCATCCTCGATTGGCAATCTCTATTCACTGGATGCAATACTGTTGAAGACCATTACAACATATTTTTACTTGAAGTCAAAAGAGTCATCAAACTATATGTTCCAACAACAACTCCAAAAACAAAACAAAAAGCAGATTACCCATATCAATAAGGAAACTTCAATCCAAAAAGAGATCACTCTGGCGGAAAAACAAATCTGGTCACGTTGCTAATTTCAAAACCGATATAAAAATTTATGCCACCAGATAAAGACCGAATGCACCAATTACCACATTAAACAAGAGGAAAACCTTCTAAGCACCAATTCCACCCGTGCTTTTTACAATTTTGTAAACAACAAACTAAAAGACTCAAGGTCCATCCCTCCCTTGATAGGACCTGATGGTAAAGACTGCAGCGACGACACCATTAAAGCCAACATCTTTAACACATTCTTCGGCTCAGTGTTTGTAAACAGTAATGGATCATGCCCAATGTTTCCTAGCCATACCACAGACAACAATAATGATCTAATACATATCGATTTTACAGTAGACAACGTTGAAAAAGCACTACGCAACCTAAAACCATCTCTATCTATTGGACCGGATGGAATATGTGCCTACTTCTTAAGAAAACTATCCGCTGCCATAGCCAAACCTCTAAGCATAATCTTTGAAAGATCTTTCAGAACCAGCTCCTTGCCCAACCTATGGTTACAAGCCACAGTCATTCCCATCTTCAAAAAGGGAGACCCAAGCCTAGTTGAAAATTACAGACCAATCTCCTTATGCTGCGTCACCTGTAAAGTCATGGAATCAATTATTAACCAATCCATCATCCTCCATTTAGAGACAAACAACCTACTCTCCAATAAACAATTTGGTTTCAGAAAAAAACTATCCTGTAATCTGCAACTCTTACACTGCAAAAACATATGGACTACTCAACTCGACCAGGGCAAAGCAATAGACGCAATCTACATAGACTTCTGCAAAGCCTTTGATTCAGTGGTACACGACAAACTACTCCTAAAAATAAAATCTTATGGTATCTCTGGACAACTGAATAACTGGATAGAAGCATTCCTGTCAAACAGACAACAAATGGTCAAAATTGGGAACGCCCTATCAAATCCAGTACCTGTCAATAGTGGTGTTCCCAAGGCAGTGTTCTAGGACCAACTCTCTTCATAATCTACATAAACGACCTTTGTGATCATATCAAGAGCAATTGCGTTCTCTTCGCTGATGATGTAAAGCTGTTCAATACCACAGACAATACTACTACCCTTCAAAAAGATCTAGACTATGTATCTGAATGGTCTAACATATGGCAACTCCAAATCTCAACAAATAAATGCTCTGTCTTACATATTGGTAAAAAAATCAGAAAATAAAATACAAGCTGAATAGTCAAGATCTTGTTGATGACCCAAGCTCTGTAAAGGACCTGGGAATACTCACCTCTAATGATCTAAGTGCTAGAGCTCACTGCAACTACATAGCCAAAAAGGCATTAAGAGTTGTTAACCTAATCCTACGTTGCTTTTTCTCTGGTAATATCTCACTACTAACCAGAGCATACAAAACATTTGCTAGACCAATACTCGAATACAGTTCATCAGTCTGGAATCCTTATCACGTATGTGATATTAACACAATTGAGAAAGTCCAGAAGTATTTCACAAGAAGAGTTCTCCACTCTTCTACCCGTTATAGAATACCTTACGCCACCAGACTCGAAATTCTAAAACTAGAAAACCTCGAATTACGCCGTCTTCGGTCCGACTTAAGCATGGTATATAAAATCATACATTGCAATGTCCTACCTGTCAATGAATACTTCAGCTTTAACCATAACAACACAAGAGCACACAACAGATACAAACTCAAAGTAAACCGCACCAAACTTGATTGCAGGAAATACGACTTCAGCAATAGAGTGGTCAATGTCTGGAATACTCTACCCGACTCTGTAGTCTCTTCCCCAAACCCCAAAAACTTTAACCTTAGACTGTCTACTATTGACCTCACCCCTTTCCTAAGAGGTCTGTAGGGGGCGTGCATAAGCGCACCAACGTGCCTACCGTCCCTGTCCTATTGTTTCTCTTATTCTTTTATTTTTCTTATATGTACCCATTTCATATATTCACAACTATGTATACACTTGTACTTATTATCTTGTAAACAATTGACAAATCAAATAAATAAAATAAAATAAATAAATAAATATTCATTTATATTAGGACTTGCTGAATAAAGTCCTTATGTCAACTCTCAGGATGTGTAACTGTTTTCCAAATTATCTATGTCAATACCTTGAGACCAGCTTTCAAAGCAATAGAAGATTGGCAGCTAGCACGATATTACCTAGTTGAGTTATGAAACACCAGCAATTAATCAACCAACCAGCAGTTTTTCATTCAGTTGTTGTTTCCTGAGAAGTCTCAGGTAGTATAATCTCTGCTGGGCCCTTTTGACCAATGCTTCAATGTGAGCACCCCAGATCAGGTCCTCTTTCATGGTAACACCCAGAAACTTAAAACTGGCTGTTTGCTTCACTTGGTCTCCATTGATAAGCAAGGGCTGGATGTCTGATCTGTTTCTTCTATAATCCGCTATAAGCTCCTTGGTCTTATTGGTGTTGAGGACCAAGTTATTGTCTCCACACCACGAAAGCAACTGGTACACCTCATCTCAGTAGGCAGACTCATCCCCCCCAGAGATGAGTCCCACCACTGTTGTATCATCTGCAAATTTAGCAATAGTATTACTAGCATGAGTTGGAATGCAGTCATGCACATAAAGATTATACAGTAAGGGACTTAACACACAACACTGAAGAGTACCAGTGTTAAGAATAAGGGCTGAAGAGGTATGATTACCTAAACTGACCCTCTGTGAGTGGCCAGACAGGAAATCAATAATCCAAAAGCAGATTTAATTAGAAAGTCCAAGGTCCAGAAGTTTAAACACTAGTCTATGTAGAAGAATTGTGTTAAACGCAGATATAAGGCATACATAAAAAGAAGAGAAGGTCAAAGAGCATGTGGCAGAGTCAGACCCAGAACAAGATGGAAGACAGCATCAAAGACACACTACAACAGCATCAAATAACAATGGTTGAAGCCACAAGAAGTGGAAGAACCAAAGCTTTGTTTCTCCCTCCACATCTAAAGTGATAAAAGAGGAAGCAAACAAAAAGAAGCTTGAAGTTTCAAATTAAGTTAATTAAACTCTTAAATAGATCAAATTAAAATATATTTTGCATACTTCATAATTCACATTAGAAATCTATTTTGCTTTATCCTGAGAGAGTTTTCATATGCTTTTAAATTAAGTAAAAATATAGTTAAATTAGGTTGACCAACGAAACTTCTCATGTTCTCATTGGTAAGACTTGAATGAATAAGTACTGATATTGCTGCTGGGTTGGTAACATATTTACTAACCAGTAATTACAATTAGAATGAACTGAGCTTGCCAAATACAGATAACATTGGTACCAAAAATAAAACAGAAGCAGGAAAATCACATATATTTAAAAAAAATACAATTGCACGATCAACTTTAGTGTTTTATTCAATTTTGTAATAACCACTAGAATTATTTTAAAAACTTCATTTTTATATAGAATTGCAAACTAAAATATTTTTCAGATAGAATGAACTTCTTTCAGTGGACATAACCAAACTGTAATATATATATTGAATTTATGAAATGATTATTTTGAATTATGGGAAAATTCAGTTGGGAGAGGAAGAGGGGCAGTCCTTTTATTTCTTTTGTGAGTTTAACAATATAATTTTAATTCCTTAAAATCATAACTATGATTATCTATCAAGTTACAAATCTCTCTTTTTTGTTGCTCTTCTTTTTTTCCTCCCTAATATTGTACTCCTTTTTTTTAAACTGACATTTCAATGCCTTCACCACCCTTACCCTGCTGTGTTGTTTCATCTCACCAGGGAAAATTTCCAGAAAAGATAAACAAAAACCATGAGAATGTAACCCAAGAGTATATACAGTAATTCCAGCAAAGTTATCCAATACATGAAAGTCATCCCAGCTGCCAGCTAGAACAAGCAGGCACCTTTTGGGTCAGTTCCATATAAAAAGATGCCAGAAGCAGATGTTCACTTAACAGATACAGATTTAACAGATAATCAGAGTTGGAAGGGACCTTGTAGGTCATCTAGTCCAACCCCCCACCCAAGTGGGAGACCCTACACCATTTCTGACAAATGGCGGTCCAATCTCTTCTTAAAAGTCTCAAGCTCCCACAACTTCCGAGGGCAAGCTGTTCCATTGGTTGATTGTTCTCATTGTCAGAAAGTTTCTCCTTATTTCCAGGTTAAATCTCTCCTTGTTCAGTTTCCATCCATTATTCCTTGTCTGGCCTACAGGCGCTTTGGAAAATAGCTTGACCGCTTCCTCTCTGTGGCAGCCCCTCAAATATTGGAAGACCTCTATCATGTCTCCCCTGATCCTTCTCTTTACTAGACTAGCCAAGCCCAGTTCCTGTAACCGTTCATTGTATGTTTTAGTCTCCAGTCCCCTAATCATCCTGGTTGCTCTTCTCTGCACTTTTTCTAGAGTCTCAACATCTTTTTTATAATGTGGTGACCAAAACTGGATGCAGTACTCTAGGTGTGGTCTTACTAAGGCTTTATAGAATGGTATTAGTACTTCCCTTGATCTTGATTGTAACCCTCTGTTAATACAATTTAGGATTGCATTAGCTTTTTTGGCTGCTGCTGCACACTGCTGGCTCATGTTTAGCTGGTTGTCCACTAAGACTCCAAGATCCCTCTCACAGTTACTGCTATTGAGCCTGGTTTCACCCAGTCTATATGTGTACTTTTGGTTTTTCTTGCCTAAGTGTAGGACTTTACTTTTCTCTACATTGAATTTCATTTTGTTAGATACGGCCCAGTGTTGTAGTCTGTCAAGATCCATCTGGAAAAAATACTTCCTTGCCATCTTCTCTCTTTAGTGGACCAACTGTTTCCTTGATTTTTTTCTTGTTATTTATATGTTGGAAGAAACTTTTTTTATTATCTTTGACTTTTGTTGCAAGTCTTTGTTCGTTCTGAGCCTTTGCTATCCTGACTTCGTCTTTGCAGATACTGGCTATCTACTTTGGATACATATTGCAACAACCTAATTTTCTGAAAAAGGTGGAAGGAAAGAGAAGAGGATGACCAACAGCAAGGAGTATAGGCTCAGTTATAGTGGAAATGAGTGCACTGTTGGGAGACCTGAAAGAACAGGTTAGAGTTAGATAGTCATTGAGAAGTTCTATCCTATGTGGTCATTAGGAGTCAAAAATTACTTAGTATACATAATAAATTAATCACAGTGGAATATATTCTTAATTATGCCTCTGATGTTTAGAATCTTCAAGATAATAAGATTTGTAGATTTGATAGTAAGAGTTGGCTAAAAATATTTATAGACTATCAGAAGAGTCAACATTTGATCTACAGCAATGAATTATTGAATATTGATTGAATTCTTGACAAGGAGCCAAAGGAAAGTTTTGTCAGCCCTTCAAGACAGGTCAGGCAAGAGCTATTGGAACCAGTGGTGGGATTCAACTGGGGTTACTACCGATTTGGTGACTAAGTTTTATGCTGCTCGTGTGTGTACAAAAACCTTTTGCTGTGCCGCACGGACAGGATGCACAGCATTTGAAAAGCCTCTTTTTTCCTGCTTTTTCAACCTCAGCTGTGCCACGCAAAGCAGCTGAGGTTGAAAAAGCAGGAAATAAAGGACAGGTAAGAGCCCGGGCAGGCAGGTGGGCCAAACAGCAGCAAACACAGAACCGGTTTGGTGTCTGTTGCTCTTCAGAGCTACCGGTTCTATAGAGCCGGGCGAAACCGATAGCATCCCACCCCTGATTGGAACTCTCTTAAAATCCTGCAACAGGTTGCTTCTTTCCTTTTATACCAGTGTTTTTCATATTTGGCAATCTTAAGATAATTGTACTTCAACTGGCTGGAGAATTCGGGGAGTCCACACATCTCAAACTTGCCAGGTTTGAAAAACACTCTTTTAAACCAGGTAGAATCAAGGTGGGTTTACTTTGAGCCATTTTCTTATGGTTGCTTCTTTCCCAGGTCCAAAAATTTTCTCAGCTCCAAGATTTTATTTTCCTGTCTCTATTTTCTACTGTTTTTTGCATTCCTTTGCTATCTTTCTGTCTCCCAACTTTTGAATAGTATGGTCAAAGTTTTAGGATTTCAACATATAATGTTTTTTCTCCTTTTGGATTATGCTTGTGATTTATGGGATCATGTTAATCCATTCAATGCATGCACAAACATTTCTTTTGTGGATTACTTTACCATAATAAAAGAAAACAAATGACGGGAATGAAATTAGCAATGGAAATTAAAATCCAGTGCATAAGAAGAGAGCTTGTATTTGCATGGCATACTGAAGCACAAGTCAGACAACCATTTTTTAGCCTAATATATCATGTGAACCTCATGTAATTAGTTTATGGTTTGGTATGTGATGCAAACAGAGGAAAATATATTAACTAAATAAACCATGACTAAGCATGTCATGAAAACACAATCATTTCAGGCAGTACTCCCACCTCTAATTTGAGGTGGTGGGAATTGAGCCTCATTCTTTGTGCATGAAAATTAATAAGCAGTAAATAGTTGTGTAACTCTTACCTCTAACAAAAGATGAAAAGACAAGACAAAGAATAGGAACATTTCACATTAATACTTATGCAAATAAAACTGAAGAGAAAATAATTTTTTGCGCTTCAACAATGGGGGAAATAAAAACCAGTTTTATTTATTTATTTAAATAATGAATTGGTGCTGTTTGACAAATTTCAGGAAGACTTGCTGATGATTACCAAATGAATGGGCCCAAACTTCCTGCTTGGCCATACTGCAGGAACACGTCCAACTCTGCCTGTACACTAACAGGATTTCTAACAATGGAAAGCAGTGCCCATACCAGCAAGACCTCAAGTGATTTCTATAAGCAATCTCTCCTCTGACTGATCCGTTTCCTTCTTCTTGCAGAGCACAGAGATTAAAGGAAGGGATTACAAGAATAAGCAATTGGGGAATAAAAAGGGCTGTTTGTGTAGTGTGCTCATGGCTGCTGGCACCAGTCCATTGCTTTCATTTACCATTTGTGTACTCTTTTATAACCCCTTGCTCTCCAATGAATGTAAATACAAGCAATTCCATTCTTGTTAATTACCTGAGAGGTTCTACCTGTGGTCATCTGAAGCAGTTGCACCAATAATAGACAACGGAAGTCCCTCTCTTGAATGGGCATCAGTCTGAGAATTACTGCATATTCTAGAGAGCTAAACAATGCTCTGCATAGCTCCTCGCATAGTGGTGGCAACATTTGTAATTGGGTCTACCCAACGACTGGCCCATATTGGAACTAATTAATCCATGGCTTCTGTTGGGAATAACTGCTCATGTTCAAGCCTTCTGAATATCCTGAACCTTTGCTGTCTGACATGACTGGCAGACCCACTTTTCATGATACCTATGCCTTGTACCATGACTGGACTATGGAGATCTGTGTTGTCTTGGTTTTAGCCTCTTTCTTATGCAAGCCCTTATATTTTTGTAAATATTACTGTTGCATATTCTCCCTGTTGTTTATTGTAGTTATTCACAAAACTAAATAAACTGCTTGAAAATTAATGTGTGTGAATTCAGCCTGGAACAAGACAAAATTCCTGTGTGACAATTTCATATACGCTCATTTTCTTTTTGAAAATTGTTTCTATTTTGCTTTGGCAGTTTCTTATATTCACCTCTCTGCAAAATATTTTTTCATTCAGCTGGGTTGCAGGAGATTAGATTATAAATTATCAGTAATTTCCAATGTACTTTGCATATAAAAAAACCTCTAGAGACAGAATTTTTTTACATGCAAGTCAAATATGGTTTTCCAGACTTTTGTGGAGGAACATACACAGCTATTAGGAGAAATGAGGAGAACTCACGTGGAGAATAAAATGGCTATATATGATAGTTATATCTTGAGGCCAACTGTTTTTTTGATATATAAACATAATCCTCCATCCTTCATTTTACCTGATGTATCTTCAATTCTGTCTGATCTAAATATCTGAACTCCTAGGATGTATATGCTGTTGTCATGAATTTCTGCATTAAGCCAGGTTTCAGTAAACAGAGAACTGAGTTGTAGAAATCAGAATTGCATCTATTTAAAAGAAGTATTTCATCCATCTTGTTAGTAAGTGATCGTAAATTAGTCAGAAAGATTGAAAGGAGAGGAGTTTCCCCTCCCCCCTATTTCTTAGACTATTTAAAAATCCCGCTCTTTTACCTGGTCTCCTTTTTGGTGCTGCTGTTTCTTTCCTTTGTTGTAATCCTAGTATGATTTGATTGCTTATTGTACCCTATGACTATTATTAAGTGTTGTACCTTATGATTCTTGACCCATGTATCTTTTCTATTATGTACACTGAGAGCATATGCACCAAGACGAATTCCTTGTGTGTCCAATCACACTTGACCAATAAAGAATTCTATTCTATTTTATTCTTTCATGTTGTTCCTAAGACACCTCTTATTTATCAGTTTCCCAATTTTACTCATCAATGAGCCATTTCCCGCATAGGCAGAGGTTCTGCTCATACGGCATTGAGGCATTGAGGAATAAAGCATTAAGGAGAAAATATGATCACAGATACTTTAGCTGTATTCAAATTCAATAATTCTAATAGTAGACAGCTGTGATTAGAACTACTGTTTACTATAAGAGGAAGGTAATATATTCCAATTTTTTCTGCCCATTTCAAGTCTCTTGTTAAAAAGTCATTTTGATGGAATTGAACTAAAATTTTATTTTGCAGAAAAAGGAACATTCTGTTGATTGTTACCTCTAGTTGTATGACACAGCTTACTGTGAGTTTGGTTTAATGTTAAACCAACACAATTGCTGGCTATGTGGTTATGACACACATAACCTCACCCATGATCCAGTTAAAGTGTTGAACAGGATAACATCCAAGAATGCTTTTTTTTGTCACTTGTTACTTGACCCTCTGTTCAGTTCTAAAAAACATAGAGGAACACACTGGACTTGGAGAAGAGATTACATACTCCACAGCAGACCTGGGCATTTTATGGCCTCCAGGCCACAACCGGCCCTTTGGGGCAGTAAATAACTGCACAGCAGAGGATGGGAAAAGAAACTGAGTCGGGTCCAGCCCTGTGCAATTGTTGTGCATTCCTTCAATTGGCTGGTGGCTACAGGAGGGCAAGGAGAAAAAGTATTTTTCTGTGCCTGCGCAGCACTTATTCCTAAGAACCCAAGGAGTTGAAGTGACGGAGTTTGTGGACATAAGATCAGGTTACATTGATTTGGCCATCCACAGCAATTCCAGTTTCTCATGAGGCCCTTTGAGAAAATTAATTGCCCACCCCCTGCTCCAAAGACTGAAGCAAGTGTGGAATAGAATCACAAAATAGCCCCCCTTTGATTTGTTTGGTACTAGATGATACAAACAGGAACTTGGACAGGCATTCAAGATAAGGCTATTAATGCCCTATTACAAGGAAGTAGCAATTCTGGAATCTCTATTATCTGTTTCATGACCTGGCCTACTTAAAGAGACTGTCATATTCTTAGATTTCCTGTAGAGAAAGGAGTGAAAAGAAGGCTGCTTTATTGGGAGACTACTGTTTCTAAAACTTCACAGCAGTTTTTCAAGTATGAGTTTTCACCATGTTTGCTTTGAATTAACTGTAAGATAGAAAGATGTGCCCTGATCTCTTCCATGTTCTACACTTTTGACCAAATCAGGTTGGGTCATCCTTTTTAGGGATGCATCTCACTCCCCAAACAAGAGAATACCTACAGATTCATCTGCACAAGTTGCTGTTGACCGTATTTTTGCTTCTTCCAACCAAGTTATCCCTTGGTCTTCCAGAAACCCATTGGCATCAATATTAGCAGAATATTATAGAAGCTCTCAGGAGCATGGCAAGAAGTTGATTTGCAGTTCTACTGATAAGAGTTGTAAGTGTAAAATTAAGTATAGAAACTTCTAAAATGCTTGTCAAAGCCAATTTAATCTCTGAGATGAAAATATTCCTATCCTTTATATATGTGACTAAACCATTTTCTTAGTCTTAATACATATTTACTATTTGTAGTTCTGCCAATCTCATTAGATAGACCAGATCAGGAAATCAATCCCCAAGAAGCTAAAATTACTTTGACTGAGATTGTCTGTAATGATAGAAACTTGCAAATCTTATTGGGCTCTATTTACTTCTCTTTCTTGTAGTTCAGTGAATTATGGAACCATTTATCTGACTTACTCCTCAATATTAACTCCTTGTTCTGGACTTAAAAAAACACTTCAGCTCCTTTTGCCTGGGCAATGGTTCCTGCTTATCTCTGTCAAGATCATTTCCCATACTTCTGACATTAGGAAGCCCCCAATAAGAAGCACATGTGTACTAGATATTTAATGTAAGCAAGTTCCAATAAAGGAAATGAATGAAAATACTAGCTCTGCCTCTCTCATTTGCCTCGCCAGCAAGAGGCACTCATTTTTCAGGTTATCAGTCAGGAGTATGTCTATGGAGATTCCCAATCACCCAGGTCATGGTAATCCCAAAGGTGCTTTTTCAAGGGGGAACTAGACTTTCCAGAAAGTCCAGTTGCTTCTTGAAAAAGCACCTTTGGAACAGTCAGGAATAGCACTTTTGCACAGCATTTCTAGTGGAAAAACATGTGCTGACAATATGAAATCATGAAATTATCTCTGAGACATGTATTTTAATCTTGTTCTGAAACATATACCAACTGATTTTAAAACATGCTGTAAATTGAGAACTATGTAAAATAGAAACATTTAGGTATTAGATGATCCCATGGGAGCTGTACATGTGTATAGCACCTAACATTCAGTTTTGAAGTAGGAAAAGAAAGAACTTATAGAATATGATAAATCTACTAAGAGACAATAGTTAACCAATACATTTATTCAGAAATATAGTAAAAATATGTTACTATATTTACTATACTGTCTTGGAAGTTGTAGTTCAATAGCACCTTGAAAGCTACGTATTGCTTATCAATACATCTAAAAACCAAACTAATGGTAACAGCTTTATTATATGTCAGCAACTCTGTATGATGTTAAGTACAATGCAAAAAAGCAGTTTTATCTGTCTTTTCAACAGTATCTGACTAGATTAAGAGGCTGAGATCCTCTTAGAATCTTTTCTATTTAAAAGCATTATGTTATGTGAGCTGGAGACCAAATAGATTTATTGGATTGCCATTAAGAGAGAGGCAAATAGTTACATTTTCTATAAGCAACTTCTTATATATTTTTGTCATCCTTAATTTGACAATTAATTGAGATTATTAGTCTTACACAAATATTTTCAGCTTTTATTCATATCCCATTTTTCCAACCATGAAAATTTTACACCTACACAAAGTGCAACTCTGTATAAGAAATCATAAGACAAAGATTTTGTCATATGAATGGGTATCAATGTAACTGAGGTCTACTGAAGAACAAAATATTTTATTTTTATTTTTTATTTATTTTTGTCAATTGCTTATAAGATAATAGGTATAAGTAAAAACATAGTTATGAATACATAGATACATATAAGAAAAATAAAAAATAAAAGAAACAATAGGACAGGGGCGGTAGGCACGTTGGTGCGCTTATGCACGCCCCCTACAGACCTCTTAAGAAAGGGGTGAGGTCAATAGTAGAAAGTCTAAGGTTAAAGTTTTTGGGGTTTGGGGAAGAAACCACAGAGTTAGGTAGAGTATTCCAGACATTGACCACTCTGTTGCTGAAGTCATATTTCCTGCAATCAAGTTTGGTGCGATTAACCTTGAGTTTGAATCTGTTGTTTGCTCTTGTGTTGTTATAGTTGAAGCTGAAGTATTCATTGACAGGTAGGATGTTGCAATGTATGATTTTATATACTATACTTAGATTGGACCGAAGGCGGCGTAGTTCTAGGTTTTAGAATTTCGAGTCTGGTGGCATAAGGTATTCTGCAATGAGTAGAGGAGTGGAGAACTCTTCTTGTGAAATATTTCTGGACTTTCTCAACTGTGTTAATATCAGATACGTAATGTGATTTCCAGACTAATGAGCTGTATTCGAGTATTGGTCTAGCAAATGTTTTGTATGCTCTAGTTATTAGTGTAATATTACCAGAGAAAAAGGTATGTAAGATTAGGTTAACAACTCTTAACGCCTTTTTGGCTATGTAGTTACAGTGGGCTCTAGCACTTAGATCATTAGCACGTCCATTGTATTTTTACAGAAGAGAGCAAACACATACAAAGAAATGCATTCTTACTTCATTGTAAATGAAAATGTAAACATGTTGAATAAAATTTGACAATGACAAAAGAGAAAAAAAGGAAAGTATTCATGAAATTTTATGTTAAGAACCTGAAAGCCATAGCTGTATCTGGTTCTGATAGTCAATGTCCTTCGTTAAAAAATTTGGCGTGATTATTTATCATCTTTATGTTAACAGTCATTTAAGAATTCATCCAGCCTCACTATCACTGCTGCTCCATGCGTCTTCATATGCAGAATTTAAGCACTGCTTAGAAGGCAACTAAAAAATAAAGGAAAAAGGGATTACAATTATGGAAAATTAACTTGTGAATGGATTCTGTCTCTATATATCCCATGACAACCATCATGAGGAATAATTATATATAGGTAAAGGCGGGCTTATGACCAAGATTACCAGAAACTACTCATGTCAATTAAGTGAAAGTAAAATGCTTCTTATTTGCTTTAAAATCCTTTCCTTAAGAATAGCAGTTAAGAAGCTACAAACAAGTCATGCTTCAGCCAATATTTTCCATTTTGCATGTGTTTTATCCAATACCTTAACTTTTCTGCATACTGAAAGGATAAGAAATAGAAGCCATGCCCTTGTCTGGAATGTAAAGGACACACATTTCTAAATATTGAGCCTGTTTCCCTTGTCTTAGTACAAATATAATGAACCTATAGAATCAATCCAATCACACCTCAAATCAGTACAAGATGAGACAACAACTTGCCCTAAGGAGCTATAATTAGCTATCATCCCATTTGTGACAAGTCCTTGTTGCTTACTAAAAAAGCAGACAAGCATTTTTCCTTTCATGTCCTTAGTTATTCTCCAGTTCCAACTTTGCTACAGTTAAAGTTGTTTACCTTTTCAGAATAAGTATCATCAGGTTCTGGTTCCCTCAAATATGGCACCCAAGCAAGAATATTACCATCTCTGCCACTGCTATAAAGTTCCTGCCATTAAGAAACAAACAAAATAATGTTAAGTATTACTGAATAAGGAAAGAGGATAGTCTGACACTATCCTTGCATCTGGGTACCTCAGCTACATTAGCCACTTCAATTGGGTTGACTGGGAAATATTATTCAGAAATACGTTCCAATAAGCTCAACAAGTTTTCCTTCATGATAAGCTAATTTTCTGTTCTCCTAAGTTACAACTGTACAGACAAAAAAGAATTAAGAGGATTGATTTGATCCAGAAACTATATAAAGGCCTGTATAGGCCAAGAATAGGCTGTCTAAAAAATTGTAACATGTATGGCTAAACAATTTGGAAGGCATCCTTCTCTGATCTCGCCACTGTTTAATGGAAATATGAGCAAAGGCCTTTTGGTACCTTCTTCCAGGCTTTGAAACACTTGGCAAAGAAAAGTACAGCTAATTTCTCTGTTATCCTGCTGCAGACAGTACTGCAGGCTACTTTTGCTGACTGCCAGCTGCCCATAATTTGGCAGTTCGAATCTCACCAGGGTCAAGGTTGACTTAGCCTTCTATCCTTCTGAGGTTGGTAAAATGAGGAGCCAGATTGTTGGGGGGCAATATGCCGACTCTGTAAAACAGCTTAGAGAGGGCTGGAAAGATTGCTATCAGTGTATAAAGTGGCTTGAATGCTAGGTTGGGTAATCAGTTATATCATTTTTTTTAAAAAAATATTGATTTTTAAACTCTGATAATTGTTTTTTAAATATTACTGTATTATTAGCTATCGTATTTGTTGGTGAAAAGATTATACATAAAGCTAATAAATTTGAAATAAATTTGTAATGAATTGAAATAAATTAAAATAAACATGGTCATTTATTCATTTCTGCCTTGAGGTCACAGAGACCCCCTTGTTATATTGGATTACAACTTGAATCACTTCTAGAATTATAAAATGTGTACTCCACTGAAGGACCTTTCCATTTAAGGAAAGAACTTCTTAATGACTAATGGGACAAACCTTTCAAGCTATGCCCACAAAACAAGTTCAGAATACCGGTACTATTTCTCATGCTCCATAGATGTTGGCCTTGAAGGATAAACTATACAAGAGTCATAGTCAATATTACAAAGAATTTTAATTACAATTCTTCCTCTCTATCCCCATTATCTCCTTTATTTAGGAATGTCTCCTCTGAGCCCCTTGCCCTGCCCTTTCAACAGAGCAGCTGCAACAGTTTTTAAAGATGTTTTCTTAAGGACTGTTCTTGGCTGTAGAAATGATGGGATAATACTTCCAAAAAAGGCATCCTATGACAAGTCACATTTATTTCTAAATTAGCATCTTTATTCCACGTTTCATATAATAATCTAAAAATACGTTCTGTGGATTCTGAAAAAAAAAAACAACCAAAACACTGCAAAAACTAAAATTTTAATTAGGGAAATGTGGATGCATGAAAAGCCACAGCATTACTAAAATTGATCCCCATCTTGAATTAACTGTGTCCCAGTCTTTCATTTTTCAGAATGTTTAAAATGTGTGGTCAGAAACTGCATCAGTTTGCATTTTATACAAAGTTTTTAGAAATGCTTCTTCTACCAACATTTTCTAATCTACATGAATAATAAATAAGCTTGAGATGTTGATCTCCAATGACTTGCAAAGTGAATGTCATCAATGCAATGCAAAAATACAATTTAACATTTGTAAAGATTTCAGGAATGATGTTAACCTCCATAAAGCACATTACAATAAGTCAAGTGTCATTATGATTATTTAAAGCATATTCAAAAATTCAATTGTCTAGACCTAATGGCTATAAGACTAAAGCTTATAATTTTTCATTATACATTTGCCTAACTGAGAACCTTGCCTTAATTTTTGTACTAGCATTATTATAATGCTGACATGCTAGACTGCTCTAAAGACAGGAAGCTGCTTTAAATCAGATCAGACTGTTAGGCCATCTAGTTCAGTATTAGTCGATCTGATGAGGCGCGCTCAATGGGATCTCAGGCATAATAAGTCTTTTTTTTGTTTTGAAACTTCAAAGGTAGAATCTGGGTCCTTCAATATGTTTAGCTTAAAATAACAAAGATCATGTAATCCCTTAATTTGGGGTAAAGTTGGGGCGACTAGATGAAGCCGGGTGCCCTTCCTGATGTCACATGGAGTTTGAAGCAAATATTATTTTCTTTGCACCCTAGGAGAAAAACACCTGCCACTATCTAGCATTGAACTCTCAACTTTCTGAGCGGGGGGCACCACTAGGCCTCCATGCTGCTCTCAGCTGAATCCTTCAATATACTAGTTGAGTTTCCTAACATAACCTCTTAAATATATAACAGAAAAATTCTTGCACAAATGAGAGCTGCTGCTAATGGAAAGGGATAATCTTAAAGAAATACGTCATTTGGCTATTAACCATAATCGCTCAACTGAAAACCCATGTACAGAAATAGTCATTCTCTTACTATACTTCACATGCTAGAGAAACAACATGGAGAGACTGTCATAGAGACAGTGCATCATATTCAATCTCAAAGTGAAAAACTGAAAGGCTTTGCCTTCTTCATCTGAAGTTCACTTGAATTCTACTTCGTATAATCCTTCTAGGGATCATGTATTCAACATAGCTCAGTGTTTTAAGGAAAACTTGTTTGGTGTCATGTTTAACTAACCTAAAATTCTCCAGACAGCTTCACTTACCTGAAAATTAGGTTGAAAGACACAGCAGTCAACCGAACTATAATGTCCCTTAAGTGTAGTTATTAGGTCTCCTGAATAAATTGTGTAAACAGCAACAGTGCTACTGCACGGCACAAATGCAAATTCAGAACTGCAGCCACGTGATACAGTAAATCTGAGTCCTTTTTTGCTTTCATTGCTCACCTTCCCATAATTTACCTGTAAAGATATAAGATAAAAAAATTAATCTTTAATATAAGATTAAAAAAAGCAACCATCCAATGGTTTGTTAAATTTTAAAAGAGGTTATTTCCTATTGAATGTATTCTGCTGTAAAGAATACAGTCCTTTCCTACTCCACAATAGCATTTATCCGATTTTAGGCTTGAATAACTCAGATCTACTTCATAACTCTTTAAAATAGAGAGGTAATCTTTTGGTAACTGAAGGCTACAATGGGTAAGAGTGTACCCAGAGTAGGAAAAAGAATCAAACAGATAATTTTGTGTCTTTTTTTTTTGGGGGGGGATTATCCCTTCCCTCTTTTGTGTGGCAGGGACCATTTCACAATTTTCTCTGTTAATTATTCTTGGACTTATGAAACATATATGTTATTAACTCACCTGATCTCGTAAATGAAAGTTACACTAGTATTCTCTAATACTGAAGTAACATCTCTTATGCCTGATGTTTCTCAGCAACATTCAGCAAACCTGATTTTGAATCTATAGGAACCTGGATACCAATGGTTCTCCAAGTTTTAAGTCTTGTCACCCCCAGTGTAAAAATCTTGTATTAATGTCATTATGTATGTAGGATTATTATATCACTTGCAATAGGATTGTCCTAAAGTTTCAAATATTGGAGATTACATCTGATAACAAGTTATTAGTATTATAGACAGCACGTGGCTTCCTTTTTTAAAATAGCAATTCACTACAGTTGCATTACAGTTTATATTTTTAAGAATGTCATTCCCTCTTATCACCACATCTGTGAAATTCAGGATTTCTTTTTCTCTGCAAATAGAATGTGTGAGAATAAATATATAAGAAATATTATGAATATTGGAATGACTAGAATGTCTTTTGTGCTATAACTTATTCATTATATGTAGGATGAAGATATGATAATGATTTCCTATAACTTGTATATGTATGTTATGTTGTTAAGTATGTTTGGCATGATGATGTTTAATCTAATATCTAAATCTGCTGGTAATATTATGGCATAATTACATTTGGTTTAATCAAAATCTTTGGTGTCTATTTAACTTTTTCCCTCTGTATCCCAAGAAACTAAATTAAAGGATATACATTTAAATTGCACAAAGAACAAATAAGGCTGTAACCATATATATGAAAATTCCCACTTAAATCAATGGGGCTAACTACTAAGTAGATACTGATAGGCTCAACATATAAACATTAATAATTATTTTGAGGATGCGTTCTATATATGTTTATTTGGAAGTTCTGAATGTTAACTTTTGGAACCAACAGCAGATATACTAATGTGGGAAAGGCAAATCAGAAATATTTAAGTGTTGTGTTACATTATATATTATATGTAAGCCCCTATAGTGATGAACCTTTTGATATCTTGTAATGATAAGTTAGCAGGAAATTGCCCTGATAAAGCAATTCAGATCTGTTTAGATTTAAACTCAACAATAGATAATACCAGTGAGAATTGACAGAATAAATTTATTTTGGTTACCAATGAAATAAATAAGTAGCTTGGAGGCATATAAATTCTTTGGATAAGCAACCATCTTGGGATACCAGAGAACATTTGCCTAAATCCATATTAGAAATCTTTCTTTGTCAGAGGAACATGTTCTAGCCCTTTTAAGAAGGTAAGAGTAAGACTTTTGTTTAAACAAGGGTTATTAACTATCATCACTGTACATTTCTGACAAGTCTCAAATCAACCCTTTTTGAATCAAGTCTTAGACTATGTGGTGACATCAAAATCTCAGGTTTTCTTGGCTGAAGCTGATTACCTGGATCCATTTTAATTCAGACATATGTCCAGATTTGGAATAAATATTTTAGATCATTTTTCTTAACAACAAATGAAATTGGTCTTCTTGTATCTTAAGAACATTATGCTTCTTTTATATACTGGGATGACAGAGAAGAGGAGATATTTTCATCTTCTTCTATCAGATACCCCTCCCCAAACTTAAACATGTGTTTTTATATGCCTATCTCAATATTTTATTCCCAAAGCTAAACAATCTCAATTATTTCAAACTCTCTTCATAAGACTTATTATCCAACTTCCTGATCACCTTTATTAACTTTTATTTTAGCTTCTGAAAGTGTCAGATCTAAAAATAGACACAATGCTCAAAATGAAAAGTGAAGGAGAACAATTGCTTCCTTATCTACAATCATTTATAATTACACATTTTTAGAATAAAAGATAATTTCAAAATACATTTTCATCAGCTGACAAAAAATATGTATTTAGATTACATCTGTTAGTACACCCAGAGATGTCCATGGGTGAATTAGACAAAAGGAGACTACATTAACACGTCATAACAAGTGCCTTTCTTGGACTATACTAACATGCAGAGCTTTAAACAAAAAACGAAGTGGAAGTTGGCATGAAGAAATAAAAATTTTTCCTTGTGTAGCCTTGCAGATAATTTTCAGGCATAAGAACCACTCACCAGTTTATAAATCTTTTTATGTAGTTTGAAGTTTTTAAAGACAATTTAAAATAAAATGCATATTTTCATTAAACGAATTGGGGGGAAAGGGTTCTTATAACGCACATCAACTTAGAGCACTTTGGCAATACAAAGGAAGGTTAAAATGCAGCTGCTCTTTCTACAAGTAGTAGCTAAGAAAAGAACAGCATTAGTCAGGAGAGTTTACTAAAGCTTAATAATTTACCATCACACTAAAAAGTGTGGACTAAGGCACACAGCAGAGATAATCCTGCAACTAGTTCTCTTTTATGTACAACAAAAATATTTTAAGAATGTAAAACAGGAGGGGAGCGAAAAGATTAATGAACTGATAAGAGTGCCTTGGTAAACAAATAGCCTGAACTATCAAATTTAAATAAAGAATACTTTAGTCTATATATTTAGCAGAATGGAGAGTAAAATAAAAAGTGGCTATGCAAGCTTGTGCAAAAGTATGTCTGACAGTAGAAAATTATCCTCATCCTATTGTCCCAGTACTATTTTGCTCCTGAGTGCAAGTAAATATTATGCTGGAAAATACTGAAAAACTATTATCTAATGTCTCACGATAATGGGGCATTTGACAGAACAGAGGTCAATTCAGCCTCCCAACCTCCAGAAAAGTCACAGGAACTCCTCTGGAAATGTGGCAGTGTAACCAGAAAGGAATCAAAAAGGTTCAGCATGTACTGTAGTGTGTGTGCTTATGTGTGTTATATGCAATTTGCTTGGTTTTAGGAAGTGAGGCAAACTGTTTCCCTTCTCTAAACCTAAAATGCCTCAAAGTACTACTTTTCTTAACACTGTCAGGCTGTTTTTTATTGAGTTGGTAGACTAAGGAAGTAATTGATTCCTTTCTGGTTACACTGCCACATTTCCAGAGGACTTCCTGTGACTTTGAATTTTTGATTCCTTTCTGGTTACACTGCCACATTTCCAGAGGACTTCCTGTGACTTTGAATTTTTGATTCCTTTCTGGTTACACTGCCACATTTCCAGAGGACTTCCTGTGACTTTGAATTTTTGTCTCCTATCCCTACCCTTAGAACATTGAAAAAGAAAAAAAAAGCTGTAAAAATGGAAGAGTTGTTTGGGGGGAGAGGGAGATGTTAAGAGTTTTCTAAAAATTAAAATTTAGCTATTTTGCTGTGAATGTTCAGTGAAATGATCTTAGTGGATGGGATATTATGAAAGCATAGGGCCTACTCCCTATGGGGTGAGAAATGGTATAGGACACTGGTTCCCAAACTTTTTCAGTCCACTGCCCCCTTGGTGCTACAAACTCATCCACAGTGCCCCCCACCCAGGGATGGGATTCAAATTTCTTAACTGGTTCTGTGGGTGTGGCCTAATTTGTGGGTGTGGCTTGATAGTCATGTGACTGGCTGGGCGTGGCTCGGTGGTCATGTGACTGGCCGGGCGTGGCTTGGTGGTCATGTGACTGGAAAGTGGTCGCTTAATGGCCAGTTGCTTAGCAAATTTATGACTGAACTCTCCAGAGCTATTTGACCTGTTTTTGGAGTTTTGACAGCCATGCACACACACACACACACACACACACTCTCCCTTTTAACCCTGCTTGAGCAGGTGGTTGGACTAGATATCTCATTCACCTTCTCCTCCCTCCCTTTCTTTCTGTCCCTTCCTTCCATCCCCCCTCTTTGTCTATCCCTTTTCTTCCTTTCTCTCTCCCTTTTTCTTTCCCTATTCTTTTTCTTTCTTGTCTCTTCCTTCTCTCTTTCCCTCTCTTTCTCTCTCCCTCCCTCCATATCCCATTCACTTTCTCCTCCCTCCCTCCCTTTCTTTCTCTTTCCCTCTCTTTCTTTCTGTCCCTTCCTTCCATCCTCCCCTTTTTTTGTCTATCCCTTTTCTTCCTCTCTCCCTTTTTCTTTTTTTACTTTGTCTGTTCCTTCTCTTTCTCTCTTTCCCTCTTTCTCTCTCTCTCTCTCTTTCCCCCTCTCTCTATCCCTTCTCTAACCTATCTACCTATTTTCTGCCCAGGCAGGCGTGGCCTAAGCTGTCAAAACCCTGGGCTAATCCTGCATCACCCCATTTCCCCTTTCAGAGACCCTGGCCCTTAATTTCCCCGTTTCCTCCCCCACAACTGCATCTTTCATCGTCCCACAGCCGTGACTTTACCGTCCTCCCACGATTGGCTGCCAGGGAAGGCAAGCCAGGGCTGAGCCATTGTTGTCACTGGGCTCCCTGCCAGCACGTCACCTTTGTCACGAATGCCTGCAGCCTCCACGTGTTTTTTTCGGTGAGGGTAGACTGCAGCCGCACCTAAAAAAACACATGGTTGCTGCAGGCTGTGGCTGGAAAAAAAGATGCGGTGTCTGGATACTTTTTGGAGTGAAAATTACCGACCTCCTGCTTTGCTTGCTCCACTTCTTCAATGTGCCACTGTGGTCATCAGCGATTGTCGTGCATGCGTGCAATGTCGTGCATGCGCAATAAGAACTGGGCAGGGAACAGAAGAGTGGGCAGAGAGGAGTAGGGCTAGCCAGGGGCCCGTTTTACCTGTTTTCCGAACTACTGGGAACAGTAATGAACCAGTAGAATCCTACCCCTGAATTGCGCCCTGCGAGGGGCCCACCTCCAGCACTCTTCTGCTGCCCCCCTTGCCTCTTAGCGCTGCCTGTCATCCCACTGCCCCCCAGGGGGCGGTACCACCCACTTTGGGAACCACTGGTATAGGGCAAGGGTCTTCAAACTTCACAGCTTAAGACTTGTGGACGTCAACTGCCAGAATTCCTCAGCTAACATGACTAGAGGAGGAATTCTGGGAGTTGAAGTCCACAAGTCTTAAAGCTGTGAAGTTTGAAGACCCCTGGTATAGGGTATTCTTTTATCTTGTCCTATTCAGGATATCAATGCCCAGTGCAAGTCACCTAACTATTGTGGATTACAATTGACATCATGTCTAACTACTGATCAGACTATTTTAGGACTGATGGGAAGTATTGTTTAAAATATCTGGAAAACTGGGAAATCAGTTCTGTTGCACATTTACCATTCTGTTGATACTTTAATAGCAGAAATGTTTTCTACTTATAGGTAGTCTTCAACTAACAACCACAACTGGGAGCAGAATCTTGGTCGCTAAGCAAAGCAGTCTGCTTCTCTCAATGACTGCAATCCTGATTCTGTTAAGCAATTTTGTGGAAGGAGTCCCATGTAAGAATGGGGTGCCTAAGGAAGGTGGGGGCAACAGTGGGAGGCTCCACTAAGGAGCTGAAAATCCTTCCTAAAGAAATCCAATACAGCCCGTAAGTGAAGAGTCAGTCATGTACAGCATGCGTCAGTCTTCCCAGAGCCTCCCCTACCCACCTGAGGCATCCTACGCTCCTTTTCTCATCTTGCTGCTTCTCTGCTTGTATTTCAGCTCCTTCTCATCTCTGGGGACTGATTGAAAGAACTGCCTGCCAAAGAATTTTATCTCCCCACTGGGTATGGAAACTCCTTCAATGGGGTGCAGAAATGGAGCTGAAATTTTCAGGATTTCAGCTCCATTTCTGCACTCTGCTGAAAAAGTTCAGCTCTCCTCCATGCATGGAAGGCAACTGTTTTGCTCGGGTGTAAGAACAGAGCTGAAATCTTTGTTTCTGCGCTCTATCAAAGGCGTTCAGTTCCCCTCCATTCATGGAAAGATATTCCTTTGGATGGCTACAGGACTGAGTTCTTGCCCCTCAGCAAGCAGCTCTTTAAGTCAGTTCCTAGAGATAAGAGTGAATCCTCCTGCCAAGTGGCAGCAGCTTGCCGCTGGTTTCCCATTGGGTTTCTATGGAATCTGCAGAGCGGTTTGCAAATGGCGGGCGCACAATTTCAGGGCACTTGGCTGCTAGGGCAAACAGGATGCCAAGCACTCAGATCATGACTATGTAATTGCAGTTCTGATCATATTTTAGGGAAGACATTGAGAAATTGGACCATGCCTGGAGGAAAACAACTAAGATGAGGAACATGAAGAGATATAGTTACAAACTATTGGAGAATAAAATGCTTAGCATGGAGATAAAATGTCTGTGGGAGACATGATAGCTATCTTTCAGGGTCTGAAGGACTGTCATTGTCAGGGGGGAAAAGTACGATAAAGGGTGGCAGCGAATTACATATCTCAGAGTTGGCTATCTGTTACGGTTCTGGCAGTTACTCCAATTAAATCATGAGCCTTGAGCCACGCTCCCAAAACTAAAGATGATCTATTTGAAGGTAACATTCTAATCCAGCACTAATTTGAGTGTAGGCAATTCTGAGATATGTAATTCACTGTCACCCTTTATCCTGCTTTTCCTCCACCCCTCTGTGTGTATCATCCAACGAAAAAACATCCACAGCCAAGTCATCAATCATGCTCTCCAATTAGATTTTTTCATGGCAGAAGCTTCAGCCATCTAATCAGTCTTAGAAGAAAATATGAATGGAATGTACTTTCGATTTCACCGTTGCCTGCTCTTTGAAACTCCCCCCACTTCTTTCTGTTGTCAACTATAAAAAGTGTATACAAAATGTTTTATGAGTTGACAGTCATGTAGAAGATGGGGCAGAATTGTTCAGTTCTAATAATAAATTATTCAATAGATTATATGAAAAGGTGACAGTCTCTCCTTTGTGAAAATTGTTTAAATAGAAGGTGAATGAATTAACATTCCAACTGGAATGGGCAAGGGGTTAGCTAGAAGAGCTCCAAGTTACTTTCCAGCCCTCATAGTCCATGAATTTATATATAAGCTTTCGAGGCATATATGCTTCTGGATTAGAAATACTCTGCTTAAAGGAAGCAACGTTATCTATTTCTACAGCACTTTCCATACAACAGATGTCTACCATACTTTGCGTTATTAAGAAACAGCATAGTTAAGTATAGTTTGACTGTGGTGAATTCGACAGCTGATACATTCTCCAGTACAACCTTTTCCTTTTCTCCTATATGTAATATTCTACAGTATTTGCCTCATACATATGGCTGAACACTAATCCTGCAAATAAGATTCAAGATAGGGAGCACAGTCAAGACATATCCCTGAGTGTCCATATTCTGCCCCAAAACCTGTTCAGACATTACTTAATATACTTTGCAAACCTTTTCCATCAGCTGGTTGTGTTAACTAATGCATGATATTATGAATAGGTTTATTTATATTTTTGAGATAAATGCTTAAGGTCATAGGTATTGCAAATTACAGATTCCTATTGCAGAGCAAGTTCTCTTATAAATATCTCGAGGAGGCTGGAAAGGGAGAGCTTATAAGACTTAAGTGCAGGCTAGTAAGGTAATAGTTTTTTAATTTAAATTTTATAGTCAACATTCAATATGCTGAATCCTGTTAATTACCACAAGAAACAGGTCTAAATATGCTGAGTTCTTTTAAAAATTTCATTATGTTTCCATTCCATTATTTCCCTAGTGTTCTCTTCCTCAAATTCGCACCAAGATTGTTTTGAAAGATTGGAGATATAAACAATTTCTAAGCACATATTTCTTACCAGTGTGTTCTCTCCAGTTGAACTATTCCAGAGTCTCATGCGATCATCTGTACCAATTGTCAAAAGGTAAAGCCCATCACTGGTAAAACATAAGCCATTGACTCTTCCATTATGGGCAGTATTTACTATAAAGAAAATATGCAAGATTTGAAATTCTGTATGGCAACATATAGAGTCTGGTATTACAAAAGAATTATTATATCATGAAAACATTTTGTTTTGAAATTTTAAAAATTATATCAAAATATCCTATTATATAACATTTATTATGGAAAAGTTAAGTACTGTATTTAAGGATTTACTGGTAGCATTATTAGAATAATATCTACATTGGGACACCAATGTCATTTTATTTTCCTTTTTGAAAGGAAAAGGATCAAGTTAAAAAAAAAAAGCAATGCTAGATGAAATATATGATTGAGCAATTTATTAAATAGCAGCCAATATTTTTAATTTCAGTTCTTTTATTATGGAATGTGGCATCCAAATTTTTACTGTCAAGAAAAAGATATTTACATCATCTTATTTTTCTTCTGCTAATACCACTTTTAATGGCTATTCTTTAGCTAGATCTGTGCCTAAAAGAAGTTCCATCCAGGTGTGGGATACTGGGGGTTCGCAGGAGTTCGTGAGAGTCCCTATCTAAGATTCTGTGCAGTTCAGAGAATCCCTAAATCTCACTCCTAGCTGGCCCCGCCCCTGCCCCCCCCAGAAGTCCCCACGCAGTCCATTTTGGATGCAGCTAAGTGCAGGGCGTGCATGGAGGCTTGGGGAGGGCAAAAAGCAGGCCTCCTGGAAGTTCAGGAAGGCTGGAAATGGGCCGTTTCCGGCTTCCAGAGAGCCTCCGTAACCTGGGGAGGCCATTTTCGCCCTCCTGGAGGCTCGAGGAAAGCCTCCAGAGCCAGGGGAGGGCAAAAACACCCCCCGCTGCCGCCATGGTGCAGGAGGCCAATTAGGCCATGCCCATCATGGCCATGCCCACCCAGCAACCAGGCAGAGAATCCTTTGCTAAAACTTTTGAAGCCCACCCCTGGTTCCACCTGGGTGCACTTGCAGTAAAAATGGAGTAATGGCTGGTGTCAGGTGCCAGCAACCAGATCCACAGGTGTAAGCTTCAAGCCAACTACTTCATTATATTCTGCCTATTATATAGGAGTTTCTTCAGACTATGAGTCTTTGCCTGGGAACAGACAGACAAGGCTCTATGAAGTTTAAGGGACGATCATTTCTAGATCTCTTGTAACCTGGGCCATTGATAGTTACATTAATGACTCCTCGCTTGAGTAGTTGCAACACGTGGAATCGTGGAATGCCAGGGTTGGGAGGCATTTTGGAGATCATCTGGTTTAGCTCCATGACCAATGCAGTTTTTCTCTGCAGTAAAACTAAGGGCAGCTTATTGTTCCCTTGCTCATTAACACTAATATGCTTGAATATTTTTTCTGAAGTAAGATGAAGTTATATCACCTTAATTTCATAGAGTCATGTATATATTCTCCTGACATATTTACTAGCATGCCACACCATAGAAGAGGAGGGGGGAGCAGAAAGACATTTCATTATTATTCCCCAATTAAAATTAATGAGTTAAGACTAGAGAAAGCTACTTGCATCCTAGGAGAGATATGAAGATGAACAGGATTCCTATAATCCTGGATTATTTTTGTAGGTAACAACATGGAGTTAAACCAGCAGGTTTAATCCCTTTAAAATTCTGAAGTTTCAGTGTGGGAGATTTCAACAGATCGTTTATTTCAACACAATTGTCTGAATCATTCTAAATTACTAGCAATCCTAATTACGGATTTAAAACAACTAAGAAAAAAAACTTTTTTGGGGTTGAGTTATAGTCTTTTGGGGGAATATATAATATTTTGCTATCATATGCTAACCATGGGTAAGACAAAAGATAGTGTTTAAAAAAAAGGTCATGAAATATTTTATATAGCATTTAGTCTTAACACTGTCATCTATCCTGGGCTATATAATAGCATGGTTCCCTTTTAATATGAACTTATATTAGAATAAACCTGTAATATTGATATATGAAATATATTACTTGCTTCAGAAGCTGCTTTTGACTTCTCCCCATTATGTGGATCGAGAGTGAATAAACAGGCAGATGCTCTCCTTACATCCCACAATTTCACTCTACTGTCAGCACTAAAAGAAAAACAAAACTCTCAGGTGATTTATGAGCAACACAAATGAACTTTCAACAGTTTCATAATGATTATTTTATTTTCAATTATTTTTTTCTTAACTTGGATATATTTATGGTTTTTATAAATGCAGAAAATGACCTCCGACAGTTTCTTTTGGAACCACATTCTAATTATCCCCACCCCACCCCAAGATATTCTGAAAACAAACTCTAAAACTTTCCCCTCAAAACCACTGCTGACTCCAGTAATCTTCAACCCTCATCTGTGATCACATGACTATATTTCAATAATTTGGCAACTGGCTTGTATTATGACCAATCCCACAGGCACATGACTGCAGCTGTGATTATTTTTTTGCTAGTTTCCACTGCTTTTTGTTGGGAAAATAGATTTCTTAATGTACACCGATTCAGTCTTATAATCACGATTTACTTAACGACCGCTATAAAAATGGTTGAAGGATTGGGTCTGGTTATGTGAGTGCCTCTGTTTATGACCCCAATGATGTACAACTGAAATTCCAATCCCAACGATGATCATAAGTCAAGGATTTTGTGTATAAGAACCACGGTGGCACAGTGGTTAGACTGCAGTATTGCAGGCTACTTCTGCTGACTGCCACTGACTGCAATTTGGCAGTTCGAATCTCACCAGGTTCAAGGTTGATTCAGCCTTCCAAGGTGGGTAAAATGAGGACCTTGACTGTTGGGGGAAATATGCTGACTCTGTAAACTGCTTAGAGAGGGCTGTAAAGCGGTATGTAAGTCTAAGTGCTATTGCTATTTTAAACTCTTATGAAAGTCAACAAAAATCAGTTATTCTGAAAGGTAAGACTTGTCTTTTTTAATTTTAAAAAATAATTTTATTGATTGAATTATTAAAACATTGGACACGGTGGATCATCCTGGCATTCATTTTTGCCATACATACTATAGTATAGTATATGATACATATCTTATATACATTTATACAGTTAACTTATATCCAATGGGTAAGACTTGTCTTCTTAATGGCTTTTAAAAATCTTAGTATCTACCCAAACCATCAAGTTAGGTGTGAGGAAAGTCTTAGTTTACTTCAGGACTTTTAACATATTCCTAAGTGTGCTTTTTAAAAACAGTAATTTTATTAAAATTGTAACTACAATGATAAATAATATAAAATATAAAAAGTAAAAGTAGAAGATGAAGATGAAGAAAAATAGAAAAGTATTGAAAAGAAAAATAATCAAGAAAAGGAAAAGAAATATATAAAGAAATGACTTTCCCTTCATCACAAGTATAGAGTTTTAGTAACTTATCATGTCTAAAAATAGAAATATTTGCTTCCCATATTTCATCTCTCATCTATAAATGAATCCTTAAACCTTGTTGTTCAGCCCTAGGCAGCAAAAGTCCATTAAGGGTTACCAGAGATAACATATCTACTTTAACCTTGATCAGATAAACCAACTTTATGTTCTTTCATCTTAAAGTTTAGTCCCTTCAAATGTCCTAAAATAAATTTCTTTTCATTTTTTTTCTTTGTCCCTTTTTACAAAATTCTTGAAAGCTTTAACCAGCCTCTTCTGTGAATCCAATATAGGAAGCGTATGCAGGTAACTCACTTGGGTTTGTTATTTATTTTAATGTTATTTTAATTATGAAGGCCTAAGTCAGTTTCTTTTGTTATGTCCAACGAACCATTTTTCCCATATCATTCTTAAAGCTTTTCATTAATTCCACTTTCAAATCTGTCTCAATTTTGTCTTGTTCCACTTCAATAACATCTTTGAAACAAAGTATATCTATAGAGGCTCTTAAAATTAACTCCTGGGCCCATTATTCAAAAATATCTTTTAGTATGTCCAAAGTTGATATTTTGCTACATTCTATATTAAGAAGTTAAATTTAAATGTTATTCACCTTTAACTGTGATCTTTAGATCCTTTTAATTCCCTCTAGTGCCCAACCTTCAAAGTCCCCTCCCTTCTGTATTTTTTAAAGAACTCAAAAGTATTTTCCCATAGGATCCTCATAATTCTAAAACCCTTTGTTTGTAACTATTTCTTTTGCTAAGTTTTGAAGGAAAGTCACTGGTGCCCTAAACCTTGAAGATGCAAAGATTCCTAATAGTTGAAAAGCAGCTGACAAGCAATTTCCTAAAGTGATTAGAAAAGAAAGTATGTGGGGACTTCCTGTGAATGCCATGTGTAGTTGATATCCTTGTAGTAGCAGGACCACATTTGCAAGAATTGTGGTGGATGCAGGAGCCAGGCTTTTAAAATCTCTCTGGAGGAAGAATAGAGTAGAGTAGAGTAGAGTAGAGTAGAGTATAGAGTAGAGTAGAGTAGAACAGAATAACCTTTATTGTCATTGCATTCCACAAATATAATGCCCCAAACCACATCACAATCACACTACAGAGTATTTAAAAATTAAATTTCAGCATGCCAAGACTTATATTCATGATTTAAAAGTATTTCTCTGCTTTTTTTTTTTTTATAACAACCTAGGAAATGATGCCAACCTGGGCATTTAAGGCCAGAGGTAGAGGACATGGTGGCATGAAGTGATAATTACATAAATGCCATGACTTATATACTTGACACAGGTGATTTAAGGTAGCATGCAATCAGGACAGTTGCATGATTATGTCATTGTGTAATTTGTGCAAGACGTCATTGCACTTTGTATGGATGCAATGTCAAAGAAATTTAGAATAGGTTTTTAAAATACTGACTGACTTTAATAAACACTGCTTTAGTTTATTGGATTTTTTTTACCTTCCAGTTGCTAAAATAAATTCATAACGTGGTGACCAAGATACTGCTAGAATTTCTTGAGTGTGACCTAAAAATACAAAAGCATAATAATATTTTTGGTTTATTAAGACAGGTTTACATTGTTTTCTATTATTCTCCTATTACATAAATTATAGTGCAAAATTTTGTAGACTTTAATACTATTGTATATTAAAAAAGAATAGTAACCTAAATTTGCAGTTTTGTAACAAAATGAAAACTTTGTAAATTGAAAGGCTCATGCAAAAATAGAAATAACTTCAATTTTAAATTAACATGTATAAACTAACTACATAAACACTAATTCTGATAGAGATCCAGCATCAAGTATCACTCATCAGTTTATAAGAATAACTAGACCACAGAATATGCACTGTAAAACATCATGTTACGTTATATATCAACATAAATTCAGATGTAATTCTGGTAATGGAGGAAAAGTAGAATTTGTGATAACATGTATAGGTACAGCAGAATGAAAAGGTATAGTTATAAGAAATTAAAAGGAACTATGCCATTACAGGCTGAAGATGCAACAATTTCCAATGTTAACAGGATTTTATAAGATTGGCATCAGTAGTGGGATTCAATTTTTTTTACTACCGGTTCTGTGGGAGGGGCTTGGCGGGCATAACAGGGGAAGGATACTGTAAAATCTCCAGTCAGGGGTGATATTTGCTGGTTCTCCGAACTACACAAAATTTCCGCTACCAGTTCTCCAGAACTGGTCAGAACCTGCTGAATACCCCCTCTGATTGGCATCCAAAATGGCATTTCTTACTTATAACCTGAAACAATACAGGTAAATTATATAGCTCAAGATTCTAAATCTACTCCATAATTTATTACATCTGAATTCTTGCCAGCTATCAAGCTGTCACTTTTCACACCACAGATTCTAAGCTGATACCAGAAGGTAGATACCAGATAAGATACCTGAGATAATACAGAAAGGTCACTAAATAATAACTGTAAACTCCTTGGCGATGGTGAATGGGAACAGGGCAGGACAAAGGGCAGAAATAAAGAAAAAGAGTCCCACTAGAGAAATCGCTCCCTGCTCATTACTTGTTTTCTGGAATAAAAATATTGTTTCATGGCTTACCTGAATTAGTTTACAATTAAAAATATAATTTTAATTTTAATTGACCAGGTGTAATCTAAAGCACTTGGACAAATATTACTAAGACAGTTTCTCAACTTGCTTAGAAAGCTACAAGTTTATGTCTCAATGATATAAAGCTCAAAGAGTCCAGCTTAAGTAGACATCAGCATTTTTTATAATTATCAATAATATATCTTCAGGCTAACAAGATCAGAAAAATGTTAAGGAAGAAAGACCTTCTCACTGTGTTTCTTTGACAACTGGCACTAAACACATCTGTCCTATTACTTACAAAGAAAATATTGTTCAGTGCAGTTCTTTACACAGTGTGGTATACTCAAAGTAGTTATTGTCTAATATTTATGTTTCAGAGTAAGAAATACCCTGCAGAATGTGAGAACAAGATCCAGACTTGAAGTCACAAAGCTGTACTTTGGAGCTTTTGGTACCAACTGTAACAGAAAAAGACAAAAACACATTACAGAAAACAAACATAAGCAGTGCATGTTGATATAAAAAGATATACAAAATGCTGCTATAAAAATATACAAATAGATAGCAGTTTTAATATCTTTAAACTTCACATAGGTTCATTAGAGAATTACTTTTCGGATAATTACATTTTACATTAGCACACAGCATCTTTTTCATAAACAAGAACAAGAAAGATATTATACCTTTTATAAAAAGGGAGTATGTATATTATAATAAAGGAAAAATTTATGCAGTATGTGTAGAGCAAAACTGTATATACATCATCCTTTGCAGCTTCAATTGGATAGTCCTTAATGCTGATATAATACTTTCCTTATTCATGAGATGCTCTCGTTTTCTAACAACTCAAAATTTAGCCACAATGCCTGGTAAACCATGTTAATTAGTGGCGTAAGTTCATTGAAACATAATTTAAATCACCCTATTTTGACTAAGTAAGTAATGTGAACTATGAATACTCTTAAAAATATGGTGATGGAGGTGAGAGAAATGATAGAAGAGTCAGATATGTGGCCCCTTCATGCAACAAATATTTTTATTTAAAAAAAATTTATTTTAAAATTATTATTTGCTATGCCTAAGTATCAGACTGGCCAAGAAATATTTTAACAGTACAATTTGTGCATGTTTATTAAAAAAAGCCCCAATGTGTTCACAAAAGCATGATAAATATCTAGAACATACATTACACAATAAGGTTATGTACTATTCAAATATTCTTTCTCAAGTTTGTAGAGGTCAATAATTATAAACAGAAACCAACAACAGCCCTACTGAAATTATGCCGCACATTTGTAACTCTAAATTATGGTATGTTACAATCTTGAATATAGAAACAAATTATTTTAAAAAATGAAAGACAGTTAAAATATGATTGTTATATTCAAAATATATTTAAAATTAATGCAAACCTGCAATTAAGCAATGTCTTGTAGCAACAGGAGACATATGATGGCTATATACTGTCCCATCAAAATAAAATTCATCAGCAGGCTGTTAATTAAAAAACAATACATTATTAAATACTCAGACCAATTCAAATCTTAACCAGAAGCAATAGACAATAGTTATTATTTATAACACATTAGCAAATGTAAAATAGTGCTATGTTTTAATTCTGCATATACCATCAATATAATACAAAGATACATGTACTTATAATTACAAAATAAACAGCTTCTACTTCAACATTTTTAATCCTGTTTTCAGGATTACAAAGAAAAAAACCTCCATACCATTCTACATTTATATTATGTTTAGCCCCCACTTTCATCTTACAGTTACTTTTTCTATTTTTCTATATTTTATATTTTCATAAATTTTTACATTTTATAATTTTTATGTTTATATTTTTCATAATTGTCAGTTATAAAATGATTAAATTTCAGTATTATTAATATTTGCAAAATTGAATTTTAAATTTTAAACACCTGTTATTTTACGTAAGACATTAAATAATATTCATACAAACTTGTGCATTAAATAACATTGTAGTAAAATAATTTATTACTTTCTATTACCATTTTAATGCAATCTTTGATCATGGTGCCCTTTAACCATAGATACATTTATCTGGCTTTAAAGTTGATAGGTTCAATTGAAAATCCAAGTGATTTCTTGCTTTTGTGAGGAAACAATGGCTGCATGAAATGGATTCAACTTGATGCAACACTGAAAATGCAGTAACATTTTCTCAACAATTTTAAAGAGGTAGAAGATATCCCCATAGTCTCTGAAGTTAAAGATATCTACCTTAAGATCTGCTTTGAATTGTCATTGCAACATAATTCTAAAATTTCCCTTTAATTTATAATTTCTACATTATATACATTTACTTTGAATGGATTCATCATGTATCCCATTTCTCTCTTTCTCCCCCCCTCCCTTTTCCCCACAATAGCTACCCCTTCTCAAAGTAGTTCCATCCTTTTTTGTTTCCTCCTTTTTTGCAAAGAGGAAGATGAATGTGTATAGTTTGTACATGTTGAGGAGACCGATTTACATGGTTAATGTGGCCATTTTATAAATTACTAATTATTAATTAAATTAATTAGGAGTTATTAATTCAAGTAATGTAATCTATACAGGCATGATATTCCAATCTGAAAAAAAAATCGGGGCCGGCCAAAAGAGACCCCCCCCACCGCGCGCCAAGAAATTGCTGCCCAGCTCCCTTTTCCTGCTGCTCAGCGGCCTCCGCTCGCACCGCCCGCCCGCCCGGGCTCCACTCGCACCGCCCGCCCGGGCTCCGCTCAGGTATCCGGCTGGGGCTGTCAGGAGTTGCTACCGCCGGCGCGGCTCTGCGCGGCTCCAGTCCCGCGTTGCCTCGGGAAGGGAAAGGCAAAACCAGGAGCCGCTGCTGCCGTTGCAAAGCGCCGCCACGGCTCTTCCTTTTGCCTTTCCCTTCCTGAGGCAACGCGGGACTGAGCCACGCAGAGCCGCGCCAGCGGTAGCAACTCCTGACTCGGGGCCTCCGAGGGGAGGGGAAGGAGGAGAAGAAGGGCGGGGGGAAAGGGGGGGGCGATTCCCCAAAAAATCGGAATTCCGATTTTAATCGGAAGAATATCATGTCTGTCTATATTTTCAGCCATCTTGTGCCCTTTTCTGGAATGTGACTTCTTGCAGATACATACTATGTGTGTAAATATATATCATGCACAGATATATAGGCATGCCCAAATTTATTGTATAATATATGACTTCTAGACGGGTAAGGTATCTGGGGTCTTCCAGATATAATCTGTCTTTGAAATAGCATGAACCATTCCAAGAATGCATGGATTAACCAACTCTAGGAGAAAAACAAAAAATTTCAAGAACCCACTCTATTTGCATATCCCCAGATTATACTGGCAACATCAAACAATTCAATGAATCTTGTAAAACATAAATTCTAAAAATATATACCCGTGTCTCTAAAATGTGCAGTTTCTCTTTGGTTTGTAAGTTCCAACTACTATTACCTACTTGGCAAGATTATGTCAAACTACAAATAATGAAAATGTTTAAATGACATACTAAACATGCTGTGCCAAACCAGGCAGTTATTGATGTACAAATAAGACTCAGTAATTCCTCTGTAAAACTGTTTCTGAGTTGACGCAAGAAGAACACTCTTGGTTACACCTGTTTAATGTTTCTAATGTTAGGTGTCCATTTCAAGTCCTTGGAGAGAATGGAACTTAGAAACTTCAAGGTCTCTACTATTGATACTGTGTTGCCTAATATTGTAAGAGGTGGTAGAATAGGAGAGCTTCTTCTAAAATCTGTTATCATCTCTAGAGTTTTAAGAGTGTTCAGCTCCAGACTGTTCTGGCTGCACCACAGAGCCAGTAGATCTACCTCTTGTCTATATGCAACTCATCATCATCATCTTGAATGAGACGAATGACTGTTGTATCACTTACAAACTTCAGCACTTTAACAAAGGGATCCTTCGAGATGAAGTCATTGGTATATAGAGAGAAAAGTAATGGAGGGAGAACACAGCCCTGGGGGGCTCCTGTGCTAATTGAATGGGTGTTCTATGTGATTTTCTCTAGTTTCACTTGCTGCTTCAAATTTGTTAGAAAGCTTATAATCCATCTATAAGTATGGTTAGGACCATCAGGCACAACTAGCTGAGTCAGTTTGTAGAAGAGAATTTCAGGAATAATGATGTTGAACACTGTGCTGAAGTAGAAAAAGGACCTTTACGTAGTTCTATCATCTGCACCTCTATAACTGTCTGGTTTGGTTCTGCAACCCAACAGGACAGACACAGATTTCAGAGGATAATTAGGACTGCAGAAAAAACAATTACTACCAACCTGCCTTCCATCAAGGACCTGTATACTGCACGAGTCAAAACGAGGGCTGTGAAAATATTTACAGACCCCCTCACATCCCGGACATGAACTGTTTCAACTCCTTCCCTCAAAACGACACTATAGAGCAGTGGTTTCCAAACTTTTTCAGTCCACCACCCCCTTGGTGCTACAAACTCATCCTCAGTGCCTCCCAGCCAGGGGTGGGATAAAAATTTCTTAACTGGTTCTGTGGGTGTGGCCTAATTTGTGGGTGTGGCTTGCTGGTCATGTGACTGGCAAACCAAATACAAGTGGTCCTCGCTTAATGGCCAGTTGCTTAGCAAGTGTTCTAATTTATGACTAACCTTCCCAGACCTGTTTTTGGAGTTTTGACAGCCATGCATGTGTGCGCACACACACTCCCTTCTAACCCTACTGGAGCATTCACTTTCTCCTTCTTCTATCTCCCCCTCTTTCTTTGTCTATCCCTTTTCTTCCTTTCTCTCTCCCTTTTTCTTTCCTTTTTTTTTCTTGTCTCTTCCTTCTCTTTCTCTCTCCCTCCATATCCCATTCACTTTCTCCTCCCTCCCTCCCTCTTTCTTTCTCTCTGGACTGCAGCCACACCTAAAAAAACATGTGGTGGCTGGAGGCTTTTTGCAATGAAAATTACCGACCACTGGCTTTGCTTGTTCTACTTCTCCAATGCGCCGCTGCAGCCGCATTCCAGGTGCTGGCCCCACAGGTCCACTCCACTGAACCCGCTGCACCAGAGGGACTTGCCCAAGCAAGTCTGAGCGGAGTGCTGCAGTAGTCAATGGGGTGAACCTGCATGGCCGGCGCCTAGAACGCGGTGGCGGTGGTGCATTGGAGAAGAAGAGCAAAGTTGAAGGGCAGTAATGTCCTCTGCAAAAAGCCTCCAGATGCCGCTTGATTTTTTTGGTGCGGCTGGAAAAAAAGACGCAGCGTCTGGATGCTTGTTGGAGCAAAAACTATCGACCTTCAGCTTTGCTTCTCCGCCTCTCCAATGCGCCGCTGTGGCCGTCAGCGATTGTCACGCATGCACAATAAGGACTGACTGGGCAGGGAATGGAGGAGTGGGCAGAGAGGAGCAGGGCCAGCCAGGGGCCCGTTTTACCGGTTTTCCAAATTACTGGGAACGGTAATGAACCAGTAGAATCCCACCCCTGAATTGCGCCCTGCGAGGGGCCCACCTCCAGCACTCCTCTGCCACCCCTCTCACCTCTTGTCGCCCCCCTAAGCCATCCCACCACCGCCCACTTTGGGAACCACTGCTATAGAGCACTGCACATCAGAACAACTAAACACAAGAACAGTTTTTACCCAAACGCCGTCACTCTACTAAAAAAATAATTTCCTCAACACTGTCCAACTATTTACAAAGTCTGCACTACTATTACTATTAATCTTCTCAACACTCCTTATTGCCCATCCCCTCCCACTTGTGACTGTATGACTGTAACTTTGTCGCTTGTATCCATACGATCTATATTGACTGTTTCCTAGTATCATTTTATTGTACCCTATGACTATTATTAAGTGTTGTACCTTATGATTCTTGACTCTTGACGAATGTATCCTTTATGTATACCAAGAGCATTTGCACCAAGACAGATTCCTTGTGTGTCCAATCACACTTGGCCAATAAAGAATTCTATTCTTTGGTGATTCAAAATGTTGTAAGATGTAATGCAGTGTCATACTGATAGCATCATCTGCTGAGCTATTTGCATGATAGGCAAATTGCAGCAGATATGTGATGGCTTTCAGATGGGCCAACACTAACCTTTCGAAGGTTTTCATAACTATGGATGTCAGATCCCTGGTCTGTAGTCATTCAACTTTTTGATGGTGGGTTTCTTGGGCACCAGAATGATAGTAGGGCGTTAGGGATAACCAATGAGACTGATTTGATGCCAAACATGTTATTGAGAATATTATTTTTTAAAAGTATTTATTTTAAAAATAGCAGGAATATTTTAGCTGACTACTACAAAGTTGACCGGGATATCACCCCAGATATCTGTTCCACAGCAACCTTGACTCTCCTTGGTTTGCAGAATCATATATAATAGAAGAGTAAATTATTCAGTTTCACCAAATGTGGCATGTTGCATGGACATTTTCTCTAAGCTCATTCAACACAATGAGCCAAAATGTAGTTTGTGGTTTTAACTTACCATGCTTGTTATCTTAGCTATTATAGTTTGTAAACTACAATTTAATGTGAGGAACCCTGCTTTAATAAACAATGGTTATATAATCTATGATTTACCGCAATGTTATTGTTAAGCATGTGTCTGACATTTACAAGTAATATAACTTATTAATTTAAAAGCTACTTTTCCATGATCAACTATTTAACTTTCCATATCAAGTACAGAGTCTTTGCTGACCTGTGATCCTACATCAACTCTTGAGACTAATCATACATTAGCCTTGATTGTATTGTGTGTTCATTTAAGTTGCTTTACAAAAATCAGCCAATCCCTTATAAAAACAAGGATGTGTTAAAATACTACTGATTCTCCTTCATATAAATTATTAAAGAAAACTTACCTGTAAAGTATTTGTATCCCATATTTTCAGTGTTTTATCAAATGAACTTGAAGTAAACATGCCAGTATCATGAGGATACCATTGAACAGTCTCTACGCTGTATTTATGAACACCAGGGTGGTTCCTATAACGCAGTTATAGAAAAGTAAAATTGACAAGGATGATTTTCTGTAATAATGCTCAGCAAATCTGAATATGTTAATTCTTTCAAAACCTAAGTAGCAAACCCCTTGCAGGAAGAGCTAATATCAGTTCAAACTGGAAAGAAAGAATAAAACAGCTCAAATACTATACTCACTGTAATTCTACCTTGGTTTACTTTAATGTAATAGAGCAGAACCTAAGCTAGCTCTGCCACCTACTGGGTAAATCACATAATTAAAAAAAGGTACAAAAATACAAAAGCCTTCCAAAGAAGATCTTCAAGAAGGCCGTCTCTCTTAACCAGCAGTTTTCAATCAGCTTCACCTCACAGCACACATTACAAAGATAGGACTTCCAGGCCTTGAAACTGGAAATGCTATGGCATCAAAAAAAGAATAGAGGCAGTCCTGCTGGTGATGTCATAGAGGTAGGTTTCTAGCTGAGGTGGCATATGTGCAAACCTGTTGTGGCACACCAATGTGTTGCAGCACAATAGCTGATAACCAAACTTTGCTCTAAATCAAAGTGTACAAAATTAGGAGCCATTAGGGCAAACTTGGATGCAATGGATCAATGCAGATGAGAGCAAAGTTTATTGCTCTGTACTAGCTCTGAAGCAAAGAAATGTTCTAAATATATTAAAAGAAACATAAATATTGTTTTCTTTACTGGCTCTCTATGGATTACAAAAATAAAACATATGTTAAATCCTGCAAAAAAAAACCCGTACATGATAAAAGCCTGGAGACAATGTTTGGTAAGATTCTAGGATCACTACCCTGTTACTCTCAGAATCTAGTGACTTTCACATGGTTTGACATGATGATGATGATGTGCCATCTAGTTGGTGTTAACTTTTAATAATCACATAGCTAAGATGTTTTTCATGACAACTACATTAGTATTCCTGCCTCCCATATTCTATGTGAGTGAATTGGCTGGAGGGAGATTGGCTGATTTAAAGTTGCAAGCCAAAGCATCAAGGTTAGAGAAGACTGCCACAAGTATAATTTATTGCTCCAAGAGAAACAGAAGCTACTGTGGGAAGATAAAACAAAGTATAATAAAACAAAGTATAATAAACTTTCTCTCCTGCTTTTTAAATTTATTTGCCTGTGAGAATTTATTTTTCTTAAGTTTCCCCCCCAGTTTATTGTATACTAGTTTTGTATCTCTACCTCAAAATGACAGGAAAACTATACCACCAATTTTGGCAGTTCTTTCCAGAGATTGCAGAAAATGATTCAGGGATGATTACTTGACTTTCCATGACATCAGACTGGCAATCCTTTCCATCAGAACATCAGATTGCTTTATGCCAACCTTCACCTGAACTCAGATGAGTCTGCACAAGTTACCAAAATGCCTTTGTTTTTATACTGTTTAGGACAAACTGTATATCTGAATAATCAAAAACTGTAAAAGGTAGTCCTTGACTTAAAATAGGGCATTTATTAACCATTCAAAGTTACAACGGCACTGAAAAAAGTGAGTTATGATCATCTTTCACACTTGTAACCGTTGCAGCACCCCCATGGTCTTGTGATGAATATTCAGATGCTTGGCCACTGACTCATATTTATGACGGTTGCAGTGTCCTGGATCATGTGATCACCTTTTGAGACTGTCTGACAAGCAAAGTCAATGGAGAAGCCAGATTCACTTAACAACCATATTACTAATTTAATTGCAGTGATTCACTTAACAACTGTGACAAGAGAGGTTGTAAAATGGGGCAAAACTCACTTAACAAATGTTTTACTTAGGAACATAAATGTTGGGCTGAATTATGATCACAACTTGAGGACTACATGTAATGGTGACATGTGGGAAATAGTTGTTTCAAGTTTCCTATTACAATAATCACACCCTTACATTTAAATTTTTTATATATGCATTGCATTCCTTGCTTTGTCTATGTGCCTCCATTTTATATAACTAATTTCCTTTGGAACTTTGAACTGGATTTAAACCAATCTTGCAACTTAATGACAACTACAAAGAATTTCAGTTTTTCCCCCTAAATGTTTAAGTAGGAGTTAAAAAATGAAATAAAAAAACTGTAAATTTGGTCTGTCAAACAACCCATAAAGGACAGCTAAAGATCAATCTTGTTGACCTTGGTACAAGATCATACTATTAGAAATACATGCTGACTATGCTATAGCACAAACTGTGCTAACAATAGTTTCTTAAATAATGTTTCATTTATTTTGTTGACAAAATATGAGTTAGCAGTGAACTATAAACATGTAATGTAGGTAACATATTCATAAAAAGTTTTTTACGTATACACACCTTCCCACAGAACAAATCACTTTACAGGTATAGCATGGTGTTCTGTTGAAGTTCTCAAGGTCATACAATACAATAGTACCATCAGAACCACCTGATAACATACTGTAAGAAAACAAGTTATGAATCAATTCAGATGTTGTAAGCTTTACTCCTCCCCACCAAACATATAATGTTATCTTTTAAAAATTGTTGAAAATTACTTTTTTACTATATTCTAAATACTAGAATACTAGAACATTTTAATTAATATAAAATTAATATATATTATTTTTGATATATAATAATATATATTCATTTCAACTTGATTTCTTGTTTTAGAATACCATTTTATGTGCTATGTCAACTCCCCTCCAAATAAAAAATATTTAGACTGAAATATCTGAATAATGATTTTATAATAAAGTGTTCTTGATATAGTTTGAAAGTTGTTTTAAAACAAAACAATTTTTTAAGAAATTTTTATTCAGATATCTGCAAATATTTTAAGGCACAACACAATTTTTCACACTTGTCATGTTCACATGACATGCTAAAACAGTGAATCGGGTAAAGAAATTATGGGTGTACTACATCCCTGCCCAGAACTGCTCCGGGGCCAATCCTATGCAGACCTTTATCTTCGTTTCAGGTTTACGTAAGCCTTGATGTTCTGTCCAAATATGGAGTAGCAGTTATTTCCATTAAATTGACTGTCTCTCTGGTTTGGAAATGGCTCGGTTAATGCTTATTTTGTTATCTGCCCAGATTCCATTTTCACTAGCCAGACAAAAAACTAACCACAACTAATTTTGTATTGATCCTTCTAGGTGTTGGCACATACCCATACAGTAAGTAATAAATAAGCTACCAACACAAGAATGCTTAGAAAATGCACCCAGGGCTGTTTGAGGGGAACATATGGGATTAATCAAAAGGACCTCTGAACAAAAGTAGTAGCAATAACACTTAGACTTACATACCACTTCATAGTGTGTGTTGTGTGTGTGTACACACACACACACACACACCGAAACAAAATAAATATATAAGATATCATGGATTCATGAAATTTAAGAAAATACTTCTAATGAAAAAAAAAGTTAGCATGAATTTAAAAATGCAAATATTTTCAAATTTGTTCAGTAAAATACATTTCATTACAAAGCATAATAAATATACATACTATCGATTTTCAACAGGTTCAATATCCAAGGTATTAATTCCACTTCCATGAATTCTTTCAACATCTTTGTTCTTATTTAACTCCAAGCTTAATACCCTTTAAAAAAGGAAGTATTGTAAACAAAATTAAAATTATATAATATTTGTTATTGAAATGCCATCAAATTCTTCAATCCACTACATTGACCAAGGTTCTATCTGTATTGATGGAGGAAATAGCATATTACACATACTAATATGTATCTGAAATTTATATGAATTAAACAGTTAAATATTTGTCATTTTAATACTTGTAAATCAAATGTGGAAATAACAGACAAAAAAGAATAAAGAAGATTATATTTTACAATTATGTCAATGTCATTTGAGGAATAAATGAATAAGTAACAATATGCCATTATATGTGGAATGGCTATCAACATGCAGAGTGTAATATGCAATACATTTATGGAATTACAGATTTTTAGTATAGGTAGAAATCCACACTTACACAAAAGAGGTCAACCCTATAATTTCAAAGGATGCTTGGACTGTCATTCCTATTACTATTTTTACAGAATACATTATTTAGAAAATAGTTCTCAATAACTACAATATCAATTTCTTTCAAAGTAAATTGCAATCCTAGATGCATTTGCTAGTTTTGGTCATTCAATGATTGAGAATTACAAGCATATTGTATTTCTATTTGTGAGCTGCACCATTATGGTGCACCATGTAATTTTTTTCTGTAATCAATTAATTACATCAGTATTATTTCATCCTTTCTCAAACTTAGAGCAGTATTTTGAGACTTATTTACCAAATAACCTTAGAAGGAAAGTTGTGATCACACAAATGGTTCTCTCCCAAACATTTACAAATTGCATATTTAATGCATGGGGGAAATATAATCGTACCAGGTTTTTAACATTTCATTATAAGGCTGCATAAATTACATGAGCACACATTCATAGGTCACCTTATGTACCTTTTCCCATCCAAATGCCATTCTTGAATCTGCAGCTAGATTGATGGAACTAGGGGCATCAGTTCCTAATTGCAGAATGAAACAAAATCCCCCTGAAATAAAGCTGAAAATGAGCCTAGTTATAGGCTAAATATTTGTAGGTCTTTGACAGATGTATGCAATGAAATTTTACTTTAATGTATGCCAATCAGTGTACGTTCAAAGTGACAAAGTTATTTTAAGTTCTATGTACAACAAAGGATGCTTGAACATGGGCACATTCATACGGATTAAGCATTTTTGCATATTGTGCCCATACGGTTCTTCCACTTTCTAGGAATGGCACTAGAAAGGGAGTTTCGGCTCCCCCCTACACAGTGAATCTAGCTCATGATCAATCTTGCTTGCTCATTTGTTTACTTGCAAGGAGAGTTAGTCAATGTCCTTTCCTGAAATTCTCTCCCACATGACACCTTTAGTTTAGTTTTCTTTGTCATTGCACCTCATCAAACACCATCTTCAGTGCACATCATGACCATGAAAATAAACACAAGCACACATTCTTCACCCTCCACACATTGAACTGAAAACCCCCGACACTGCACCAACACTGCACTATACAGTAGAATTCAAAAGAGCTACTGCCCTGGGATAGAAGCTGTTTTTCAGCCTATTTGTCCTTGTTTTTATTATTTTGTACCGTTTGCCAGATGGTAATAGTTCAAAACTATTATATTTATATTATAATATTAAATATTATATTATATTTCAGACTTATTAGTAAGATGGTATTATTGTTATCAGGGCCTACTAGCAAAGAGAGCTTTACAGCTCTCTGGGCTTACAGTGGGACTACAGTGGGACTAGACTCATAATATTCCGAATTTCTAGCTGATGCCTTAACCACTACAAGTGGCTATGGAGATTCTCACTCATCCAGGTCATCAAGCATCCAAGGTGCTTTTTCAACAGACAGTTGGACTTTCTTGTTTTTTCTTTGAAGCAGTTTCGCTTCTCATCCAAGAAGCTGCTTCAGCTTTGACTGCAAGAAAAATAAATCCTTCCATTCCCCTCCATTCAGTCAGAGCTGAAGCAGCTTTTCTTGGACGAGAAGCGAAACCGCTTCAAAGAAAAACCAGAAAGTCCAGTTGCCTCTTGAAAAAGCACCTTTGGGACGCTACTTCCAAGTAGCTCTCTTTGCTAGTAGGCCCTGATAACTGAAGATGGTGTTTGATGAGGTGCAATGACAATAAACTAAACTAAACTAAAGGTGTCATGCGGGGGAGAATTGCAGGAAAGGACATTGACTAACCCTCCTTGCAAATACACAAATGAGCAAGCAAGATTGATCATGAGCTAGATTCACTGTGTAGGGGGGAGCCAAAACTCCCTTTCTAGTGCCATTCCTAGAAAGTGGAAGAACCGTATGGGCACAATATGCAAAAATGCTTAATCCGTATGAATGTGCCCATGTTCAAGCATCCTTTGTTGTACATAGAACTTAAAATAACTTTGTCACTTTGAACGTACCCTGATTGGCATAAAGTAAAATTTCATTGCGTACATCTCTCAAAGACTCACCACCTACAAATATTTAGCCTATAACTAGGCTCATTTTCAGCTTTATTTCAGGGGGGATTTTGTTTCATTCTGCAATGAGTCTAGTCCCACTGTAAGCCTAAAGCTAGCCGGGTAGCCCTGGACCAGTCCCTCTCTCAGCCTTAGGAAGGAGGTTGGCAAACCACTGCTGAAATCTTCCCAAGAAAACTGCAGGGCAGGTGCCCAGGGAGTCGCCAGGAATCAACATTGACTTGAAGGTCACGATCTCGTATCTATACCCAAGAGAGCCACCCCACGAACCCGGGTCTGAGGCGTTTGTTTTGACGTGGAGGCTGTGCAGGACCCTCCGTGATCACGTGTGTCCTGAGGAGACTAAACGCGATCCGGCTAACCGCTAGTAGGAACGCGGCTTTACCTCCTCGTAGCCTCCGCCCGTCGGAGCCTCAGCGGGTCATCTACACCTGCCTGACGAGCGGAAAGAAAACCCAACATAGCCTGAGAGGAAGAACCCGCAACAACGACGCCACCATGCCTCGAAATTATCTCGCGCCCATTGGCTCAAAGCGTCGCTCTCTTAGCCAATAAGAACCCTTGGCATTGAAACGTCATTGGTCAGGAAAGCACCGGCTCAGAAAGCGTCGAACGCGTCAGGTTCAGGAAAAGATAGAGAAACTTATCAGAAAAGATGCAGAAAAGCGGCTTTTCCTTTGCAACTTGTAGTGTAAATTCGAAATACTTCCCAAAATGCGGTCTAGAAAATAATTTTTCCCAGGAATGTTATTAATAGAGAGTCATTCAGCCGTTAGTAAATTGGGGTTTTAACATGAAATAGCTTTTTTTAATAGAAATGCAGGATGTGTTTTCTTCAATTTTATTATCTCTAATTAACAGGACGGACGTTCTGGACCTGAGGGAGATGTGGGCGTGGCTTCCGACGGAAAGGGGCGGGGAGGAGTTATCATCGCAGCGCGTCTGGGGCGCCTAGCGTGCCGTTCCCGTTTGGGCAGAGGGAGTTGGGGAGCCGCTATTCTGGTTTGCGGCTTCGCAGCGCCCTTCGCCTGGCATGAGCGGCGTCTGGCGGTTTCTGCGCTTGCTAAAGCAGCGCTTTATCGGGCCAGGGAGCGAGTACGTGGGCATCGACCACTTTGGAAACAAGTATTATCGGATCCCGCAGCACAAAACTTGGGCAGGTGAGCGAGACCAGATGATCGCCCGCGGTCGGTCGTATTTACGCTCCACTTCGTCTCTGTTTTTATCCAAACCGGGGTTTCCTTAATCGTGGTTTACAAAAATTATCATTGGCTGGCACTCCAGAGCTGGCTAGGCAATAAACTATAGTTCGTGAATTACAATAGCTATAGCCGATATAAACTGGGCTAAAACTTTGAGAGGGATTCTCGGAGTCCTAGTGGACAACCATTTAAATATGAGGCAGCAGTGTGCTGCAGCTGCCACAAAAGCCAACATAGATCCCGGCTGCATTAACAGGGATATAATCAAGATCACGTGAAGTGTTAATACCACTTTATAAGGCCTTGGTAAGGCCACACTTGGAATACTGCGTCTGCCATAATACAAAAAAAGATGTTGAGACTCTAGAACATGGATCTCCAACTTGGCAATTTTAAGACCTGTGGACTTCAACTCCCAGAATTCCTCAGCCAGCAAAGCTGACTGAGGAATTCTTGAAGTTGAAGTCCACAAGTCTTAAAGTTGCCAAGGTTGGAGACCCTTCTCTAGAAAGAATGCAGAGAAGAGCAACAAAGATGATTAGGGGACTGGAGGGTAAAACATATGAAGAATGGTTGTCTAGTCTGATGAATTATTATTATTACCTTTATTGTCAGAGTACAACATGTGTACAATGAGATTGGCTGAGCCTCCCTTCGTGCATCCCCCCAACACAACTCACAGTGAGGACAAAAGTCCCTAACCTAGTCCCAATCTTACTACACAATGTGACCTTGTTGCACAACGCACTGGCCCCGCAAGTCTGTCATACTATGTTGGCATGAAGTTATTTTCTGTTCAGAAGTCTGACAGCCCATGGGTAGAAACTGTTCTTCAGCCTGTTGGTGTGGCTGGCAATGCTTCTATATCTCCTACCTGATGGTAGGAGAGTCAAGAAGTGCTGACCGGGATGTGAGTTGTCTATGAGAATTTTCCTCACTCTTCTAAGGCAGCGAGCCCTGGCGATGTCATCTAGTGGTATCAGGGAACAACCCATGATGTTTTGTGCTGTGCTTACCACCCTCTGTAATGAAAGGGAGGACTAGTGCAGGGGCCTTCAAACTTGACAGCTTTAAGACTTGTGGACTTCAACTCCCAGAATTCCTCCTCCAGTCATGTTAGCTCAGGAATTCTGGGAGTTGAAGTCCACAAGTCTTAAACTTGCCAAGTTTGAAGACCCTTGGACTAGGGGGTGACATGATAGCAGTGTTCCGATATCTTAGGTGTTCCCAAAAAACAAGTGGGAGTCAAGCTATTTTCCAAAGCACCTGAGGACAGGACAAAAAGAGTTACACAAATGAAAGTACAGTTATGAAACAGGACATAGGTAACAATTTGCATTTACTGTTTTTTTCTCTACCTGCTAAGAGGCACATAAACATTGGTGCACAATTTATTGGAATGACAAATTATTGGAATAAGAGATGTTCATAGAGATGGATTAAAGGGAATATTGTATATAAACATGTTAGCCAATTTAAGGTATATAATTTTACAAAGTTATGATATTAGTCAATTCATTTGTTGATTTACTGTTCATTTGTTGATTATTGATTAACCACTTTTTTTTCTCCTTCCTACCATTCCCCAATTATATAAGTTTATGGTGCTTGCCATGATTTTACTATATTGCTTTAATACTCCAAAATTGTATCTCTCATGGTAAAAAGGAAGTTAAGAATTCCAGAACTGTATATATATTGTAATCTGTGAATTGTACTACCAAATTACTGCACAATCTGATATACTGTATACAATTTATAAATGTTAGATAAATTCATTTTTTGTAGTATAGTGCAGTGGTCCCCAACCTTTTTTGTGCCGCGGCCCGGTACCAGCATAACAAAATGATCCGCGGCCCGGTACCGGCATCAGCACGCATGGCAAGGCGAGTCGAGCGACCGGCCAGCCAGCCATCCCCCGCTTCTCCCCGCCACCTTCAACTCCTCCTTTGTACCTTTGTCCATGGGCTTCACTTTGGGACAGCTTCGGGACGGTCGCTCGGCTCGCCTTGCCTTGGGTGTGAAAGAATCCTTGCGCCTTAGTTTTGTTCGAAGCCCCCCCCCCTTCGATGAAACTAAGGCGCGAGGATTCCTTCAGGACCCAAACGCCGCTTTCCAACCAGAAAAGCTCACCTGGAAGCACTTTCTCGTCAAACAAGATGGCGGCAGCCAGCAAACTGGCAGCCCGGTAGGAAATGTTCCACGAACCGGTACCGGTCCGCGGCCTGGTGGTTGGGGACCCCTGGTATAGTGGGTTTTTTCCACACTAAGCTTGTCTCCTGGTAACTGGTGATGATGTTTCAATTTGTTCTTTAAATTTTTGTATACTGTTTGTGTCCAGAAGGAGGCAGTGTGGCTTTAGAAAGATTTATACCAGCAGCATATTTATACCCTGCATTGTGCAAAGGACACAGACTGTAGTTATTTCACAGGTTATGCTGGTAAACTTATGTGGAGAATAGATTGGGCAAAAAAGTTGATATACTATATTATTGGTTCACACTTTTTTTCTTTTTAAAGTAATTCTTGTATTGTTTAAACATCACATTAAATCATAGCTGCTACAGTTCCATTTTTTGTTTACATTTTTTAATTATATGAAAAAATTGGTAGAAAGAGAAAGTCTGATATATATGATTAAACAATCCCATGTTATTTATGACAAATAATATCTTTATTTCTAGTCAAATTTATTTGCCACCCATCTTGTGGTTCAGGAAACTCTTGAGCTTGTAAAATTAGAATGGTTGAGCTGAAGTAGATGTAATCCAATAATTAAACATAATAAAAGAAACCATGCATAGAGTATGATCTCAGTGACAGATCATACTCTTTCGATAGTCTGCTGGGGAAAAGTTATTGAATGTATTCCAGTAAATTACAATTTTCTGTAACTCTTATCTCATTACAGATTTTCTTCCTGTAATTTATCCCTGTTTTTCATATATGTGAAAGTAAGGAATGTTGAATAAACAACATTAGGGAGAATGTAGATTAAGGAATCGGGAATGCTAAGCCAAATAAATTAAAGGCCTGAGATGGTTGGGGAGTGGGGCAAGAGAAGGAACATAGGTAGATCTAATTTATACCAGTACTGTTCACTATATTTATCATTTTCTCCTTAGAAACAATATTGGCTTCTACCATATCAGTACACCGATTCATACATTACCTTTTCTTTTTAGCCCTAACTTAACCTCTCTTAATATATAACTGTTATACAGATCATTCACTTTTGTATTCAATCCATATTAATTAATCAAACATTTATTCTTCTTTTACTGTACACATTCTAAACGCACTTGGAGCCACTTAGGTGAGTTGGTCTAAAAGTATGAAGGATCAATAAACTCTATTTCATAGCATCCTGATATAATCAACTCTCATGTGCATATATCAAAATGAACAGAAACAAATTCTCATAGCATAATTATTTCCACTTTGTTTGATAAACTGTCTCTTCAGCAGACCATGTACGTTGACTATCTACCAGAATTTTTTTAAACATTTTTTCATCTTTAGTAAGCATTTGTCTAATAAATGGATGTATAGAGGTTCTCAACTCAATGTGACTTTTGGTGGTGTACAAGAGGAGAATACAAAAGAAAAATACCATACAATATTAAAATACATATAACATATACAATGGTAACCAAGCAGGATAATTAGAATGAAATGGGGACATACAGGCCTGCAGAAAAAGATTTTAACAAAAAACTGTTAACTGTTAGTTTTTCTAAAGGCATACAGAGTTTTGGCCCATCATATCTGAGGGCTAGGGACAAAGTTTGTTCCTTCATAGGTACCAAAGCAAGATGTCAAAGGTTAAGGCACTCAAATTTGTTTACTTGCTCTGTTTTTTCTTCCATTGTATTATATGCAATTTCTCACTGTATTTCTTCCTGTCAAACTCAATTACTTTGGTCTACATTACTTGGAATTTCATTTCTTTAGTTCTTATGGCACAGTAACTTTACTCCAATATTTGCTACAAATATCTTCTTCAGGCTGATATCTTTCACTTCTTTTCATTCACTCCCATTTTTTTTCCAAGATCCACTCTTATCACTACCAAGTAATGATCTGACTCACAATCACAGTCTTTCATCATTCATATTTTCATCACCATTTTTCTCAGTACTTCATCACGAGCAATCAAACCAATCTTGCTTTTAAGTTTATATTTATTTCTCTGTTGTATTTATATCGGAATAGATTTATGCTTGATATTGACCTTTTTCTAAACATTCATCTGTAACCATTGAGTTGTTTTGGGTGGGGTTTTTTTGAGTGTCTGATCCAGACATTTTTTCTATTCGCTTTTTCTTGTTCTTACATATCTATTCTTGTCAATAAATTGGGAAAAATATTTCCTTGAATAATATCCATTCGGACATTGCACAATTTTTCTTAAATCTCATCTCTAATCTTTCTTTTGTCACAATTTGTGTTTATTATTATTATGGTTGGTTGCATAGTTAGCCAAAATGTTTAGACTGGATTGGGCATTTTTATTATTGCTGTTGTTATTACTATTTTATTGTTACTATTCATATAGTATATATAGTAGTATAATAGTATTATTACTATTGTTTCTATTATTACTATTTTATTATTATTACTATTTGTATTCACTTTGCTTTCTCTCGTCACAGTTGTTGTACTTCTATCTGTTGGTCTTTGTGTTTTGTGATTTTTTTTTTGCAGTTCTTTCTGTTTTGCTGTTTCCATGTACTGCAATATCCACTATCCAGCCTTTTTTGTCTTTCTTATCAACCATTGTTAAATCTAGTATATATGGCAGGTCCTTGTCTGTTTGAATTCTAAAATCCCAGAACACTTTAGCTTCTTCATTTTCTGTTCCTTGATCTAATTTGTGGTCTTTTCAATTCTTTTTATTTCTTGCAGATATTCCAATGATGATAATTTTTTTAAAAAAAATATTTTAATGCCTAACTCCCAATGATCTACTTATAACAGCTCATTTAGTGATCATTCAAGTTATAACAGCACTGAAAAAGTTACTTAGGACTGTTTTTCACACTTACAACTGTTGCAACATCCCCAGGATCACATGATCAAAATTCAGACCATCAGGGCAGCTGATTTGTGTTTATGACGGTAGCAGTGTCCCAAGATCATGTGAACACCTTTTGCAACCTTCCGACAAGCAAAGTTAATAGGGAAGCCAAATTCACCTCACAACCGTGTTACTACAGTAACTTAATAACTACAGTAATTTACTTAACAACTGTGGCAAGATGGGGCAGAAGTCACTTAACAGAAATTCATTATTTCTGACATTGATTTCTTTTTATTCATGATTGAACAGGCATAATTCATTGAGTTCTGTTACATCCTTCCCTACTGCTACACAACATGTTATGTCATTATATTTGCTCTTCTTAGATTCCGGGACATAGTTTGCTGTATACCATTGTTGTCACCATCGTAGTTTTGATCAATCAAGGTTTTTACATAATGTTTTTTAGTAAGAGAAAGAAAGTATTGACTAAGTTACCAGAGTCCAGAGTTCATTGTATCCATACCAAATGCTACCCTTCTAATGGTAAAGGCTTTACTAGACAGTTTGGGCACGTTTGGGGCAGTATGTCTCAACAAGTACAATCAAATCCCAGTTTTACTTCTCACATGCTAATGTTATGCTAGGCAAGGTAGACTCCTAATCTGGAAACCACCTTGTAAATCAATATAATGTGGACAAAATCTCACCAATTAAAATCTCACACAACATATAAATGTTCTGGATCCTTATTTCTATTTTGTAAAAAATTTGAAAATAAACTGATCTCAGTTGGAGAATCAAACTCCTTTTCTTACTAATTTAGAGAGATGTTAATAAAAATAGTGGAAATCCATAATTGCAAAGTATATTAATGCTTGTTCTTATTTTACAGATCAATTTTTATGGACATGGTTAGGGTTAGGGTTTATATCTAAAGAACTATTTAAAAATAGAAATTTCATCATTATTTTTTGAGTAGGAACAAAGAAACATTTACCTCCTTATAAAAAAAAACCTCTGTTCATTTTGGTATCTTTTATTTTAAAAAAAGTAAAGAGTTATCAAAATTCAAAGTTGGGAACAAAAACTCCTTCACATCACTCATAAGAATGCACAGGGAATCTTAAACATAGCTTTTAGAATATGAGCTGCTGCCAGTCATTTTGATGTACTGTTAATTTTGGTGTCTAACAAATGTTGATAACTTATTCATGGGTCAAAACAAGCTGACAGTTTAGCTGAATTGCAGTTCATTTTATTTATATATATATATATGTATGTATGTATGTATGTATGTATGTATGTATGTATGTATGTATGCATGCATGCATGCATGCATGCATGCAGGTCTTGGCGTGTTCGGATCTTTTCCCGTGTAAGATTGAGAGTATCTTGGCAACGTTTCAACAAGGTCCCACTCTCCATCTTCAGGCTGGTGCTTTCAGCAAAGCTCACAAAAGCACGAAGCCGAAAGCACCAGCCTGAAGATGGCGAGTGGGACCTCGTCGAAACGTTGCCAAGATACTCTCAATCTTACATGGGAAAAGACCTGAACACGCCAAGACCTGCATACCTGTACCCGTGAAAATCTACAAAAACATATACACTGCTCAAAAAAATAAAGGGAACACTTAAAAAACACAATGAAACTCCCAAGTCAATCACACTTCTGTGAAATCAAACTGTCCACTTAGGTAGCAACACTGATTGACAATCAATGTCACATGCTGTTGTGCAAATGGAATAGACAACAGGTGGAAAGCATAGGCAGTTAGCAAGACATCCCCAATAAAGGAGTGGTTTTACAGGTGGTGACCATAGACCACTTCTCAGTTCCTATGCTTTCTGGCTGATGGTTTGGTCACTTTTGAATGCTGGCGGTGCTTTCATGGTAGCATGAGACGGGGTCTACAACGCACACAAATGGCTCAGGTAGTGCAGCTCATCCAGGATGGCACATCAATGTGAGCTGTGGCAAGAAGGATTGCTGTGTTTGTCAGCGTAGTGTCCAGAGCATGGAGGCGCTACCAGGAAACAGGCCAGTACATCAGGAGATGTGGAGGAGGCCGTAGGAGGGCAACAATCCAGCATCAGGACTATTACCTCCACCTTTGTGCAAGGAGGGACAGGAGGAGCACTGCCAGAACCCTGCAAAATGACCTCCAGCGGGCCACAAATGTGCATGTGGCTGCTCAAACGGTTATAAACAGACTCCATGAGGGTGGTATGAGGGCCCGACGTCCACAGGTGGGGGTTGAGCTTACAGCCCAACACTGTGCAGGACGTTTGGCACTTGCCAGAGAACACCAAGATTGGCAAATTCACCACTGGTGCCCTGTGCTCTTCACAGATGAAAGCAGGTTCACACTGAGCACGTGACAGATGTGACAGGGTCTGGAGACGCCGTGGAGAACGTTCTGCCTGAAACATCCTCCAGCGTGATTGGTTTGGCAGTGGGTCAGTAATGGTATGGGGTGGCATTTCTTTAGGGGGCTGCACAGCCCTCCATGTGCTCACCAGAGGTAGCCTGACTGCCATTAGGTACCGAGATGAGATCCTCAGACCCCTTGTGAAACCATATGCTGGTGCGGTCGGCCCTGGGTTCCTCCTAATGCAAGACAATGCTAGACCTCATGTGGCTGGAGTATGTCAGCACTTCCTGCAAGACAAAGGCATTGATGCTATGGACTGGCCCGCCCGTTCCCCAGACCTGAATCCAATTGAGTTTTCGGGGGTACTTACATGTATGGCCTTCAGCTTTGTTCGGGTATTTTCCCACGTCATAGTAGTGGTGCTTTTAAAGTTGTAGCAACGTTTCAGCAGAATCTCATCTGCCATCATCAGGCTTCTGTATTGTGTCCGTCTGTGAGTCAGACTTTTACAGTGGTTTCAGATTTAAATTTGGGGCAGCCTATTGCTGTGCCAGAATGGTTTTTTTCGTCATCCTGATTGGTTGGGAGTCTTGGTCTGTGTTTATTGGTCTCGGAGTTTGCTGTGTTCTGCTTGATTGGTGTCTCTAATATCTTCTGTCTGTTTTTGGCTCTTTTTGTATCTTGATTGGCTGGCAGCATTGTGTTACTTTATTGGAGGCCTTTAGTGCAGCTTGGCTTCAGGTAAATGGACGGCTATCATTAGTTAGGCAGCTGGGTTTCATCTGGGTGCCTGGTTGGGATGTGTTTGAGCTGGAGGTATCAGGGGGATCTGTTTGTGCCCAGGTGTTTGCCTGGCTTGTGGTGTGGAGATTTTTTTTTTGTTTGAGTGCAGGCTTCCAAATGATTGACAGCCTGGTGGAATCATCTCTTCTATTCATGCTTTCATGCTGCCAGCCATCCCGCCTGGATGAACCCAAAAATGCAGTAAAAAAACTGGAACACACTTCCTCACTAGTCCAACACATGAAAGCCATAGTCATAGCATCAACTTCAATGGCACCAAAACCCTAGCCACTATAGAAAACCCCAGCCACAGAATTATCAGAGAAGCCATAGAGATTGAAAAAAGACCTGAAAGCATGAATAGAAGAGATGATTCCACCAGACTGTCAATTATTTGGAAGCCTGCACTCACAAACAAAAAAATCTCCACACCAGAAGCCAAGCAAACACCTGGGCACAAACAGATCCCCCCTGATACCTCCAGCTCAAACACACCCCAACCAGGCACCCAGATAAAACCTAGCTTCCTAATAAATGATAGCTGTCCATTTACTCGGAGCCAAGCCGCACTAAAAGCCTCCAATACAGGAACACAATGTTGCCAGCCAATCAAGACAAAAAAAGCCACAAAACAGACAGAAGATATTAGAAACACCAATCAAGCAGAACACAGCAAACTCCAAGACCAATAAACACAGACCAAGACTCCCAACCAATCAGGATGAATCGATATAGATATAGATATGTATAGATATATATAGATATATATATGTAGGTCTAGGTGTGTTCGGGTCTTTTCCCGTGTAAGATTAAGAGTATCTTGGCGACATTTCAGCGAGGTCCCACTCGCCATCCTCAGGCTGGTGCTTTCGGCTTCGTGCCAGTGCAAGCAGTGTGTGATCGGAGCTGCCGTCTCTATAAATACTGGTGGGCGGGGCTGGTGTGCTGGGCGGTTGGCTGCGCTGCTGCCTCTTGATTGGTTGATGGAGTTGATGTTGGTATAATGGGCTGTGTGATGGCCTTGTGAGTTTTGTTGTGGAGATATCCTGGATCTTGTGCTGTAATCTCCTGGGTCGTTTGTTTTGTAGTGATCTTTTTTCCATTAGCTTCTGGTGTTTTAACAGCTTGGGTAATGGGTTGTGTGATGGGCTTGCTAGTTCTTTTGTTGTGGTATCCTGGGTCCTGCGTTGTAATCTCCTGGGTCCTTGTATTTTGATCTCTTTTCCATTAGCCTCCTGTGTAGTAATGGCTTGGGTAATGGGTTGTGTGATGACCTTGTGAGACTTATTGCTGTGGTATCCTTGGTCTTGTGCTGTGATATCCTGGGTCATTTGCTGTGTTGCAACTTCTTGAGTTCTTGTGGTGTAATTTCCTGAGTATTTTGATGTGATATCCTGAGCGGGTGGCTGTGATGTACCATTCTGGGTTTTAGTCTGGCTTCGAGTTTGGGGTCTGGGTCTGTGTTCTTGGCGTGTGTCAGCTTGTTTGGTTTTGGGGTTGGGGGGTGCGACAGCTGGCGAAGCAGCCGTGGTCTGTTTTCTGGATGGTGATTGTCCTTCGTTTATAGGATGGGCTTGGGCCTGGGTCTGAAGAGGGGGATTGGCGGTGGTGTCCCGTGTTGTTTTGGATCTGGTGTTGGTTTTTGTGGCTGGGACTCGTTTGTTGGTGAGGGCTAGCTTCCAGATGTCTGGTAGGCGGGAGGTATCTTCCCGTCTATTCATGTTATGGGGGTGTTTCTCTATCTCGATGGCTTCCCTGATTATTCTCTTGCTGGAGTTTTCAGTGTTGGATATTAATTTGGTTCCTTCGAAATTAATTTCATGTCCTGTGGCTTTAAGGTGCTGGAAGAGGGAGGAAGTATTTTCTTCTCTTCTGACTGCGTTTTTGTGTTCTGTGATGTGTGCATTTATTTTCCTGTTGGTTTGTTCAATGTATGTGGCTGGGCAATTGTTGCATGATATTTCATAAACTCCTTGGTTTTCTAGCTGGATCTTGTCTTTGGGGTTTCTTAGGATGTTGGCTATTTTTTGGTCAGTGCCAAAGGCTGTCCTGATATTGTATTTGTGGAGAATTTTGCTGATTTTGTCTGTGGAGCCTTTGATGTAGGGGAGGAGTGCGATACCGTTGTCTTGTTCTGTGTCTTGGTTTTTTGGGGGTATCTCTTTTCGGATTAGATTGGTGATAGTGTTTGTTTGGAATCCGTTGGAAATTAATACGTTAGTGAGGGTGTGTAGTTCTGTTCTCAGGTGGTCTTTGTCAGCTAGGCATCTCCTCCATGTATACCTTTATATATACCTTTGCATCATCGTTCTTAATTTGTATGCTGCTTTAGGAGCACTCATTATCATTACCCTTAAATTTGGTATATAGGTAGGTAGGCAGGTAGATAGAGTGTGTATGTCTGTGTCCATCTAAAATGTGACATTACAGGGATTCCAAGTTTTAGAAATTCTTGCAGGAACATTAAAAATTTGTGATTTCAAAATTTCAGCCAGCTTTTTAAAAATAAATTATTTTAATTTCATGTTTATATATCCTCATTCTCCCATTTTTTATCTTAAATAAAAGATAATTTGAATTGATGTGTCCTTATATTGCTTTCTCTTTGGACAAATCTATGCTAATAGCTACTAAGTATAACCATGACTTCATAAAAGTTCCTTGCTGGCAACTTTATGCCTCCGAAATATGAAGAAAATTTGATAGTTTCATTTGATCTGTAATAATTATATTGCTTACCAACAATGGTAATATTTTTGTCATGACAAAATAACCAGTGTTAACATATTATTAGTTTATATTATTATTAGTTCCTTCTGTTGGCCTCAGAGAGCTTTGTACAGTTTCATAATGATATCACATGATGTTGATGATTATGTGCCATTAACTCATTGTTTACTCTTACGGACAACATAGATTTTTATCTACGTATCTACTGAATCTCCTGTATGGATTGCTCCTGTGCCTATGTAGGACAGATGGAGAGGAAGCTAACCACCAGATTGCAAAAATGTAAGCAAACCGTCAGACGAGGAGATCAATCTCTTTGGTAGTCTCACATTGCAATTAACAAAGATATACATTCAATTTCTTAGCTTCTAAGATTGCTGACCATGCAGGTACAAAGATAGCCAGAAAAATGATTGAAGCAGAGGTGGTATTCAGCAGGTTCTGTCCAGTTCTGGAGAACTGGTAGTAGAAATTTTGAGTAGTTCGGAGAACCGGCAAATACCACCTCTGTCTGTAGATTTTATAGTATCCTTCCCCTGCCACACCCACCAAGCCACACCCAAAGAACCTGTAGTAAAAAAAAATGAATCCCACCACTGGATTGAAGCCTTGGAAATGGACCCTTTGTTGTCAGTCGACAGGAGTACTGATTTACCACCAGTTTATTGGGTACTTAAGTACTGAAGACTTGACAAGAAAACAGCCAATCACCGGCCACCAACACAACAATCAACCAATAGGTAGGCACTATATAAATAGGACACATAGAATAGCTCAAAGCTCAAATTCCGGTAGACAGAGGTTTTCTGAGGATGGGCTCCAGCACGAGTCTGAAAGCTCAGAAGACTAAATCTCTTGACCCGGTGTCCGACCCAGATTGGATCTTGCAACATAGATTTCTCTATGATGATCTGTTCCTAACCTGGTCCTTTAGCTCTTCTAATTGGCAAATATTGTTGCCTTATTTTTTTTTCTTAAATTATGAAATGGTTTTCAGTTTCCACACCTACTACAAACTTTTAAAGGACAAAAAAGAAAAATTGTGTAACTGAAAACCAGCTACTTTGTGGAGTATTCTGCATAGTATTGAGAAAATATGGGTTAGCATCAGTATTTATGTTCAGAAAACCTACAAATAATTTAAAATAAATTAAAAAAATGCTAGTGAAATTAATATACCAGCTCTACTTTGCCATTCTAATGTCAATGGATGATTCTTCTTTTCCCTATCTTCTCCAGGTGAATCATTAAAAAAAAAGTTTGGGAACTAATTAAGTTTGCAAATAAGAAAGGAATTGCCTTTTCTCTTTACAAGTGATAGATGCAAAGGAACACTTGCTGGAAGTTCTTTTCTGTAATTTGCCTCTAATTTCTGACAATTCTGATATTTTACCTAGTACTACAATGTGCTGTACTTGTCCTGGTTTTTTGTTAGAAGTTCTCTATGATTAAGTGCAATGGTTTCTTAACAAAACCAATGTCATTTTAATTTTAAAGCATTAGGTTCTAGAAGTGTGTATGTACATGATACAAATTCTTGGCCCAAAAATCATTAATGATATTTCCAGTTTTCAGAATTATTATTAGAATGGGATAATACAGAACCACAAAGTAGTGCTTGTTCTAGAATTTTCTTTTAATCTGACTCTTATACGTTGATTAACCATTCAAGTTAATACTGTATTAAATTCTTAATTAGTAGTTTTAAGTTTTGCATTCCATTTCTTCAGGAAATTACTTTCTTGATGTTTTGGTAAGTTCCTGCATGATTCTTTCAAAGCACTGTCTAAAAATGTCCGATATAGTTATTGATCTATGAAGTAGCAGATCAACTGACCGAACTAAGACAAGAAATTTAAGATGTATTTGAACTGAGACAAGAAATTTAAGATGTATTTGAATTTTATAATTTCAGGAGGATAAGATTCTGTACTAAGCAAAATTCAAAAAATGCCTTCAGACAACAATTGAAAAATAATGGGGAACATGCCGTTTGCAGAAGGCACATTTCCTCGGCCTCACAAGATGACAACATTTAAAAGAAGGGACCTGGAATTGTTTAGGAATGGAGGGGAATTGCTGATGCCAGAGATTCACTGAAGATGTCATAATGCTGAAAAATTACCCTTTCCAATATAATTATTCTGTTTTGGCTACAATGCCTATTATTCTATTGGTGTGCCTGCTGCTGGAATACCATATCCATTGAGGTCCAGCTGGCTCTGACACTGTTGACATTTTAGGAAGAAAACCTGACTGGATTCCTGGGCATGTGGGCCAGGAAGTTAAGGGAGCCTGTGAGGTGGGTGTCATGTATTGTTTGCTGTTGTCCTCGGCAGCCATTTTGTGCCTAGGTATTTTTTTTGCTTGTATAAAACTTCTAACATTTCTTTCTAGAAATAAGATCTTGCTTCTTTAAGTTGTATTTTCATTTAGGCATTGGCCCATTTTTCAACAACAACAAAAAATCCATCTGTTCAGAGAGATGCACATTTTAGCAATGAAACTGCTTTTGGAGGTGTATTTTAAATTAACAGCTTGACTGTTTCTCTCACCTTCATGTATTTTGGGGGAAAGAACTTGGGAATGCAATCCATATTATTAGGGAATAAAAATCCTTTATATTGCTTAAAATAGCATTTTTTCACAGTTAGCACTTTTCTTACTACCTTTCCATGTTGGAGAGCAACTGTCCTAGTAGGAGAGTCAAGTGGAAAATTAGCATGGACTCACTATGTAAACAAATGAGGACAAGGTCTGACCACCCATCTGAATGCCTTTGAACATTATCTAGTCTTTCCCAGGCATCACCTGTCACCTGGGGAAATTCCTGTATTATATGCAGAGAACAATAAAATAGCTTGTTTGAACTCTATACATGTGATCTGGTTGTTGCTCCTGACAATTTCGTAGCTCAGCAAAACATGGACAGCTATTGAACATTCTGTATATGGTTACATGTCTTCTCTTGTAATACAGCAGCTAAATTTGATTAACTTTGTTGATGAGGCTGATTTTTCAATGAAATAAATACTTCACACTCTGAATGTTGTATCTTTCTAATTTTTCTAGAATTCATTTTCATACAGGGAAATTCTTTTAATTCAAAATTTATATTTGCATGGAATAATTTGAGTAATGTTTCTAGTTTGAGGTATATAGTTTGACTTGAATATAATTGGAACAATTATAAATCCCTGAAACAAACTTCAATTGTAATCTCGAACATTTTTCTATTGGCTTGTTCCATATTGGTTAGTGCAGCAGGATGTTGGCAGGGATACTGTTCTAGTTTAGAAAGATCAAATATATAGAAAAATAAGGCAGGATGCATAAGTGAAATGTGGTCAAACTCAATCCAAGTTTTAAAAATAAAGTTAAGGTCATCATGAGATGAGAGAGGTAGAACATTTTTCATAAGAAATTAGATAAAACTTTTAATCCATAACAGCTGAAAGGATCATCCAGTGTTAGAATTATTACTATTTTCTGCTTTCTGCTAATGTAAATGTTAAGGATGGCTTACAGCAATAAACAAAGTAAAAAAAACAGGCAATAAAATTAATACAATGGAAACAATATCAGCATTTTTAAAATTATGTTAGAGGACACTAAAGAAAATGATATACAGGATATTTCAAATTGGAAAACCTTTTTACTTAATAGATTGACAGTAGAACTGCATGATTCTGATTCACACAGGTAGGTATAAGTATAATGAAGCCATTCACCTGGTAATGCTGTCATAAACCAAATATGCAAAATAATGCAAATAATATTGACAGCCTTCTTGTTGCCTTCATTGTGCCTTTTGTTCAAGTATAATGCAATAAAGATAGGAAAAGGGAAAGATACAATGCTGATCTTTGGAATTGCTCAGATTGGAGGAGTAATGTATTGTTAAAGATGATTGAGGTATAAAACCCTTGAAAATAACAAGCACTTTGAGATTGAGCACTTACCTGCCTACTATAAAGGGAAGGGGAGGGGAAAGGGGGAAAAAACTCTTATGCACCCTTCTGGCACTCCTCCCCCAATGCATTTTCCCAACTTGTGCCACCTGCTTGCCTTCCTTACCCTGTACCAATCCCCACGTGCCTTCCCTGACTCATGCAGCACCTCTTGTGCACCTCAATGGACACTCCCTGACATATGCCAGCCCTTGTGCACCTTCCCCAATGTGGGTAGCAACCATGCACCCTTCTCAAGCCACGCTACTCCCGTGTGTTTTCCCTGACTTGCATCTCTTGTACACTTTCCAGTGCCCCTTCCCTCCCACACCTTGTGCACCATCCCTGACCAACACGGCACACCTCACACACCCCTGTGACCTCCATGCATTGTTCTTTGTGATCCATACCTCACTTTTTACACATCCCTGTGATTCCTCCATGCATTGTCCTTGACTTGTACCCTCCCCACCACATTCCTGACCTGACTGACACTGCAATGTAGACATCCTTGCTGACTTATGCTGCCCACTGGCATACCCTGCTCAACCTGCACAGCATCTCTAGGGGTCACACACGCCATTCACAACCCATGCAGCATCTCTCATGCATCCCCTCATATGGTTCCTGACCTATGCCCTCTTGCTCCGTCTCCCACTTACTTTGCCTGCTGGCCTTGGACTTGGCAACTTCCTACTGGTTTCCCTAAGGACTTTTTCCCTGCAAGCTTCCCCCCAGCAAAGTAAATGGGAAAGCCAGCAGAAATTCCAGGAAGGGAGGGTGGGTGGATGGAATAGAGTGGCAGGAAGGGGAGGGGAGGAAGACTGTTGATTTCTAATACTCCCTGACAGCTTCCCACAAGCAAACTCCGAGGGGAAACTGGCAGGAAGTTGGAAGTAATTCCTGCTCTATCACTCAACTTTTTTGTGAGCACTATACTAGAATCAGGGCCAACAGGCTATAAATATTTACATAATCCAGTGTGAAACACAGCTCCCTGTGATTCGCAGAGTCCTGGTAACAGTGTTTGCCAAGATTCTGAATGCATGCTTAGAAGAAAAAGCTTTTAAGTATTCTAGACAGGAGGATTTGACTTGCAGTTATTTGAGCAGTACTGTACCATGTAATCGCTAAAAGCCTTAATGGATGTTTAACAGGGGACGTAAGATGGCAGTGGCCTCTGGTTCTAGAAACCTGAGCAAAGCACTAAAATGGGAGAAGTTAAATAGGAGAAATCAAGAAAAATGTGTGTGAATGAAACACTAATCTGTCTAAGAGAAGTCCCCTGGAGAAAGAATTTCTGCATTAGTAGTCACTATGTACGCACACTCAAGAGGTATTGAAGACTTCAGAAAGACTATGGAGTCCTTGGTGGTCTCTGAGCTTGCAGATGTTTCATTATCCAACTTTGTATACAGTAGCTTGCCCTGCCAGTGTTGGTAGGGAATGGTTTTCCCCTTGGTGGTTCCTTGATTAAGGTATTGTTTTCTGCTTGATTGTCTGTGTTAATCCTTGCTTATTTGGGTGTTGGCTGGTAGAGGTTTGTTTTTTTGTTTTGTTTCATGTTTTAGCTTTTTTATTGTCTCTTGAATTGTAAATATTGTTTATATTTCTCTTGGTGGCTGATTTGTCTGAATGCCAAGCTTCCAGACATTCCTTACTGTTTGGGGGTTTTGATTTGATTTAGAGCACTCACAGTTTTCCAGGTGAAACTATGGTTGAGCCTGTCCACGTGTTGTGAGATTAAGGAGTTTTCATCGTGTCTTCTAAGGAGCGCAGTGGCTCATGAGGTTAGAAAGCTGGGCTGCTGATTGTTAGGCTTGTGTTCGAGATGCTGCCGGGTAAGCTCCCATCCCATGCTCCAGCTGACCCAGCAGTTTGAATGCGGACACTGTGAGTAGACCGTGAGTACCAATTCAGTGGGCAACTTCAGGGGGACATGAAAGGAGCCCCCAACTGGGTGCTTCCCAGGCAGCCAGTTATACCACTGACAAATCCTTTCACCACGGAAGCATTTTGGTGCTTCTGACACAGGAAAAAAAATAATGTCTCCTGATTGTTAGTTGTTCATAGATGTACTCTGCTAATCTACTTGTCTAACCCACATAGTGGCTGTCATAGTTTTTATACTGTATAAGTTATAGATAACTTCACTTTCTCCCTCTTGGGCTATTGGGTTTTTCAGTTTTCTTAAGATGACCTGGAAGGCTTTTGTTAGTTTGTGTGCTGTAGTAATGCTGTGTGGTTGTACCGTGTTTCTCCAACAATACGGCCTCCACCAATAGGAAGGCCCAGCATGATTTCTAGGCATGAGGTGAAATTAAGCCCCACCCCCAAAATTTAGGCCTATTCAAACCATGCTTTTCCCTGCCATTTCTCACATCGTTCATTAGAACTACACGAGGTGAAGAGAAAAGGGTGGGGGGGATGGGGAGAAATCTTGCCTTTAGGAGTGCCCTGCAGGTAGCCTAGGTTAGAATACCCCGATAGCCGATAGAAGCTCCCCGAAGGCAGAGTCCCCAGCCGCTTCAGGGCGTGGCGTGGCTACCTGGGTCCCCTCGCCTTTAGGGCAGTCTCTTTCAGGTGATGGAAGCTCCCGAAGTGCAGTCACCAGCCACTTCGATCGGCCGGTAGAAGCGGCCTCGGGCGAGCACACACACATACTCCCTCGCCGCGAGGCCATTTCTACCGCCAATTGAAGTGGCTGGTGACTGCATTGGGGAGCTTCCATCGCCCGAAAGAGACTGCCTAAAGGGAGGGGACATGGGCAGTCACATCTCGCCCGATGGGGACTCTGCCTTCAGGGAGCTTTCGTCTGCCGAAGAAGTGGCCTCGCGGCGAGTGTGTGGCGTCGCCCGAGGCCGCTACCGGCCAATCGAAGTGGCTGGTAACTGCATTTGGGGAGCTTTTATCACCCGAAGAGACTGCCCTAAAGGCGAGGGGACCCAGGTAGCCACGCCTCGCCCTGAAGCGGCTGGGGACTCTGCCTTCAAGGGAGCTTTCGTCTGCTGATAGAAGTGGCCTCGTGGCAAGGGGGTGTGTGTGTGTGTGTGTGTGTGTGCGCTCGCCCCGAGGCCGCTTCTACCGGCCAATCGAAGTGGCTGGTGACTGCATTTGGGAAGTTTCCATCGCCCGAAAGAGACTGCCTAAAGGCGAGGGGACACCGGCAGCCACGCCACGCCCTGAAGCAGCTGGGGACTCTGCCTTTGGGGAGCTTTCGTCGGCTGATAGAAGCAGCCTCGCGGTGAGATATGTGCGTATGGGCCGCTCTAGGTGGGGGAGGAAATTAAGTCACCCCTGAAAAGACGGCCTAGCCATTTTTTCAGGGGTCAAAAAAAAAATAAGGCCGGCCTTATTTTGTGAGAAACACGATAATAGTTTCTTGGTTGTTTCTGAAATATTTTTGATATATGGTAGTGTTATCCTTTTAGAGGTATATATTAATTATGCTGTATTGGGTTAAGTGGTCAGGCACTTTTGGATAAAGTGTGAGTATCTATTTTATTGGAAAATGCTGCATAAGTGGTCTGTTTTCTTCTTCTGGTGTATTGTGTTGCTACTGTGCATTTCTGTTCATCTGAATAATGTTCTTAGAGAGCTCTTTTTGTGGGATGTTGGATAGTTACTTTAGAAATGGAGCACTTGGTTAATTTATATGATTTTCAATAGAAATTTCTAATTTGCCGCCATTTCCTCTGCTGATAAGATATCCAGGAAGGGAGTATATTGTTATTTTCTCCTTCCTTTATGAATTTTATATATTTGAAAATGATATTGATTGCTTAATATATTTTCTCCAGTTTTTTTTAATGACAAAGGTGTTGCTTACATACTGGATCTATACTTTTGGTTGTATGTGTGGGATGCTGCATTACAGTCTTTGCTATGAGCCCTCAGAGTGATGGTCCCATGAGTGTTCCTCTGATTTGTTGGTATATTTATCCATCAAACTGAAAGTAGGTAGTGAGGCAGAGGTTGATGTGGTCCATTATTCTGAATTCCTATATCTTAGTATACTTGGCTACGTGAGTGTGTGGTGTAGTACTACTGCCATGGATTCTTTCACTAGTTCTGGATCTATAGATGTACAGGCTTCTGTAAAGTTGAATAAACCATATTTTTGTTGCCTTCTGATTTTGTGGAGGAGCTTCTTTGATTTTTTTGGAAACATTTCTTCTAAAAACAGAAGGTGATTTTATGGTTTCATTCAACGAAACAACCAAGTTTAAAGAGTGCCAAGGACTACATAGTTCCACCTTGAGCTGGATATATTCTGTTCTGTTCACTTTAGAGAAAGTCAATGATTTTTGCTGTAGTCAAGATGTGGGTAGAAAAGGAATATGTTTGGTTTACAGTTAAATTTAAAGGTAGATGATTATTAGAAAAGCCATATTTTTTACTGGGTTGAGGACACCTCTGATCCACCAAGACTGTACTGGGTTTTCCAAACTTGCTTGCATAAGAAATTTAAAGGATCTTCAAAGATTGCTTGAATTAAGTGGAAACTTAATAAACAAAAAGACATGTATATGTATCTGACAGTCCCAGGCTTAACAGAGTTAAAAAATTACAGAAATAAATTACAGTAGAAAACAGTTAATGAGTTTGAGTTTCAGTGAAAAGTTTGTATTGCTTTTATTTATTATTTCTTTCTGGGTATGTATCTTTTTTCACAATGAAAGATATATTGGACTAGATAATGCCACCAAAATGAAAAACGCTGCTGTACAACAGGAAAAAGGAACATTTAATTTACCCTGAATTTGGCCAGAGGAGCCCAATGAAAGTGATAAAGCTGCATGCCTGAGTATATAAACTCTACATGTAAACTGAGTATAAGATACTGTGTATATTCACAATATGTGGAAATTGGCTTGAATTGTAGGATATGAGCAAATAGTTTTTTTTAATTAAAGTGACTTACAAAACAAAATTAAAATACATTGGCAATGGATTGGATATTAAAAAATATATAAAATAAGACAAGGCTGGCTTGCATCAGTTTCAAGAGGAGAAAGAAACTGTGCTTAGCATGAAGAAAGTGTCAATATTGATTTGAGTTAGGAAAGAAATAATGAACTGTCAAGTTCCTCTCTGTGTGATCTATTTTATTTTTTGCATCATGATTTATCTGTTTCTATTTTGCAAGTGAGCATTTACAGTAAGTGCACAAATAGTATCCTTAAATCCATTTAAAATAAATGAATATATGATGAATGAATGAACTCTCAGCAAAGAAACAGAGATGAGCACCACACCCTTGAGTTGGACATGACTGGACAGCGAAACTTTTATACCTCTCTCTCTCTCTAGGTAGACACACATACACAGACAGACAGACAGAGATCTAATCTCCTGATTTGGTAAAGTACACCCTTTTCTGAAACTATCTTTGTTTTATTTAATACAATTAATTGACTACGCTGATAATCTGTTTGCCTTTAATTATTTCATTAAATTTATATGCTACCCATTTCACTGTCAAGTGACTCTGGGCAGCATACAAACATAAAAAAACAGGTACAAAACATTAAAACATATATTAAATTCACAGATTAAATATGTTAAAAAAGCAGAATATTACGGGATGGAATGGGATCTTCTTCCCAGTCCAATAAATGCTTCCAACATGGAACTCTCCCAATGGGGCACCATGCCAATCAGCAGAGCTGGGCTTGAGGCTCTTATGGAAGGCCAAGAAGGTGGGGGGTACAATGTTCCTGAGAGGGGGAATGACAACAGAAAAGGCCCTCTTCCTGGACCCTGCTAACTGGAATTCCTTGACCAACAAGGCCCATAGCGTGTCCCTTTGCTGGAATGAATGGGGTGGGCTAATCCCATTGGGATGATATGGTTCCTCGGGTAGCCTGGGCCATCCATAAATGGCTGTAAAGTTTATAACGTCTTGAATTGGACCCGAAAGCAGACCAGCAACCAGCGCAGCTTATGCAACAGCGGTCTTATATGGCCTATCCTAGGAAGCACTAGAACTATATTTGTGGCTGCATTGTGAATACATTTCAAGGCAGTCCCATGTAGTATGTATTGCAGTAGTTCAAACACGAAATGACCAGAGCATACGTGACCAAATTCAGACACTTGATGATCTGTGACACAGGTAGTAGGTTCTGTGGATAGGTTAGTGTTGATCTATCATCGTCATTCAGCTCCAACACAGGACATGACCAAGAAACACTTCTTACTATTAGAGAATCACTCTTTATTATGATTACACAATTCTTAATATATTAAATTGCAGCCGAAATTAAAGGTGTGGATGCAAATTGTGCTATAAAGGGGTACACAAGGCCAGAACTATCTTAATGAAAAAAAGTACTTGAATTTATTAGTCAAGAATGATTTTACTGTTTTGTGTAAAAAGTACTGCATTTAATTTCATTTTGTTCCTCTTCCATGTTCTTCTATGACATTAGCCCTGTAGAGAACTTTATATAATGACTAGATGAAAGGCACCTAATAAATATGATTTGTGTTTTGCCTTATATCAGCATTCTCTTAATTAAACCGTACTTGGATTAGAATGGTTACTAATAATATTCATCTTGTCTCAAAATGTTTCTGCATCCAGTTATACAAAAGCTATCAACGCTGCCCCTGTGTCAGCTAAGTATGAAAAATGAACTTTGCCAAATTAGATGCTTTCTGATCAAGGGGTGAAATGAGGGAGAGGTGTACATTGTGTACAAGTTTTATATATTCTGATTACTGGATAATTCAACAGAAAAGTATTTCAATTTTTTTGCTTCTTAGGTTATGCAGTCTGCTACCCAGGATTGTAATGCAACAGATGTTAATACATTCATATCAAGGCCATCCTTGTTGAGATATGAACTATGGTGTATGACAGTGGGATGAATATAGTTTGGTTTTTAATACTTCAATAGCCCAAATTAAAACAAGGATTTATTCATTTTTTAATATTTATTATTTTATCATAAAAATAAAATACAAAACAGTAAAACAAACAAAATGAAACAAAACAAAAGCATACATTTAACCCTAACAGTGACCAAAAAAAAATAGTGTGCAAAAAAAAGAGGAAAAGTGAACAATTAAATGTAACATTTAACATATAGAATGCACCCTGGCTGCAATGAAAAGAAAAAGCAGTAAATTCTCCAGGTAGGTTGGTAGGTAGGTAGAAGAAAAAAGAAAAATCAGTCAACAGATTGAGCCTAAACACTAATTGAACAACATTAATTGAAATTCCTCTGTTAACTATCTATTATTATATTTAGCACATAGAAAGTCCACAGTTTCATATAAAGCTATCTAGTTATTCATTTTGTGCATTGCTTGTAACAAGGACCATATTAATATAGATCTATTCTAAAAGTCGATTTATTGAAATTATCTTTGCAGAACTAAGAACTGACGTCATTGGTTTTTGGTTGGCCATACCTCATCTAGAATATGGTGCTCAGCTCAGGGAACAACAGTTTTGGGAGGACATTGCTAAATTGGAATAAGTCCAAAGTAGAACAACCAAGCTAAGGAGTTTTGGAGAAAAAAAAAAAAACTCACAAGGAACAGTTGGAGGCAATAGGCACATTTAAGTCTAAGGAAGAATAGACTCTGAAGATTTTATATCTGTCTCCAAGTATGTGAAAAAATGTTATGTACAAGATGCAGAGAACTGTTCGTAGTTGTTTCAGAAAATGAAATAAGAAACAATGGTTAAAAAAACAAGGAAGTGGATTTCAGTTGGACATGAGACATGTTATGGTAATTTTGCTATTCAGCAGTGAAACAAAATTGATGATCATCGAGGTATTTTTCCAAACCAGTGCTGTCATTCAATGAATCTTTTGCATGTGAAAAAACCTGCATTATCTCAAAATCTCTTGAGTTCAGTTGTTTTCCTTTTCAAAGAAAACTATCCTATAAAAACTGAGTTTCAGATGGTGTTCACAAAGCTCAAGTCAAATAAACTCTTTCTGATGTGATAGTATCCAGATATTAATACAAAAGAAATATAGAATTGTGGTATTCGCCTATTTATGAGATATTTTGTAGCGGCAAAGAATGCCCAATGTGTTTTAATGTTTTAAATGAAGGTAAGATAGGAAGTATTACTTTATTACAGTGCAGTCAGTGTAAGGTTGTCATACAAACCTATATAATAAGATAGGTTGGTCTACTTGGAGTATTCATAATACAAGATAAAATATTTAGAAAAGACAGAGGGGGAAAAGGAAGGTGTGGGGGGAAATGTGACCTTAGGGACTAAATCAATAAAAATGGAAAGACGGTTGGAATAGAACGTTTGAATGAGGGATTTGAAGTAATAGGAAAAAGCGATATAATTTCCATGGAAGAAATTTTAGGAATAAGGTACAGAAAGGGACAGTGAGCTGTCATATAGGAAGAAAATGTGAAAAATAGGGTAAAGTTGAAAAATAAAGATAACTTAAAAAGAAATCTTGTGCTTAATGGACAACAGTAAAAGAGTTTGAAAAGTTTATGTGCCTAGATCTATATTTGAATTGTTGCTGCTATGAAATAGCGCAGTACTATTTGCAGAGATTTTCTGATAGAGGGATGTGCGGGTGTGCCATTTGGGAGCCGCCAGAACAGCATTCCACCCTGTGTTAAAAATGAGTGGTTTGGGTGAAGAAAAATCAGGGGCAAGGCAGGGAGAGAATCAAGTAACGTTATTGAAACTACATTTAGAGGCATGCACTGCTGTTGGAGTAGAGAGTAATGACAAAGAATGAAAAACGGGACTGAATATTTTGGCATTAATTTCTATAAAGGAAAATTCATTTGTAAAATAAAATATTTCACTTAATGTAGTATTCTGTGTCTTTTGCACATTTTTATCAGCTAGTATAAGAAAATGCACAGAAAGCAACCGTTGGCTAGAATACTGTCTGACTTACAACTTTGAGCCAATTGTCCTTTTCTTTTAGCAATTTAAACTATTATGTATTATTTAGCAGTTTAAACTATTATGTATTATTTAGCAATTTAAACTATTATGTATTATTTTCTTTTCTACCAATATTTAATAAGAATAAAATTTACACCAAGGGATTAGAGGTAGCTGCTATTATTATCTTTAGTAGAATTTTTAAAAACCCAAATATTGGATCATGTTGGCATTACTGAATCTTTTAATTTTTCAGTGATTATTGTTGCAGGATTGTGTAAGATGAAAGAAACTAGGATAGATTAAAACACTTATTTGAAAGCTTTTTAATATATTATTTCATTTCTGCATATATTAAAAATACTATATTGTTCAATTTTGTCATGTTCACTAGTTCTTATGATTTAACTCCTTGAAAGCTATGAAGAAGTAATGAAAGAAATTACCTGTCTTAAACTGATAGATGCTTTCTATGAGCTACTTCTATTTTAGTGCCCTTTAAATTCAAACATGAGAAAATTGCAGAAATTTACAATTCAATGTGTGTTTCATCAGGGAGGAATTCACAGATTGTTTTGACACCCAGTTACAAATTCAGCATGAAGATGGACGTCTCATGAAATTTGCAGCTGCTGATTGAATTTATATTTCCATAAAGCCCATCAACAGTAGCAGCCTGAAGGGAAGTGTTGGGGGGAAATGACAAAAAATGTGAGGCTAGCATTTTTCTTCAGAGTTATAATGACAAATTACTTGTAATAAGGTCTTACACTGACCAGGATTAAACGAAAAATATAGGCAGCCAGAAGGGAGTTATTTCTTTCCTTCCCCCTCCCCCCATTGATTTGAACTAAAACCGGCTAGAGCTGATATCTAAATATATGTTTAGTCATCTGCAGGATATGCTAAATGTAGCCACAAATCAGAAATGTTCTCACCTTAGAAAAAAAAAAGGAAGCATTTGCAGGTAATTATAGAGAATTTGTCATACAGATAATCTTATTTTATAGTAATGTCCTGCGTTTGAAGATGAATGTTATAATCACACAAAAGTAGGCCATCTTCATAGGAATCCCCCCCTGTGCCTCCATCATCTGGCTTTTCTTTCCCTTTCAGTCTGAAATTGGTTTTCAGAGGGAAAAAGCTTATTTAAGCAGGGGAAAAGCTTATTTAAAACCTGTAAACAAAAGAGATTACTTTGATGTTCTAATACTAATAAAGCAATTGGTAAATTAAAACAAATTGTACATATTTATTCATGCTTTGAAATATTAAATGGAGCATTTACAAACTGTTCCTATAGAGGAAAAGGGAAAATGTAAGTGTTCTTTAAGGTATTAAGCATTATTTTGGCTATAATATTGTAGTTATTAAGAGAAGGTCTTTTTTGGTTAGAAAAAGAAAAGCTAAAGAAGCAACTTCTAATCTTCTTTGCAGCAACTACAAACAAGCTTATTATCCCTCTTTAAGATTACATTACAAAGATCCCTTATGTCCTATATTCATCCCTTTTTTCAATCAGCAAATTCAGAAATTACAGTTTCACTTTTTTCCAATTTCAGTAAAAGGCCCATAAAATATTTATTTATGTCTTTTATAAACATACTTACTGTTTTATCCCTGACTAGAGAGGGCAGTTTATCCATTTCTGCTAATTCTGCCATCTTTACAATTATATAGCTCTATTATATAGCAAGGTTGTTCTCCAGCTTATTGCAATTACCATATAACAAATTAATCTTCCATAAATCGCTTCTAATTGATTGTCCATAAGACCCAATAAATAAAAACTCTGGTTTCATCTTAATATTAATCTTTAAAATTAACTGGATTACCATGTGTATTTGTATCCTTTTAAAATAAAAAATACAATCGTAAATCCACTATGCATAGTAAAACATCCTCTTCATGTATTTCATGTGGTGCATTGGATCACAAAGTGACAGGTTGCCATCTGAGAACTTCTACAGAAGGAAAAGTGGACTTTATCCAATTAATAAATATTGTGCTTAATTGATTAAATGACCTAGAGTAGGCATTAATATATAGAACATTTGTTCTATTCTTATGCATCAAAGTACTTTAAAATGTAATCTATGTAACTAATATATAATTTCTTGAATTCCTCAAACCTTACAAAATGGACTACCTATTTCTATCACACATGTGTGATAGAAATAGATAGTGTTATTGCTCCTTCTATATAATTTTATTACTCTTATCCTCATTATGCCATACACTAAATAAACAAACAAACAAAGAAATATGTTTCACATTTCCAGCATTGACCAGAAGTATCTCTATAATCTTAAATAATTTATCTCATTCATATAGAAATAATACATTTTATAAAAACATTCTCATAAATGATTACACTGTACATTTCTAACATTTTACTTCCATTGCTCTGTCTGCATGTTATAACCAAAGTTCTTAGTCCATTTTACCATGCAATCATTAACTTGTTCTTCCAAATCTCAGTGAAAGTTTATATATTTTTTCAGTTACATGTTTATTATATTACATCATTCAGTTTCATATTCATACCATATTGTTGCTCATTTTTAACCTATATTAAATCTTTCATTAATAAAGTTTTCTCCATATTCTCATATTTTTGAAAAATTTGAAATAAGACAGTCCAATTCAAATTGTCAAAAGCCTTCTCCACATCAAAAAAAATCAACATGGCTTTTTTTTTTCATTAAGATGTTCCAAATATTAAGAATATTTCGTTTGGCACACTATACATCTGTGATCACATGATCTTTTCCAACTTCCTGTTTCCCTTTTTTGTTGGCTTATTTTTTTCTTTAGTGAAGCCAACCAATCATCTTTAGCAAGATGATTTGCTGTATTTGTTATATACTTCCTTCCTTTTGATCCAATTGCATTTCCTCCAGGTCCTCTTTCAACCTTTCATACAAATTTTGTTACAAATCTATGCTATATGTGCACTGCTTGAAATGATTTGGCAGTAACTGTAGCTGTTTTGAAGATGGGGTAATGATTTTCCCTTCTTGCTACTGTGATTAGCACTGACTGCCATGAATGAGATTTTCATGAACAGCTTTAATAATACCTTATTTTCTCACTGCCAAAGGACATTTTATTCATTTCATTTTCAATCTGTTCAGATTAGTTTGCAGTCTTGGTATTGGCTAGCCTGGACAATTCTGTGTCATCATAGTTTGATAAGCAGCCCATATATTCTATTGTCTAGGTCGTTAATAAAAACATTAGACAAGTTCTTGTACATTGATTACCAAACAAACTATGAGTACAGAGAATTTTTTTGCATAAAAATGCACTGAATACAAAATTTAATGAGTTTCAAAGCAGTTGAAAACCAAGGTACTATTGTATCATGTACAGTGTATATACATAATATATGATTTCATACTACAATTCTCAAGTTATTGGAAAAATACCATAAAAGTATTTCTATATCAGTTACAACATTGAGGAAAATATATGGAATCATTCTTAATAATCCACCATTTCTCCTTCTTGAAACAGGTCAGAACATTAAAGAGAGAAGAATTGTGAAAGCTGTCAGTCTAAAAGAATACCAGTATGAATCTGGAGCCATTCCAACGGAGTGGGAAGGTAAGACTTTATTGGCATTGTTGGGGAAAAGCATGACTTACTGACCTCCACCTCTCCCAAGTTGTACAGAAAAGGCACAAGACAACCCTTAACTAATGTAAGAATACAGTTTTGTCTTTCTTGACATTTTGTCTCTTCAGTTTGTCCAGGCATCATTTTCTCTTGTACAGTGATGTTCCATGTTAATAGATACAACCCCCCGAAAATGAAACTTGCAGATAGGAATGAAACTTGGATATATAAACCTAGATTCAAAAATCAGTTTAAAAGTATTGACTTTAAAAAAAAAAAAAACTGGGCAAGTTAATGTCTGAAAGTTGGATAGAAAAATGCAAGACTCAGCTCTGAATGCATTTTGAAGTAAGAAAAGCAGTTTTGATCAAATGACACTTGACAAGTATGCATGAAAGCTAAACGCTTTTTAGATGATTTTCCCAAGATTAGGATAAGTTTGCACATCTAAGATTCTTTTTTTTATAAAAAAAGTTTTTTTTTTACAACAAACATACAAACAAGACATAAAAACATAAAACCATCTTTCAATTATATACATACAGTGTGTCAGTTGGTTACAATCTTTTGTGCTGTCCTTTTTTTGCCATTACTCACAAGTTGTATAGATTCTCACCTTGTCAATCTAACATGTGCTTATGTATTTATCAATCATTAATCATTCATTTGACTAAACTATTTTTCCATCATTTTATGCACATCTAAGATTCTTATTGTCTAGGAAATAAACCATGTGTGGCAAGATACACTTTTAGTTGCATTTGCTTTTTTAACACAACACTTAAGCATCCTTATAATCACTATAGCATTTTCTCCCCTTTGTGATTATTGCGGCATTGAATTGAAAGGATTTGTGAAGAGCTTAGAAATAAAGTGTTACAAATAAGCTGTAGTCTCTTTTTTTTTCTTTAAACACAGCTCCTTTTAGGAAATGTGGAGAAAATGTTCAGAGTACTTTGTTTTCTCATCCATTATTTAGGCAAAGAAGGTGTGCAATGTATTTTTGTTTGTGACAAAGAGAACAAGAGCACTCCAGGTGCTTAAACATGAAGAGCAACATTAACTGGATTTTTTTACTTAACATTTCAACTGCTAAATATTTCAGTTTAGAGACTGTGATATAAAAAAAAACCGCAGGCCACAGTTCGCTTTTTCTGTAAGAGAAGAAGTTTGGGTTTTAATGGCTGCAGCATTTACATAACTTTGTGTTCAAAACATTTCACTACATCAGTTCCAATTAAGGAAAATATTTATTCCAGTTTTAAAAAATTTTCCTGTATGAAGCTATGGGAATGTATCTTTTTCATGCTGTATTTTATAGTCTCTGTTCAAATTGTCCCTCTTTCTTTAATGGATAACATTTAGTGATTAATGGGAGTTTTAATTTGCATGCCCACTTTTACACTTATTACAATGCGCTATATGCCACTAGGAGTCTGAAAGTTCAATGAAAATCTCATGCATACTAATGAGAATGCAGATGAGCACTGAAATGAAAGAATGTCCAGTTTATCTTGCTTACATGCTGCTTAGAAAATGTGGTAGCATTATCATGAACACATGCTGCAGATAATGCTATACTATATTTATAATTAAAGACAACTGTTTAATTAGATGATTTGAACTACAATGGATTTACAAAACTGGAGGAACATGTTGCAAAATTGGACTCTGTCTATATGTTTCTACACTTTCTTTGTTCATTTTTGGTAGGAGGGTACTGTTCCACTTAGAAATTATTTTGGCTGCAATTCCATGAAAGTGCTTTGTTTTGTTAGGATAGAACTTGCAAAGTTTTTTTTCTAAAAACAGATGACACATTGGCTATGTTTCAAAATTTGAAGAACAAGGGACAGTTTAACTAACAATTACTAAAATTGGGTCTGCTTTTATTTCATCATTTTTTTTTTCTCAACTGAAGTACAGATTTCTTATGCAATTCACATACTGTAGCATAAATTCTTTGAGAATTACTAACTTCCAATAAAAGCATTGGATTTATTCTTTGGGTGGGGGGGAAGAGATTTATTATTTTAGTGGATTATATAGACTAACATCTTTCACATTAAGATGTTGGGGTAAGCATTATTGGAAGAGGTGAAGGAACAAGTTAAGGATAAACCATCATGGAGAAAATCTATCTAGGCGGTAGCTAGGAGTAAAAAATGACTTGATGACAGATAATCAATCAACAGTAGCCAAGTTTGAATATACCGAGTAGTATATATTGGGATACTATGTTTTTGAAGAATAAGGAAGTAAAGAAGTATCTGTGAGGTTGCTTCTTGTTATAATGAAATTAAATTATTATTCATTTTAAGTTCATTTGTAGCTGATTATGAAAGATGTGTGAATTAATATCAGAGAAATCAACAGTAAAAATAGCCATCCATATTGGTCTGGTATTGAATCTAGTACAAAAACTTTTATTTATGATTTCATTATCTCATTTTATGCTGATAATCTTCAGTTTCACTGTCTCTTTCCCAGCAGAAATACAGTTCTTGCAGATAGAAAAGAAAATGGTGATCTGAACGATACAATATTTTTGTAGGAGGAGTTTATTGTGAATTATTTGCTTTCTTTTAAATAAGCTTCCAAGACATCTTATTCAGGTTGGCATTTTTAAGTCAGAACAAATTAAAATAATTTGGATGAATAAAATACATTTTAATATTTTAAAAAAATGCATATTAATTTTTCTTACCAGTTCTTCTGCTTCAGTGATTCAGTTCTGGTCTTTTTAAATAACATCATAACTTCTTAAGCACATAATTGTCATTTTTCAGGATTGCTTTATACCCTGCTTTAAAAAAACAACTTAAAAACATAGGTTCCCAATATATTTACAACTGGATATTGTGGTTTAAAAAGTCTAGGATAGAAATAAAGTGTTGATTAGGATATTTATTAGTTCAGCTTATACTCAGTCTTTCAATTAAAGCAGCTTTATCTTTAATGCAAAAAATAGACAAATATTAAAGATGAAAATATCCAGCATACAGAGATGTGCTATGTTCAGTTTCAGGGAGAGTAGAGATACTTTGGGTCTGGCATGGGCACTTCACGAGAAAGTCCAAATATTTTGAATTTTGTTCTACAAGAATACAAAATATTTGTTATATTCTAATAGGGCTAATTTATTCTGGGTTAAAGAAAATGTTTGTTTTTTTTAATTTAGGATTTTGTACTGTTGCTTCTGTGGCTGTTTTAAAATTAGGGCTAAATTCACTGATGATAATGAAATTGGGTTATTTGTTGATTTAAAAAAAACATTTTTGTATAAATTTACAACCATTCATTTCTCTTTTTTTTGTAGATAAAAGTTTTTTATTTTTAAACACAAACATACACATACAAAAACATAAAAACATAAAATCCTCTTCCATTTTATATACCATTCATTTCTTTACCATTTGAAGATACAATAGCTTTGAAAATAGTGACTTATGACTGGTCCTCGCGTTTAGAACCAGCACAGCATCAAATTTCAGGCCCTTGATAACCTGCATGTATATATGAGAGTTGTTGCATTCTGGGGTCATGTGATTGTGCTGAGATGATTGGCAAACAAACTTAATGATAATTTGTGACTTTTTCAGCCAGCTTCTAACAAGCAAAGTCAATGGAGGAAGCTGGATTTGCATGACAACGACATGATTTACTTATGACTCGCTTAACAATCATGGCATAAGAGATTGTAAAATCAGCCACAACTCATCACTCACCTTGGAAACTCTGGTCCTAAGTCAAGGATTACTTGTAAAAGTTAAAAATAACTTAAATAACTTTAAAAATAGTTATATGGAAAGGTAGCTTATATTGTTGATGTACAGTAGGTATCAAAAGAAATATAACAATGGGAAATATTTAATATTTTTTGTTTTTAATTTTCTTAGCATGGATGAAGAAAAGAAGAAACAATCCACCTACACTTGAGGTAAGATGTGTTATTACATATACTGTATAGATTGTTTCAGCTATATTTTTTATTATGTCCCAGGCTGAACTTCCAGCCTTTTCAGTCAGACTTTTGTCAATTACTATCATCTCAGTGTGGTTGTTAATTTTTAATTGGCATAATAACAATAATTCCTTGGCCTCTATAGCTATCTCTGTCTCTTGAGGACCTCTGAAAGGTCCTATACTACTTCTACCTATAATTTTGGGGTTGTTTTTATTTTGCTGAATTTTCTCAGGTTCTTCTTCAAGACCCTTAAAGCGAGAAATTGCTGGAATAATTAAGTTACATTTTTTTCCATCTTACAGCAACACTGCTCCTTCTTTACCAGATACATTTGTCCCAAAAAAAGTTGGAGAAAGGCTGGAATATATAGGAAGTGTATGTGTGTGTGTGTGTGTGTGTGAGAGAGAGAGAGAGAGAGAGGAGAGAGAGAGAAGAGAGAGGGGGGGAGAGAGAGAGAGAGAGAGAATGTTCTTGAATTTACAGCATAAGTGATCTTAAAATCTGAATCGTGAACCTAATCCAAAGAAATTACCTATTCCTTTCCCTGCCTCCTCCTCTAAGACATGTGTAAATCTGTGTGGCAGTTCATTTGTATTTTGATATTATTATTAAGACATTTTTTTTCTAAAATGGCTGCCAGATAGATTGATTTGGTTTCTGTATTAGACAGCCTCTTGACAACACCTGCTGATACAGTAAATGCTCTTTGACAGCTGTTGAAGGGAGGGGTGCTTGTGACCATATTTCTTGTTCTATAGCAAATCTCCCTGCCCACACCTTTCACTGAGGCAAGTGACAAATTATCCTCCCCCAGTTCCCACTTTTTGGGAGATGTGCAAAGAATTTGAAATGTCAGTTATTGTATTTTATTGAGCCTTTATTCTATTGTCTCACTTACTGCCCAAACAGATTCATTCCCAAATCTTGCCATTATACTTAACAGTATACTTATACTGTTTTCCTGGGAACATCACTGTATGAGCTGACAAAAAGAAATTCCATTTTTCCTGCTGTCTTCTTTCCTATCTTCGCAATGCTATATCTGCACCGTGTAATCTGCACCATGTAATATGCTGGGCTTGTTGGTTGGAAAGCAGGCATCCCAGGTTCAAGACCTGAGTGCCAGGCAATGTTCTCACCCCAGCTCCTGCCAGCCTAGCAGTTGGAAAGCATGCAAATGCGAGTACCATGTTTCTCATATAATAAGGCTGGGTTTTATTTATTTTTTTGAGCCCCGAAAAAACAGCTAGGCCGTCTTTTCGGGGGTGACTTAATCCCCCCCCCGCATCCTCGGGTGGGCGGGCGGTGATGGCTTGGATGTTGACCTCGGCGTTGGTGGGGCACTTTGTATCAGGAGACCTTCCGCCACCGTTGCTTTCCCTTCTCCCCGTGCTGCCGCGGCATTTGGAGCAACGCCGCGGCGTTTGGCACAGCCATGCGGCATTTGGCGCACCCACGTGGGGCTCCTCCCTGCAACCGGAGCCCAGCGGAGACACTCGGCTTCAGGTGCTCCTGTTGCTGCCTTTCCGGGCATTGTTCGAAGGCAAAGCCCATTCTTTTAAAAACAATGCCCTATTTCCGGTACGACAAAGCCTCCCCTGCCTGAGAGGGCAGACCAACCCCACGTGGGGAGATGAATCTCCCAGGGCCGAAGCACAGGATCGTCCCACCCCAGGAGAAGTGCCCAGCCGCCATCCCTGCCTGGTGCCGGGCAGAGCGCGAAGAGCTTTGCCTGGGGTGCCTAGCGCAGCTGACAGGTGGGCTCTCCTGCCCGGCGGCAGAGCTCTGGCCAAGGCAGCGAGTGCCTTCCCACCGGGCCCTCCGCTCATTTTGCCAGGGCCGCACCAGAGCTGGGTGGGCTGGGCAGAGCCGGGAAAACGAGCCGCAGGTGCGCGCCTGCCTGCCAAGTGAAAGAGCTGGGCCGACCCGAGCTTGGCTTCATTCCCAAGTCCCTCCAGCCTGACCCCGAAGGGTCCACCTGGAGAGGCGGCCCGAGGCAGTGAAAGTGCCCACCCATCCGTGGACAGGGAGGCAAAGCGACGGCCCGCACCGTGTCCCCCTCCAAGTTGAGCCCCACTGAGTGAGTGCCTCTGCCCGATGCCCATGCCGCTGCAGCGTTTGGAGCTACCGGCGCGTTTGGAGATGCGTGGGGACAGGGACAGGCTGGGTGAGGGGTAGAAAGGACAGGCAGCTTCAGACTCTCTGCCGGACCCGCCGGCCAGGGAAGCAGCGCTGCCGTCGCCTCGCCTCCCTGTCTGCGGATGGGTGGACACTATCACTGCCTCAGGCAGACTCTCCCGTTGGCCCCTTCAGGGTCGGGCTGGAGGGACTTGGGAAGGAAACCAAGCTTGGGTCAGCCCGGCTCTTTCGTTTGGCAGGCGGGCACGCACCCGCGGCTCGCTTTCCTGGCTCTGCCCAGCCCGCCCAGTTCCAGCGCAGCCCTGGAGGGATGAGCAGAGGGCCCGGTGGGGAAGCGCTTGCTGCCTTGGCCAGAGCTCCGCCGCCGGGCAGGAGGGCCCGCGTGTCAGCTGCGCTAGGCGCCCCAGGCGAAGCTCTTCACGCTCTGCCCGGCGCCAGGCAGGGATGGCATCTGGGCGCTTCTCCCTGGGTGGGCCGATCCTGCGCTGCAGTCCCGGGAGATTCGCCTTCCCACGTGGGGTTGGGCTGCCCTCTCAGGCAGGGGAGGCTTTGTCGTACTGGTAGTAGGGCATCATTTTTAAAAGAATGGGCTTTGCCTTCGAACAATGCCCGGGAAGGCGGCGACAGGAGCGCCTGAAGCTGAGTGTCTCCGCCGGGCTCCAGTTGCAGGGAGGAGCCCTGGCTGGCTGCATGTGGCTGTGCCAAACGCCACGTGGCTGCGCCAAACGCTGTGGCGTTGCTCTAAATGCCCCGGCAGCACGGGGAGAAGGAAAAGCGGAAGGTCTCCTGATACAAAGCGCCCCACCAACGCCGAGGTCAACGCAGGCAGCACCATATCCGGGTGTGCAACAAAAGTACTTCCTAACAGCAAGCCCCCGCCATTCCCCCCCATTTCGCATGTTTTAATATAGGCCTTAATTTGGGGGGAGGGGCTTAATTTCATTTCATGCCTATAAAACATGCTGGGACTTCCTATTGGGGGAGGCCTTATTGTTGGAAAAACACGGTAGATAAATAGGTACCACTTTGGTGGGAAGGGAACAGCCCTCTGCGATGTCATGCTGGCCACATGAGCACAGAAATGTCTTTGGACAGTGCTGGCTCAATGGCCTTGAAATGGAGATAAGCACCTTCCCCTCTTGTCAGCAACAAATAGTGGAGTAAAATCCGCAACAACTCCTTACCATGTAATCAGGCTAAGAAACAACAAAATAAAACCGTGTAAAAGTGGCAAAGGTTTTGAATGGGGGAAAGGATGGCGCCAAAATACATTAGAATCTCCCTCTTAATGGATGAGTATGGCTCCATTACAGCAAACTCCCCAAATCTGGCATTCTTCAAGTTGCTTCATCATCAACATATTTTAAAATTCTTGGCTGTATGAAATTACATTTACTTACTAGCAAGCTGTAGATGCTTTCCTTGCACATTACACTAACAGTGACTTATGCCCTAATCACTTCCTCATACTGTTGAATGCACTCAGCTCCTCGGATGCTTCTGAAGACTACTGGAAACTGCAGTTGGTATGAATTGTTAGTGGGGATTACCTGCCAAGAGAATTTTACAACTGTGCTTTGAGCCCTGCATTACTTTCCAGTAGGTTTACAGGTATAATTCGAAATAAAATCCTATACAGCTTGATGCTAAGGTATCTACAGGATTGCCTTCACCTATTAGAAATAGCCTTTCTGGTAGGTTCTTACAAGCTTCTGGTTATTTTGTATGTTACTTTTGCAAGGAAAAGGAAAATGGAGATCAGGTGATGAGTTTTCTTCGTTGCTCCACCAGGAATAGGGAATAGCCTTTCCTTGCAATTAAAGCTCAAGCCATTTCTGTTAATGTTTCAGAAATTACTTGAAATGCTGTTCTTCTGTAAATATGTGGTGACTACTTGATTGTCTACATCAGTGGTTCCCAAACTTTTTCAGTCCACCGCCCCCTTGGTGCTACAAACTCATCCTCTGTGCCCCTCACCCAGGGGTGGGATTCAAATTTATGTGGGCGTGGCCTAATTTGAGGGTGTGGCTTGTTGGCCATGTGGGCGTGGCTTGCTGGTCATGTGACTGGCTGGTGTGGTTTGCTGGCTGGGCGTGGCTTGCTGGTCACATGACCGGGTAGGTGTGGTTTGGTGGTCATGTGACTGGGTAGGCGTGGCCAGGTGACTGGCAAACAAGTGGTCCTCACTCAATAGCCGGTTGTTTAGCAAGTGTTCTAATTTATGACTGGCCCCTCCAGAGATACTTGACCTGTTTTTGGAGTTTTGACAGCCATGCATGCACATACACACACACTCCCTTCTAACCCTTCTAACCCTGTTGGAGCAGGTCATTGGACTAGAATTGGCAAAGCATCTCTGATTAGATTCTAGTAGTGGATAAAATCTAATCAGAGATGCTTTGCCGATTCTTGTTGATTTGTTTTATTTGTATCTCTTTATTTTATGTTGCTGAATTGCATTAGACATGTGTGTCCCTTCTTGTGTACAACCCAGAAGCTTTTGTGATTCTTTGCAGCAAAAATTACCGACCTCTGGCTTTGCTCTACTTTTCAAAATTGCCGCGTTCTAGGTGCCAGCCCCGCAGGTCCACCCCATTGAGCCCACTACACTGGAGAGACTTGCCCAAGCAAGTCAAGTCAATGGGGTGAGCCTGAGAGAAGGAAAGAGAGAGAGAGAGAGAAAGAGAGAAGGAAGAAAAGAAAGAAAAGGGAAAGAAAGAAAAAGGGACAAAGAAAGAGGGGGGATGGAAGGAATGGACAGAAAGAAAAAGAAATAAAGAAGGAGGGAGGAGAAAGATAATGAGATATCTATTCTAGTCCAATCACCTGCTCCAGCAGGATTAGAAGGGAGTGTGTGTGTGTGTGTGTGTGTGTGTGTGTGTGTGTTCGTTGTAATTTACCAGTACATTTTGGTTTTGCCTTCTTCAGAATTGGCACTGTAATACATTGGGGAAAAGTAATTTTTAGGGTGGAGATCTGGTCCAATGGATCCTTTTTAAAGCCTCAACAAAATGTGAGAGCTTCCTGATAGTCTTGACCATGTTTCGTCCACAAAACTTTAATAGAAGCCACAGATGTTTCATTGTGCTGGCAAAGATGTTTCAATGTGGAAAAGGGCCTCAGTCTAAACTAGGCGTCATTCAATCTGATGCATCAGCCCTCTCTCTCTCTCTCTCTCTCCCTCCCTCCCTCCCAGACTGGCTTTGTTCTACTTTCCCGGTGTGCCTGCGGGGCTGGCGCTTTGAACATGGATGGAGAGAGAGAGAGAGAGGTAGGCAGGCAGGCAGGCAGGCAGGCAGACCTTTTGGATGAATGTATGGATAGGTAGGTAGTAGGTAGGTAGGTAGGTAGATAGATTGGTTGATAAGTAGATAGATAGATAGATAGATAGATAGATAGATAGATAGATAGATAGATAGATAGATAGATAGATAGATAGATAGATAGATAGATAGATAGATAGATAGATAGATAGATAGATCTATATTGGTTGGTAGGTAGGTAGACAGAAAGACAGGCAGGTAGGTAGGTAGGCAGGAAGGCAGGCACAGACAGACAGACCTTTTGGATGGATTTATGGATAGATAGACAGACAGAATGTGACAGCAGCGGCACTTTGGGAAAGTAGAGCAAAGCCAGAGTGGGAATTGAAGTCCACATAAGTTTCCAAGGTTGAGAAACATGGGCTGAATATATCAACCCAGCCATTCTGGTTAGAATTTAGCATGCTGTTTGATTCTGGCTTAGTCAATAAACCATGGCTAAGATCTTCCTGCTCCTTAATGCAACTGCCCCTCTGCCCCTTCTCCAGCCACCTGCCCCAGTTCTTTCTTTGGCATCCAATTTTGCAATGCTCCGCCCGGGAGGAGGAAGGCATGCAGAAACAGCCCAGACCTGCGGAGTCAGAGGGAACGATCACTTGGAAAGTAAGCAAGCAAGCTCAGGTCTCGGTCGGAAGAACTGGGCTGCAGAGGGAGGCTAGGTTCTAGGTCCGGGCCGGCCACATAGAGCCGAACAAAACCGAGCCACATGCCTTGAAGAGACACAGCTGCACCCATCCTGCATGCAAGCCCGGCTGGCTGGAGAGGCAGAGGTCGGGCAGGCGCTGCATGCTCCCTTGTTCTCCAGGGAAGGGGGCCCTAACGCTGGACCACCCACCCCTTCCACTGCGCGCCTTGGGAGGGTTTTGCTTTCGGGCCTTCTGGTGTGCCTCTGCTGCTTCCACCAGAGAGGGCAGCCTGCAAGCTAAGGCACCCCCTTTCCACCACCTCCCACCTCCCCTCCCCCAGGCTTAGCAAGGCTTGCCGCGCGCGGGTTCCACATTCAAGGTGCTGGCTACGGAGCGATGAAACAGTCAATGGGCTGCGTGGCCGGCAGTCAGTGAGCCTGCGGGGCCGGCACCTCGAACGCCCCCCTGCTGACTCTTAGCGCCCCCTGCCGGCCCCCTTGCCTCTTAGCGTCCCCCTAAGGCATCCCACCGCCCCCAGGGGCCAGTACCGCCCACTTTGGGAACCACTGGTCCACATGTTTGAATTTTAAACGTAACCATTTTACTTATTTCTCTTGAACTTCGGTTGTGATATTTTTTTCTTATTACTATTGTTGTTATTCTACACTTGTTACAATTTTGAGTGATGCTTACTGTGAATGTTTTAATTGGCTGTATGCTTTTTATTGGATTGCTGTAAAATGGGATGAGTCAGTTGACCTAGCAGAATATAGTTAGAATGAAAGAATGAATGAATGAGTGTTGGTACATTACGCTAAGCCAAAAATAAGGAAGCAGACAAGATGAGTGAATATAGCTTACTCTGATTGTGAATTGAAGAAAGCTCTGGAAAGTTTCCTCCAATACTGTCTCTCTCCTGATACCTGCCACAGTAAAAACAGCAATGCTATTAAATCAAGAAAAGCCAAAGGGAAAAAAAATCCAGAAGAATTAAAAGAAAGAAGGGAAAATTGTAAGAAAAAGAAAAGTTTGTGCAATTAGCAATAATTCTATTTCAGTACGATTAAAAAAAATCATATTAGATGTGTTCAATTTTAATTTTCTTTTGTGTTTTAGCATAAAATGCTTTCCTCTACCATGGGCACTTTAGATTTATTGGTCCCTTGCTTCCAGTATGTCTTCTCCCTGTTAGCAATGACTACAAGAGCTAGGAGAGGTAGGAAGAGTTGTCTTAACACATTGAGAGGGTTGCCAGATTTGGGCTGCCTGTTACAAAATATCTTTTCATGAGCTATTAGCTTTAGGACAACACATACCATTTTTCTTTGTATCTTTTTTTCAATCAAGGTTCAGAAACAAATGACCAAACGGGTTCCATCTAATGCTAATAATAAACAATTGCAAAAGGCAGATTTGAAACAGCTTCCATCCTGCGAGATTGCCTTTACCACCTTAAAACAATACCTATCTCAGATTCTTGGAAAGGATGCCAAATCTAGCTTAAACATCTGACAGACTGTGCTACCAAGCATCCTAACACTTCCCTGGAATGCCAAGAATTCATGCTATCCCTGTGAATCACCAGCGGCTTGAGGTATTATATGGAGTTGAGAAATGGAGAAAGGCAAAAGATTTTGCATCCAATTTCTTCTTTTTTTTTCATGTCTTAGTTCCTCTCTTTCCATGCATCTTGAGCCTTAAACTCTGTTTAAGTAAAAGTCTGCTGAGCTTTGGGCAGGCCATTCTGTTACATTCAGTTAGACTCCGTTTCTCATTTGAATACTGAAAGCTGGGTGATTTAAAGACTACTGAGCTTATTAGAGTAGAAATACTGTGTTGATTTTCCCAAAAACTATTTTTTTATGAAAATATCCTGAAGAGATAGGTTTTAACATGAAATTAAACTCATTAATGTGTTTCTTAGCTGGTATGGGAGGTCTAAAATGGTTAAAAATAAAAAAGTATGGTAAAGAACTGCTTTTCATTTCTAATGTGCTATGTGTTTGCTATGCAGTAATAAAAACTAAGTGGCTTTTGAATTGCACAGTTGGATACAAGGTGAAATATTAAAGAGAAGAAACTTTTTGTGACAGCTCCTGTCTTCTTTCAAACTATTTCGAGCATTTCCATAATTATTTGTTTTGACAGCCTTCTTGTCAAGGAAGGAAAATGTACTTTACTGAGTAGTAATAAGCATAAAGTTCCAATTATTGTCTTCCCACCATCATCCCTAAGAAGAGAATAATTAAATTGAAAATTACATTATGTTTAGTTATCATAGTGTATGCTCATCTTCCTTATTTGATTGTAAGAATATTATTTATTCCAGGAATAGCATAGAGAAACTAACTCCAATCACGGTGGTTCATTTTCATTGAACTCTTAAGTTCTATCATCCAACTGCAGGGTGGTTTAAGAATTATATTTTAAGTGACACTTTCCCTGCATAATCTTTTTATGCTTGCTTGTTTATATATGCTGTTTCTTAAATGTAGGCTGCAATGTTTTTGTAAATTAATTGACTAGATTAGTCAATTAAAAGCTTTTTATTAATTTCTCTCTAATTAAAACAGCAGGCATGTTTTCTTACTTCCAGTGAATCACCTACGACAATAGCAGACAGATGAAGAAATTGTGCCTTTGTAAGATGGTGCCTACAGCGTATAACATATGTTTCTTGTTAAAATGAAAGTTTTGTTAGCTTTCTGAACTATTTGAAATGGTACAAATACTGTATAACTTATACACTAAGTTATAGTTTGTTTAACTATTTGTTTATTAAATAATAATTGTCTGAGTTCCTACATGTTAAGCAATAAGATGCCAGTAGTATTATAACTTAATACTATAGTGTTGTATGGCAGATGAGAGAACCTAGCTTTAACATTAATATATGAATAAAATTCATTGTTGAGATAATTATCTGATGATAGTTCTAGAACACAAGTTTACAAAAGCAGAATTGCAAGCATTCACCAAATATTAATTATTGCTTCCTGAGTATCTCTATCTCTCTAGCTAAAAAAGCTAAGCCACCCAGAGTTACCCTGTGTAAGATGGGCAACCAATAAAATTAGATAGGTAGATAGATAGATACCATGTTTCCCTGAAAATATGACTTATTGAAAGTAAGTCCTAGCTTGATTTTTACATATGCATCCAAAATAAGTCCTACCCCCCAAAATAAGCCCTAATTAAGACCCCGCCCACTCTAGGGTGCACGGGTAAAAATTAAGCTAGGGTGGGGATGGAGCTGCCCTACTACTTACCTTCGGACAGTTGCAGCCAGGCTTCACACACCCCAACGCCTGCCTTGCCGGCCCATTTCTGCAGCCACAAGGCTTTCCTGAAGGCCTCTGCAGCCGATAACTGAACACTGAATTGATCCGGAGCTCTTTTATCGGCTGCAGAGGCCTTCAGGAACAGAGGAAGTTCCTGAAGGCCTCTTACAGTGAGAAGGAGGCGGGGGCAATGCATACAAGTGAGGTGAGTCAGTGGATGACATTGCGCCCCCCCCTACCCCCCAAAATAAGATCTGTTGCCTTTTTTGGTGGAAAAAAAAATATGCACCAACTCAGAAAGCTCAAACTGCCCAAGGAGCTGTTGATCCAGATCCACAGAGGAATCATTGAGACTGTAATCTGCACCTCTATAACTGTCTGGTTTGACTCTGCAACAAAACAAGACAGACACAGACTTCAACAAATAATTAGGACTGCAGAAAAAACAATTACTACTAACCTGCCTTCAATCAAGGACCTGAAAACTGCACAAGTCAAAAAGAGGGCTGTGAAAATATTTACAGAACCCTCACATCCCGGACATAAACTCTTTCAACTCCTTCCCTCAAAATGACGTTATAGAGCATTGCACACTAGAACAACTAGACACAAGGACAGGTTTTTTTCCTGCATGCCATCACTCTGCTAAACAACTACAGGTGAAACTCAAAAAATTAGAATATCGTGCAAAAGTTCATTTATTTCAGTAATGCAGCTTAAAAGGTGAACCTAATATATGAGATATACTCATTACATGCAAAGCAAGATAGTTCAAGCCGTGATTTGTTATAATTGAGATGATTATGGCTTACAGCTCATGAAAACCCCAAATCCACAATCTCAGAAAATTAGAATATTGTGAAAAGGTTCCATATTCTAGGCTCAAAATATCCCACTCTAATCAGCTAATTAAGCCATAACACCTGCAAAGGGTTCCTGAGCCTTTAAATGGTCTCTCAGTCTGGTTCAGTAGGAATCACAGTCATGGGAAAGACTGCTGACCTGACAGTTGTGCAGAAAACCATTACTGACACCCTCCATAAGGAGGGAAAGCCTCAAAAGGTAATTGCAAAAGAAGTTGGATGTTCCCAAAGTGCTGTATCAAAGCACATTAATAGAAAGTTATGTGGAAGGGAAAAGTGTAGAAGAAAAAGGTGCACAAGCAGCAGGGATGACCGCAGCCTGGAGAGGATTGTCAGGAAAAGGCCATTCAAAAGTGTTGGGGACTTTCACAAGGAGTGGACTGAGGCTGGAGTCAGTGCATCAAGAGCCACCACACGCAGACAGATCCTGGACATGGGCTTCAAATGTCATATTCCTCTTGTCAAGGCGCTCCTGAACAACAAACATCAGAAGCATCTTACCTGGGCTAATGAAAAACAGACCTGGTCTGTTGCTCAGTGGTCCAAAGTCCTCTTTTCTGATGAGAGCAACTTTTGCATCTCATTTGGAAACCAAGGACCCAGAGTCTGGAGGAAGAATGGAGAGGCACACACTGCAAGATGCTTGAAGTCCAGTGTGAAGTTTCCACATTCTGTGTTGATTTGGGGAGCCATGTCATCTGCTGCTGTTGGTCCACTGTGCTTCATTAAGTCCAGGGTTAACGTAGCCGTCTACCAGGAGATTTTGGAGCACTTCATGCTTCCTTCCGCAGACGAGCTTTATGGGGATGCTGACTTCATTTTCCAGCAGGACTTGGCACCTGCCCACACTGCCAAAAGCACCAAAACCTGGTTCAATGACCGTGGGATTACTGTGCTTGATTGGCCAGCAAACTCGCCTGACCTGAACCCCATAGAGAATCTATGGGGCATTGCCAAGAGAAAGATGAGAGACATGAGACCGAACAATGCAGAAGAGCTGAAGGCTGCTATTGAAGCATCCTGGTCTTCCATAACACCTCAGCAGTGCCACAGGCTGATAGCTTCCATGCCACACCACATTGAGGCAGTAATTGCTGCAAAAGGGGCCCAAACCAAGTACTGAGTACATATGCATGCTTATACTTTTCAGAGGTCCGATATTGTTCTATGTACAATCTTTGTTTTATTGATTGCATGTAATGTTCTAATTTTCTGAGATTGTGGATTTGGGGTTTTCATGAGCTGTAAGCCATAATCATCACAATTATGACAAATCACGGCTTGAACTATCTTGCTTTGCATGTAATGAGTCTATCTCAATTATTAGGTTCACCTTTTAAGTTGCATTACTGAAATAAATGAACTTTTGCACGATATTCTAATTTTTCGAGTTTCACCAGTAATTCCCATAACAGTCAAACTATTTACTAACATTGTATTACTATTCTTCCTAATACCTATCTCCTTTTCTACTTATGACTATAACTTTGTTGCTAGTGTCCTTACGATTTATATTGTTTTATTTAGTTTCCTAGTACGATTTTGTTAATTGCTTATTTAATATCCTATGACTATCACTAAGTGTTGTGTCTTATGATTCATGATGAATGTATTTATGATGACTATAATAATGATTTATCACTTATATCTTTTATGTACACTGAGAGCTTATGCACTGAAGACAAATTCTTTGTGTGTCCAATCACACTTATTTGGCCTTGTTTGCTTATCTTTTTTGTTGCTACAGTCACTTTTAAGTGATTCTGTTGGCGATGTAACTATTGTCAATATACTTTTTAATTTAGATCAGAGGTTTTCTTTTTGCTATTTTGGGAAGAATTTTAAAAGGCTAGGTAGGTCAGAGGTTTTTTTTCTTGGTACAAATAAGCTATATTTTGTGCCTTTTAACTTTGAAATTAAGTCTAGATGAGTCCTTTTGTCTCTTAAGTCCTTTTACCTGGTATTGGATATGGTGGCAATTTTTACTGCAATTTTTTGAGTGGGCATATTGAAATGTCTTTCTAATGCATTATCACTTAAGAATATACAAGCTCTGCAAGACACAAGCCAAATCCTTTTTTTTAAAGTTGTTGATCAGTTACTTTTGGGAGACTTAAAATATGATGGGAAGGCAGTAACATTGTTCAGCAATCATCATTCAGAGGCACATGGCTTTTGATATTAAGTGTAATATGTACTGATTAGATGCAAATAATCCCATCTCACGTGAATTTTTCATACAGTATCATCCTTTAAAGCTGGCTAAGTTGGTCACTAACATCCATTATACTCAAAATGCTCGATGTGAAGAATTACTTCATCCATCTTGAATCTTCAGTGGTTTAGCCCTTGCTTGTAAAGATAAGAATAAAAAGCCTTTATTCATATAGCCAATGGGGCACATAATTTGGTATGTCTTTAGCATTCTCCATCATCATTGACTACCTGATTATTTAATCAAAATGACCCAGATTACTGTAATTTTTCTTGTGAGTGCCTTTGGATCAACCTTTTCCATCTCGATAATACCAATTTTTAGTACAATAATGATTATATTATATATGCAATTTTTCATATTCAGGTTCTTGCTGCAAGCTCATCAGTATGCATCTGTCATCTTTTTCCTTGATGTGTTTTATTTCAATACTCAAATGTTGATTTGCTTAAGGTCTCTTTTCCCAAATCAGAAACATTGTTCAGTGCGTTTTGCAAGATAATTATTCGTACACATTATTGCAATAGCCCAAACTCCCTTTTTATTACCTTATAGTCCCTATTTGGGGTAGAGACAGGGCGACTGGATGATGCTGAGCATTTACTTGCCAGATACCCTTCCTGACACGCGGAGTTCGCAGCAGATAATTTTTTCTTGGTGCCCTAGGAGAAAAGCATTTGTCACTACTAGGATTGAACTTCCAAGTGGGAAACAAATGTCTTCACCACTAGGCCACCACATCACTTGTTATCGCAATAGTCCAGTTATATTAAAAAAAATTAGTTGCCAGCTTTCATACAATGAACAAATGTTAATATAGCTTACACTACACTTAACTATAACCCAGGCAGTTTAAAATGGTATTTAAAGTCACCCAGTATGAATTTATGAAGGTATCTATAAAACGTTTCATCTCAGAAGGAACTACGTTTGGCTTTTTGTGGGCAATTACGCTTAGAGATGTTTGGAGAATGTATATGCACACATGAATGTGTTCTGTACAGAAGCAATACTCAAATGTGACTCCCACTTCTAGTAGGATTTCACCAAGGGGGAAATGCAGGGTGGAATAGCTTGGCATGGCTTTTGTATGGCATCAGTTCATGAGCTCTGAAAGAACATTACTCAAAATAGCACAAGTGTTGTTTTGTGAAAATACTGAAAATGCTCCCAGTATTCCAGCCATAGAAAATAAAGGGAGCTCAATGTGACCTCCTTGGGAACCATAGTTAGGGGGAACTGGGATTTCTCCAGTTATCACTGAAGGAAAGCAGGAAAGCTCCACATGAAAGTGGTTCCTAAGCTATGACAGTAACTTTGAAAGTTCAATCCTAGATAGCGACAGATAGTCAGGGAACCACTTCATCTTATGATGTATATTCTTTTTTGGTAAAAGTAATTTCTGCAGCAGATAGCCACACTTAGTCAACCTTGGTTAACCTGGGGGGGGTGGGACTAAGAAGGGTTGCAGCTGATTAATACTTGGATGGATGACCAAGAGGCATGGTTGTAGGCTAGATGAGCAAGTTAACAATATTTTTGAAAGAAGGCAGTGACAATGGCATATCACCATGTTTATGTCTCCACTGCTTCCAAGTGTGCTATGTGGATTGGGTTCTATACTGTGATTATGCTCTGTATTCGGAACCAGTAAATTAGGTAAGATTATTTGCTAGGGGAACCGCAGCCTTTACAAGCTGGTTTTTCCAAAAAGCCACCTTGCAGCATTTTCACTCTTCCCATGAAAAGGAAGGAATAGAAAATAATTACATAAGCTGTGCAGATGAAATGCAGTAGAATCTTATACTCTTGCGGTTGTGCTGCTCCTCTGTAATATCTGGTCAATGTCATCTTTCCCCTGGAGGCCAAATGTTAGGGAGGAGGAGCCTTTGTTAAATTTATATGTATTCCTTGTGGGTCTGACCTTTGAATGCTAGAAAAATTAGAGAGTTAATTGAAGTCAGTTGAATTGTTTTCAGCTAGCATTAGAAACCCAGTAGGTTTATTACATTGTGATTATACAGATTCATTATTGTCCAATCTCAGTTTCATTTTGATATGGGAATTTGGTTTCCTTTTGAGCTTGCGTTTGGCAAATAGTCCTTTGATTATACACGGTTAATGAATTATATCTTGTTGCATGCCTTTGTAAAATTATGATACATTTGCTCTGTATTCTTTTTCCATTATTTTCTTTTTAAAGAAATACATGGTTATAAATTTGAATGATGGGCAGTTAATATTTTGAGTCCTTGTTTTGAAAAAGTATTGCAGTATTTTGGTACGTTATGTATACTGCTACATAGATTCTGCATAGTACATATGTTAGAATAATGTAACTTGAAGACACAGGATATGATACCTTGCTGAGTTTGTTAAGGGCCCAGATAGGGACCTACTTAGGAATCCTGAGGTCACCTTGAATGCTCTTGTGAAAGAATAATGACCAAGAAAAAATAATGTACTACATGCCTCTAAGAGAAATTATGGTGTTTGATAGCCTCTAGCATGCAGTGTTTGATGATCTTGGACACGCATTTAAAACAAAAAGCCAAGGAATCTAAGTTAGCCATAGCAAAATTCTGACAACTGTGTTAGGACAAACTATTTTATTAAGCCAACTCGGGATTACAAATGAGTGTACTTTTGAGTACTCGAGAAGGGAGGATGAAGTTCACAACAACAACAAAGCTGGTGGAAGAGATGTTTATGTCTACATTTAAAGTCATGTGAGGTAACTCATCATATTGAAGCATGCATTTTAAGCAGTTGATTGAACAAAGTGTAGTAGGCTACTTCTCACATGGTGCTAGCTATAAACCATGGCTCATAAACAGCCAGTGATTGGGTCTGTATGCTGTGCTACCCTAAAAATAAACATGCTATAGCTTAGTATAATTTGTGAATCCAGCCATAGATTTAGATGGAAGGATGCCGAAACTGACATCAAGCTCGAGCATAGGTTGAGATGTTTTCCATGCTGTAGTTAAGACAACTGGGAGTGTTGGGTTGATGAAACAAACAAATTTTAAACCTCTATTTCTGAAAAATAGAAAATTTAGTTATTACTCCAAACTTATCTTCATAATTAAACAAATTCCTTCATGGTTTCACTGAAATGTTTAGAATCCTCTGAATCACTGTTTATTGGTGATTAGAAACTCTTACGGACTTTTTGTCTAAAAGAGAATAAATGAAGTTGTGATTTATGGTTTTGATGATTAGCTAGGATAGATCATGAAAATAAGAGTTACGATACAACTTTAGAGAGGGGTCAATTTAAAATTGTAGTTGCTGCTGTAGAGATCAGAAGGCACTTCCTTATATCACTTTCTATTTTTCTGCTGTTTTCTTTTTGCATCTTTAGTTTTTTTCTTTATTCTTTGACCCTACAGTATTTTAGTTTGTAGTACTCCCATCCTGGTGTTTTAAAATTTTCATTAAAATTTTAATGTTTGTGGTTTATTCTTAATTGATATTTACTGATAGAAGGGTTTTTGATCCATGACTATGGAATGGAATGGAAATTTGGGGGCAAGTCTACCACACTCCTCTAGAGAGATTTCCAGCAATTCAAGGTAGGGGATGCCCAGAAAAATGAAAATTAGCACCAATGAGTTGAATCTGGATGAAGTTGCCTATACTGGGGCTGCCTTTCCTGGCCTCTTCAAATGCTATTTGCTGAATGAGTTAAGCTCTTCTGTTGGAAAAGTGAAAGCAACACAACCTACCCATTCAAACAAAGTGCATCTTCTTAGCATTCAGTCAGTTCAGTGTGTTACTTTTTTTTTCCAGGAAAGTATCCAGAATAAGAACTATAGAAAAGAAATGAAAGCTAAAGTTGAAGATTTGGGTGAAAAAAGCAAACTCCTTCAGGCCAAAGATCGTGAAGAGGGTCTTGAGGTAGGACCACTTCAAACGCAGATTACAGGACATGCATCTGCTTCCAACTACAGAAAGCCTGAACGCTCAGAAGACCCTGTTAGTACAGCAAATAAATTTCAGCCTGGAGCCTGGATGCCTCCTGACCATAAACAATAAAAGCCCCCAGTGCAAAGCATCAAGAAAGAGGCACCATTTGGTTTATCAGCAACATGAAGACATTCTTCAAAATTGCAGGTTATACTTAAAAACTTAGCATTTTCAAAATGCTTAGATCCTGCTTTTTCTTGTGGAAATGTTTAATTGCTTTTTATAAAATGCCCTGTCTCTAATTCTTTTGCCTCTTAAATCATTCGATGTTTCCAGTGAAGTTATGCTTCAATAAAATTTAGTGCTGCTGTAATCATTACAGATGGTGTACTACATGACCGTATATATTCTGTTAATGTTAAAAGAGGCATACCCAATGTATGCTATACATGCATATATTTTCTTTAAACCTGTCAAACTATTATAACTTCTCATATTCCAGAATGCTTAATGAAATTTAGTCATTCATATGAGTTCACAGCTTCTCCTAAAATGTTTTTTTTAATGATTTGTTTATGGAAAGGGACCCAAATGCTGTTTATGAAAAGTAAGCAATGCTATATTTATTTGCTAATTTTCTCTAATAAGATTTTGACAAGGTTCTAAATGTCACTAAACACAATAATTATTTAGGACGGGGCACATTACAGTTAAAAATTTCCCATTGTTAATAAATGTGAGGACTTGTGCAAGTTAACAAAGCTAATTTAAACACTGTTTATTTAAAGTAGAAATTTAATGTTTCATAGCTTAACAAATCAATAACAATGTGCAATAATGAGCATATTTAAATGTCCTATACATTTGTTTAAAATGCACATTTGTGCTTGGCATCCTTTGCATCAGGAGATGCAGTTACTAGTAGATGAACTTTATTAGTGTCCCATTCTACACAATCTCTAAGTTTATTCTTAAATCAGTAAACCAATGTTGGTTTAGTAGTCATAATTTCACCAAACCAATGTTATAAGTAAGATACCTCATTTATGTTATAAGTTAACTGGATGTAAAGAAATAGGCTTCAAAATGTTACGAGATTTTCAAAGATGATCGAAAGAAGCTTTGGTTTTTGAAGAGCTGAAATAGGAAGGCTTGACTGGAAATATATAAAAGGAATTTCAAGGCGCTAATTATTTGCCCACTAGGCATGAATTGTTGCCTTCAAAGGCAAGGTACTGACTTAATAGGGAGCCATAATTTAGAATGAGAAGCCTCTATAGCAATTTTGTGAAAGCAGCCAAAGGGGCTTGCTACAGGGAGAATGATGCTTGCCATTTGGTCTGAACTGTCCAAGATTCCCTAAAATTTGCCTTCAGTCTGCTTTAGCTGAACTAATACACATGTGACAGCATTTATAATCATTGATTCTGGTTGTTATAGACTTAGTGGTTGCCTACATTCAGCTGGAAACATTCACTATTGCTTTGTCCTCAGAATGTAGCCATCAAGAATGAGAAACTATTATCCAGCAGCTATGGCTTACGTGCAGACTATTCCAGTAATCATATTTTATGTTCTCTTTTTCCAAATACTTTGTAGATGAGGTTGCTATCATTTACATTTAACCAGGAGAATCTCTCAAATGATAATTTAAGCTATCATGGATTGTATAATTGAGACAATCTGGTTCTCACAAACCATTATGCCAAAGAATAGTGAAAATACTGGCTTTCACTATGAAATTAGGATTCTTCACAATGTAGGAAAATTTTACAATACAACAAAATTATATGCAAATTATTAAACAATTTTGCATGGTATAAAATCATAAGACAGATTTGAATGAAAATAATAATACATATCTATATAGTTATTACACATATATTATAAACTTACATTTTGCTTATATGCCAGGTTAGAAAAAAAAATCAAGATAAGAGTTCTTAAAAAAGCAATTTAAGTTCATGACCACAGAGTTTAATAGCACAAATTAAGGATACATTATTCCAGGAAAAAAATCAGTCATGTCTTGTTTCTATAAGGATACAACAACAAAAAGGTACACATACAGTAACAGTGCATTGCCAGAAAAATTCAGCCCAGTGAAATTGAAGTCTTAGTCCTTCTTTGTTCGTTTAGCTTTTGTAATGTTTTCCTGACGTTTTTGTTTCTTTTTTTGTTCCCGTTCTTTAGCTTCAATCATTTTTGCCAGTTTCCATGATAGCACCGCACTTGCCAAGAATAGAGGTGTTAGAGCAAGGATCACTGTTGTAAGGAATCCATATGGATCTTTTGCAGCCCATTCCACAATATATTCAGCCCAAGATTTAATATTTTCAAGCATCCTTCTTGCTACCTGATAGGGGAAAATCCTAAAAAAAAAAGTGATACCATTATTTCACAGAAAATTAAACAGACACCTACTGAATAATGCAGAAAGTAATTCAGAATGACAGAGTTGAAAGGGACCTTGGAGGTCTTCTAGCCCAACCTCCTGCTCAGGCAGGAAATCCTACACCATTTCAGACAAATGGCTATCCAATCTCTTCTTAAACTCCTCCAGTGTTGGAGCAGCCACAACCTCTGGAGGCAAGTCGTTCCACTGATTGTTCTAACTGTCAGGAAATTTCTCCTTAGTTCTAGGTTGGTCTTTTCCTTGATTAGTTTCCATCCATTGCTGCTTGTCCTGCCTTCAGGTGCTTTGGGGAATAGGCTGACTCTCTCTTGTCTGTGGCAACCCCTGAGATATTGGAACACTGCTGTCATGTCACCTTTAGTTCTTCATTTCATCCAAGACAAGGTATATCCCAACTTTGCTATGTGAAATATAAATTTAATACATCCCCTTAATTCTGTGTTTTAGCTACAGCATTCCTGAACCACTGCAGATATATTTTTATTTGTTAATTGTTAATTGATTAATCATGTATCCAGGTAGGACAACAATAGATCAGTCGGAATCCAAAGCTTCCCTGATACGTTTCCAAATCAGTTTCTAATCTTTGCTAACCCTGCAAACTGGCTTGATTTCACTGGGACAGATTACTGTCATTTGGAGGAAGAAACAGGTATAAGAAAATATTTTTTAAAAAGCACTGTTCTTCCATTTCCTCCCTCCATTTTGTGGGTCTGTCCCCAGTAAATCTTTGGCCTTGTCAGCTATTCTAATGTCACAGCACTCCAAAATGTTAGTAGGTAGGATGGCTGTGCCTCTTTGAGAAGAGGTCGCAAATCAATAGATTCAGCTTGTATGGAGCTTTGAAAGAGCACTTCGTTTCAGTTGAGTCTTCAAAGCCACCACATCAGTGGGATTCAGCATTCTACCTGTAGGCACTTCTGTGCAAAAGGTCCTTCCACTAAAGCAAAATGACTAGGCAAAATGTTGAATGTCACTTCAGTCCTGCAACTGTATTTTGAGTCAAGGCAGCTCTGCAAAGCAGCCCCACATTGCACTATGTTAAGCAGTGAGAAAAAACTGGTGAGAAAAAACACTTACATACAAACATTAAAAACTTCATATTGAAATAAAAGAACACAATATCCTGCAAAGCAAAGACTGTTACAATATAGATCTAACAAAAAACCCCACAAGTTTTTAAGAACCCTTTGATGGCCAAAAATCAACCATTTTTAAATGGTGTTAAAGAGGATGAACCACATCATGGATTGGGGTTGAGAGGATTCCAGACATTTCACCACCATTCTCTCTTCATCTTAAGCAGAAAGACATTGCTAAATCAGGTACCTCTTCAACTAGCATGACTATTACCACCATTTCAAATCCTTTTAGATGTAAAAGAAGAGGCAAAGCCAGGGGTGGAATTAAGAATGACCAGTCTGGATTCATTCCTTGCCATAAGCGATCTAAATCCAACTCTGCACCTGAAATTCCATTAACTCTTATCTAGTGCCAATTTTGTATCAACTGCTAATTGATTAGATTTTTAGGTATAGACTTGAACAATAAATCTTCTAAACTGCAACTTAATGTATGTTCCTGATCCTTTGCAGCTGACACTACTAGCATAAAAAGAACCCTATATACTATAATTTTCATCATTAGAAATATGTTTAGAATTCTTCCAGCAACATAAAAGATGTCAAAACTTACCCAAGATGTCAAGAAACTCCAGTGTAGCAACACGGCAACTCTGGATATTGTTGTCGTAAAAAAAACTAAAAGAAAAAACATTGAGCAATTTAAAGCAGCTTCTGGTTGTAGAAGTTGTACAGTAATACAAAACAGTTCAAATTGTGGTATTAAATAATACTGCATACTGTACAGTCCTCAACGAATAACCACAATTGAGTCCATAATTTCTGTTGCTGAGTGAGACAATTGTTAATAGTAGGCAATTCCCATCTTTAACAAATGGAAATTATTAGGTTTTTTTTTTTATTATTATCTCATTGTTTTCAGCATGGATATGTCAAAGGCCATTTCACATGAAGATGTCCCAGATATATAAATGACACAAAAGCTGTATTTTTATTAAAATAACATGACTGAGATAGAAATGAGGATTTCAAAAATCATTTTGCATGCAGCTTGATGTACCATAAAAAGTCTTAACATTTGGTTCAATTCACTGCCTTGATGCAGACTTGTTTATGCAAAAATCTATTTAGAATTGCTTTTTGAATGTTTTCCTCAAAAAAAGAATTACCATTTTATTAAGAAAATATGCAAATTTGCTTGAAGGGCAAATTTAATTTTCCTGTTTCACTGGATCTATTTTTTTTCTTTTCAATTTCCTTAAATTTAATAGATGCAACCTTATGGAAGTTGCCATTTTTGTGAAAAGTTTAGCAAATTACTATATTAATCAGTTCCCAATTCTGTTATTCTGTTCTGTTAAATGCCTTCTGCACTTCTGTATGTGGATTCCTGCTCGTTGAATTATGTCAGAAATACCTGATGTTTTCATGATGATGATGATGTTCATGAGATTATATTTTTATACTGTGCTATCTGTAATCTATTTATCCCAAGAGCCTGTTTGGTTAAAGCATCAATCTACAAACCAGAAGAGTTGGGAGTTCTATTCCTGCCTTAGGTACAAACATCTATGGAGATTCTCAGTCATCCAGGTCATGGTTGTCCCAAAGGTGCTTTTTCAAGAGGCAACTGGACTTCTTTCATCTTTGTCTTTAAAAAAAACCAAAAAAACCAGAAAGTCCAGTTACCTCTTGAGAAAAAAAGCATCTTTGGGACTTTGGCACAAACCGAACTGTATGATTCTTGGGCTAGTGATCTCAGCTCTAGGAAGGAGGCAATAAAGAAAACAGCAAGGAGTAGCACAGGCAATCTCCAAGAAGAGAAACTTAAAGGCACTCTTTCCTAAAAGGGCAGCAAATCAATACTGTATACACTTTAATGGTTCCATGGGAATTATCCCTAATTCCATAGTGCTAGTTGGAGTCTTAAAGTTGCCAAGATCTTAAAAAGTTGCCAAGATTGAACCACACTGCCTCAAACTCCCTGCATCTAGTGCAGAGGTCTCCAAACTTGGCAAGTTTAAGACTTGTGGACTTCAACTCCCAGAATTCCTCCTCCAGTCATTGTTAGCTCAGGAATTCTGGGATTTGAGGTCCACAAGTCTTAAACTTGCCAAGTTTGAAGACTCTTGAAGTAGACCTTTGGTAGATATACACTTTCCCTTGAGAGCAGGCAGCAGAATTTCATTTTTAAATGTGGGCCGGTGTGCTCGCAGTCAAAAAAAAGTATGACACAGTTCTCCTAAATTTTAAATTTAAGATCTAAATTCGAGTCCTAACACGAAGCCTCAGGAAAAAAGCAATTGACAAATCTGTATTTTATATCCATTAAGCACACCTGAATACACACACACACACACACAGTTGGGCGGGGCTGAGGAAGGCTGACCCAGAGTGGAGCGGCTACGGGGCGTTTGCCCCACTGATTTCAACTCCGAAGCTACTGCGCCTGCGTACGGAGGACTTCACCTGTTGAATTTCTGCAGAGGAGTGGGACAAAACATTGGCAACCCTAACCGAGGCGGACGGGAAGGTCGGCTGAGACTCTTTAAGTAACTCAGCGGCCGCCCGCGCCCCACTCAAACGGCAAGCCGAGGAAAGACTCCGGTTCACCGGGACCGCCCAGGCGAGGAGAGACGGGGCGCGGATGCGTCGGACGCGCGCACGACGACGAAGCCCCCCGGCTCAGCCCGGTGTAGTGCGCACGGCCACCTTCCCTCCCTTTTCGCGATGCGGGAGGCCTGCCCCCCCCTCCTTCTCCTCTCCGCCCCCCCCCCAAATCTTGGCTCGAGGGTTCGCTCACCCGTCAACCGGAAGGAGGAAGTAAAAGGAAGCCAACTTCCGACTGGAGCCCGCCTTCACCGGTATTCCCGAGCGGACGTAGAGAGGAATTACGTCATTCCTTTCCGGATAGGAAGCCCCACCTCTCTGCCTCTTCGGGAGCGGGACTTTCTTGGGGCAAGCGGAGAAAGAGGGAAAAAAACCCACTCCCCCCAAAATCAGACTTGTGCTGCGTCAGACATAAACGCGTTAGAATGCTATTAATTGCTATTAGTACCAATATTAATCATTAGTATTAATGGGTAATACTATTATTATGGGAAAATAATAAAAATAAATGGGAGCGATTGGATTGCTGGGAAGCCTTCCAGAAGCCGAGGTGGATGGGGAATTCTGGGAGTTGAAGTCCACAAGTCTTAAAGTTGCCAAGGTTGGAGATTTCTGGGCTGAACCACTCTCAGATCAGGAAAATAAAGGGGTGGGGGGAAGAGAGAAATTGAACCAAGAAATGAGCTACCTTTTTCTCCCTCTAACCTTTTCTACCTCTGTAAGCCCAGGCGGGAGAGCCGGTAAATGCGCCGAGCAATGAGCGCTGGATGGAAAGGGTGTGAAGGGACCGGCGAGCAGGTGGGACTATTTAAGGTGGAAGACTCCCTGAAAAAAGGCTTGTTGTATTCCTGAGGGAATAGGAGGAACTCGCCGCAGCCAACTCGCAATGGGGAAAGTAGCTACGACCAACTTGCTGCGGGACAATTTAACAATTCTATTTAATTATTTAAAATAAAAATTATTTTATATATATTTTTTGCCATTCACCTTTCATTCTATCCGTCCCTTTGCATCCTTTCTTTAACGATTCCATCCCACCATTTCGTTGATATTAATGTAACTCTTGTCCCGCAGCGACTTGTCCTGTGGCGAGATAGCCGTGACGAGTTGGCTGTGTGGCAATACGGTGGGTGGTGTCCCATCCAGTAAAATGCAACTTTCGCATTTTGGGGTTTACTTGTGAACAAATCTTGTTGCTTTGAGGGGGGGACTCCATCCCAGCAAGACTTCATGGAATTCAGTTCAGCCCAACAAGCCCTTCATCCAATCCTTCTCGTTACATTTGTCTAGCGTTTATTTTTAACTCTGCACAATGTTTTTATTTATTTATTTAATTTTTTTATTTGTCAATTGCTTACAAGATAATAGGTATAAGTAAAAACATAGTTATGAATACATGGATTACATATAAGAAAAATTTAAAAAAACATAAAAGAAACAATAGGACAAGGGACGGTAGGCACGTTGCTGCGCTTGTGCACGTTGCAAATAATACTCAATAATTACCTCTAGATTTCACTCTAAAACACATATAAGTGAAAATGCATGCAAGTAAGGTTGCCGCACAGGATTATCCTGTACTATAATGGGTATAAATAAATAAATATGATGCTGGTTTTTTTTTCTAAAGTAGTTGAGCAATTAAATTCTGCACTTTCCACCAATTTATTTACAATTAATCTCTCTCAGATTCAGAATAGAGAATCTCTGTTGAGGAGTTTTGGGGTGGAGTGAGCTGAGGGTTTTCCCCCCCCCCTAAAACTATTAAACCTGTTTGGACATCTGTGGTTTAAGTAGCTTTGGAAGCTGCAAGAAAAGATTGGGGTATTGCATGTTGCCCATCCTACTGTAAAATGTTGGTGGGAAAACCATCTAGAGCTTTACATATGTCAGGTTTCATTAAACTATATATTTTAATGTATAAGCATTTAGGAAAATAAGCAGTGAAAAAAAAAATAGCAACTTCCTAGACTGCCTAGAGACTGGGGCTGTTTAATAAGTTCATTTTTTCCAAATAATTGTCTAGCATTAGTAAACATTTCACGTTCAATATGCCCAGTGCCCTAGAATCATTTAGTCCTCATGCATCTTGACTCTAAAGATTAATGTTAAAAGTAGCACAGTTGATTTTAATTTGGTTACATTGAGTATGACTTTCAGGCTATTGCTTTGTAAAGAATTGTCTCCAGGAGTGAATTATTGTTATGCTTCCTCACAAACTGTTTATCTGGCATAATTCCTTGACTCTTTTGTATTCTACCTGCTGAGTAATATCCCCCTTGTTTCTGGGTGAATTATACTGCTTCCTCTGCAGTGGTGACGCTTTTCTGAAGGGCTGTGAGAATTAATTCTTTTTCCTGGTGCTTATTTTTTCCAGCTTGTAAAATAAGTGCTCTATCAGCACATTGTCAGCCTTGTATAACATACATCCAGTATTTACACATCACCAAATAGGCAATATATCTTATACTTCCTTATACTTCTACTAGAAATAACCAAATTCCTTTTATGTTATTAAAAGTTAAATTGTTTTTTAAACATACAGACATGGTATGTGTTGCATAGCTACAAACCAGCAAAATCTGCAAAGAAGGATCAATATCTGTGAGCTTGCAATTGCATTAAATGTTCAAAAGAAGCAAAATTTGAATCATGTTACTGTGCCTTCCATATTGTACATCCTCAGCCATAAACTTGCTGTCTAGGAAACCATCATACAAAAGAAGGGAGAATTTCAGCAGTCATTTAATAGAGTCATCACAAATAGAAAATATATTAATTCTGAACAACCAGTTCTCTATAAATGACTCTTTTGTTTCATTGCTTGGCTCCTAAGCTGAGTTCAACTTAGATGTTCAACCTCTACCTTATTGTAAACCTGGGGATGAGTCTTGCAGAGAAGAATTACCCAGAGGATTTAAAGCTTTTTGATACTTATCAGATTAATGCAAGACAGCATGGCTGCATGGATTTCTAGTTTCAAGCATGTTACTTTTTCTCAGAAGCAATGAACATTTCACACACCGATCATAAAATGTTGAGATACAGCCTGTAAGGTTTAATTGTATTGATAGTCTTTAAATCTACCTCTTGTTATACAGTAGTTACATTTAGCTGAAAGAGAAATGGAGATCAGAAAAATCCTAAGCCTGCAGCTATATTGCTGGAAGCAATAATTTTTTTCTTACCTCCTAACATAAATGCTAGCTGAATCACTGTTTAATGTTTTGAACTATGTCTTTATAATTGACCATATGAAATGAATACAGCTAATCCTAAACTGATCTCTCTCTTCAAGTCAATGTAAGAGATCAGAATAGTAGGTGCCAATCATTACAAATTTCCAGATTCATATGTGGAGTTAGATTAAAGAGAATATATTTTATTGGTATACATTCGAAGTATCTTCCAAGCTGGAAATACGGTAGCTATTTATAAATAGGATTTTTTTTTAATAGAGATTTATTTGTGGAGAGCAGGAAAGAATAGGGAATTTTTCATCAATAGCTTGCTACATTTGAGTTTATTGAGGGCTTTTACATGACATTGTGACTTGCATTATGAAAAAAATGAGATTGAAATCCAATATCTGCCCAGTTGGAATCTGCTGTGATTTTTCAGTTTCTCAACACTGCTTTGCTGCTCTCCTGGTTCTTTTCTTAGAGATGCCCATTAACTGCTTTGTTTTAAAATAATATCACATTATTTTAATTTTTAGAATTATTTTTTTTTAAATAGAGCGCCAGCTTCACCTAGTCCTAAGAACGTTTGGGGGGCCTTCGTGTCTATGTTATGGTTGTCCCAAAGGTGCTTTTCAAAAAGCTGCTGGACTTCCTTTGTTTTTCCCTGAAGATGTTTTGCTGGATGAGGACTGAAGAAGCTTCTTGGATGAGAAGAGAGGCATCTTGAAGGAAAAACCAAGAAAGTCCTGTTGCCTTTTGAAAGAGCACCCTTGGGGGCCTTGACCCTCTGTAGACACTATTAGAAATCAAAAGCAAAGGGAGCTCCCTGTGCTTTATTTGAAAGTGCTCTTGAAGAAAGCAAGCTGAGGGACTAGAGGGAATCTAGTTGTCATAGGAGGAAGTTGTAGGAAGTTTGTCTCCTAGAGCTTTTATGACAAGTTACGCCTACTATAGTAGTCATTTTATGGCGATACCTTTAGCATGTTTTCAAAACTTCCAGAATGCCCACTGGACCAAATGTTTAGGGATTTATATGACAAGGGCAGAGTGATTATCGTGAGTTCAAATCTTTTACTAATAGAATGAGTAAAACTCCTCCACAAAAATGTAGTGATTGTCCTGCTGGTTAGCAATCAGGTGTGAAGCAAAACTGTCAGAATGAACACTGTGCTTTTAAATATATGTAAATCCTTGATACACACGGCTGGTTTATTCCAAAGACAGATTATTTTAATTGCAATATTTTTTTTTCCTATTGAGAAAGGTAACATCATCTACTTGGTTAGATTCAAAACCATACAGGATGCTGTTATGGTAGATCGGTTGAGGACAAAAAGCATCATCTACTGACTCTGAACATAGATTAATTTGCAATTTTTACCCTTGAAAGCTGAGATAAGAAGTATAGAATCTGCCACTCTTCTAATCTCTGGTGCCTTTGGAACAAACATATTCAAGAAAGGATTACAAGATTCAACAATTTATTGTGCTACATAGATAGAATTGGTTTCCTTTGTTTCATTAGTTTGTTATCTAGCAATTCTAAATGGGGGAAAGGGTAGTGAACCAGCATTTTTGTTGCATGTAAAATGAAAACCTGTTAATATTGAGTCAAAAGTCTCTTAACTAAACACATTTAATGTGCAACACCTCCCGATTTGTTCAAAAGGTGGGATTATGCAGTTCTGAGATAATGGCTCTTGAATTAGGTGTGATTCAAGTACAGCCAGCAGAAGAAGCACCATTTTTAACTAATGATAGGGAACATATTCATGGCCTTATGTGAGAGTGTCACAATGTTAATTACAAATCAAATAACAGAAAAGAACAAATTGGAACTCACAAGGAGATTACGTGGGGATGATGCTGTATCCTGTAATGTTTATATTTTTAACTTTTCCATATCATAAGCCCTGATTCCAGAAATGGGGGAAATATAGTTTCTGACATGACTGTAGCACACTGTTTATAGAGATCAATGTTTCAGGTCCTGGTTTTCAAACTTATTTAAGTCATGGAACCTGTCCCATAACCAATAATCAAAAGGCATTAATGATAGAAAGTTGGTGATAAAAAAAGTAATAAATTTATTGTAAAAGGAAAATTAACGTTAATAAAAATAATTAGCATTAATCTGGACATTATTCCAAAAACTCTTACATATTTTTCCAATAATTGATTTTATAATAGATTTTGAAATGTTACATCAGATGGTTGGTATACTGCATGAGGTATCCATATAGCTGGATACTTCATTATGTGAATTCAAGTGCTTTAGATATTTTTCTTAAGAATATGAGGCTCTGTATTAATCCGTATTTTTCTTTAGCTCAAAAATGACATTTCATAGTTAAGCATAGCTGACTATCCACATTACTTCTTAACCTTCCCAGAATATCTCTGGATTCAGAAAGGAAGGTATCGATTGGAGATTGACATCTACTTCCCAGTCCTGACCACTTTTCAAAGTAAATAATTCAAGGATTCCTATAATATTTGGACAGAACACTATGTTGATAAGATGTATCATCAGAACTCAGAAGGTGATCGAAATACACGATTCCACTCATAAATCTTCTCTCGCAGAATCTAGGCAAAAGTAACAGTTTTGATGTGCATTTATTTAAATTATGTTATATTCTATTACTGTATACTGTAATAATGAAAACCTAGGGCTAACAGTATTTTATATCTTCCATCCCTCCAGATGGGTAGGAATTATCACTCCATTGACCACACTATAATAGAATCACCTTGGCCTCGACTCTATTGGCTTTTGGCAAGGTCTTGAAAACCTGGCTTTTTCAATGGACATGAGGACTTGGGGAATGTGGTACAGCCTGTGCAATAGCTGAATTGATTTTTATGGATGGATGTGACTACCTCTGCTATGAATTTTCTGATGGTTTTTAAAATACATATTATATGTTTGTGAGCCAGACAGAGTAATATATGTGAAATAGGTAGTTCTCTAAATTGGGATAATAAATAAATAAATACATATATAAATAAATAAACAGCTAATTGAATACTCAGTTTGATTCTTGCACATAGCACCAACTTAAAGATGGGCCTTGAAAATGTTTCAGCATGTTTTTTTTGTTTTTTTTATTTATTTTTGTCAATTGCTTACAAGATAATAGGTATAAGTAAAAACATAGTTATTGTTATAAAACAATAGGATTAGTTTAGGATTAGTTTATCAGATGCTTGTTCAATCAGTCAAAGAGTAGTAGAAACTAGGAACTTGAATACAGATTAGATATGCAAAACAGATGGAAACAGTTTGTGCAGAATGTTTGAGAAATAAATATACTTATTTTGCAAACTGGAGGAAACAGAATTAGCTTTTGTTTGTTTCAGATCCTCAAACCACAGATGGTTTACTTGTTTCCTTATAAACTCCAATTTTATAACTCTTGACTATTATAGTAGTAAAACCACCTGATCTCCTTTATTATTTATTTACCAATTGCCAAACTTAGAGCCCCAGTTGAACAGAAATTCCTTTTGACCTAGTTCATGATATTTCAGAGATATTAATTGAAAGAAGTATCTTAAAGCAAAAAGCTGGTAAGCAATAATCTGTTTTATCTGTTTTCCTGTTTTATCACTTCTGGTCATCAGGGAAATTGTGAAGATGGTACTGTTTGGTCTGTGTGCTTTTCACAGACTACTTTTATTCCATTTCTAAACATTATTCATTGTATATTACTGATTTTTTTTTCTGATGTGGGCTTGGGTGTGGATATATGATGTCTCTTATTTATTCTCATAGGCTCCATATGTTTTAGAGATATTGTATTTCCACTTGCCTACTTTAAAATTGCAAAACATTTTAATTTTGCACTGCATTGTGGTAAAAAATGAGTAACATCTTTGTCCTAATAAGAATGTCATTTCTGACAGGCTTTATCTCCTAATAGATGCTTTTTGTTAGTCAATTATTCAAAGAAAGAAACCTTTTATATGGAGTGGAGCCTGAGCTTCAATCCAGCTTGACAGATTTCAGGAAAAATGAGATATGTCTTCAGATCACCTATGCAATACAGTAGGTAAAATATCTTTCGGTTGAATGACACCAATAATGTCTGGTCACACTTGTGTACTTTGCATTGATCTTTTTTATGTATATCCGCACAGATAATGATAGTCATCCTGGGGTAGTGTTTGTAGGATTGTAACTTTAGTGTCTGATATACACGCTTAGGAAAAAAGGAAAGATTTCCTTAAAAATCAATTTCTGTAATATTGCCATTGATTTCAATGATGTAATTACACCATATCTGGAATTCATAGTGAGCCAACATCTGTCCATAGATTATTATTTAAGATAGCATTAGAGTGGAACCATATTAAAGCAGATGTCATATAGTCTTACAATCTGTGTCTAAAGAACTTAATTACTGTAAATCACAATCTCAAAAGAACTCTGATTCTGCGGTCCTGCCTGTTGGCTTGGAGGGACAGAATTATGCCATGGCTGAAAACTCAATAACATCACAACATTTCTTTTTAAAAAATTCTTTTCCCCTTCTTTCTTTCTTTCTTTCTTTCTTTCTTTCTTTCTTTCTTTCTTTCTTTCTTTCTTTCTTTCTTTCTTTCTTTCTTTCTTTCTTTCTTTCTTTCTTTCTTTCTTTCTTTCTTTTTCTTTCTTTTCTTTCTCTTTTAATAATCCAAATATTTATATAAATGGTACCATTTGGACACTATCATGACAGCTCATTTCTCTTTCCTCTCTTTCTATAGTTTGGCACTATAAATTTATATGGATGCAACAGAGGACATTTGCTGGAACAAACATTTTATAGGTTGCACGGTTGCTTTGGATAATTGTCAGATCGATAAAATAATACCTTGTGAATCTTATAAAACTTCATGTCCATTTTAACTGGATCACACATTTTGTAACTTCACTAGCTTCTCGTCATTTCCATTAAAGTATATCATCTATTTTGTTAAATTAAATCTCTCTGAAAGCTTAAACTGGTTCTATAATTTTAAAGAAAAATATAAATTGCAGCCTGATACTGTGGATACCATGCTCAAGATTTCACATACAATGTGAGACGTTAGCAAGAGTGTTGCAGTGGGTATTGCTGTCTTTTTGTTCATTTGGCTGCACCACATCCTCTTCATATTCCAATTTAATTATCCTCAAGGCACCCCATTAAGTGAAATGTGACTTAAATGTTTACAGTTAAAGCATATAAATATGCCACCTTCCTAGTCATTGAACAGACATTGGCAGGGAAGGAGCAGGGTGTTTGTCTGACTTTGAGACAACTACAAGGGGAAGTTAATTTATCAGCTCAATCGAAATGGCTGCTAATTTTAAATAGCCAGCTATATCTTTCTTCAGCAAAAAGGCCCATTTCTCTCCTTTCCATAAAACTGTCTCATAATGAGAATAAAGCAGTTCCCATGTGGGCTGTTATTGAAAGGTAATCACAGCTCTCAGGGGTGCAATTATGTTGATAACTATATTCTGTATTACGTCTTATCGATTAACTAATAAAACCATAACAATGTTATTTCAAGAAGGCAAGAAGATACCTCAGTATTTAATACACATGAAATAAAGCATATTTCCTTCTTTTTGTTCATCCCAAGCCACAATGCTTCTAATCCTGTTTACAACGTTTGTGTAAAGTTGTAAGTGGCACTCAGTGCAATGTTTTATTAGTACTTAGCAAACGAATGTATTGAAACCATTAATAGGTGGATGGTGGTAGCACAGTGCATACGCTTTTCAGCAAAGTATAATGAATATCCTGGAAATTCTGAGAACAATGAATAATTTTGTGTACACATACCGATCAGTGTCTAGTCATACAGTTCAGTACAATTGATTAGTGCCAGGGAAGACGGTAACAGCATTCTGAACACATTTTTAAATCAAGAAACAGATGGGAATATGAAGCAGCCCTCCTTCAAGTCATGGGGATAAAATATACTTACATTTTTTAATAAATAAAATGTATTTATACAATTAATAGGAAAGCTTGAGAATATTCAAGAAGTCAGTGCTCCATTATTTGTTGTTCCTCATTATTTGGGTACAGTATTTCAGTATCTCTCTTATAGAAAGATGAACTTGGAATGTTTGCATCTGTGGCAAGACTGGGAGAGTAGACATTGTCCCAATTTTATGGACCAATATAAGCTTCTTCTGATCTCAATCTCTCATTATTTCATTGGATTTGGACGCCTTAATATCTGAATTCAGTTCCAATGGAATACTAAAGTAACAATGTTATTCATTTTTGTGGATGGGAAACTTGCTGCTTATAGACTGGAGGTTCTTTAATGATGGGATGAATGTAGATCCCATGATTTCAGGGGATTGTGGGCAGACTCACTAGAACAAAATAGTGGCAAATTTGAAACTTGCCTCATATTTTACCTTTTTGTGGACAGTCTAACAGACACACATGCATGGTACAAAATATATTTTGAAAAGGTCTATTAATATTTGGATAGTAAAATAGAAGACCTTTATGTTATTCCCTGGTGGCCATTTTCTAGATGACTAAGATAATGAGTCTCTTTCCTTTTCAAAATCTGCAAAGCCTCTTTCTGATTTACCTGCTGGGTTGAATGGGAAGGAATGTTTTTTTTTTTTAATTGAAGAGAGAAACCCAATTCATAGATCATGAGGAAGAAATAAAAACACACCACTGATTTTGCCATTCAGAATGTCTGAAAAATGACATTTGGGGAAAAATGACAAACATTAAGAGCCCGATGAAATGTTAATTTATGCATCTATTCAGGGAGAAGCCCATTCTAATCTCCCATGGGGGGGCACTCACAATTCGGGTGGTGCGACTAAAACTGCATCTGCTTTGGTGAAAGCCATATTTTGACAGGCAGATTTATGTCAATAGAAGGATATTCTGTTCAAATATCCTGGCCGTGTTTGTAACTGCTAGAAAGGAACTAAGTGGCTAGAACCCATCAAGAAAACTCACAAGCCCCTCTTGGCTCTAACTTCGGATGTCAAGACTCCTGACTGAAATAAATGCTCTTCACTTGAAAAGTCTTTATTAAATCACATTATTTTCGTCTGTTTCATTTGAGATTGCATTATTTCAATTCAGTTGAGATACACTATCAGGTTCATTTGATTATGGAATAAGGAATATTTGCTAGATTCCAGCTGCTTTTGCATACTGAGAAATACATGACATTCATACTGTCATACTTGGCAGCCCCTTATTAGCAAGCACTTCATAATAAAAAAAAGAAATAGAAGTATATTTAAAGACAAATATGAGTAGAATTATACTCATATTTTACTCATACTTTTTAGTCATATTTAGACATATTTTCTGGAATGGGACCTTAGTAAAATTAATTGAGAGCAGAAAAGACAGTTTCAACAGGAGTACAGCCAGATAAGAGAATTCAATATTTGTGTCTCTCTAGATTTTTTTTCAAATGATACAGGTTGCTGATTATTTGAATGAGCTAATTAAGAAAACAAACCACATGATTAGTCTTTTGGTTATGATGAAAGTAGCTCAGAGAGTTTGAAAAAAAAAGACATAAAAAAAAGACATAAACTTGCAATTATATATATTTCTGATTAGATCAAATTTATATTTTGAAGCCCACGGATTTCTATTTCTGCAAATAAAAGTTAATGTAAAGTTGTCTTCGATTTGAATAGATATGCAAATCCTGTTTAGCATAAACCATGCTCTTTCCATCAGCCACTTTAATAAAGAGCAGACGTACACATTAATATATAAAGGGAAGCAGGGTGGGATTCTGAAATCAGGACCAGAAGAACTGGTAATATGGTAAAAGCAAAGAGGGTGAGAATATCATCTCCAGCCAAGCTGGAGTTCAAGTCTGCACATGTTTTCTTCAGTCCTTCATTCCTTACTGCTGACTTCAGACTAAAGCCAAGTAGGCACTGGCCTAGTGCACTGGAATGTACGGACAACCTTGGAGGATGAAGGACAAAGATGCATAGAGACTGAATACATAAAATAGGATTCTTAATGGGGAAATATCTTCTGCAGGTGTTTACTGGACTAATAAGCTGACTCCACCTCCCCCTTGCATTTTCTGCCCCCCCTCCGCCCATCTTCTTTAATTTCATATTATTGTATCTCCAGTGTTTATTTCCACTGTTTTATTCCTTTGCTATTGTTATTCTGTTACACAGTGTGGGGTGGGGGCTTGAAAGACCACCAAAGATTCGATAGATCCAAGGAAAATAGTTTTATTGTAGCATTTCTGCAGAAACGGGTTCCTACCCTGGCAGATGGGAGGAACTCGGAGCAAAATTTGCATTCTATTTTATACCCTAACCTATCGCCCCATCCTATGATGGCTTGGTTTACAATCTACCTATTAAATTTCAGTATACAATTCATCACCTAATATGGGACATCAGGAAGTTAGATGCTTCCTAACACGTACACATTTTCCCAGATTTTCCCAGAGCACAACGTGTGATTGTTCAACGTTTCAACTCTCCCTTTTGCAGTAGAAAAGTATCGACTTGCAGTTTGAGATTTGAGTCACAGCTACACAATACACAATGAATTTATTCATGTTCTCCCCTCACAACAGAAAGGTGTAAAAATGTTTACATTTTTAATGACACCCCCCCGTTTTATTATTGCAAGCTGCCCAGAGAATCCTCGTGGCAAGATGGGAGCAAATAAATTTAACCAACCAACCAATCAACCAATAAAATGCTACTTAGGAAATAATTAGAAAAGATGGGGAGGTGGCCTCAATAGATTAACAGTCAGGGGAAGAAACTTAGAAAGGATCCATCTTAATAGACTCAACTGTTAAAGATAAGAAACTTTGTACCTTCAGATTTGTTAACAATTCTGTTAATATAGCCTCACAAGAAAGTTCATCTAGATGTGTACCTTGTCTGATTTACCAGGAAGGTTATCATTAATCTTGCCAGTCTGAAGTTTCAAACTTCCTTCTATCACTTTTAACCACTACTCAATTAGGACAGGCACTTCCTAAGTTATTTCCTCTGAGACTTCAACCATTGGGAGCTCTGCCCTCTCTTGTGCCAATTCTGAGGGGGCACCACTGCTACCCACCCTTCCAACTCATCCTAAAATACATTGGGGAAAGGTGGCACCAGCAGTTAGTATGATCAAGTAGATCAAATACCCTTGATCTGGTACTTACTGCCCATGATTCATCCATAATAAAGTTAAAGTTAACTTTGAGTGAAATCAGAATGGTTTCTAGAAACATTACATGCTTTGAAATTGAGCTGTAGGACTGAAAATGGGATTCCGTTTAAGCCATGTGAACCTGCTTTGCAGAAGTCACAGGTAAACCACATCATACCAATGTGCAACCTTACTTAATACAATGTGCAAATCCTAAATAATATCTGTAAATGTGATTTGCAATAATAATAATAGAGATTTATGGATAGAGATTTAAAATGTTAAATCTGACCAAACACTTTAAAGAAAATGTTTCACTTTATTTTCAACAAGATTTGGCTTTCCAAGTCCATTTCTCTTGGAAAAATTAGCTATGTTGCCTGGTTTTATTGTAAATACCCTTCTTTGAAAAGCTTTTACCTGCTTCTCTTTATGAAAGAAACTATTTGTTAGTCAGGAAATAGCATAATAATTTGTGAATTTATATTCTTGTTTAATACTGGGGCCAGAGATTGATCAGTTATTTCTGTTTTATGTGTTGTAATTACCTATGCTCTGCAACTGCCTCACAGTCAGCACCTTAATTATTATTCAATATATTTTTATGGTTATAGCAACCATTGGAAAATCTTTTATTTAGTATGTACCTAAATAAAAAAAAAATGGAAAATTTCAATATAAATCAATGATTTAAATTGGCCTCCTCCCCGTCTCCCACACCTTATTTTTTCCTCGTCAATTTCAATTGCTATAATTTTAAAAAAACATCTGGTAAACTGGCTTTGCTTTTTGACATCTTCTCCAGAAGCAGAAAGCACTCTCTTAAGAGTCACATCCTGGATTATTATCAGTTGTTTAACAGGCATCAATTTACGGTTACGTCTTCCATTGCTTCCATGACAGATCAAGTGACACGCTAAAAGTCTCCCTGCTGAGAAAAGCATCTTTTGGATCAGGTACCAGTCACAATGGGGAACGATGTCAGGAGATGTAGTTCAGGAGTTTTACAATGCTGGAAGCTGCTCCTATAATCCTTATGTTGTTGTTTTTTAAGAGCAGAAGATATTTGCTTTCTCTTTAGGCATGGAGAACACTCTCAGTTATACTGACTTGCCTAACCCAATATAACTTTGGTCTTCACTTTGAGTGATGCTTCCTAGTTACTGCCTCTCCACTTGCAATGAAGATATACATGGCTTCAACTGAGAGCAACATGCTTCATTATTATCCTGTTGACCTTAATTGGAAATTCATTCTTCTGCAAGACGATAGCCACAAAAACAGAAATGAATATACTGCACATTTTCTGGCAGACCTATTGAAAATTCAGGTTACGAATAAGATCAAATACTTGGGGATATACTTGACAGCAAGATGCAGTACACTAAAAGAGAATAATTATATCAAACTTAAACAGCAGATAGCGCTAGATTTGGTGAAATGGGAAAATTTACAACTGTCATTAATAGGGAGAATATCAACAATCAAGATGAATATATATCCCAGAATTTTATATTTGTTTCAAACAATTCCAATTAGGCTTGAAAAAGACTACTTTGAAGATTTAAATAAAATTGTGTTGAAATATATATGGCAAGGTAAGAAAGCGAGAATAAAGTTAAAACTTTTGCAAGATGCTAGAATAAGAGGAGGATTTGGTTTGCCTAATTGGGAGTTGTATTACCAAGCTACAAATTTGATGTGGGTTAAGGAATGGATAACATTAAGAAATACTAGATTGTTGACATTAAAAGGATATGATCTGTTGTTGGGGTTTCTATGGTATAAAGGAACTAAAAGGAGTATTTTAGAAGACATTATATATGGGAGTCTCTGTGGTTAAACTGGGAGAAGATTAAAAGACAATGTTATTTGAAAATTCCAGTCTGGCCATCGACTATTGAAGCATTTTCTTATCCTATAATACACAAAAAGAAATAAACAGTTAGATATGGTGAAATATTGAATGAAAAGGGTGAACTTAAATCTATACAAAAACCAGAGGAACAAGGTATAATGATGAATTGGTTTTCATATGCGCAAATACATTCAAGGTATGATAAAGATTTTAAAACAGAAAGTTTCTATGATAAATTGACTGATTTAGATAAGATCTTGACAGGTACTGATGAAAAGGTGATTAAAAAATTGTATGGATATTTATTAGAAATTAAGCTAGAAGAAGAACAAGTCAAAGATACAATGATTGCTTGGGGGAAGAATTTTGGATGTGGGATTGATTTAGAGAAATGGCAAAAATTGTGGTCTCAAAATTATAAAATGACAATGTCAACAGCATATAAAGAAAAATTGTATAAGATGTTTTACAGGTGGCATTTCCCCCCGACAAGAATAGCAAGAATGTTCAAGAATAAATCCGAAAAATGTTGGAAATGTCATCAGACACCTGGCTCATATTACCATATGTGGTGGACTTGTGCGGACGCTAAAAAATACTGGACTAAAATCCATACGTGGTTGGAAAAAATGACAAAAAAACAAGTAGATTTGAAACCAGAGATATTTTTATTGGGAATTTTACCTGAAATATATAGTAAAGACTTGAAATACCTGGTTGTAAATGTATTAACAGCGGCTAGGATTGTATTTGCTAAAAACTGGAAAAATGTGAAAACACCATCACAGGAGGAAATCATTAAGAAAATATTGGAATGTTCTGAAATGAGTAGATTGACATTTGAAATTAGAGAACAAGAGGATAAACAATTTTATAAAATTTGGGATCTATTCTATCAATGGTAAGACAAAATATAGTAATGAAATATGTAGACTTTTAGAAAATAATAAATATATAAAGATGTATTCTTTTCTTCTTATATCTACAAAATGATTCTAGGATAGATTTGGGATGATAATATGAACTGTCATAAAACAAATTAAGTAAAATATGATTATTTCATAAAACATGAATGAATAAAAGTATAGTCAAATGATTGATTAATAATGATATTAATGTATTTAATATTTGATTGAAAATACGAGATTATATACAATGTAATTGTAATTGAAGACTATGAAATGGAAGCACAAAACAATTTGTAAACCAACCGGCACACTATATGTATATATATGGAAGATGACTTGATGTTTTTATGTTTTGTTTGTTTATGTTTGTTTTAAAAACCAATAAAAAAATTTTTTTAAAAAAAGAAATGAATATACTGCACATTTTAAGATTCCCTAAATGATCACATGAATTTTTCACATGAAAAAGGAATAGAATAGTCTCATAGAACTCTATTCAATGAAAGCAAGAGCGTACAGAGGTGGGATTCTACCAGTTCACACCTATTCGCTAGAACCAGTTGTTAACATTCTAAGCAGTTCGGAGAACCGGTTGTTAGAAGAAATTACTGGCCTAATCCTGTAAGAAAGGCAGGAAGGAAACATTCTGGTGTTGCTTACAGAAACTGCCTCTCCGTTAACCCTTATTACGTTCTTGGCAGGACTAGACTTCCTGTCTCAGGAATTTCTCTGCAGTTTTTTTCCCTTCCTTTGCTGGTACTTTGCTTGTGTGGAGTGACCATTCAAAGTTACAATGGCACTGAAAAAAGTGACTTATGACCGTTTTTCACACTTACGACTGTTGCAGCATCCCCACAGTCATGAGAGGCCAGGCAAGGAGATGCGTGCCTCAATATGAGTGATATTGAGTTGGCCACGCCCAGCCAATAACATGACCACCAAGCCACACCCACCAACTTAGCCACACCCACAGAACTGGTTCTTAAAAAATTTGAAAAAATTTGATATGCACCCGAGAGCATATCAATGAAGAGTAAAAAAAAAAAGAAGAAGCAAGATTTAACTTTTAAAAGGGGAAAGGGGGAAAATACCTTGCTGCCTTGGCCAGAAGAATAGATGAAGCAACAGTGATATGAGTGGTATGAAGAATTGCAGTGGCTTTAGCCAAGATTTTGGAAATGATACGTCAGTTTGATATTTTTTACTGTCTTTTTGTTAAGTTTTAGGAAGAGCATATTTTCAGGCAATAAAGAAACAATTTTTTTCTAAAAATATAACAAAGTCTCTTCTGCAAGTTGAGCTAACATCATTTGCTTCCTATGGAAATAGAAAGACTTAGTTCTCAGAGTCTAAAGTTTAGAAGATTATAATGCTTAGGACAGGGGTCCCCAACTCCTGGTTGGCATGGCAGCAACCGGGCCACGCAAATAAGAGAAGCCCCATCCATGGGATGCAGGCAGCATGCAAAACCATGCCCTCTCCATTTTGCGGAAAAACCTTTCTCTGCGGAACCGGTCCCTGCTGCCCAAAAGGTTGGGGGCCGCTGGCTTAGAAGATTCTAATGTTTAGCAGATTCTAATGCTGGAAAAAGGTGGAAGGAAAGAGAAGAAGAAAACAACTAGCAATAAGATGGATGGATCCAGTTACACTGGCAATGAGTGCACCTTGGGACAACTTGAAGGCCCAGGTTTGCAACAAATCATCGCAGAGACAATCTATGCCAGGGCTGTCAAACTCCTGGCCTGCGGGTCAGATGCGTCACGCGCTGGCCACGCCCACACCTGGTTTAGCGAAGGAGAAAAAAGTCCCGATACATCATGTGACACCACTGTGATGATGTGAGTTTGACATCCCTGATCTACGTGGTCGCTAAGAATCAATAATGATTTGATGGCACATCATCACAATCTCTTGGGATGATATTGCAGCTTCCTTTCTAGTTTACAGCCCAAGGATTATGAATAGTTTCTGTCCCAGTACCAGCAAATTCTGATCCAGTTCAAATTTATCAAGATCAGCTAAGATTGTCTTAAGTCCTACTGCCTACTGGGACAATAAATAATACATTTTTATTTAAAAAGCTTTATAAAGCTGATATATCTGTTTAATTGTTTAAAATATGTCCTAGGGCATGTGTACTATCTAGTATTGCAGTTTTATTATTTCTATCTAAAAAGTGTAGTGTGGCTATTGCAGACTGGGGACATTGCCTCTGTCAACAGTTAAAGGGTTAATGGTGGTGACTGGAAATCCCTCTTCCAAGTTCAGTAGATTTCTATGAACAGTTTATGTAGGTAGGTCTAAGGCAACCATGTTGTTCTACCTCTTGTGTTCTTTTATTCTATATAGGCAGATAAAAAGAAATATCCTCCCTTTATTTTCATGTGACATTTTTTTAATTTTTGTTTTTAGTTCCCTGCAAAATGAACCAATTTAAAGCCAAATAATGTATATTCTCTCTTTTAATCACTAAGTACTTTTCTGAAGAACCGATTTACAATATTTCCCATCTGAGATTCTGAAACAAGCTTTCTTGAAGAAACACGGATATCCAGAAAGTATTTAAAAATGCAGTATCTTCTTCTACACCGAGTAGAGTTTTCGGGTCACTGGTCCTGAAAAGACTATGTCCTTTACTCAGAACAGCTGTATCTGTATCCTCAGGGTGTCTAACACCCTGGATTTATTGGAACTACATTTCCCAGAATTCCCAATTAGCAATGTTTATACGGGTTGTGAGTTTAGGAAACAATAGTCCCGACATATTGAGTGGGTGCCAGGGGTGTCCGCAGAGTATGTTGAAAAAAATCAAGATGGCAGCTGCAAGTGTGATCAAAGCTGCGATTGTAGTCACCATCTTGACTTCTTTTTAACCATACCTTGAGGACATCACTGGAGGGTACCAAGCTCGAAGAACTGGCTAGGAAACCAATTATTATCAGAGAGCAAAGTGATTTTTCTCAACCTTAGAAATCCTTGCACTTATGAAATTCTCCTCCTTGAGCTCGTTAAATGCTCAATGGCAGCGTAACCCACATTTTGAACTTTTATTTTATTTTATTGTTGCTTACAAAGCAATACTCAAAAAAAATTTAAAAGGCCACAAGGTAACTTTTCTCCGGTAGCCATACAGCACAGTTATTTGCCTGCAGTTGCCTGCCACTCAGGTATGAAGACAGGCTGTCATTTCCTACACCCCACACTGCCCCTTACTGCCTTGCTTCAATTTTTTCAAGCCCTACAGCATTATTGTTTAATGTGTCTGGTGGAAGAATTAAAGTAGATGAAGATTGAGGATACCACTCCCTTAGGTAATATGTATTCTGATTCCCTCCAGCTATCTGGCTGAAAACGCCTCTCTCCTCATCCCAGCCCCATTCCCTGCCTTGAGATAGGGGAATAATTAACAGTCCCCTAAATTAGGTGTAGCAAAGTTGGATGTGCAGCTGAGATCCAGAAAGGTGTGCAAACTACTTCAGTAGGGAGAGAGGGGCATTTATATGGAGCAAGTTAACTACATGCACAATTCAGCAAAAAGAAAACAAGATAACTCCTGTTTTTGGTAATTATGAAATGATCTTTAACATATTTTTGCATTTCTTCAGATGAAACTCAAAGCTAGGACAAATGGAATAAAAGGCAAAATGCGGTAGACTTGAATTGTTAGGCGTTGATTAAAAAGTGCTATTTCTGTTTTCACAAAAGGGAGTCTATATCCAGAGCTTTTTTCCCCTCTCTCTTAAAAAGTAGATCCCTCTTTTTTCATTGAAATTTCTGGTATCCACAGAAGTAACATTTGAATTCTTTGCTTGATATGGAAAAATCATCGGAATGGTGGGATCTCTGGGTTAATTGCTGTTAGTTTTGTTTGTCAAGTTTTCAGAGGATAAAATAATGGTGCATTGTAACTTTGTTTTTCTAACCGGGTTTGGCTGCAGAAGATGGTAATTTTGAAAAACTTTTAAAAATTCATTATCTATAGTTTAGGATTTTAAGTTCTCAAAAAAAAGGCGGGGGGTGTTTCTTAGACCACATTTCGCTTAATATACCCTGATATATATATACATTTACCTAACAATAGGATGGATGATAACCTACGATTTTGTTTTCATGGAAAGATGACCACTTGCGGTTTTCAATGTCACCTGATGTCTGCAAGCATAAAAAGCTGTTCCTTAGATGCACAATGAGAAGCAAATAGTCCCAGTGGCTTTCAAATTTTCATATGGACATTTTTAATAGCCAACCTGATGGTCTGCATCATTTCTGGATTAAAGCCTTGCTTGCTTCTAGATGCTTTCCCAGTTCTTGGGAGAGTTTGTTCATTTTCTGAGAGAAGGAAATTAACCAATTAAAGCAAAAATAGCAAAATATTCTGCAATAAACCAAACATAATCTAGAGTCTATTTCTGAGCCTAATGATACTACTAATAACAGATAATTTGTTGGCAATATTGCATATATTCAAAGTCTTTTTCCAGAATAGTTGCAAACTATCCTTGAGAGTTATTTCTCTTGAAAAATGATAACAATGTCCAAAATTACAACCTAATCTGAAAATGGAGCTGAGAAAATCTAATCTAATCCCCCATGATTGTGTATCTATCAGAATACAGTCCACCTTCCCTTAAGTTCTCAAAGCAGATAACATTATTTTATTGAAAGCCACTATTAGGGAGTAGCTTTCAAAGCCCTAGGACCTTCAAGAAAAGGGAAAAAATATTTCAGGACTGTTGTCTGCTTGATTTTTCAATTTTATAATGAATTTAAAAAAATACAGTGAAATTCCTAAAGTGCTCATAAGTTCCTGATCAAAGTCTGCTGAATTTGCTCTTGCAAATAAGTAGATATATCACTAAAGAAGCATTAGGAAAGCTCTTATCTTCCTACCTAACTCATGTAACACAGATAACAGATAATCAGAGTTGGAAGGGACCTTATAGGTCATAAGTTTCTCCTTATTTCCAGGTTAAATCTCTTCTTGTTCAGTTTCCATCCATTATTTCTTGTTTGGCCTTTGGGTGCTTTAGAAAATAGCTTGACCCCTTCCTCTCTGTGGCAGCCCCTCAAATATTGGAAGACTGCTATCATGTCTCCTCCAGTCCTCACTAGACTAGCCATGCCCAGTTCCTATAATCGTTCTTCATGTTTTAGTCTCCAGTCCCCTAATCATCCTGGTTGCTCTTCTCTGTACATTTTATTTATTTATTTATTTATTTATTTATTTGTCAATCACTTACAAGATAACAGGTATAAGTATATACATAGTTATGAATACATGAAATGGGTACATATAAGAAAAATAAAAGAAACAAAAGGACAGGGACTGTAGGGACGTTGGTGCACGCCCCCTACAGACCTCTTAGAAAGGGGTGAGGTCAATAGTAGACAGTCTAAGGTTAAAGTTTTGGGGGTTTGGGGAAGAAACCATAGAGTCAGGTAGAGTATTCCAGACATTGACCACTCTGTTGCTGAAGTCGTATTTCCTGCAATCAAGTTTGGTGCGGTTTACCTTGAGTTTTTATCTATTGTGTGCTCTTGTGTTGTTATGGTTGAAGCTGAAGTATTCATTGACAGGTAAGTCATTGCAATGTATGATTTTATATATCATACTTAGATCAGACCAAAGATGGCGTAATTCAAGGTTTTCTAGGTCTAGAATTTCAAGTCTGGTGGCATAAGGTATTCTACAATGAGTAGAGGAGTGGAGAACTCTTCTTGTGAAATATTTCTGGACTTTCTCAACTGTGTTAATATTAGATATGTAATGTGGGTTCCAGACTGATGAGCTGTATTCGAGTATTGGTCTAGCAAATGTTTTGTATGCTCTAGTTAGTAGTGTAATATTACCAGAGAAAAACCTACGTAAGATTAGGTTAACAACTCTTAATGCCTTTTTGGCTACGTAGTTACAGTGGGCTCTAGCACTTAGATCATTACAGATGAGTATTCCAAGGTCCTTTACAGAGCTTGGATCATCAGCAATGTCTTGACTATTCAGCTTGTATTTTATTTTCTGATTTTTTTTGCCAATATGTAAGACAGAGCATTTATTTGTTGAGATTTGAAGTTGCCATTTGTTTGAGCATTCTGATAGATAAAGATCTTTTTGAAGGGTAGCAGTATTGTCTGTGGTATTGAACAGCTTTACATAATCAGCGAAGAGAACACAGTTGCTCTTAATATGATTACAGAGGTCATTTATGTAGAGTATGAAGAGAGTTGGTCCTAGAACACTGCCTTGGGGGACACCACTATTGACAGGTACAGAATTTGATAGGACACTCCCAATTTTGACCATTTGTTGCCTGTTTGACAGGAATGCTTCTATCCAGTTATGCAGTTGTCCAGAGAAACCATAAGATTTTAGTTTTAGGAGTAGTTTGTTGTGTACCACTGAATCAAAGGCTTTACAGATTGCGTCTATTGTTTTGCTCTGATCGAGTTGTGTAGTCCATATTTTGCAGTGTAAGAGTTGCAGATTATAGGATAGATTTTTTCTGAAACCAAATTGTTTATTGGAGAGTAGATTGTTTGTTTCTAAGTGGAGGATAATGGATTGGTTAATAATTGATTCCATTACTTTACAGGTGACGCAGCATAAAGAGATTGGTCTGTAATTTTCAACTAGGCTGGGGTCTCCCTTTTTGAAAATGGGGATGACCATGGTTTGTGACCATAGGTTAGGTAAGGAGCTGGTCCTGAAAGATTTTTCAAAGATTATGCTTAGAGGTTCTGCTTTGGCAGTGGATAGCTTTTTTAAGAAGTAGGCACATATTCCATCTGGTCCAATAGATAGAGATGGTTTTAGATTGCATAGTCCTTTTTCAACATTGTCTTCTGTAAAATTGATATGTATTAGATCATTGTAGTTTTCTGTGGTTCGGCCAGGAAATACTGGGCATGATCCATTGCTAGAGATCCATTTCTAGAGTCTCAACATCTTTTTTATAGCGTGGTGACCAAAACTGGATGCAGTTTTAGGTGTGGTCTTACTAAGGCTTTATAGAATATTAGTACCTCACTTGATCTCGTCTGTATCCCTGTTTATGCAATTAGGATTGTATTAGCTTTTTTGGCTGCTACTGCACACTGCTGGCTCATATTTAGCTGGTTGTCTACTAAGACTCCAAGATCCCTCTCACAGTTACTGCTATTGAGCCTGGTTTCACCCAGTCTATTTGTGTACTTTTGGTTTTTCTTGCCTAAGTGTAGGACTTTACTTTTCTCTATATTGAATTTCATTTTGTTAGATACAGCTCAGTGTTCTAGTCTGTCAAGATCCATCTGGATCTTTAGCCTATCTTATACCATGGATCACAACCACACTCTGATTGTTGTTAGAAGATTAACTGATTGACTGATAATAGATTTCCTACATCTAATTGCAGTGTCACTGCCCAACTGGACCTGAGGATATATACCTTTTAGAATTCTTTTTAACTCATTGTGCAACACTACATCCGTAATATTTATATCTCACTTCCCTTGTTCTTCTGTATTTCAGTTTTTATAATTCTAATTAATTTAGTGACATTCACAAGTAGGTCTACTGCTTCAATGCTCACTCCAAGTTGTAAACTATAGCATATTTAAGTTCATAGCTGACAGACTTGTGTTTTTAGTAGTATTAAAAAGTTTAGAAATACATTAGCTCTCTGGAAAAAAACCTACCAGTTTTAGTTACAAGTTGCATATTTTTGCCTTACATACCTTGGCACATTTGAGCTCCACATATTTTAAAAGATGAAATCATGGCAGCAGCTATATTCTGAAGAATACGCTATGCAAAAATAATTGCTGACTATAGAAGGAATTGGAAAGAAGAGATCTCAATCACAAAACATCTTGTTTGTTACAGGCTGTCATGCGCCTTAAGTTTGGCAGAGGGATTTCTTAATGACGAGTGATCTCTGAGAAGAGCAGGACAATTGATTCAAGAATTCATGTAGGGATGTGAAGAAGGAAGTATAGTATGCAGACAAGGTTTAATAAATCATCCCCACGCTCTTTATAAATCATCCCAAGTACTCAAAAAGAGCACACGCAGCATTAAATAGGATGTTGCCACAAGTCCATCAGGATACAGGTTATATGTTTGTAGCTATCTGTACCTACATTTAATACGCTCCACTACTAATAAATTAGAAACTTGTAATAAACAAGCACAAACCTGCCTGTCTTATTAAAAATAAAAAAGAGAAAGTGACTGATTTGATTGAAGTATCTCCATCTCAGAGGTACTCATTACCCTGAGATGACAGAACCAAGTTTTTTTTCCCTAAAGAGAAACCAGAGAATCAAATGAAACACAGCTGTTTTTATAGCAAAGCATATATATATATATATATACACACACACACACACACACACACACACACACACATATTCTTAGAATTGTATCCCACAAAGTTGGTTCAATTTAGATAAAAAAAAAACCACTGCTTGCACTTCCTTTTGCTAGTCTGGATGTCTTAACACGTTCTAACTTTTTATACTTGAGTTAAATCAGATAGAGTTCTGGGTTAGGTATAAAACACAAAACAAGCTCTGCAACTCTATTTCCATGCTAGGCTAGTTTGCCAGAGTGAGACTATTTTTCAGATAATCTTTGATGTCAAAAATAAACAGAAAAGGCAAATGCTATGGGCAAATGTGGCTGAACAATGCCTGCAGCATGGGTGGCATCTTTTTTGTCTTGACTCACCCCAGCAAATTTCTGCACCTGTTCTGCCTGAAAGCTAAAACAGAACAGCTGGACAGATTGTGTCCTTTTCCTTGTATGGCGGATTCAAGGCATGTAATGAACTGATAGTCTCACTTTCATGAGACAAAGCTAGAAAAGAATTGCCTGCATCCATGAAAGAGTATTTTAAAGAGTGCAAGAATTTTGGGCTCAACCATAAAGAGAGATTGCCTTTTCTTCATCACATCCTCTTAATCCACAAGTGCCCAAGCAGAGACAAATGCAGATTTATAAAGAAATTTTCTTTCTTTCTTTCTGTTGTGGTTCGCCGGCAGCTGGTGCAAACAGCGGAGGTATCGGACAGTGAGGACAAAAGGGAACCAGTCAGGGAATCTGGCGAGGACTTGGATGAGGGCCCTGCATCTGATGCAGGGATGGGGCCAGGACCATCTGAGAGTGGGGTGCTGCCTTTGGAGCCTGGCAGCAGTGAAGCAGAGGACCCCGGGAAGCCTGTTCCGAGTGCACGTATGCACAGGCTGCTAGGAGAGAGCAGCTGAAGCAGCAGGGAGCGACTCGGGAGTAAGGCTGGGGGTGATTGCCCCTCCCATAAGGGATAAAAATCAGCCCTCGGTGACATGCTCTTTGCAGGAAGCAAAGAAGTTCATTAGTTCCTGATTCCTCACTGAAGCCTTGCAAACTCTGGTTTGTCTTTGCTGAAACTTCTGTCGGTATATATTCTAATTAAATAGACTGCTGTTTCTTGGCAGCCTTCTACAACACTGAAGGCGTGAGCTTAAAGAGTGTCTAATGAGTTTTGGCTGGGAATGCAATGAATTCCCAGCATCGCATTAAAAAAGGTTTGATTTTACACTCAGCTTGTGTTTTCTTAATTTGGAAGAAATCCTCCTTCCTTCTTTTTTTTCTTTGTCTCTCTCTCCCCCCCCCCCTTTTCATTTTATGGATCAATCAAATTGATCATAACTCTGAGCACCCTGGATTTATTCCAGGTTTTTTTTTTAATTTCAAAACCAGTCTATCTCAGGATCAAACTATTGCTCTGATGAAATCAACAGCCATTTTTTAGTTGCAGCAAGCAATGTAGTTTACCAGGAGATGATATTACAATTGTGATCTGAGAATTCTTATATCTGACCATCTGACTCTTCTTTTGCTACTATCTCACAAATTTTCAAGTGTCTATTCAGCCTTCCAGTCTTAAACTTAAGAACTCAGCTGGACCACAGTCATGAATTGACTTGCCAGATGACCCTATTTGGATGCTGCCTTGTTTTGTTTTCCTATCTATATACTAAAAGTGGGATTCCTGTAACCTTTAACTGGGCAAAACGATGCACTCTGGAGCAAAATCTTTTAAACCAAGGTACCTTAAATGGGCTAACTTACAGAATTCATCCAAAATCCAAGACCTATGACTCCATGGAATTGAAATCTGTAAATTTTATAAAACATTTTATGATATAAATAGGAATAGCACTTAAACTTATATACCACTTCACAGTGCTGTACGGCCCTCTCTAAGCGGTTTACAGAGTCAGCATATTGCCCCCAACAATCTGGGTCATTTTACTGAATGCTGAGTTAACCTTGAGTTGGTGAGAATCAAACTGCTGGCAGTTGGCAGAATTAGCCTGCAATACTGCATTCTAACCACTGAGCCACCACGGCTCATGGTAAACATTACCATAAGGCACTTTATGACATAATACAAAAGAGTCATAAAATATTGTCTGTGCTGATGTTTGACTCTGCTGTATAGTTCAACATGGACCATTTTCAAAGCAGACAGAACTCTGAATATATCCCAACTTTTTCAGTGAAGGAAGCACATTAGAAGTCTGTCATTGTAGAAGGTCTTGAGGAATCTGGCAAGGTAATACCTCTGAAACAATGGCTAATTGGGGCACGGGTTGCCTAGTTGCCCAATAAATTCATTTAGTTAAAATTAGAGTGCCATATCCCAGAATTAGAAAATGAATAAATTATGCTATAGAACGAACTCTACATTATTCTTAATCCTTTGTTTTTGCCTTTTTTTCAAAACAGAAAGCAAAAAACTGTTCTTAATTTTAATCTGACATAACATATAACCAGCCTTTCTTGCTAATAGTCTATTAACTCACAGTGTCATCTTGGTCTTATTCACAGGTGGCATCTGGATTCCAGAATGCTCTCCCCCCAAATCAATAAAGAGCTTATTGTTGTTGTTGTTGTCATTGTTATACTTTAGGTATCCTCTGAAGGCTTCATTACCCATCCAGGCTGGTTTTTGTTTAAATTAAAGTTCCATGTTACCCAAGAGCAAGATAAAATTATGGTTTAGGTGCTCTTTCCAGGAGAAATATATGTACAATTATTTTCAGACAGCCAATGAGATGCAGGGATTAAGTCAGGGTTTAAGACTTGTGGACTTCAACTCCCAGGATTCTCCAGCCATTCTGGCTAGGGAATTCTGGGAATTGAAATCCACGGGTCTTAAAGTTGCCAAGGTTGGGAAACCCTGGGTTAAGGTCTTGGACTAGCACTGGAAAGTTTCTGGTTCACGTTCACTCTTACCATGGAGGCTCATTAAGTGACTATGACCCAGTCTTTATTTATGAATTCAGTCTTACCTACCTCACAGGATGGTTGTTGGAAAAATGGGAAGAGGAAGCACTATGCTTGCTGCCTTCAAGTTCCAAAAGAAAAGTAGGATATAACTCTGACAAGTACCCTGTTTCCTGATGTTTTCATCCACTTGCTGGACTTTTTAAAAATATTTTTCATAGGTGAGTGAATTGTGTTGTTGCATGGAGCAGATTCTTGCTTCTTCTTTGCAGTTGTTTTGCCTATCCATACATTAAGTGATTTATCAGAAAGTGAAAACAGAGGTGATACATAAAATAGAAGAACACTGAAGAAAATCTGAAAGTAAAAGCTGAAATATAGCCAAGGCCATAAAGGAATGCACATTATTATCTGGTTTGAAGCATATATTACCCTTATTTATAAAGAACAATCAGACCTACAAAAAATTCAAAACTATAGACCAATATCACTTTTAAATGTAGATTACAAAATAATGGCTACAATATTGGCGGAAAGATTAAAGAGAGTATTAAGTAGAATTATCCACATTGATCAGAATGGCTTCCTCCCCCATAGGCAAATAAAAACAAATACAAGAATATATGGATATATTAGAATATTATGAAGTACACTCAACCAAGACAATGGCATTGATATTTTAGATGCCCAGAAGGCTTTTGACAACCTGAATTGGAACTTCCTTATTAAACAACTGATAGGCATGAAATTTGGTCAAATTTTATAGGATTTATTAAGACAATTTATAACATGCAAACTGCAAAAATATTAATAAATGGGGAAAATACAGATACCATAAAGATAAATAAGGGAGTAAGACAAGGCTGCCTCCTAGCTCCCCTACTGTATATATTGGCAGAAGAGACTCTCTTAGCACAAATTAGGCAAAATCAAGAGATTAGAGGGCTAAAAATTAAAAAAGAGGAATATAAACTCCAGGCATTCACTGATGATATGGCATTTATATTAGAAGAACCCTTAGAAACGAGCCCTATACTACTAAGAGAAATAGAAGAATATGGAAAGGTGGCAGGGTTAAAAATTAACAAAGAAAAAACAAAAGTGTTAACAAAAAACTGTACAAAGGAGCAGAAGGAAGAACTAGCAAATAAATTAGCTATGCAGGTGGTAAATAAAGTAAAATACTTAGGGATCTGGTTGACTGCTAGATGTTCGTCGATTAAAAAAGATAACTATGATAAGTTAATAATGCAAATAGTTAAAGATTTAGATAATTGGGCCAAATTGCAGTTATCGCTATTGGGACGTATTTCGACAGTAAAAATGAATATTTTGCCAAAACTGTTGTTCCTGTTTCAGACAGTGCCAGTCAAGTTGTAAAAGAACTTTTTTGTAGAATTAAAGAAATGTATATCTAAATTTATATGGCAGAGGAAAAAACCCAGAGTGAAACATAAATTATTACAGGACGCCAAGAAAAAAGGAGGATTTGGCCTTCCAGATTTTGAATTATATTATGATGCTGCTATAGTAAACTGGCTTAAGGATTGGGTTAAATTAGAAAATAGAAGGTTATTAGTATTAGAAGGTTTTGATCTCCAACTTGGCTGGCACGCCTTCATGTGGGATGGAAAATCTAAACAACATTCATATTTCCAAAGGCACCATGTAAGAAATGTGTTGTTCAATATCTGGGGAATGATTTAAAAAAACCACTACCCCAAGGTTCCATTGTGGCTATCTACATTGGAAGCAGTCACATATCCAAATCTATTGGATTATAAAAATATTGTCAGGTATAAAGATTTACTATATGATACTGGAGAGCTTAAAAATAGGAACCAAATACAAATTCAAGGAAAGGAGATAGCATGGTGGCCCTTTGCACAAATACAAACCCATTATAAAAAAGATAGAGAACAATTTGGCTTTAATATGATCCCACAAGAATTAGATAAAATATGGCTAGGAGAGGAAAAGAAAACAATTAGTAAAACATATAAATATCTTTTGGATTACAAATTAAAAGAAGAAACAGTCACAGAATCTATGATAATTTGGGCTAAAAACGTGGGTCATAGTATTGAATTAGATAAGTGGGAACATATCTGGCAAACAAATTACAAATTACCATGTCAGTCTCGTATAAAGAAAATTTATATAAAATGGTTCATCGCTGGCACCTACCTCCCGCGAGACTGGCTAAGATGTTCCCCAAACTACCACCCACTGTTGGAAATGTAACTACGCACAAGGAACATATTTTCACATGTGGTGGACTTGCCCATGTGCTCAGAAGTTTTGGAGAAATATTAGAAATTGGATTTTAAATATAACAAAACAAAATTTAAAACTTGAACCCGAAATCTTTCTGCTAAGTATGATAAATTTAAACATGGAGAAAAATTATTAATATTGAATTTTGCACATCATAACTGCGGCCAGAATAACTTACGTACAAAATGGGAAACTGTCTTTCATTCCTTCAGAGGATACAGTAATTAAAAAAAATACATGCATGTGCTGAGATGGATAGCCTAACCAAATTGTTAAAAAATAAATAAGACAGTGACTATTATGAAATATGGAACATTTGGTATGATTGGTTAAAGAAAAGGTAATATTTGATATTTGGATAAGTTATGGAAATGACAGATGTGCATTTAATTATAAACTATATAGAGAAATTAAAACATTAAAAGAACAAAGGAGTTAATGTAACAAGGCAGATCACGTCAATGATAAAGATAAAGAAAAAAAAATTAACCATTGCTCAATATACGCTGTAAAATGTATGTGTGTGTGTGTGTTGTGTGTTGATTTGTCTGTTTTAAATGTATGTCAAATAAATGTTTTTTTCTAGAATAAATTAAAAAAAAGAAAAGAAAAGCAAATCTGAAAGTAAAAGCTGAAATATAGCCAAGGCCATAAACGAATGCACATTATTATCTGACAGATACTGCATTTGGATCAAATCATAATATCTAAGAATACTGATTTGCAATCTGTTGATACATTTGTTTTTTATACTAGTGACATATTTTTAGTTAATTATTTAGGTATATTCAAAAGTCCAGATTAATTAACTCCCCTTGTGTCCAATTGATTTCAAGTTAGAACAAAGAACTGCTAATTTGAGCCTGAACCCAATCTTGTATTCTTTCATTTGTGTTTATTTAATAGTATTAGAACTAATAGCTTCAGCTTGCCAAGTAGTAACATATTGTATATTTAATGTATAGTATATTTCCCTTACTCAGATACACAGTTTTATTTTATTTATGTTTATTTATTTTACTTATATATGAGCCCTTGAAAAATAATTGTATATTTAAATTTGTAATTAGTTGTCAACTTTTTAACTAAGCTGTGTTCAATTTCCAATTACATACAACTTTGTTCATGTACTGCACCACAGAGGCAAAAACACAAAATACACTTAATATAACAGATTCAAATATGGACTAGGGAAGTTCTACCAATTCAAAAATGCTAAATCAGTTTAGAATTATGTGCATGAAATATTTTCAGTTTTAAATAAAACATGAAGTCATGTATGAGAGATGTATGTATATTAGGACAGACAGTGTATATTACCTTTGATATGTGATCCATAATTAGAAAAAAAATGTTGAAAGAGGCATGATACCTGTCAATTATCAGCTAGCAGAAAATTCAACTAAAATACATAATTCATCAACATGCTGTCCTTTGTTGTTAAGCTGATTGATACCACTCTGTAATATAACATACTTTATTCAAAAGAAAGTGAATCTGGGTAAAATCTGATATACTGCATTGATTTTAAAATATGCACGAGGTTTAAAATTTTAGCTATTAAAATACAGTAAAGTCCATACATCTGTTGCATAAAGCAAGAAATAACACTTCAAGTGTTAGATAGTCATTACAGTCACTAGATAAATGTATTGCAGGTTAGTCAACTGTAAAATTTTAATGGTGATCTGACATCTATTTACTTTCTTTTCAACTACTGCACTAGTTTTTGTAATTTTTATCTTTATGCTATATAAACTACATTATACTGACTAATTAGTAAGACAGCCAACACGATTAATCTCAAAAGAAAAATAATTGAAGTTAAATATTAATATAGAAAAAAATAATTCAATGTAAATGAAAAAGAAAACCAGGAAGCTTTCAAGGTAAAACTATACAAATAATACACCAGCAATGAAAGGCTGAAGCTACTACTCTGCTTTTCCTTCCCGTTTTTGTTACTGGCTCTTTCCTTGTTATTCCTTTTGTTTTACTAGTTTCTTCCCTGTAGCTGGGAATGTCATCTTACAAATGAGGAAATCTTATTTCAGATTCTGGGACTCTTCCTCATGGCTGACTATCCAACAGTCCTTGAGCCAGAAGAAATCTATGCTGGCATAAAAATACTACGGCCTCTAGCAAATTCTATTACTTGTAGGCAAAATGCTGGCAAATGGTGCTGTCCTTCTTTATGGTATGCAGGCAAGGATAGAGGTTCGATTGGTCTATGATGGTTTCCTTAACTTCCCACTCAACAGCACCAGTAGTGGAAAACCATCCATCAGTCACTGTCCTTAACATATGATGCACAGAATGGTGCTATCAGTAGTCTCCTTGTGCATCCTGGTTTACTGCTATTCCAGAAAAAGAGGGCTAAATCCAGGTTCAAAATCATCCTGAGAACTAAAAGCTGAGGGGATAGCTGTGCAGTGAAGTGGGAAAGAGAAAGGACTTTCTACTTTCTACTCCTACTCTTTCCACTCTTACTATTGGTCAGTATTTCCACTCAGGGGATTGATTCAGAGATTGGATGACCAGAGAGGCAGAGGTCAGTCTGAAAGATCTAAATACTACCTGTCATCTGAAGCAGGATGCTCTGAAAGACGGTGATAGGTAACTGGAGGAAAGGAGCGTCTGTCCAGCCAAGAATAGTAAACTGATGCTGGACTAGTTTGACTACCTAGAGGCTACCTGATTGTATCACATGGTTGATAAAATGTGTCACATTGCTATGCACCAAGGAAAATATTGCAACCAGTAAAATTTAAGGTTGACTTAGGAATTGGCTAGGTATAAGAGGAAGGTATCATGAGGACCCAGCAAAACAAACAGTGAAAGTTGCTGAGATATGTTTCTGTTGCAGTTAGATGCAAATGAGGAATGATTCTTGCTAGTCATCCAACTTCTCAGTGACTCATTTTGCTCTCCAATGCCTCTCTGGTCAGTTTTTTTTTGTCAGCAATCTTTTTTTGATAAGTCAAAAGTAAGAAGCTTTCCCTTACTGATCTAAACTCATTCACGTTGCAAAGTGGATTTTCTCTATAATGGATGTATATCCTTTTGCATTCTCAGAAACTGATTCATTTGAACACCAGTACCTAACCACAAAGGAGCATGGATCATGACTTAAGTGCAAGCTAAGCAGGAAGTCTCCTCTGTAAAAACAGCAGTGTAGAAGGAAGCGCACCCAATTTGGTTTCCTGAAGTTTTGCTGTGTTGTCTTATCATGCTAGGAGGATGATCTTGGAAGTAATAAGTTGAGAATGCACATCCAATATGTTGAATGCATATTGAAGGAAGCTGGACTGGAAGATGAGCCTCGGTGGTGCAGTGGTTAGAGGGCTGTATTGTACTGCAGGCCACTCCTGCTGACTATTGGCTGTTCAAATCCCACTAGGCTCAAGGATGAGTCAGCCTTCCATCCTTCCCAGGTGGGTAAAATGGGGACCCTGATTGTTGGGGGCAATATGCTGACTCTGTAAAACTGCATAGAGAGGGCTGTAAAACACTAGAAAGTGGTATATAAGTGCTATTACTATAATTTAAAAATTGGAGGGAGAAAGATATAGCTGAAAATAATCTACAAGTCTAGGAATGGAAGCAAAGTGAAAACTTGGCACTAAGGTAAAATATAAAGATCAAAATCATAATACAGCCACCAACCTTAGAATTGAAATGAAAATACTGAAGTGATAGACAGGTTCTGTTTTTTAGAATCAACTATCAATAATAAAGGAAACAATAGTCAAAAAATATGTCACTTGGTAGAGTAATTGTGAAAACCTTGGAAAAGAGATTCAAATGCTGTGATATGTCCAAACCTACAAAGATCAAAATGGTGTAGGCATTGACGTTCACTATCACTGTCTATAGAAGTGAAAATTGGACTTGGAAGAAGCAGAATAGAAAGAGTATGGGTACTTTTGAAGTTGACTGCTGGAGAAGACTCCTGAGGATGCCATAGATGGACAACAAACCAACTGAAATTTCTCACTCAAGGCAGGAATGAACACATTCAAATTATCATAATTTGGACACATTACGTGATGACCTAGCTCTCTGGAGAAATCTATACTGGTGAGAAAGGTGGAAGGAAAAAGGATGAGCCACAAGGTAAGGTGGTCTTAATTCAAGTGGTGACGGAGGCACAGCTGGAAGACCTGAAGATTGGGGACAGTTTGACATGGAAAAAGATGCCTCTAAGGATCGACACTAACTTGATGGCACTCAAACAAATAGTGCAAATGAATTGTATTGGCTTGGGTGATAGCGGTCAAATATTCAAATATGTGAAGAACTATCATCTATAAGACAGAAGAGGAAAAAGGACAAGAAACAATAGATTTAAAGTTCAAGAAAGCTGATTTTAGTTGAGCATCAGAAAAAAAATTCCTTACAGGAAGAGCTGTTCAACAGTAGAGCAGATGGTCTTGGAAAGTACTTAAACAGAGGCTGGATAGTCATTTGTCATAGATGCCATAATGATTGATTCCTGCACTTAATAGGGACTTGTACTAGATGATCTTTAAAGCCCCTTTCAACCTTACATTCTATAATCTTAGGATTTTATGAATTTCTGCTTGCACAAGGTAAAGCAGCCAAAATGATATGAATCACAAAGATACCGTGAATGGTACCATATGTAATCATGTTGCATAAAAGCACTCATCCTCATCTCTCTCTAAAAATCCCACAAATATGCTTTGTACATCACTTTTAAGTTGCTTATGCTGTTGCTTTTCTCCAACTTATATATGGGTTTAGTGCTCTTTTGAAAAAGTGCTAGACCAATATTTTTTAGAGAACAATATAATCTGGTTCTAGGTTCAGTTTGTCAGGATTTGAATAGGATTATTTTTTAAAGTCTGCATTATTTATTAATTACAGTAACATTTGATTTACTTTGCTTTCAGTTCACCTGCCAAGCTAAGAGGCAATCTGGCTCACCAATGCATGTTTGCATCACAGATGAATCCCCTTAGAAATTAACTGAAATGACTTATTTGAAATGAAAGCAAACGTTTTGCCCATAACACAGTCTGAATGGCATCCACCCTTTGTAGACAGTAATTGAGTTGAATGTGGAGTATGATAGCAAAATTAAAGAAAACTGGAACAGCAAGTTTTAGGAGTCTTGCAAGCTGTGATAAAGGCTTTAAAAATGCCTGTAAGAAAAATAAGCAAAAACTAGAGAAAAAAAACCCCTTAGTGTTTATAATATGTTTAAAATTGTTTTAGTAATATATTAACATAGCTACAAAAATAATTGGCGTATCTTGATAAGAAGGTAACATTGCCACCAGAAATGATGTTTGTATCACAACTTCAGATAAATGACAGCCTGGAGAATGAAATAGTACAAATAACACACTGGTAAGTCTTGCTTTAAATAAATGTGCTGTAAAATTACTATATGTGCATTGCTTGGGGTTAACAATACACTGTAGGTTGATTATATCACTACAGTTTTGTATTTTTCAATAATATTAGGGGTATTTGGTAAAATGCCCTCTCATGGCCCCAGCAACTTCCCCCACTAGTTTCTCATTTCATTTGATTTTTTTTTTCCTTCCTTGACACTTCATTTTGTGATTGCACTCCAGAGCTACAGTATGAACTTATATACAGAAATTTTGCCCAAGAGGAATCACTACTAATTACCTTCACAGTACTGCATTTATGCAGTTCAGAAAATTGTTTATAAAATCAAATTTGCTCAGAACATAATCTTAAGTACTGGAGAACAAAGAAAAAAAAATAAAGTGGGTAATTATACACTTCCCTCCAGACTACTTTGGATAGAAAGAAAGAAGTAAAAGTAAAATGAACAGAGTGAGCTTCAAGTTTATCCTTGTCTACAATACATTGGAGATAAATATAATACTGTTGTAGGAATTCATGAAGTCAAGTAGTCTTACCCATGGCTTGAATTTCATTTGTTCTAACAAAACTGATTTATTCTCAGTTTGTTACATTGAATGAAGAACAAACTGTAGTAAACCCAAGAAGAGAGAAGACTGTAAAAGTTATTAAGTTCTGAGATAAACTTGATTTTATACATATACTTATCATGAATCCCAAATGCATTTTTCAGAGTTGTTATATTAACCATGCTTTCTTTCTTTTTTTAAAAAAGTAGAGTGAAACATAAAAAGTATTTTATGGAAGAGAAAATCTTGGTTATCACTTCCCTAATATTGAACAGGCTACTATTCCAAAAATCAATAACATAAACAGGGAAATTAAATGTAAGATATTAGAACTTTCCCAATTATGATTCAAGAGGACATTAAAGAATAATGAGGCAAAGATTGAATAGTTTTATGCTTTGTGCTATAATGAAACACAGACAACATGGAGGACAAAATAACTGGAAAAAGTATGTTATATATTTTTTTAGATTAAAAAAAAATGAGGTATATTTACATCATTTCAGAATAGTAGTAGTAGAGGGAATACAAAGAAACTACAGTAAGTTGCTAGTTTATCACAGATACTTGGAAGATGAGTTTCATTCCAGAATATTATTCTGACTGACCTATCCCTAAGTACCACATTGCCAAGAAACAGCTAAATAAAGAAGTGTTGAGTTCAAGGAAATGGAGAGACTGAATAGCTGCCAAAAGTATTTTGAAGACTCAGAGTTTGGTTGCAAACACAGTATTTGGAATGTAGAGTTTCCAAGTTCTGCTCAGTTGCTGAAGAGCAACTCCTTTGTTTATGTTACACTGCAGGACAGGCAGGAGGAAAAACTATAAAGTACACAACAACCAGATAGAAGCCTCTGGGTCCTCTTGTTTCTAGCTGCAACAAGACTCATGTCTGTCCAGCTTTCTCTCAGAACCGTGTAGAGAAAACATAGTTCTAGGGTGGTAACAGGTATACAAAATATAAATTATAGGTGAGTAAAAGGCATTCTCGGTGAGCTGACTGCATTCATTCCCATCACAATCCAAATAAGTAATTATCTCTTGGATACACATGTTGTGAAGATCATACATACTGTACCTTTGTTTCCCAACCATTTTTTTTGCCTGTCTAAGCCAAATATGATATAAGCATATTGTATAATTAGTGTGGGAATGCATCAAAAATGATGCATGTCTGGTATTTATTAATGTTGGGAAATGGCACTAGTATACAGCTCAAGTCCTACAGGCAAGTTGCATAAGATTTAAACAGCTTTAAAATGAATGTTTAACTAGCACAGGATTGCTACCAAGGAAAAGTATAGTAATGAGATACACAATTCTTGCAATTCTATTTCAAGTAAAACACAATCATAATTCTCTGAAGAACTTTTTTTTGTTGATAGCATCTTCACCATTTGCCATGTTCTGATCATGCAAATATAACACTCACAATTGATAGTTTTATATTTGAATTCAAAATAAAAGCATTCGATATCGCACAATCAGCAATATGCAAAAAATAATTATGGATGCCAGTTCCAAGCTTTTAGAGGTTCTTGCAGTTCTACTTCATTGTGTAAGTATATAAATCCAAATACAGCATATCTGCATGGATCTCTATTCATCGTACATGGGAAATGTCAGAAATCTGCTATTACTGCTGTTGCTGCTGCTGCTGCTACTACTACAGTATAACTTTTGTGTTAATGTTTCCTATAAAAAAGAGCCAGAGGCTTCACCAGTAGCAATGCCATTGAGAAACCAGATTGCATATGTCTCTACTCTCACTTTAGCTGAAATGCCAATTCCCTATAGAAACTCTTGCAGATAAAAATCATGTTTCCTGTTGGCATTTTCCAATGTTTAGTGATGCTAGAATCTAATATAGTAAGGAGTGTATGGAAAGCACCTTGGACTGTAATAACAGTTTCATTTGATTTACAGGTTTATCACAAAATGTTTAGAATCCAGAATGGAAGTCTCCAGATATGCCATAGAATCTCCTTTCAGTCAAGAGGGTAGATTCATTGGCCAGATAAGGAGCAAAAAGGTTTTCAGACTCTTACTCTTTTCTTTCTTTAAATGCCATCTTTCCAATGTATTCTTTTAGAGAGAAAGAAATAGGAAATAATTTGTTTTTAATGATTAAACAACTAAGGCTGAAATAGAAGAGCTTCTGTTTTGCACATCCATACGTCCACTACTTGTAGTGGGACAAAAAAAATCAGCCCCGTGTTACCCTTTTTCCTTTATTCCTCCTCTTCCTGAGCTTGCAAAAAGAACTACCAGGTTTTGCCATAGTGACAAAGAGAACAAGCATCAAAGCAGTTCAGACAATAAACACAACTTTTTGGAAAAAGATAAACAACTGAGGCTGAGCTAGCATGAAGCTCCCTCACTCAGCATGGTGCTTTCAGGCAGAATTTAAGGGAGGCATTTAGGCCACCAGGTTTAATCCCTGGATCATTATAGAAGCCCAAATGAAGACATAGCTAAAAGATGTTTGGTCTCTCCTTGAACACATCCAGTACAAGAGAGCTCAAAATAAGACTTCATACAGAACCTCCCTTACATTTCCAATCTCAATCAGGGAGGTGGGGGATAATGGGACTCCCATATTTAGGGAGATTAATAGTTTGAGTCCATTTGTGAAGCTTGAATTTGAAGACCATGTGACTCAGCAATAAGTTACATGGATGATCATTTGTATGAAGGTGGGAAATAATAGCTAAAAATGTAGCTAAAAATGATAACTTTCCAGTAATAGAATTGAACACCCTCACAGTGAGATGGCACAAAGCCATACCTGATTGCAGTATTTTGCAACTTTTGATAGGAATAGCAATGCCTGCAGTGTAGCTTGTATCAATCAGCTGAGAAGCAGCAGTGTATAGTCAATCTGCCTTGTCTAGAGTTTGATTATTTGGAGAGTCAACTATTGGGTAAGCAAGTCAATTCCAGAAGCTATTGCATCATATTCTTCCTCAGGGTGTTCTGGAGTGTGGCAGATAGGGAAAACAAATCTGTGGCCCTGCTACTGACTCAAGTATTTCATAGTTCTCTTGGAAAAAAGCTGCCCTCCCTTGCACTGGTGCACCTAAACATCTGCTATTGTTTGAAGTGTGATTTCAATGACACTGATACTTCAGCGTGACATAATCTACTGACCACAAGGGGGCAGTGGGTGTAAATAGTTAAGAATTTACTGTCTTCTCTTTGTCACTCCGCTTGCTCTTTGTCTAAGATATTGTTAATTTCATGTCACTTCCTTCTGCCTTTGTTCTCAGGCACGCATGCACAAAGTATATGCATTGTGGCTCTTCTCCTGGGAGGTTTTACCTTTCTGAAGGTATTTCCTTAAATAAATCCACCATGGTAGTTAGAAAATCTTCTTCACCAATCCGTGCTCAGATTCCACAATTTCATGAGTTCTCATATGCAACTTCTAGCAACTGTACCATAAATTGACCATTAACCTTTTTGCAATGGAATAAAAGGTTTATTGAACACAAACTGATCTTGATTGATTGGAGGGGTAGGGTACAGTATTAAGAGATAATTTGAATGGAAGTTACCTGGGCTGCCTTGGATGATACATTCTAGCAATTACTGCAGATTATTTATGTACATTCATATATACGCACACAAACACACATACACACAATTTATATATAATGCCCATGTTTTCCAGGGAGACTGATTTAGAGAAAAAGTTGAAGGAAGAATCTTCAGGTCCATTCAATTTAGCTTAATGACTCCGTGTCTAAAATCCAGAGCTTCAGGACAAAACATTCATACTTGAATTCACTCGTGTAACAGTGTAGTAAAGCACTGTGACTAAAAATGCTATTTTACTTGTTAACAAGGCAGTTCAGCTTTCCTAGAGGCAAAACGAACTTCCTAGACTTTCTAAGTGGGTAGTCTCTTGCAGAAGACATAGTCATTTTATTATTAATATTATAATAAATACTCTTAGGTTTTTACTTTGTATTAATCTGTGATGTAATGCATCTAATCAATGACCGGGAAGAAGGCGTTTAATACTAATGCTTGCCATTAAATAATACAGCGGAACTTGTGCACTACACTGTCCATCAGTAACAAAAACTTTATGGACTCCTTAGACTTTCTACGTAAACCTTTTGATCCAAACTGGAACTGCATTCAGCGTTTTTCAATAAACCAGGTGTTATACAGCAGATGGTGCCTTTCTGGTGAACAGGCAGAAAACAAGCATTTAAGTATATTCTCATCACATTATTATACTTCACAAATTATGCAAAGAAAATATATTTCACTTTCAGTTTATGTTTGCCTTTCTTCTTTTAAATAAAACACTTTGTCATTATTCCCTTAATTTCCAACGTTCAGGCTACCATTGCCATTACCGTTGTTGCTAAGTCATCTCATGAATGCACAAGGATGGCATAAAGGCAACTGGAGGTTTTGCAGAAAATACAAAGGAAATTTAAAGAAGAAAAACTAGTGGAGAAAATTATAAAAACCAGCACAATGGTTCTGCTAAACATGGAACAATTATTGGAAAGGATCAATGAGGAATTTGTTCGAGAAAAAGAAAGGAGCAGGCAAAGAATATAGCAAACTATTATTTTTGCTTATTTAGCACAATCTTTACCTATTCTCAAGTTAATTTCTGCACAGATTAGTTTCTGAATGTTTTGTTCCCAGGCTAGGTAACATCAGCAGCAGGATTTTCTTGTTTTATTCTCCTTAGTTTATAAATGTCTTGTGTGCCAGTGTGGTCAGTTAGCTGGTTATTTGTTTGGAGTTATATTTAAATTCTGAGCAGCTGATTGGTTCTCTTATTGATTGGTTGTTCAAATGGCCTGGTTTCTTACATATTCATATGCTGGATCTAGATCAACATGCTTGTTAATTGCTCTTTTAGTAGAATACCAGGCTTCAATAAATTTACGTGTGTGGGAGGTGTTAGCCTGGCCAATGGTTTTTGTTCCTTCCCAATCAAATACCTCATTGCCTAGTCAAAAAGAACTAATGAATAATAAAAATTTATTTTATTACCTTTGCTTTCAGGATGTGCTTTTTTCATATGTGCTGTGTGTCAATTGTTTTTAAGATCCAATGGGTCTGTGGCTTGATTTGAATAGAACTGCCATACATGTTTAGTGCATTTTTTGTTAATAAAGGAAATCAATTTGTGTGCTTTTCTGCGTGCAAGCATGTGAATATAAATGCATTCTACAATCTTTATTACTTTATTTTAGATTTACTTTACTTTAGATTTCCCTTTCTGTTCTGTAACAGATTTAAGTCAGACTCATTTTCTTCAAATTAACAGGAAATGACAAATGACAAATTCCAAAGATTATAATTTAAATGAATGTTCAGAGATAAATTGATAGTAAAATGATGGAGACCAGAGATCTATCACTTTGCTATTTCTTTACTTTTCCGTGTCATATATGGATGTATATGTGTGTGTGCATGCATACACACACACACACACACACACACACACACACAGAGCTTTTCTAAAAACAATACAAGTGATACATATTTCATCATTTTCCGAATGGAAGGAATGTGCTTCATCTCAGATATCTTCACATAATGGAGAGTTTATTAAAATCTTTCTAAACTTAACATAAAAATATTTAAACAAGTGTTCATTTACTAAGGAAGCTTCTTAATGAATTTTAGTATTCCATCTTATGTATATTCAGAGCATTGTTCAGGAGATAGCACTTTTACTGTCCCTCTTATAAAAACTTTCTTTTCTCAAATAAGAAAAAGGCCAAAGATTAAAACCAACAAACCATCTGCTTCATCTTCATAATTGCTTCATGCATATTTTCTTATATAATTCTTACATTGTATAATAGTTGTGTTAAATTCTAAATATCTATTTTGAAAAAAAAATATTAATACATCAGGTCAATATATTAGAAACATTAAATTTGATTTGCAAGATGCAAATCAATGCTACTGTATTAAATTTCCTGGTTTACCCTACCATTGATATTAATATAATCTACCAATATACTTGCAATAATCAACTTAAATTTGCAGATTTGAGTCCCTTATAAGCTCTGACCTTATACGGGACAGATCATTCATCTGAACTCCAATCATCTTTGGAGGAGCCTAGTACATATTTCAACACTCGTTTGTATGATTAGCAATTTGAGATATTAAAGCTACAAATAAATTGTTTTAATGATTTTTGTAATCTCTGTATCATTTAATACTACAAAACCTTTTAAAGTAGAGCTCGGATATGAACATTCCATATCCAATATAGTATTATATCTCATATCACTGTAATTTGTATAATTTGAGGGATTCCATAAAATATACTTTCCAATTACATAAAACAAAGGTAGGCATGGGAAAAAATAAAAGTACAAGAATCTTGAAGCTACTTTGTCAGTTGATTAATGAAATGAAAAGCTAGTGAAAATCAGATTATACAAGAATTAGGATATTTTTCTCACCGTGGACCATGTAGAGTTAAATTAGATTGTTCAGTACCTGTAGTATATAACTAGGATGAAGAATTATGTTTCATTGAAAAAAGAATATAAGGGAACTGGAATTTTAGCCATCCAACAGTCTGAAAATTCAAGAACTGCTTTCTCCCAAATAAGATATATAAATGAAATATATGCCATTTCTACTCATTTCTAAAATAACCCTCATGAAAACATTATAGTGTCATGTCCTGCCCCCCAAAAGTTATTGCTGTAACAAATTGTGCAATTTATTAGGAACCTGTTTATTTTTTATTCATAATTACTGATTTCATCTGATGTTCTATGAAGCCCCTAGTTTCTTTTTTCAGTAGACTAAAAGTATTGAATTATATTGCCTAAAATAAAATCAGCAATCTTATTGTAAATTGTTAATTTTAAATTTGATTCCAAATTAATAAATTAGCACATTCTTGACAAAATATAACAAGCAGTTTGTTATTATTTTCTTTTAGGAAAATAATCTTTTCTTTTTTACGCACTCTGGCCTACAGCCTTGGAATTTCAGTTCTTTATTCCCATTTAAATCAATCTGGGTAATATTGAATAAGAATGACTTTTAGGTAGAAAAATAGCAAAAAAAATGTTCAAATTGACCTCAAAGCTTATGACAATTTCCCCAAACCCCAGAACTTCCCCTCCCAAAATATCAAACTTTGCATTGCTCCATATTTGAAGCTTTATCTCATACCCATAACTCCAGTTAAGTAGGTAGTACCTGATGTCCTTGTAGGCTAAAGTAGAATGTAAATGGTAGAATGACCTAGAGAATATGTTATTGTATCAATACAGGATTAACAAAGGATTACCTTGAATTTTCAATTTCTTTGGGGGATGCCACCTTTTGCAAATATATATTTTGAATATGAAATTGTCCTTCATTTTCATGCTGGTAATATTCAAGATTGACTCTTCCACACTATAGTCTTGCATTTAGTGCATGCTGCCTTCAGTTCTTAAGATTTAGGTTCCTACCAAGACTAATTATGGGAAAATGATTTTATATTTTCTATTTTAGTTGACTTTTCATTTGAAATGTTTTTAAAATATTTCAAATTGGAAATTGGTGGTTTCTTTAACTAGATTGCCTATGCTGCTTTGAGTGTTTTACAAGTTTTGAAGGAATTAAAAAGAACTGTTTGAAAAAGATCTCAGCCATAAGCGTACATTCTAAAATATATATTTAATTTGGCTAAAATTCTCATCAACTGAATGACTACCAGAAAATTATTTAAACAAGAGAGTAATAACTGTATAGATCTGATCTATCTGTATAGATAGATCTTTTTCTGTGTCATATTATTTATTATATATGTAGATATATACATAATTTTGTATTTATTTATTTTGTCATGTTTATGTAATGTATATTGGAGGTGGTGACTTTTTGAGAGCTGTATGCAATGACATTTCATTTTAATGTATACCAATTAGTGTACATTCAAAGTGATAATAAAGTTATTCTACTTTATTATCACTATAACTTTATAGTGATAATAAAGTTATTCTACTCTATTATTCTATTTTAACTTATAGTTGTCTCATTTGAATCTATACTTCTGCTTATACTACATACTCTACTACTTATAATACATACTCTGTGGAGTGCTTCTCATACTGGATGAAGATGTAAAAATGGCAAGTTTTCCTTCTCTCTGCATCCACCACCTCCCAAAGAAAGCTGATCTGGATAGCTATAACAGCATGAAAACTGCTACTAGATGCTTCAGATAAAGAACAAAAATGTGACCTTAATGGATTTATCAGAACAGCCATTTCTATGTTAACTTGGGTTTCATTTCAAAGAATTGCATGAAATGTAGACTCAAACCCTCAGTCAAGTACTGTTTACTCACTAAAAATACTTTTTAAAACCACAATTTCTTTAGATTGAAAAATAATTTAGTTATTCCAGCTTGAATCTACTGGGCAACTGTCAGCAACAAGTTACATTGTTTTTATAAACAATTCTATTGTGTAGAAGAGACTCTCTGGATCCCACTGTTACCTGAGAAATATATGTTAAATTGAAATTGTTCACTAATAATTAATCAGAGCAGATGGTTAATCCAATAGTTTTCTTTAAACACTAAATGCTTTAATTTCATCCAGTTTGTTAGCATGGTGGCATTAAGTTTTTCACCATAGGGTGGCCACTTTTATTTAAGTTGAACCATATGTTAAGTGAACTTATATTATCACCTCAATTTAAGTGTTATCTGTTTGTAGAAATAAGGCTCCTTTGACAATCTATAGCTACCCAAGAACTGCTTGATACACAGGTGTCACCTAAAATGTTTGCTTCTACCGTAGATTCCCATACCAATATTGGGATGGTGGGGTGTGCTTAGCATGAAGCAAAGACTGGGAAGAAACGTAATAATGGTGTTCAAATACTTGAATGGTTATCAGATAAAGGGCAAAATTGTTTAGAGTTCTTCCAGAAGACAGGACAAAATGGATCTATATAAATTTTGACTGCACATCTTAAATAAAAGTGTTTCTGAATAATAAGAATATAATGGAAGAAATTGGTACCTTCTTTACTGTAGGCATTGGGTAGTTGTCTGCTGGAGATACTGTAGCAGTGGATTGGCAATGGGATTAGATTAGATGATCTCCAGTCTCCCTTCCAATTTTTATACTCCAAGAAGTATGTACAAACTTTGCTATTTCTAAAAGACTGGCAGGCAATAAAATTGCTAAAATATTACTGTACCTATTTCTGCAAAACAGTAGCCTTTATATTGAACTATTTTATCTACCAAACAATAGATTATGAAAATATGAACACTCAAATCACAGAAGTACAAATCTTTTACAACGCATACCTATAAATATGTCTTATTCACACATCTCAGATCTAGATGTGAATCTATTTCATCTATTGATGATCACTTTCAATTTTATAAAAAATAGATTTGAGTGTTTAAAAAATCCTTTGCCATACGTTTAGAAAATTATATTTTAACAATTTAAACATGGATTTGGAATGTAATATTTAAATAATATATTCTTTTTAACCCACGTGGCTTTTCTTTTCGTATAAGCTTGGAGTTTTGATCAAATGCCTGCTTTCCTTTGTGCAAGACAGGAAAATGAATAGTAAATAACATGGGGTATTAGATTTAAAAAGATGGGAAACAAACTAGATATAGCTACCTATTCTAATATATTTCTATTCTTATAGAATTGTCTTTCATTCCTTTTTGTTTCACTAATATTAACAATCACCAGCCAATCCTAGTTAGAACTTAGTACACTTTTCTACAATTATTCTATAAATCATTCAGGAAGGTCATATAAGAGCAGAGGAATCTGGGAGGGAACACACTTCAATCTATTTTCCTTCCATGTACATGCAGTTTCAAATATAAAAACAGAAAGAAAACTCCAAAGAAAAAATTAACTGAGGGAGGAAAAAGTCATGAGTGGATTGTAAACACTGAAATGATTTTTATAGCTTTTCTGCTCTAATGTATGTCAAAAATGAACTTTAAAAATTAAGACAATATGCATTTATGAAGAAAGGGTAGTTGTCCTCAAGATTTTCAGATCTATTCGTATCAGTATAGTTTTGCTAATTATAAAATAAGGTCCAGTTAGTCTTAATAAGGAAACCCAACTTATTTTTCCATAAAAATATGTACTTTTAATATTTTAATAATATTAGAGCTAACAATATAAAGCACCAGATTCATAGCAAAAGAAGTCATAATGAGTTTAGCTACTCTGAGGCCAAAGTATGGAGGGTTATGACCACAGTATTAGTCAGCATTGCTAAATGTGTTTGGAAATCTTGTAGGTTCAGTAATATTACTTTAAGCGGTTATAAAAACATAAAATAATTGTTCTTAGCACAGCTTTAATGTTGAGGATTGGACTTTCTCGTTCCCTTTATCTGATCCAGTTTATTTTCTTGAATTCCACGATGTATTTTTTTTATTGAGACAATTCTAACTTTAATCAAAGGTATCTTAAATTTAAAAACAGGAAACTGTAATGAACTACTAAAACACATACTTTTCAACAGATACACACTGATATTTGCTTTGAAATAAATCATTAACATCAAGTAATTCATCTTCATGGCATTCAAGTGAAGATAAACAAAAGGGGAAGATAATCTCACAGAAGTACAACTAGCAGAGACAACACAATGTTGCTTGTAAAACAAAGAAGAATGTAGGTGAAAAGCATGCATCATTTATTCTTGCCAATTTAAATCTCCAATTATTTTTAAAATTTCAGAAATTAAATACTAATAATTTTCTGACAATTTATACTTAACTTTATACAAAATTACTATTTACTGAGCAACCTAGTTGTTGATAATAGTTCTCTAGTGTTAAACAGCATTCTACTCATGTTTCTTGCCTGTTCTCTTTTCAGTTATTTATTAGTCTATAATATGGAAAATTATATTAACTATATTACTGCTGCTATAATTTCTCCCTGGGGGCATATTACAAACATATATGTAAGACTTACTGTACATTTATAACTAAAGAGCTGTAGGTACTTTCTAATATTTTCTTAAGTTGATTGTACTAAATCACCATACTCACCCCAAAAACAAATCTTACATACTTGTCTCACATTTTTAATCCATATTTACTTGTTTCCAACATTAGGAAATGTTGGAAAGTTTATTTGGTTGTTCAAGCTCAAGCAAAAAGGAGTTCAGTTTTACCTTTCAGAGCTTGTTGGCTAATCATTTTTAAATGATTGACAAACATACCTGTAGATTTTCAATCTAATGGTATATTTGAAGTAAGTATGTATTCCATTAAAATTATTTTCTGCCTCCATGCTGTCTATAAGCTTGAAGGAAGATAAAATATATTGGCAATGACTTGGTATATTTTATATCAGCCAACTTTACTGACGTAAAGAATATATATGTGTAGCATTATGTCTGGTATTGTATATATATGTGCTGCTTTTTCAGTGTACAAATGGATTTCTTGCATAATGCAAACCCAGTTATCAATAGTATGTCTCTTTGTTACATCTTTTCAGTAACATATATTCTAGTAACTAAATGAAAAGCTAACAGGCTTAGCAGAATACCTAATGTAATTCTTAACTTAAAATAATTTGTCAGAAACAGAAATGGACCATTATTCATCATGTCTGAAAAAGATAAAAAAAATAGGCACACAGTATTTCAGTTTTATTTTTTAAGCCTGTGTCATCTAAACAGCTAACTGGAGAGAAAACAAAAGCCATTTGAGGAAATGGAAACATAATATTGAATAAACAGCCTTTATAAATGATTTGTTAGAAGAAATACCCTGGTTATTTCTATTGCACTGATAAGAAATTCCAATCCAGAGATTCTGTGATGGTTTAAGTTACTTTTTGGAGTGCTGTTATAACTTTGAACAGTCACTATACAATTGATTTTAAGTCAAGAACTACCTGTATCAAAGAAAAAGAATGCATCTGACAAGAAGGCAAAATGAAAAGGCAAAAGTGGCTCAATGACCATCCTAGCCCAAAGTTGGAGAACTCTGCAGAATTTTTTTTAAAAAAATAGCAGCAGTCTCTATCTATCTATGATGTAGTCGGGGAGAGTATGCATAATGTTAGAAAAAAAACTGCTATCTATCCAGCACTTAAATGATTAAGCTTTGCCTGAAACTTATAAGATCCATAAAGTACATCAAATACGTATACATCAACATCTGTCAGTATACTTTGTCAGTCAAATGAGTCAATCTCTATACAAAAAGAAGAAACAATACACATCCAATTATTAGAATTAATTGTATACTAAATAAAATGACTTTGATCATTTTCTAAGCAAGCTTTCCTCATTTTTCCTCCTTCTGAACTAGTACTGGGGCATAAACAAACTAAGTCTATAAATCTCCTGCAATAAGGGAGTTGTTGGTCTTTGGTGTACCCATACAGTGCAGTGTTTTGATGATTTTATTGTATAGGACAGAGGAAAATAAACCACCACCGTACTTTATCTTTTTTCCACATCTGAACTTGTAAACATTTTGCCTTGTTTTCAACCACTTTTCCTTCACTGCATAACCTAACAAAAGTTAAAGTACCCTCAAGAGAAGCCTGACTTCAGAGCCAGGATGGCCCTGGGACGTATTGTAGAAGTGATTTTTCTCCTCGTCTTCTTTTCTATACCAGCCAAGAGCCACGAAATGCCCAACGGTCTCTTATTCAAACACTATCCAGCATCTATCCAGATGCTGCCACTCACCGAGATTATAACCTCTCTCTCACACACACACACACAGAAGTTTCCATCCTCTAAGTGAAATGAACTTGATCCACAGAAGATCCGCCAGTCTTTGTGCGTGGCAAATTTTCTTTGGGCTAACTCGCCTACCACCCTCTTTGGAAACGCCATGTCACCACCGAATCGGGCTTCCTGAAGCAGCTTTCCCTCAGGATTTCTAGGCCCAATCTCGGATACCTCTGTGGCCCCATCCCTTCCCTAAAACCCTCCCCGGGGGTTCCCCCCTTTCCCCCCCCCCAGGGGTGGCTTCTAACCGTCGGGGGAACAAGGCAAACACGAGAGCGTCGGAACCACCAGAAACCGCCACCTCTTCTCGCAAACCCCTCGAAAGCCACCTAACGAAAAACGCGCTTCTCCGGCTCCTAAGCGGCCACGCCTGGGAGGAACATCGTCGTTCGAGTTTCCGTGGCCGCGAACTGGAAAGTGACTGGAAAAAGGCCCGCAGCCTCCCTTCGAGGGCTCCGCTGGTCCCTCGCTCGACCTCCCGTTTCCCCTCAGGCGCAGCGCCGCAGACTAACGGACAGCGCCGCTACCGTATTTCCTCGGCGCGCGGACGAGAGGGTTCCTCCCCTCCTCCTCCTCCGCCCAGGGCGGGTTCCGCCTTCCCGTCCGCGACTTTCCCGCGGGCCCTGGGAGAGGCGAAGATTATCCCGCGGGGTGGAGTAACGCGCTGGGCCCGCCCAAGGCCGCCTCTTTCGCATTCCTTTCCGTAAACGGTGCCACAAGAGGAAGTCCCCGCCCCCGAGCCCCGCCCCCTCCGCCCACCAAGGGCAGAGCGCACGGCAGGCGCTGTCCCCCCTTCCTCCCTCTCTCCCCCCGAGAGGAAGGTAGTCTTGGGCGTGGTCGCGCCGCGTAACGCTCTCGCGCCCCTGGCGCGTCTCCTTTTACCTCCCTACCCGCTCGGTACGTGCTTCAGAGAGCCGCGCGCGGAACCCCGCCCTCTCGCCCCTTTTGCGATGGGCCGAAGGCAGGCCTCCGGCTCCGATCTCCACCCTACCATGTTTGAACACAGCCGCCGCCAGCCCGTCACGGCTGACGCGGCGAGCACACGGCCGCAGGGCGCGTTCTATTTATGTTTGTGGCCGCTCGGTTTTGCATATGCCCGCCCCTTGCTCCTCCCCTCCTTTTGTGGGCCAGGCGGAAGGCTACCTCCCCTTTTGCCCGTATAAGGCGCGGGTGGGCGGAACCTGCCGCTCCGGCAATCTCTCGCCGCTTTCCTGGTGCCGGTTATAGAGTAAAACCACTTCCGCTGTCGGCTTAGAAGCGGCGCGATCATGGCGGAGCGCGGACAGCTCCCTACCCCCGCCAAGCGCCTCTGCTGCAGACCCGGCTATGGTGCCGGCTGCAGGCCGGGTCAGCGGGCGGGTGGCGTGAGCGTCGGCGTGGATGTCGGCCTCGGGGTCGGCGGGGCACTTTGCGTCGCGGGACCTTCGTCGGCCGCCGCTGCCGCTTCCTCCGCCGCCGTCGCTTTCCCTTCTGCCCTCGCCGCGGCTTATGCCGCCTTTGGAGTGCTGCCACTGGGCAAGACGCAGAGCCCAGAGTCCCTGCTGGACATCGCGGCGCGGCGGGTAGCGGAGAAGTGGCCCTTCCAGCGGGTGGAGGAACGCTTCGAGCGCATCCCGGAGCCCGTGCAGCGCCGCATCGTGTACTGGTCCTTCCCCCGCAGCGAGAGAGAGATCTGCATGTATTCTTCCTTCAACACCGGCGCCGCCGCCGAGGATTCCTCCGCCGGCAGCGTTTCAGCCGCTTCCTCGGGCGGGGGGGCCGCCTCCGTAGCTTCCACGGGTCCCGCCGCCGGCGGCGCCTCTCTCGCCAGCGCCGGCTCCAACAACAGCGGCGGAAGCGGCGGGACCAACAACGCCTCGCCCGGCGGCGGTGGCGGCGGCGGCAGCGGCGGGACAGACCCCGCTGCCGACGAGAACCGCCTGCCCTTCCGCAGGGGCATCGCTTTGCTCGACGGCGGCTGCGTCGACAACGTCCTGCAAGTCGGTGAGTCATTCGGGCTTCGGTGGGTGGAAGCGGCGGCGGGAGGGTGATGCCATCGTTTCTCCCCCCCACGCCCCGCTTTGCTTCCCGCCCCGGAGCTTCGGGTCACGGTCTCGTCGGAGTCTGCCCCTCCCGCCCGCATTCTTCAAGCGGACTCTCTTGGCTCATTCACCTGTACGGACGGGCGCCCTCCTCTTGCTCCAGCCGCCCAAAACGCCCCCGTGGACCTTTTTCCCCCTCTTTAAGTTTTCTTTATTCTCATTCCCTTCGTCAGTTCCCTAAGAATACAGACTGGCCGGGCTGCTTCCTACCCCCACCCCCACTTCCCGGTAGCGTCTCCTCCTTTAAATCTCCTCTCTTGAGGCTCCTCCACGTAATTCCAATTTGTCTTTTTGCACTCAATCAAGCAACCGCCCTCATGGTTCTTGGGATGACATATTGTGTATTTAACAATATATTGTATATTTGTTAAAAAGACATTACTGAGCCCAGAACATTCTGATCCTATGCCGGTAGCTTGTTTTTGCTTGTGCCAGCACCTCACATTTCCCATCGTTTCTCCTATATACAATCCGTAACAAGACCCATAACTGTTACTTTTATTTTTCTCTTTATTCTCTCCATTTTCCTCCCCCAAGTATCAAGGAGTATGAATGGCAATGAATCAGCAGGAGAATCCTCTGGGAAGCTTGGCAGGGAAAGAGGGAGGGAGAGTGTCTTTGGGATTTGCCAGGAGAGACTGTGAGCCTTTAAACAAAGACATTTCTAGGACAGCAGCAGTTGAGAAGGAAATAACATCTAGCCTTGGTTTGGCACAGAGTCCTAGAGTGCTTTTGTGTCCAGCCTGCATCTCCAGGTTTTTGGTTTTGGTGTTTTTTTTGTGTGTTATCGATGGCAGTGAGGGTAGGTCATTGGGTCATAAAGCTGTCAGATTGCTGATGAAACCACGAAAGTCTGTCTGAGATGCAGGGGCGGGGAAAATGGGCTGCCAAGGAGAAACTGTTGTGCAGGAAGGCAAAAGCCTGCTTCAAGTGCTGCCAAATAGATCCAGGATGTAGTTGGTTTCTTTTTCTCTCATTCTGTCTTGCTGCAGAGCAGGCGAGATTCTGCTGATTCCTTCATGAAATAATACTCCCCCACCCCCAGTGCTTGGGCTGTTCTTTCCATTCTTTCTCTTTAACTCCTGCTTTCTTTCAGTGGAGCTTTTGGAGGTGGATTTCCATCCTATTTCTGTCCTTCAAGGACATGAAGGTGGGGAGTGGTTACTTCTTCCATTTAAGGGGGTGCTAAGGGTCTGTAGGGTGACTTCCCTTTCTCTTATGTTTGGATTGGAAGGTTTGCCTCTGCTCCAAGGGCAAAATGGATAGATGGTTCCCTTTTTAAAACTTCCTGCTCAGGGCGAGGCAAGGCTGGCTGTGGTGCTCAGCCCTTTTTGTTGATTTTTCAAGAGAGTTATATTTGGTCAGTACATCTGTGATGGCTTTTTGGAAATTCCCTCCTTAAGAAGCTAGCATCCTTCGTTTTCATGTTTGTGTCCTTTTTAGAGAGATTTTTTTTCCTCCATGAAAAGGGGAAGCCAAACAAAAGAGCTTCTTTCATTGCTTTTCACTGTCTGCAAAATAGCAAGGAGCTGACAATGGGGAAGGCAATCTGGAGATGTTAAAGCTGCACAACTCTTATTTGCCCCCTGTGCAGATTTGCTCAGCTTCCTCTCTTGGAAATGTAAATGCAATCTATGAGTTTTGTGGGCTTCTTCTCCCCCAGTTTCTAACCATCCACTACGCAGAAGTGATTTTTGGAAAAGAAAGACCATTCAGACTTTAAGATCTGTGTTTTCTTGGTATTTAAACATGTGGCTATTTCAGTTAAAATTGCCATCTGTGTTACTATGGGATTTATATCTGTATCCAAGCTAAAAGGTTAAGGCCAGCCTGAGTCAAAATGGAATTGTTGAACTTTAAGGCAGACCACATTCTCCCCATATTGCCTTTTTGCTTTTGCTGCAAATGGTTTAGCTTTGGGCACTCCGCTAAGTTCTAATTAACATTCCTCAAGACTTCTGTATCTATCTCTCTAGCAGAAGTTGGAGGTACCTCTCCATTTGTGGTGCCACCACTAGAACAGAGCCTCTTCTGGTTTGGCTGGTCTTGCTGAGAGCTCCCCCCCCCTTCCCCGCTTGACTCCACTTGTAAGGGGTGAGAAATGACAGTAGTGTATGTAGCGAGGGTTTCTTGGCTGATTACATTTAAGCTTGGAATTCACTGTGAAAATAAAGCCAAGAGGTGATAAATAAAAGATGCAATCTTCTCTGAGAGACAGACACCCAGCATGGGCTTAGCTTTGCTTGCTTTCAGCATTTAGAAGAGGCCTCATTAAGAAAATCCTGACAAGGGGAGGGGGAACCCTTGTGAAACATCAACAGGAGAAGAGAAGGGATCTTGAATGATGCTGTCAAAGGCCAGTGCAGGGCCATATGCATTAATACAACTTGTGTCCACTGCTGCTTCTGGAACAATCCAGTAAATACTTCATGCTAAAAATATACTTTCATTTCTTGACCTGTTTGGAAAACCTCCAGGTTAGAAATGTATGGAAACTTTGCCTTTTACAGCATTTATTTAAAATGTGACTTTATATGGGTGTGGTAAGAGAAAATATAACAAATCGGGAGGTTTCCCAAATCATGTATATGCATTACTGTATTTATATGCTGTTCATTCCCAAGGGCTCTGAGGACTAACAGTCAGGAACAGCATACAATAATAATTTCCTGCAGTAAATGCTGGGCTTAATAGGATTGATAAAAAGTTGTACATAAGACAAGCAGCGTAAACAGAAAAACATTCACAGGTGAGCAGACTCTTGTAAACTGTCCTTTTCTTTAGATGTTGAATTCTATTATCATTTTAGAGATTATTGTTAAATAGGTTTAGATAATTGTACAGCTTAACCTTTAGATTCACGGGAAGCTGCCTTTGAAGCTGCTTTAACATAGCTCTTTGATTAAGAAAATGTTTGTATAAAAAAACCATTCTGTCATGTTGTTCGAATGTATTGTGCACGGTGTATGACCAATCCAACTATTGGAATAGCAGCTTGTTCAAATACTGTGCTGCAGAATGGCATAATTTCTGTGTAAACATTTTTAATGGTGGTTAATATATCATCAGTGTTAAAGAATCTAACAGTAGTGTGTAATACTTTGTGTTAGTCATTCAGTTTTGTTGTCTGAAATTTAACAAAAACGCATTATAGGAAGTTCAGATTGTTGCCTCTTTCAACTTAGAATTTGTCCACACCGCCTAGACTCTTTCTACAATCTGCCTGCAAATTCTAAGTTTTAAACCTAGAACTTTTCTTATGCCAGGTAGGAACTCTGTCACTGAACTAATCAAAATAAAAATTACTTGGAATTGTGATAAATGACGGTTTATATGCCATCTCTGCTATGAAAACGATTAATATATAATCCTGTAATCAATCTTATTGCTAAAAACCTGCATCATAATTAAATATATGGGAACACATTTTAAAATGTTTTTAATAGGCTAGAATTATGTCTCATATGAGATGTCCTATGCTTCCATATTGTCTGAAATTTCATAGCTAGAATTTTTAAAATAAAAGGTAATATGTTTGTCAAACTGTGGTCAAGGTTAGTTGCCAATTCTATATAGAAAGAAGTCTAACAATTGCTTTTTAAAAAAATACATATCATTCTTAGTTCCTTAGTTCCTTGAATCTAGTGCATAGAGAGCATATCCATAGCTACTAAATAATCATAGTTGCATAAAAGCAATGTGTGGGGATTATTTTTTTAACCATATTTAGTGTTTAGAATGAAAGAAATCGGAATATAATAAATATGGTATGTTTATCAGAAACCTAGATTTTTAAAATTATTTTTAATAAGCAAATAAGCTGCCTTTGTCACTGGCTGAATTTGACTGCAAAACAATTTAGCAACCACAGATTTTGCTATTTTTCAGAGAGCAGGATTTGCACTCTAATTTGCAAGGGTACTCTAAGAACAAACATTTTCTAATGTTTATAATAGATAAGCAATTAGCATGTCATTCTTTGTAATGAGAAGCCTCACAGTCACATTAAAAAAATATTTAGTTTCTTTGAAGCTCAACCCTTTGTTTACAGATACACTTTTCTCCTTGGCTGGTGTTTTCAGTAAATAAACATTAATTGAAAATTATTAATGAAGTAACCTGGACATCTGATCTTGGATTTTAAAGTTTGGTAGTTCTAATAATGCACTAGATATTTATTAGGAATTTTCATTCAACTGGGTCTGTAGCTTGGTTTGTTTAAATAATTTAGTTTCCTGATTGCTCTTTTGGATATCAGCATCTATCTTTGCTACTGTGGCATGATATATTGGAGATGGATATTTCATGTCAGCAGAGCTGTAGATCGAGATGTGATAATTCCAGTTGTAGTTTCATTTGTACACCTGTGTAATAATTGCTTCATAGCTGATGCGGTGAAATTTAAAGGAGCTTCATATATTTTGGAGGGAAAAAAATTGTAACAAAGAAGTGTGGACAAAACTACAGCCTGAGCCAGGTTTCCAATCAGAGCATATTTACATAAATACAGTATTGCATAGTTAACTTTGAAAACCAGTTTATAGTTATTTTTTATGAGTCAATATTTCTGTCCGTTAATATGTTTCTAAAGATTACCTTTTTAAATGTAGTTTATCTCTGAAACTTCTATGTACAGAAATTTGAAGGTTGTTTTTTTTAGCAGTGCCTGTTTTCTATCCAGTTCCAGTTCATATATTAGATATTATTGGGATATTAGAAGTCAGGTGGCTTTTGAACTGAAAGTAGATTTACTTGATTATTATCTCATTTCTATGCAAAATGTTTAATCTGCATATTTGATGACTGAGTTATGTTTTGCACATTTTGGCCCTAACTACGGTGTGCATAAACCACACCCTATGCATATGTGAAGTTGGTAGTAAAACAAAAATAGCTAAAAACATTTTATATTGCACAACTTAAAATATTTCTAGAGGGTAAGCAGGTTAGAATTTCACTTACTAGTTAATCCAGTTTTGATGCCAAGAAAACCTATTGGGTGTTCATGCAGTACAACACCTGTATGTTGTGTATACTTGTAAGTACAAAGGTGGGTGTATTGATTTGATTTTTTTTTCATCAAAGCCACCTGATAGATTGTACTTAGGTGTTCCAAAGCCAGTTGAATTTTAGTACATAGTACTAAATGCAGGTGGCATATAAATAATCAGATTTTCTTTTCCAGTTGCTATATTTTAATATCAGATACAATTCCTTAAATTCAGTTTATTCGCAATCTTTGAAACAAAAGACTGGCTGGAAGATATGGTTATGCCATTGTTCTGGTTCACACAGCTGATAAATCATAATGCAGTTTATCTGATTTTATCTTAATCTCTTCTATGAAAATAGTTGCTGTAGTGTGTGAGGCATGATTCACATATTTTTCTGTAGAAAAAAACAATATAAATTCTTTAAATCTTCGTAAGAATTTTATCCCCCTATTAAAATTCCCAATCTCATCTATAGTTGTTTTTTTAAAAGATGAACCCAATAGCACTTTATTACTTTATAACTATCTATTTACTGTGTCTCCAATTCCTGCCTGTTAAGGTTCCCAACTCCCAACTCCTGTTAAGGTCCCTAATTAAATTGGGCCTTTTTCTCGAAAAAAGTATTTCATGCTGAAACAGCTATATTTTAGTTACAGTATAAATGAAGAACATGACTTTTTAAATCTGTAAATGGAAACCGAAACAATCTGCAACACTAAATCTGTAAACGAAACCCCCCCTTTTTTTTTTTTAAAGATCTTGTTGCAAAGTGAGTACATTGACAGTCTTTGAAATAGCTGGAAATTGTGTTTAGGCAATGGCTGAAGAAGTCTGACATTAATTGGAACAATGCTTTAGAACCTGTCAGTAAATTTAAATTCTCCCTTCTGGACTTAGCTGATCGTATAAGCTGGAAGCTCATTTTAGAAATTAATGTGTTGGAAATCTAGGTGATTTACCTCTTGTCTTGTTTTAGCAGCTTGTCTGTCTTTGTAAGTTTTTCTTTTATTGTTAATTGGTGTCAGATCCACTGATAATAATAAAGAAATTCATGGAAGACTCAGCGGAAAAGGAAGGTCAGGCTGAAGGGAAGAGAATTATTGGGCATAAATTCCAAGGGTTCTATTATTCCATGAAGTTTGAAACTAGGAAATGTTAGAATTTTTAGGCACAGGTCCTTTTTAATTTTAACACAAGCTGATAATTTTTGGCCTTATTTAAATAAGCCCTTTAAACCTGGCTCTATCCCACGTATTAGAGTGGACAATTTATGTATTTGTTTTTATTTGCAGCCTAGTTCACCATGGGGCTACTCTAGATGGCTTACAATAGGAATGGTGTGCAAACAGAAGAGAAGTAAAATAATGGAACAATAAAATAAACAATGACAAGGAACACAATGAGAACAATACATCAGTATTATAACCAGAAAGATGGATGGGTGGAGAACAGAAGGATGGGGGAGGGAAGGTGGAATATGCCACTAGTCTAGCAGCCACCCCCAATGTGGAGCTCCCCCCTCAAATGATCTCCTGGCCAACTGGCAGAGCCAAGTCTTCAGTCTCTTGTGGAAGGATAGGATGATGTGCCAAAATACCTTTTGAGGTATTTTGATCTTATGAATGATTCTTGACTTTTTTTCCCCCCTGGACTTTTGAGTGATGCCATTTTTTATTTTTAATCTTCTGCTTTAATTGCTATATTTTGCAAGATGCCCAGAGCCATGGTGGATCAGGACAGCCTGTAAGTTGTTTTAAAAAATAAATTCCATAATAAATATATTATTAAAATATTAATTATTTCAGCAACAAAGTGTTTTAATAAACTTTCATATGTGGCCAGTTAGACAGTGCTATATTTGAGACCAGGGATTGATGAGGTACAGACTGGGTAGAGTGCTCAGGTTCTCCTATAGCAGCTCTAGATTGCTCACATTTTAGCTGTGAGCAGGACCAGCTGTGCCTCCACTGGCTGTTTCCTCTAAAGCAGTGGTGTCAAATTCAATTTCATTGAGGTCTGCATCAGGGTTGTGTTTGATCTTGGGGAAGAGGTGGGGGAGCATGGCCAGGGTGAGTGTGGCCAGGTCAACATCACTTGTGTTGTGGGTGCCTGTCTTGGCCCGAGAACTCTGCCAGCGAAAACGGGCTCAAGAGCTCCTTTTTCAGTTGCAATGGCCTCCTGCAACCCTCTGTCAGGGCTTTGTTGAGCCAGTTCTTTGTTGTTTCCAGGTTAGCCCTGCAGGCCAGATCTAAGCACCCCACAGGCCGGATCCAACCCCTGGGCTTTGAGTTTGACACCCCTGCTTTAAATACGTAAGGTCCAAGTTGAGAGTCCAGCAGATTGACCAAGCTGGAGGAGGAGGAGGAGCCAAGGCAAAACCAGTTATTGCAGACAAAACTGGTCTTGTCTAGTTTAGATAACATTGTGCAATAATTGCTTTATTAAATTATGCATTTGTAGACATTAGGTTAGAAATTAGGACATCTAAATATTTTAGCTTCTTTACTCCAGAAGAAATTCGTAAAACATAGTACAGAACTTGAACTATATATATGGTCATGGTTGCCATCTTGAAATGTTTAGAATACTTTTAGATAGTGGCTAAGTAACTGGAACATGATTTATTATTAGAACAGTTGAGCCCTGCATTATGTATTAAGCTGTAATACCTCTAAATCTTGTGGGATGTATTTCTGAGTAGAAAATCATTACATGGAATAATGTAATTTAGAAATTAGAGAGGTCCAGCCAAGTTATATACTTTGAAGTCCCATTGATCTGAATGAGAAAGAGTTAAGCACATTCATACATCTGGAAGTTAAATGCTTAGCTTTCTCTGGACAAAGTCTAAATTATTATGAAATGAGAATGTATGAATATGTTTAAATTCATTTACTAGTATTTCATGATTTAATGTTACTTTGTAAAGTGAAATAATTTTTTAAAATTTTTAATATTTTACTTTTGCTAGTTCAAGATAATTATAATAACAATTATAAAAATGCGTGAAAATATGTGTTTTTAAGTATAATTTTTAAAAATATCTTTACAAACTAGATGTCTGCATTTGGACTGGAGCAATTTTGAGCTTTGAACCTATCAAAGCAACATGCTTACTTTGTTTATATCCATTTATGAAACATGCTGACACTATATAGGCTATATCTGTGATGGCGAACCTATGGCATGTGTGCCGGAAGTGGCATGCAGAGCCATTTCTGCCGGCACAGGAGAGGTTGCCTGGAACAGATCCACTGTGCATACACGCATCCCCCCACAACCCAGCTGATTGTTGTATCTGCTGTGCATGCGGGGGGGGAGACACACATGCAGGAGATGTGCACACATGTGCAGGGGGTAGGGCGCACAGGGAGGTTGCATGTGCAATGGCGTGCGGTGTGGGGGAGTCATGCGTGCATGCACAGGGGATCATGCGCGCATGTGCAGGGAAGGTGGGGGGGTCGCACGTGCATTGCATTATGGGTGCACGCATGCATGCACTTTCGGCACGTGACGAGAAAAAGGTTAGCCATCATTGGCCTATATGGCATGTTTATATCTTCTGTGAAGAAATAAAAAATACTATGAAAGTAATCGTGCATTGATATCTAGCCAGGTAAAAATTGAATAAATTTAAATTCAAGAGCTATTTGATACAGTGTCTAATATTAAAATAGATTTTAATGGTATTGCAAGTCCTAATGAGACCAAGTGATAATAAGAAACACCTATGTGAACATAGGACACTTCATACAGGCAAGAGCTGTGCTTCTTAACCTCAGTATTTATGATGTGTGGACTTCAACTCCCAGAATTCAAGTCCACATATCTTAAACCCGCTAAGGTTGAGAAACCCTGGGCTAGATTAACTAGTGGCAATGAAGCTAGTGGTGAAGATCTTCTGGCACAGGAAGTTCCAGATAACCGACTGGCCTCTGGATTGAGCTTCAGCTTTTAAAATGATTATGCAAATAGCTTGTCTACTTACGATGTTGGCTGGCAGGGAAAATCGTCTCTTAGTGAATGCAAGTTCACTAAGACTTGTTTAATTCATCTAGAGTCTCAGATATTTTAAATATCAACTACATGTCTGATTCAGAGGTTCTGACCAGTTCTAGAGAACTGGTAGCGGAAATTTTGAGTAGTTCGGAGAACTGGCAAATGCCACCTCTGACTGGAGATTTTACAGAAATCTTCCCCTGCCACGCCCACCAAATCACGCCCACAGAACCGGTAGTAAAAAAAAATTGAATCCCACCACTGGTCTGATGGCTGTATTATATTTTCTAAATGTTTAAATTCCCCTCTCCCACTGCCCTGCTTTTCCAACTTTTTAACTGTAGGAATTTTTGCTTGCTGCTGAGCTGCATTTAATTTCAGGTCTGACTCATTTTATTGAACATGTTTAAATTGTTGCTCTTCTGCACTTGAGAGCAGTGCTGTTTATTGAGCAAAATGTGTTTCCCACTTGAGTCAGCATGAAAAGGATTTTCTATTAAAGCAGTCAGCTGTTTACTTGAGAACAGCTGACAAAATTTCATAGTTTCAGACTCAGAGAGTAAAATGAGCTTGTCCTTTAGGCAGGTTTGGATAGAATCCAGGCTTTGAGAAACAACTTGAGTATCCAAGGAGTGGATTCCCCCCACCACCACCACCACTTCTCTCTCTTCCATTTAGGCTCCTGAATAAGCCCAATGATTGGTAGAAGGCAACCTGGGTGATTTCCTATATGATTAAAACTAAAGCTTATAAATGCTTATTTATTTCTCGATAATAATAGCAATTTTTTAGATATGAGTAATTAAAAAATAGTGGCAGGTCAGTTTAAATGTATAAGTAAGGAAGTTTTATGGATTTTTCTATTTTTCTTCTATTTATCTAGGATTCCATCCTATTATATATAAATGTACTCAGCCAACTGAGAATCTGACCATGATTCTAAGATACAATTAATATGTCAGTTAATAATTTGAAGGGGAGATGAGGAAGATGATTTGTCCTGATAACCACAAATATCTAAGATACATTGCTATATTAATTTTTCTTCCGGTAACTAGAGTTTTTACTTTTTCAAAATATAATAGCCTTTCCCCTCTTTAATAATGAATTGGATGTAATATCTTTTGGGATGTTCCCAGTAGCAAGGGAGCCAGTTTTCTTTTTTCTTTTTTCCATTTCTTTCTGCAGCTCTGAAGAATTACTTCTATTGTTCCTCAGTCGTCGTTCCCCCCACCCCCCAGCAGATTGTTAAGGTGCAAGAGAAAATCAGCAAAAATCACCTCCTCCTATTTTATCAGCAGACATCACCTCTATGAGAAATCTTTAGAATTTGAAAGCAGTCCATTGTTTATATAACAGCTTCTGGAACCCCCCCAACACAAAAAAAAGTACAGAGTATTGTGAAGGAAATTATAAGAAGAAATATAAGAATAATAAGCCATACTGGACTTAATTCTTACAAACAGACAAGAAGTGATAGAGGGAGTTGAAACTGCAGGAACCTTGGGTGAGAGTGACCATGTCATACTAGAATTCAACATAACACAAACACAAGCAACAGAACATAATGACACCAGAGTCTTGGATTTTAAAAGAGCTGATTTCAATAAACTCAGAGAGAACTTGGGAAAGATTCCATGGATGAAAATCCTAAAGGGGAAAACAACTCAAGAATCTTGGGAAACTCTAAAAAGTATGATCATAGAAGCCCAGACCAGCACAATATCACTGAGAAAGAAAAACAAGAAATCCAAGAAGAAACCAGCATGACTGCACAAAGATCTCTCTGGCAAATTGGAAGAAAAAAAGGACAAGTACAAAAAATGGAAAGAAGGACATACAACTAAGGTAGAATATCAGCAGATAGCCAGAACTGGGCTTGGCTAGTCTAGTAAAGAGAAGGACCAGGGGAGACATGATAGCAGTCTTCCAATATTTGAGGGGCTACCATAGGGAGGAAGGGGTCAAGCTATTTTCTAAAGCGCCTGTAGGTCAGACAAGGAATAATGGATGGAAACTGAACAAGGAGAGATTTAACCTGGAAACAAGGAGAAACTTTCTGACAGTGAGAACAATCAACCAATGGAACAGCTTGCCCTCAGAAGTTGTGGGAGCGCAATCACTTGAGACTTTCAAGAAGAGATTGGACTGCCATTTGTCAGAAATGGTGTAGGGTCTCCTGCTTGGGCAGGGGATTGGACTAGATGAATTACAAAGTCCCTTCCAACTCTGATTATCTGTCTGATATATAAGACAGTTATTGTAGATCAGGAATGGATAATTTATAGTCTTCTACCTGATGATGGTGATCAATAATGCTCATTGTTTTTAATGAATGTAGCCTGTGTTGCTGACATCATCTGTTAGTCGATGTTAGTGAAGTAACATCAAAAACATGCTTAGGTTGTTAAAAGTCTGGATTTAGATGCCAGTCCTCTTCATAGGCATGATCAAACTACTATCTGCAATCTATTTTGTAGATATATGAAATAGATATGTACATTAATAACAAAGTAACCAAAATATTACTAGAGTTATAATTTTAAAATTGTTGAAAGTTTTTAAGATTGTGTTTCATTTGGAAGATAAATTGCATTCTTTCCAATCTAGTGTGTCTATGTCATAATTTTGACATTTCTTAGCATGTAATGGCCTTTATCAATGGCCTTTATGAGCATTGAGGGTAGATATAATTGTCTACATTTGTATGTAGCTATGTAAGGCTCAGTGACTTTAAAACTGCATTTTGTTGATTGTGGTTCAAGCCAGAGTGGTTTGGATGTGTTGACTTGTGCCTGAAGGGAGACACGTAATCTTCCTTGTGCAGCATCTTCTGTGATCACTTTCTATCAAACAGACAAGGAAGATACTGAGTAAGAAGAATAACCTTGTTGGACACTATTAAGTAACTTACGGCTTTCTCAGTCAACCAAATGGATGATAAGTGATGTTATATAGTGTGATTTGACAGTGGCATATGACAAGAGAAACATAGCAATGGCTTGTCTCCCCACAAACACCACAGCTTGTTGCCAATTGGTCACATATGAAGGGAGGAAACTAGCTAGACATTTCCTTTTATGTGCCCTTTTCAAGAGAAGAACATTTTGACATGCAACTCTTGATTTTTCCTTTAATGTTTATTAGTAATAAGCCTTGGTGGAAAAACTTTGTTTTCATAAGGACTGAAGTCTCCAAACCAGTTATGGCAAAAATAGAGTTATGGGTTTTCTACTTTTGAAACCACAAACATATACTAATATCAATACTTCCAAATGCCTCGCTTTTTCCTTTTAGATTATACCGGCTCAGCGTTATCTGGAATTATTTTGTCTAAGGAAAATTCTGTAAATATGCTTAATCCTCATGAAATGATTTAAAAGTCACATGTTCTTTTCTGTAATGTTCTGTCTACATTATCAAGAGCACTCTAAAAGCCTGGGACAGCTGTAAGGTTTTTTTATAGTCAAGAAATTTTATTTTTAATATAATTTTATTAACAATAGCTATTTTAATAATGTGTAATTACATGAATTTTATCTGATACAATTAACATGACAAATATATACAGACTGTTCCTAACTTATGACCACATTTGGGACCAAATTTCCATTGTTAAACAAAGAGGTTGTTAAGTGAATTGTACCAGATTTTACCATCTTTTTTACCACAGTTCTTAAGTGAATCATAACAGTTGTTAAGAAAGTCACTGTTATTAACTTAATTTGGCCTCCTCTGTTGACTTTGCTTATTGGAAGACAACTGGGAAAGTTGCAGATGATGATCACATGATCCTAGGGTTCTCCAACCATTGTAAATACATGCTAGTTGACAGTTGCCCAAATTTTGATCACATGACTGTGGGTATCTGCAGTGATCATAAGTGCAAAGACTGGTTGTAAGTCACTTTTTTCAGTGCTGTTGTAACTTTTAATAGTTGCTAAATGGGTGGTTATAAGTCAAGGACCACCTGTACCCTTTAACAGTTTACAAAATCATGGCATAGAAGAAATACCATTCTAGAGCTTGAAACAATAGTTTAATAAAATAAACCCTAGCCTAGTATTCTCCCTGATTTGCTGAGATCTAGCCAACTTTGAATTAAAATTATTCACCCTAGTGTGCATTACCACAAAAAGCAAATGGGAGAGGCTGTTGCTGATGTCTGCTTCGTACTAACGCAATGTAAGATTAGATTTAGTTCTGACAAATTCATTTCAAAACATAATTAAATGTTAAGATGCTGGTAAGGAGTTACAAGTGCTGCTGTATCTTCGAATGGTCACTAAATGAACCGTTGTAAGTCAAGGACTACCTGTACATGATTCAGCAGTAAGAATCAATTCAACTCCCAAAGAAGACCTAAATATAGGCGGCTGGCTTCCTAAGTTCTCTTCATTTGCATGAGTTGACTAAGGCAAAAATTCCTCCCAGATTGCTCTGCCTTGAAAATATTTAGGGGATTAGATGGGAAGTCTTTTTTTCTACTGACACAAATAGCTGAATTGGGAACTTACTGCTTCCTCCTCCAGTTAAGTATAAAAGGATCAGCTAATTAATAATTAGAACACAAGTCTAAATCTGAAGGATATGTTTGTTTACTGTGTGACTTTAAGTCTGCTCTGTATGTATATGTGTTAACATTCTGAACTATAGGAATAATAGATGTATGTTCTGGTATCTCTAGGAATAACCCTTTCAGATAAACAGCTCAGAGCATTTGGAAGCTTTAAACTCATTCATTCCCCCCCCCCCGAAATATTGGCTTAATTCAGTTTCTTAAAGCCAATTTAAAGAAGATATTATAAGCTTTCTAGGAGCCTACCCAGCTTATTTTATGAATTTCAGAAGTTTGCATAAAAACAGATTGTTTTCCTATCCCAAAGACTAGAAGGGAAAGTAAATCCCTGAGCTGTTTCTTTTATAGTTAATATTTTGTAAGCAATTCAAACACTATTTTAAAAATGAAGCAGCAAAACATTTTGAAATCAGTGAGACATGTAGTTCTTCTGGTAAGAAACATTGTTTAAAATGTGAATGCTTTTTTGGAAGTTTTAACCATTATGTGCTACTCCTGATATTTAGTTTATGTTATATATCTTGTAGGCTCCTCATCTCTTAACCAGTATACTTCTTCAAAATTGCAACTAACTGTAACTACTAAAGCAGATGCCCCTGTAATTATTACATGAATGCTCTGTTGCTATTTAATAAGTCTTTGAGATAAAAATCCACCTCCTTAAATTGGTGAACAATGATATCTTTAACTGGTGCCGAGAAGTAATAAAAGAGGGCAGCCAAAAGGGAGCAGAAACAAATTCCACAATAAGCTGGCAAAAAACAAAAAACTCTTGTTTTTAGTTGTACCAGTCTCAATAATGATTTTAACAGTATTCTGTTAAAGTGTAAAACATTAATCTGGCTCCTTTCTTCATGTTGTCTATTATAAAAACACTGTTTTCCCATTTAATAACCTAAGAGTAGCTTTATGTTCATGGCAGGCATATTAGGATAACAAAAGATTACTTATTCCTAATCATTAATTAGCAAAAGCTGGAGTAGGAATTCTATATCAGGAATGCTAGAGTAGATGGGCTGACATTTGAAGCTTCAGAGAATATAACAGGATTGGGTGAATTGTAACTGCAGGGATGTTCCTGTAGGTGGGAGATATGTCACAAGCCATGAGAATATTATCATTGCCTGTCACATAGGTGAAATATTATATGCAGTTAATACCTTGCCATTATTGGTGAGAGTTATGACTTTTAGAGGAGAAGTGTGTATGGATGATATCAAAACTATGTTTGGTTATACCCCATCACACTAACTCTAAGCTTAAACTGCTACTATTGTACAATATACTGTTGTTCTATGGTCAAGAAGCCCCTCAAGAAACTGAAGCTGAATTTCAGCTGGCTTCCCTGTCAACGTTTGATAAGACAACCTGATTTCTTTTTAATATATCTGCAATCTAATCTTGCAGCAGCTAAGAACATCATTATGGTATACAAGAACGTAGTAGGAATGTTTATGGGTGGAAGAGGTAGATAGCATAGCTGAGACATTCTATTGGCTAAGTTAAAAGAGGATCAATAATAAAATGTTTTTTTTTCTTTTCTTCCTCTCCCTTTTTTTTAATGTTGGGTTGTTTTTTTTAACCAAAGACCTGAAAATAATACCTCATTTTTATTAATTGATCAGCCACTTTGAAAATTTTTCTGTCTGAAAGTATAATAAATACTTTGAATCATGCACCAATCCCCACCTGCATAATAGTTGTTGTGGTCCAATAGAAACATACAAACTTTGTGCACAGTTCAGTAGCAGAATGATAGATACAGTTGTAGGCAGTGGTGATAGATTGGGAAAGGTTAATATCAAGAGAGGAATCAGCAGAATAGAAGAGAAAGAACTGAATAAAATTACAAGATACCAAGACCTGCAAATACAAGTAGAATGGCTGTGGCAAAAGAAAGGAAAGGTAGTACAAATAGTAATAAGCACATAGGGTGCAATTCCAGTCCATCTGGAGCACCCCTTGAAGACCACTGGCATTAACAAACTCAGTCAATTGTAAAAGAGTTTTACTTGAACAGTTTATATCTTATGACAATAAAAACCATAAAAAACCACCTGTCCATCCCAGGTCCTTGGGAAGGACTCAAAAAGTGATTAAAATGCCACATCCAGTCTAAAGATCTGACAATGTGTGATCAACCTTAATAATAACTTTTCAAGGCAAGATTAATGTATAATGTCAAAAAAGAAAATCAGACAAGCAATATTATTATTCAAACAAGCAAGAACATTTGTATGACACTTTCTGGTGTTCAGACTACAGTGGAACCTCTGGTCGCGACCATAATCCATTCCAGGACTACAGTCGCAACCTGACTTGGTCATGACTGGAAGCATGAGTGACTGTGCATGCACGGACCAAAAAGATTGGCGCCAGAGGGGAAATCTTTCCGTTCCAATTTTTTTCGTGACCCGATTCAAAAATCGGGTGGATATTTTGGTCGTCACCCGATTTGGTTGTGAACAGAAGCATTCGCCACCAGAGGTTCCACTTTATTTCAAAAGCATTATCTTGCTATATTAAAACAACATGGTAAAGCTAAGCCTATATTAACTCCATAGATTCTAACTAATAATAGATAAGCTTAGATACAAGAGCTTTAAGTTTCCTGTGATGCTGTTCTCCATAAGGAAGAAGGGAAATAATAGGATGACAATCAGATGGAAGAGAAGAGAAACAATTCAGAAAGATTTGAGGGTGTGTGTGTCTCAGTGTCCCCTGAGCTGGTGGTTTTCTTGCGACTAGCATTGATGATATTACCTAGTTTGGGTAAAATAACCCAAGCTCAGAGAGCAGCAAGTGAGCTACAAATATTCTCCTTCATCAAGAAGTTTTCCTGGCCAGATTAATTCCAGGTGTGCCTGGTAATAATGAACTATACCCTCCAGAGTGGGGTGTGTGTGTGTTTCTGTCTGTGTGCGTATACTCCAGATTGGTGTTAGCTCTTGGTGACTTCCTGGACAAGTCTCTGCAGGTTTTTTTGCCAAGTTTTTGGAAGTGGTTTGCCATTGTCTGCTTCCTAAACTAAGGGCGAGAGACAGGCCCAAGGTCGCCCAGCTAGCTTTTGCGCCTAAGGCAGAACTCCAGAGTTCACAGTCTTTTGGTTTCTAGCCAAATTTTAAATTAAAATATTCCTTGCTAGAATGTCCTTTTCTCCAAATATTCATTCCTCTTGGGTCCATCACCATCTTTTATCGTGGCCTATCTTCTATGTTGCTAAGAAGATAAAATGATTTTAGAACAATCTCTGCTGTCTGATTTCTGAAGAAAAATTAGTCTGGTCAACAACTAAAAATTAGTCTGGTCAACAACAACTGTTTACAATGCCAAGCTGCGATCCTCAACATACCCAGGGCTTCTAATATCCCCACAAAAATGTTCTCACCTACTAAACTCCTGTTCCACCTGATTCTACAAATTGTTAAAAGTGTTTATTCAGCTAAAAAGTAGAAATCTGGTAAAGCAAAAACAGAAAAGCATAGTAGCAGAATAACTGGAGTCAGAGCTTTAATTGACAGGCCAAAGATAACCAGAATTATTATTTATTAATTAATGGCCCAAGACCAAACCAAGTAAAGAAGAATTGTAGGGTTGTCTTTTGGGAAAAGAGTCTAGAAGGGGGGTGGGAGGGTGACATTTGGATATCATTTAGTAACTGAATTTTTCTCAGGAATGAGCTGAGAGAATTTTAAACGTGTTCAGCAGGCTTTTTATTTTATTTTATTTTATTTTTTTCAGTTGGGAACTCTTGCCATACTACATCAATTAATTTAGTGTTTTTCAAACTTGGCAACTTTAAGATGTGTGGACTACAACTCCCAGAATTCCCCAAAGAGCATGGGGAACATGGCTAGGGAACTGTGGGTGTTGAAATCCACCTATTTTCAAGTTGCCGAGTTTGAAAACACTTGAGTTCACTTTTGAACCTGGTTTTAGTGAATGTTTCTTAATCTTACTAGGCAGTTGCTAATATGTCCCTAATGATATCCTTGGCTTTGCAAACGCTTCCTCAAAAAGCTTCTTGTATGTAAATTTTGGTAACCTTTTTTTAAAAAGAAAAAAGAAAGGGCTTTAACTTTGGAATCATGCATGGTCTGGAAGCGTCAGACTCTCCTCAACTTTTAAACAGGAAAGTTAAGCGGGCTACTTAATGTCTCTCTTTCTCCTCTCTCCCTCTCCCCCCCTCTCCCTCCCTCCCTCCCTCTCTTTCTCTCTTAACTCTAACTTTATTCTGTCTTCACACCCTGTCCGTTGGTCTGTCTTGATGCTGTTTGGGAGATCATGTAAAGAGAGGGTTAAAGGTGGCATTGGCTGAGGCATTATGCAAGCTGTTAAGCAAAAAGGAAGTGCATTACAAAATGCTGAGCTCAGTTGACTGGCCCACTGCCAAAGCTTGCTTTCTTCACTACAGCTGAGGGCTTTCTAAGCTTTCCACCAGTGGGTTTATCTGAACTGTTTAGGAATGCTGCCTGAGTCGCCAGCTGACGTCAGCACCAGCAGTTCAGCTGAGGGCCAGGCCGGGCTGACGGTGAAAAGGGGAGAGGCGTCGCGTAGGCTGGCTGGCTGGCTGTTTGTGTGCGCGCACAAGCAGATGCTTATGCATGAACGTGCAACCTCTTGCTGGACATGGCTGGAGGAGGAGAACTGCAGTTAAAACAGCAGATTTTATTTTCTTTGCAGCTTTTCTACAGAAAATTCCATTGAAGTTTGCATTTTTACTCCTGCTGAACTCCATAAACCCAGATTTTAAGTACTGTCCAGCAAAGGGAAAAGGCAGGCCTTTTTCTGAGTTTTTTGGTATTCGTTTGCGAAGTAGAAAGTACTATACTGTTCTAGCTACTTTTTGTTGCCAAGATTCTTCTAAATCAATCTCTTAATGTGTATCTTAGAAAATTAATGCCACCCATTACAATCAGAATACATGTGTGCTGTCATAGCTGGGCTCTCCTTGTTTTATAACTGGATTAGAAAAACTTGTTTGTAAAATGGATACTTGTATAAAATTGGGACCTTCAAAATCAGAATTTGGTTCACTGTTGAAACAAAGTTTGTTTTCTTGCTGATTTCAGATATGAATAGTTAATTGAGTCATTATGACCCACATTCGTATTCATGCTCTATTGCCCATCATTCAGAAACCCAGGGCAGTTGTTGAAAAGTTATTTATAAAACCTTATTTTAAAATTACTTGTAAATAACTTTATGTCAATATAATGAAAACGTGAATGGGAAATATTAGATATAAAAGATATGGTTGGATTTGTAGCAAGTTTTACGTTTAAAGGAATGTGGCGAGGTTGCCATCCTGTAAAATGTAACACCCATATCATGATGTTTCACATAGATTAATTAACATCTTTCATTTCAGGTAAGAGGAATGAAGTGTTCTAGTTGGGTTGGTTTCCACCATGGTCACTATGTATTTTTCATAGGGGTGTGGTGGCTGAGAGGTTAAGATATTTATTCTTGTTGACCAGAAGTTTGGCAGTTTGAGACCTAAATACTGCATGATGGAATAAGCTTCCGTTATTTGCCCTAGTTTCTGCTGATATAATTCGAAAGCATGTAATGCAAGTAGTAGATAAATAGTTATGACTTTGGTGGGATAGTAAAAGTGTTCCATTCATCTTCTGAGACAGGTGTATCATCATGCCGGCCACATGACCACAGAAGCATCTTTGGATGACACTGGCTCTTCGGCTGTGGGAGTTGGATATGACTGGCAGGAGAAACTTTTACCTTTTTACCATTATGTTTTAGTTTTGTGGTTTTACATCATGATCACTATGATCTAGCAAATTTTTTTTGATAGCAATAGTGGTTTTTATTGCAATTTTTGGGAAGGATTTCCATTGTCACCATTCAATAATACTTGCAAAAGGGAAGAGGAGAGAGTGATTCAGCCTGGGAAGTTAGTTGTACTCCACCCATTCTGAAATGGAACTGCATGCATTAGTTTGCAGAATAGTAGTAGGTTAAGTTATTGTACTAGTTTTCATTCCATTTTACTTGAATTGTTACACTGAAACCCCTCAGGATGGATGCCTATTCCTAATATTTTTCCACTGGAATTTGATGTGCCCGTTTTTTTCTGGTTGGTCCAGGGTTGAAGCAATTATAAAGGAGGGATGATCTGTTGTTCATTTAGGAAACTGAATGAAGTGTCAGCATCAATAGAAATGGAGAGATTTGAATTGGGGTTTGTATATAGGCCAGCACTGTACAGTTTTTAATCAGTAATATGCATATCCAATGTCATTTAGGAAGTTAAGCAACTTTGAATAAAGGCCTCCTATGTAATACCTTTCTCAGTGCAGGTTGTTCAGGTTTATACATTTTCTCCTGGGAATTAACCATATGGTATTCAAATTAAGAAGATGTATCTAGTATCTATTACAAGGCCTCATCCAGGGGATTCCGTGTGTTTTATGGTTACCTTTTTAGGTTCCTTGCTTTGATCTGCTGTTCCCATCACATGGTCTAGTTCATAAAATTTGTAATTTCTACAATCTGTTGAGAATTGTGGGGCATATGAAAAACATACAGAAATTTCTTTGCAAATAATAGGGACAAAACTTGCTTCAAAGAGTCCATGCTGCAGGCAGTATAAGCTGTTGTGGAAATGCAGAATGTCCAAAAACGTTAATGACAAACACTCAGAAATAAAATGCTATTTGCTTTCCAAGAGTAACAGTAGAGTTCCTTTGATCAGTGCAAAACCTATTCTCCGTTATTTTATATGTGTTTAATTAAATCTGTTTAATTCATAATGCTATATTTTGTCAAAGAGATCATTCTAAGGAATGTACTTCCAGTTGCTTTTGATGGAACTTTTAAAATCAAATTCAGTGAAAAAAAATATCATTTTTTCCTAGTAAAAGTCATTGCAAAAAACTCATTGGACATATCTTAAAATTGGGCAACTTCTTAACTAATATTTCTGTCACAATATTTAGAATATTAAAGTTATCAATTTAATTAGAAGCCAACAGAACAGTCACTATACATTTTGACATGCTAAAAGATAACTTTTTAAAGCTTTATCTAAATTCATTAGAAGCACTGAATGAGAAGTAGTTTTAGCTTCTCAAAGCTTTTCTTGGCTGTTCACCCATTTTTTCTTTATAACTCATGTAAATGCTGATTTTTCTAGGATATAAGTTGGCAAAATAGCAAAGTAGAAAATCCTCAGTTTTTAAAGTTGTTTACTTATGAAGGGCAGTCACTTCTTGCAGTATCATGTATCTTTTCCCAAAACAGAAAGTCTTATTGTTGTAATGACTCAAACTCAATGATCTTTCAAACTGTTGAGGAAACAGGTGCCTTGCCTTTTGTTTGGGCACTGGAAAGCTCATTGCTTAAATACAACTTTGCACAGGAATTCTTCACAACAGAAAATCTCTGCTAAGCCCATTAAAATGTGGGGAAGAGATGGTAGGTGGTGTTTACTATAACCTTAACAAATGTTCATATGTTCATAAATGGGAAACACAACTGCATTTTAAAACACAAGCAGAACATTTTAAGCCAGAGTTTGCAATGCTGATGTTTTCCTGTTAAAACGACAGTACTTTTTGCACATTAAAGTCATGTCCAGTAAGGTGATCAGAGTTCCTGAAATTTAACACAAAATAGTCATTCAGCATGGTTTGTAGTTTTTAACCTGTGAAGCCAGTAATTGAAGAAGCAAAACTTAGAGGTGGGTTACACCAAGGGTGGGATTCAAATTTTTTAACAACTGGTTCTGTGGGCGTGGCTAAGTTGGTGGGCGGGGCTTGGTCATGTTTTTGGCTGGGTGTGGCCAACTCAACATCACTCACATTGAGGTACGCATCTCTTCGCCTGGCCTCTCATGACTGTGGGGATGCTGCAACAGTCATAAGTGTGAAAAATGGTCATAAGTCACTTTTTTCAGTGCCATTGTAATTTTGAATGGTCACTCCACACAAGCAAAGTACGAGCAAAGGAGGGGAAAAAAACTCCAGAGACGTTCCTAAGACAGGAAGTCTAGTCCTGCCAAGAGCGTAATAAGGGTTAACGGAGAGGCAGTTTCTGTAAGCAACACCAGAATGTTTCCTTCCTGCCTTCCTTACAGGATTAGGCCAGTAATTTCTTCTAACAACCTGTTCTCCGAACTGCTTAGAATGTTAACAAGTTCTAGCTAATAGGTGCGAACTGGTAGAATCCCACCCCGGGTTACAGAGTACATTATAAACTCCTGCATTTCTATAGGTACTTAGTGGAATCAGTTGTGGCTATGTGGAAATTGTTGTCTCAGAATTTGCCTCATATGTTAGAATTAGAAATACTAAAGACTTGAGTCTAGATTGGCAGAAATATAGATAGCGTAGAGAGCTAGTTTGGTGTAGTGGTCAACTCATCTTTCTCAGCCCTAGAAGGAGGCAATGGCAAATCACTTCTGAAATCTTGTGAAAAACCCTGCAGGGACTTATTCAGGTAGTATCTAAGAATCAGATTGAACAGAAGGTAGAAAAAAATGCAAGTTTACCTAATGATAATAACATATAAGAAGAAAATATTGCATTTTAAATACTATGATATTTAAGTAAGATCAATATCAGCATTCCAACCAAACTCTCCATTCAGCATTCAGAGACAAAGTCTATCTAAGTATCTTAGTAAGAATTTATTAGAAAAGTCATATTGGCACATCTGGGAAAACCCGAATCTGAAATCCCACGTTTTCCCCTGCTATATTAAACCCACATCCAATCCCCTTACTGATGACCCAGAAGTCACACTCTCCAATCCACCTCCATTCTGAACTCCTGCCAAGTCCACTCACTCCCCTCCAAACTCCAGCGACTCGGCCTTGAGCTCTTGCTAAAGAATGTTGTTGTGGCTATCCTCCCTTCTCTATTCACTTTCATTCCTACAGTTACCCATTTTCTCTTATGGCAGCCCCAAATCTGATTCAAGATGGATCCGGGGCTGACAATCATATGTTCAGAACAGTAAGTGATTTAAGGGAAGAGATAGAAGAACCATGTTTTTTTAATCCAGGTCAAAGAATTAGAATATTACTCTGCAAGTTTTTAATGTGATTCATTATTACAATCTTTATTATATTTTGTGGTTCATTTCATTAAAAGATGGGAGGCAAATTCTGGCAGAACTAGGTTTGTGCATCGCCAGGATATAGTATCAATTTCTGTGCATATTGCAATTTATAAGGATAATATTTGTTTATGCATAATCACTCTAAGTTCTTTTCCATATATATAATAGAAAGCCAACTGAGTTCTTGCTATGGGAATAACAAAGAAAGTATTCTAATAATACTTAGAAAAAAATGTAGGTGTAGCTCATTAATTCCATTTCCCATGACACTGAGCCTGCTTTTTCACCAGCAGATAGGCAAGATAAGCCTTTACCAACCTGGTGTCTTTCAAAACTATATTCAATTTCACACAGATGTTTGCTAGAGGTGACTGAAATTGCAGTTCAACCGATCTAGAAAATGCAAGATTTCAGAAAGCTAGATAGGATCAATTGAGTTAGCATTGTTGGAGTATGCTAAAATAATGCTAATGAGAAACGTGGAGAATTGATGAGATATAGTTGAGAAGCAGTTTATTCCAAATTAATATCCATTGTATAGAACTATAGTATTGTATCCAAGATCCCAATTTGTTTTTCCTCTTTCATAGACATTATGAAATATATGTTATATATAGTACAGTATGTTACAAATACCATCTGGTGAATTATACAAAGATTGGTTTAATAGTGATGAGTTTGATATAACTGAAACCAATAATATATAGACCTAAAAGCTGTTTTGACAACTGAGTAATGGAGAGTAGTTATTTCTACAATTCTGTATGCTACATTCATTCCTATTTCAGAATAAAGATTGCTTCAGAATGTGGGAAAGAGAATAGATGAGCTATCCCATGATTTCCAGAATATTTACATAGATCTTAAAAATATATCAGGGCAGAAAGTGTGAAAGAAATATATTTAGGTGTAACAGATCAGATTTAATCTGAGGGAAGGACCCACAAGTGCCACTTTAGTATACTAACCAGCTATTATATATCCTTACCATTAGCTCTCCCTCCAGGCCTAGAATTAATGGGAACAGACACAGAGAGATTTCTTTGTGTGCTACTGTGCTGAGTGTTTAATCTATGTACAGGCTGATTTAAGCAGGGTAGTTCTGTTAAGTCTTGATTTGTTTTTGCTCATGAGCTCCTTAACAATATTTTCCACTACTAGAAATAGGAAACCTTATTGGATAAGTTCTAGAAAGGGGAAAATCAAATACTATCATTGTCATGTTATTTCTGATAACCTATTATTGGTTGTGAGCATTATATCCTCTTGGAAAGACTTAGGTTGTGCTGTCTTCCTGATGTGATTTGTACAGAGTTAAGAACATGCTGAAATTTGTAGAGCAAATTCTTCTCCAACTAATGATCTTGAGTTGGCAGATTACCACTGTCGTTTGATCTAACTTGACCTTGTATAGTAGCAAAATATCTTAGCTGGGTGTATGATGTATGACTAAACCTTCAGAAAAGGGACAACATTGGCAATTTTTGTCCCTAACAGCAGGGGAAGTGCTTTGCTTTAAAACATCTGAGAAGTTAAATGGTGATCCATATAAATTTGATGATACCAGAATAATAGTGCCTCATAGTCAGAAAGTAAAGTCCATTTTTGACCCAACAGGTCAGCATGCCTTTCAGTTGATTTGAAATAAAACTACTATCATCTAATTGACACCCTCTGAGAAAAATTGGTATTGAGTAAACTATCTTTCCTTTTACTCAGAGTTATTTCTAACAAGAACATGGAAGGTAAGCTTTGATTAATCAATTTATGTTATACCAAATCACAACAGTGACTTTGTTTTCCTAACTAAAACGATGAACATGAACATACATACTGAAACTATTGGTTTTTTTTCCAGCACATTGAAATACACTGCTCAAAAAAAATAAAGGGAACACAAAAAGAAGACATCCTAGATCTGAATGAATGAAATATTCTTATTAAATACTTTGTTCATTATATAGTTGAGTGTGCTGACAACAAAGTCACACAAAAATTATCAATGGAAATCAAATTTAGCAACCCATGGAGGTCTGGATTTGGAGTTACACTCAAAATTAAAGTGGAAAAAAACACTACAGGCTGATCCAACTTTGATGTAATGTCCTTAAAACAAGTCAAAATGAGGCTCAGTAGTGTGTGTGGCCTCCACGTGCTTGTATGACCTCCCTACAATGCCTGGGCATGCTCCTGATGAGGTGGCAGATGGTCTCCTGAGGGATCTCCCACACCTGGACTAAAGCATCCCCCAATTCCTGGACAGTCTGTGGTGCAACATGGCGTTGGTGGATGGAGCGAGACATGATGTCCCAGATGTGCTCATTGGATTCAGGTCTGGGGAACAGGCGGGCCAGTCCATAGCATCAATGCCTTCATCTTGCAGGAGCTGCTGACACATTCCAGCCACATGAGGTCGAGCATTGTCTTGCATTAGGAGGAACCCAGGGCCAACCTCACCAGCATATGGTCTCACAAGGGGTCTGAGGATTTCATCTCAGTACCTAATGGCAGTTAGGCTACCTCTGGCAAGCACATGGAGGGCTGTGCGGCCCCCTAAAGAAATGCCACCCCACACCATTATTGATCCACTGCTAAACCAGTCATGCTGGAGGATGTTTCAGGCAGCAGAACGTTCTCCACGGCGTCTCTAGACCCTGTCACATCTGTCACATGTACTCAGTGTGAACCTGCTTTCATCTGCGAAGAGCACAGGGCGCCAGTGGCGAATTTGCCAATCTTGGTGTTCTCTGGCAAGTGCAAAACATCCTGCACAGTGTTGGGCTGTAAGCACAACCCCCACCTGTGGACGTTGGGCCCTCATACCACCCTCATGGAGTCTATTTCTGACCGTTTGAGCAACCACATGCACATTTGTGGCCCGCTGGAAGTCATTTTGCAGGGCTCTGGCAGTGCTCCTCCTGTCCCTCCTTGCACAAAGGTGGAGGTAGCGGTCCTGATGCTGGGTTGTTGCCCTCCTATAGCCTCCCCCACGTCTCCTGATGTACTGGCCTGTCTCCTGGTAGCACCTCCATGCTCTGGACACTACGCTGACAGACACAACAAACCTTCTTGCCACAGCTCGCATTGATGTGCCATCCTGGATGAGCTGCACTACCTGAGCCACTTGTGTGGGTTGTAGACTCCGTCTCATGCTACCACTAGAGTGAAAGCACCGCCAGCATTCAAAAGTGACCAAACCATCAGCCAGAAAGCATAGGAACTGAGAAGTGGTCTGTGGTCACCACCTGCAGAACCACTCCTTTATTGGGGATGTCTTGCTAACTGCCTATGCTTTCCACCTGTTGTCTATTCCATTTGCACAACAGCATGTGACATTGATTGTCAATCAGTGTTGCTACCTAAGTGGACAGTTTGATTTCACAGAAGTGTGATTGACTTGGAGTTACATTGTGTTGTTTAAGTGTTCCCTTTATTTTTTTGAGCAGTGTACTTCCTGATTCTGCAATCTGTAGAAATTTCGTGCAATGCAAATGCTTGCACAGCATGTTATTTGTCCGAACAAACAGTTCCATGCATATCACTAATTAAATCAATGTGGCATATAGGTTCTTTTTCTGTATTAATATTCCATGCACATATTGTACTTGAACTTTTTAAAAAAGAGGCATGAATCTTTATGTTGAAATATTTACCAAAAAAATTGTGTACCAGTGGCAGATATCAAGTAATTATGCTTATAGCTGCGTAGTGGGATTTCTTATTTTGTGTGGTTTCAAAACTTACATTTAAAAATGGACCACCAAAGCTTCTATTTTCTTGGGCTTGAATAAATTAAAGTAAATGAATGTGGAGAAAAAAATCTGTATCTGGAAAAAGACAGAATGTAATTGATGGATGATGAATATATTGGAGCATTTTACTAGTTGTGTATGGTCATTAAATAATTAAAAATGGAACTAGAGTACATAAAATCCAGAAGCCAAGGTTCTGATACTACAAAAGATTGGTAGCAATCTTTTTCTGCTATTTTCAAACTATGCTATAAGTTTTAAAATTGCCATGATACCATTAAATTAAACAATCTCGCTTAAAAACCTATGAAGACCCCATAAAAACATGGTTCAGCCTAATATACATCACCATTTTGCCCATCTAGAGCCCAACCAAGCAATTTTTTTAATTAATTTAGGCTCCACCCATTTTTAAAGAAAAAAAATCATTTAAAGAACATGGGTAAAATTGATTTCAACTTCACTAAACTGTAATTGGATTGATCTAATCAATGGAATAGCTTGCCTCTCAGAGTTGTGAGGGTTCCATCAATAGAGGTTTTCAAAAATATACTGGACAAACATTTGATCGGGATGGTATAAGATCTCCTACCTTGAACAGTATTTTCGACTAGACTAGAAGACTTATGAAGGCCCTTCCAGCCCTATGGTGCTATGTTCTAATTTAAAATAAACTTACTTTCTCTTTAAGAGAGAAAAAGGAAAAAAAGGAAGAGACAAGGATAAAAGATAATATTAAAAATTAATGGATTCCACTGTAATATGAGTATGAATTTTGATTAGAATTTAAAGATTACTGGACTAGAGGACTTGATATTGAAGGCAAAGAGACTAGCATCTGACTGAAGAAATTTGGCAGCAGCCTTTTCAATAATGTTTGAGAAAAAAGAGCTCTCTTGCCTTTGGGCAAGAGTATATATTATAAAGTACTTTTTTAAGTTTGCCAAATGTATCACAAATAGAAAAAAATAGTATTGTTCGAACAAATACCATTTGTAGACATCTTTTTAAGGCTTTATTTGATGCCAAATTTATGGAAACCAAGATTGGTGAGCAGACATGATGCATTGTTGTCCTGTGGGATCCATTTGCTTGGTTATTCTGCTTCCTATGTGGTGATGTGTTTCTTTGTGGATTCTAATCCTCAGCTATAGTAAGATCACAGCTTTTCCCTTCAGTTGGATTCCCATGGTATAGTAAGCCATTATGGGGTTTGTTTCATTTCAGCTTATCACAAAGCAGGAAACCAGGTGGTGTGGTTTTTAAGGCAAGAATATAGCCTTGTGTGATAAGCTATGGTTATATTTCGGTATATTTTGTCAAATAAACTACACGTGTGGTTTCACCTAGATGCTTAGACATGGGTTATAACTATAATATTTGAGTATGTACAGCGTGTGAAACCCAAACATGAAAGATTGTGAGGAAGATGGGAAAGAAATGAAAGTAGACATCAAGAATCAAGCAATGTTGGCAGCTAATCTGATGAACAGCAGTGTAGCCTGGCTGGTAGAAAACCTGGGAAGAAGCATTTCAAACTTTTCAAAAACTCCATCCTAATTCACTATGAAAAAGATGGGAAATTTCTGTTATAGTTTTCAAGATTCTGTATTTATTTATTCTGGACTAATTTTAAAGATATCTTCCAGAAATCTGTGTAGTTCTTGCTTCTTTGATCTTACCTAACTCCATGGAGCTTGACCAATGTGGTTAAGGAATTCTGGGAGTTGAAATCCACACATGTTAAACTTGCCAAATTTGAAAAATGCCATCAAGTCCATTCCTTTTCTCAGTGTAGGAACAGGCTGGCTTTGTATTCCATATTTTAATTGCCTAAGGATATGTTGATTGTATATAGATTGTATATAGTAAATCTGTTACCATTATTAAAAGAAAGGGCAGAAAACATTTTATTAATATTTCTGTGAAACTCCATAAGACTCCTCCTGTGTAATTAAACAGTAATTTCCTTTCCATCATGTTCAATGAGTTTTATATCATTCTAGCCTACTGACTTAAATCTTGTTTTAAAAATGAAGTTTAATTAAGATATACTCAGCATGTGCTGACATAGACATAAAATCAATGCTTACTTAGCTTGAGGAAAGACTACTTGCTTTCCTTTTAGGTTGTGGATTTTTTTTTTCCTATGTAAAGAAAATGCATTAGCAATTCAGAAAGCCGAACCAACTACCCATTTTTAAATTCATGTCCTCCAAATGTTAATTTGATGCTTTGAGGCATAAATGACCTTTCTAGCCAGCTCAAACTTGTGAAACAAAGGAGCGATAGAAACAAGCTGCTGTTTGTTCTTAAACAACAGCCTGCTTCTGTGAGAGAATTTTAAGGCAAGGATGCCATCCCCTGCCTCCTATTTCTCAACAATTTTAAAGGAAACTTTGGTGTATGCTGTGCTTGGAGTTTAGGAAAAGAAGCTGGTCATCTGTGCATCATTGCTTAGACAGTGATGACTCCAGACCTGCTGGGCAAATTGAGCCAGAGGGTCCAACTTAGAAATCCTGGAGATAACAATGCATTGATCCATGCCTAGCCAAGATGGCATTTTGTAGTGCAGTTGCAAAAGATTTTTGAGGTAAAATAAATGAACGCTTTCAATAATGCCAAGGTGGGATAAAACAAATTGTTCTCAAGATTTGGGTCACAATAACTTTCCCAATCTGATGACTTTTAAAAGTGACAGAATTGCAACCCCCAAGCACCTCTGGAAAGAAACAACTTGAGGGCAAATTGATTATATCAACCCATATATAGTTTTTTATTTCTCCTCCATGCTGCATTGAGAGCCCAGGATGGGTTGATTCCTTCCTATGATGTCATTTAGCTGAGTCTGTACTAAGATATAAAAGCCAGCCCCCGGAAGAGATCCCAGCTTTTGACTCAGCTTCTTTCAGTAAGAAGCTGTGTCTCTGAAAGCATTCTGATAGATAGCAATAAAGTATGAATTTCAAGATCTTTTTCCTTGCTTTAGCAGCTCTCAGGGATCTGGGCAGCTGCTCTTCCAGGAGAGCAGGGCTCCCTCTCCTGCAATATTGGGAGCAACGTTGCCAGAGCGCTGTGCAGGCAAGCTGGGCAGCGTCTTGAGACCTCCCCCATGCCTGCGGTTTGAGCGATCGTAAAAACGATCGGCAAACCGATAACAGCGCCAGCCAGCTGATCGTGTGGCTGTGCTTTCTTCTGCTGACTTCGCTCTGGGCTCTTTTTAGCCCAAGGAGCGATTCTTCGATCTTGGAGCCCGGTTTCCTAGTCAGTGGCCATCTTGGATTGAAGCCTTCCACCACGAGGTGAGCAGCCATTTTGTAAGCCCAGGGTCATTTCATAACCTAAAGGACTTATTCTAAATTTCTAATCAGCTTCTTCCCAACGCAAGAGCTTTCCTTCTACAAATGGATCAGGATAAGGCTCAAGCAGAGCTTTCCCCTCCAGTGGATCAGTCTCTTAAGCCCAATAAGAGAAAAAGACTTAGGCAGCGCTCCCAATCAGTCCAGAGGGAGGTGGCTGTTAATATCAGAGCTAAGGCTCTAGCCCCTAAAAAGGCAACTCAGGCTGAGTTGAGGGAAGAGAAGCGCAGGCATGCGGCCCTAGAGAGGCAGTTTAACAGAACAATTCAACAGATGAGAGGGCAACTGCAACAAGTTTCAGGTGATACCCGTGGTCCCCAGCCAAATTCTCCCAGAGGAGGGGAAGTTATATATGAGCCTTTTCATCCTCCATCCTGGTCTCCTGGGTCCTTCGCAGAACAATCAGATCCTCAGGATCTCAACAGATCTGGACCCTATTTCCATCAGGCTTCTGGGCCCTATGCCCCCCCCTTCCTACAGACCTCGACCCTCTTCTCAATCTAGGCCTGAAGCCACCTTCACTCCCACAGCAGCGGGCCTTTGGCCTTCTGCCTCTACCTTTGAGCATAGACCAGGGGATATCCAAGATGTTGTCTCATTGGCCATGAGGCAGGGATTGGCTGAAGGCTTCAAGCAAATTCTTCGACCTCTGGAAAGGGTTCAGCCCTTCTCTCTTCTCAATCTATAAGTTCCTTGCCTCCTCACCCTGAATTTCACAGGCCCCAGGACCTCAGGGTCCATTCTTCGCTACCAGAATGGGAGGAGGTTGATGAGGAAGGAGGGGCTTCACCATCTGAACACAGTTACTCCTCTCGTTCAGAGCGTAAAGAGGCTGAGATTTATGACCAAAATCTTTCAGAGTAAGAAGATTCTCGCCCAGAGCAGACATCCTCTGCATTGATCTTCAAACTTATTCTCTTCAGGCCATTACTCAGCAAGGCCTTGGTCACTGCTAAGCTGTTGCTGGAGGAAGTGGCTCCTGAGCCACAAGGAGATCCCTCTGGCCAAGGAGACTCGCTCTTCTCCAAGCCTGTAGTGCATGCAGAAGTTTTGCCTTCTCCCAAGTTGTTCCTGGACATGGTCAAGGAACAGTGTGCTTCCCCTTTGGCAGGTCCTCGCCCATCTTCTCTGGATAAGCGTTTCTACAACATCAGTGCAGCCCTGGACAATGCCCTGGCAGTGCCTTCTGTTGATGTTCCAGTTGTGGCCTCGTTTTCATCTTCTGGCACTCCCACTGAGCCAGAAGATATCCTGAAACCGGATGACAAACGTTCCAAACAGACCCTCAAGCGCAATCACCAGGCCGCTGCATGGGCTGTTCAGGCTTCAACAGCAGCATCTTTTTTCACGAGGGCATCCATACAGTGGCTGCGCCAACTCCAGAATAGATTGTCTGCTTCTGACCTTCGGTCTCACCAAGACCTTAACAAAATTATCGCAGCGGTGGAATTCACTGCGGATGCCACTCCCAATTCCGCCAAATTTGCATCTAGGGCCATGGCATCTTCAGTAGCAGCAAGAAGACTTTTATGGCTCTGAAATTGGCAGGCGGAGTCACACCGAAAATGGAAGTTGGCTTCAGTTCCCTTCATAGGTGATAAAATTTTTGGTGATGCTCTGGAACCTGATCGAAACCAGAGATAAACGTAAAATTCTCTCCTCCTCTGGGAAGAAAGCCGACTATCGCCCAGCTCCTTATCGCCCTCCTGCTTTTCAAGCGGAGACCTCCTCCTGCTTTCCTCACTCTCATAGGCCGTATTCCCAACACCAAGACCAACATGCGGAAGCATCTGGCAGGCAACAACTTTCTGCTGGTAAACGGCCCTTTCAGGGAGGAGGGGGTCGTTTCTTCCGTTGCTCTAAGTAATCTCTAGTTCTCCCCACCCATCAGAGGTCGCCCGGCCTTCTTTGCCTCCAAATGGGAGGAGTCAACGACGGACGCCTGGGTGCTCAGCATTATTAGGTCAGGGTTACAATTGGACTTCCTAACGCCACCACCAGAAATTTTTTTGATCTGTCCTGTCTCTCGGGATATTTCAAGGCCAGCCCTTATGAATCAGGCCATTCAACACCTTCTTGAAATCAGGGCTATTCAACCTGTTCCCCCCTCTCAATGGGGACATGGGTTTTACTCTTGCCTTTTCATTGTTCCCAAAGCCTCGGGGGGTGGGGGGGTGAGCCACCCTTGATCTAAAATTCCTCAACCAATTTGTAAAATACAGGCAATTTAAAATGCAGACTCTGCATTCTATTTTAGAGAGCGTTTGTATCCTTTTCCCCTTCCCACTGGGTGAACAAGGCCTCTCCTGCCACCTTAAGCAGGTGGATCAGAGCTTGTATTGCACAGGCCTACAAAGACAAATCTCTGCCAGTACCACATGGCTTGACAGCACACTCCACTAGAAGTGCTGCAACTTCGGCTGCCTGGGCCACCCAGGCACCCCTAGAGGAGATTTTCAAAGCAGCTACATGGACATCCCCATCTCCGTTCATCAGACTCCGTTCAGGCCTTGATTCCTACGCCTCCACAAGCACGGCTTTTGGCAGACGGGTTCTTCAGTGAGTGGTGCCTACTTTGGAGTGAGAGACCAGATGAGGACCCTCCTGAGGACATGAAGGCTTTGGTATGTCCCATCCTGGGCTTTTGCAGCAGCATAGAGGAGAATGGGCGTTGGTAAATTTACCTGAGAACGCCCTTTCTATCTATGCTGCTAGAGAGCCCAGCCCCTCCCTTGTTGCGTCCGGATTGTGGTAAGGTATGTTATGGTTCACGATTCTGTTTTGACACTCACTAAAGTCTGTCAAGTATCTTTGCCAAAGCTGGGGGGGTTTCTCCCACAGGCTGCTACTTTTATACTAGACAGACTCGGCTTGATGATGTCATCAGGAGGAGTCATACCCATCCTGGGCTCTCTAGCAGCATAGATAGAAAGGGTGTTCTCAGGTAAATTTACCAACACCCATTCTGAGCCAGCTGAGGAAGATAGTGGTAGTATTATGTGATATTAAAGGCACTTGCATTTTCTTTGTGGAAGGAAGCAAATCATATTCAGTTGTCTGCACGAGAGACTTATCTGTCCTTCCTTTTAACTAATTACAGTTTTTAAAATACCATATGTTTTGTGTAGCTGAGTTTATTTTGTATCCAGGGAACAGTTCTTTCTATACATCAGTGATATTCCATGAAGCTGGATGGGAGGTAGGGGGAAAATAGAAGCATAGTTACTATCCATTTACTTCATTTCATGAAAATGTCCTGCTTTTGAGTGCTTTTAATTTTTAACCAAAGCGGTATCACACTCATCTCCAGACTGGTATCTCCTGATTATTTTGGATCTAATTCTTTTCTGATTACTTGCTCAGTGATGTTGGGAATTGCACATTGAAACATCTAGAAGGCATCAGGTTGTGATTTGTTAATGTCTTGATTATGCAATTTTTGCCTATTAATTCTTATAGTGCAAGATATTTCAGCTTCTTGTCCATGAAGACATTGTGCAGCTAAATGTTTTATCACTATACAAACATAAATAATTATCTTAGGATTTGAGATGTTTTAATATGGTTGATTGTAGCACAAGATGTCTCCAAAATATAGAAAGGGTGATCACTACAGGGGCGGGATTCTACCGGTTCAGATGAACCAGATGTTAAAGTTACAGCTGATTCGCTGAACCGGTATTTCAACTGACCGGCTGGCCCCTCCCCTCCCTCCCCAGGAGTCTCCACTCAGCCTATTTTTGATGGAGGTAAGTACAGGGTCCATGCGGAGGCTCTGGGAGGGGGAAAAATGGGCCTTCTGAAAGTCTGGAAATGGGGCTGTTTCTGGCTTCCAGTGGGCCTCCAGAGGCTGGGAGAGACTGTTTTTGCCCTCCCAGAGGCCCAGGGGAGGCCTCTGGACCCTTGGGAGGGTGAAAATAGCCTCCCGAGGACTCTGGAAGCCCACCAGAAGCCAGAAACAGAAAGTTCCGGTAGGTCCAGGGGTGGGATTCTACCTGGTCGCACCCGTTCTATAGAACTGGTTGTTACAATTCTGTGCAGTTCAGAGAACCAGCAAATCACACCATTGACTGGCCCCACCCCGCACAGTCACTCCTTACCTGGCATGCACACCATCCAACTTGCCTGCGTTGTACCTTTGCCTAATTTTTGGTAAGTTGCTATTTTTCCTTTTGTTTTCCCCCACCATCAGCTGTTCCAACTATCAGCTGTGCTGGAAAATTTAGATTAGCTAGAAAGCAGGAAATTGTTGGATTTCTTGCTTGCTGAACCTTCGTAGCTTCTATTTTTCAGTGCAGACTCAGACAGTAGATTGCAGAATGGTAGATCTCTGAGTGAATCTGTGATTCTGAGAGCAACTCAATCTGCCTGCCTGCTCTGCCTCATTGTGGGTAAAAGTTGCTTTTTTAAAATAAAAAATTCACTATTTACATACATGGTATGTTGTGAGTTAATTTTGTGAGTTTGCTTGCAAGCAAATCTTATGTGACAGACTCAGACAGCAGATTGCAGAAAGGTAGATCTCTGAGTGAATCTGAGTGAATCTGTGATTCTGGGAGCAGCTCAATCTGCCTGCCTGCTTTGCTTGATTTTGGGTAAAAGTTGCTTCTTTTTTTATGAAAAATTAAATATTTACATAAATATTTACAATATTTACATATAAGGCATGCCCAGTCAGCAAGCCATGCCCATCCAGTCACATGGCCACCAAGCCACACCCACAAATTAGGCCATGCCCACAGAACCAGTTGTTAAGAAATTTTAATCCCACTCTTGGGTAGACCCTGCCTACCATGGCCACGCCCATCCAGCAACAAGGCAGTGAACTGGTTGCTGGGATTTTTGAATCCCACCCCTGGATTACTAGTAAAGCTGAAAAAGTTATATTGGCTTGAGCTTTAGAAATTTCAGTTATAAAGCTTTAAAATTGTTTTTTGTGTCGCTTTTTGTGGTTAGTTGAGTCAGTTGTAATTGATGATATCTGGTTTTTTTCCTCAATTCTCACCCAATACAATTTATTTCATTTGTTGTCTGTCTAGAATTTGTGCTTCTTATTCTCTTTACTTCTCACATTAGGCAGATGGGGATTCAATCAAGAAAAAAGAAGGAAGGAAAGGGAAGGAAAACCAAACCAATTCCAGGTGAAAATGTTGGTCTTCAGTCAGGGCCTAAAAAAAAACCCTAGGAGTAGATCAGAGGTAATATTCAGCAGGTTCTGACCAGTTCTGGAGAACCAGTAGTGGAAATTTTGAATAGTACAGAGAACCAACAAATACCACCTCTGACTGGAGATTTTACAGTATCCTTCCCCTGCCACGCCTACCAAGCCATGCCCACAGAACCGGTAGTAAAAAAATTGAATCCCACCACTAGAGTAGATGTGTTACAGACTTCAAGCGGGTGTGGTAGAAGCTTCTCAGAAGAACTTTTTTGAATTAGATACGAGTAATATTTTTAGTTAGTTTGTGACTCAGTTTTTGTTCTGAGTGTTACTTTCTTATTATTTGAGATCCACACTCAAATAGCAAGCCAGAAAGTTTTAATTTTAATCTACAGTGCTTATGTATGCTGAACACTATCTTGAAACAAAACTGACAAGCAAGCCACTTTGGGGTGTGGGGAGTAGATTGCAAGGAGTAGTGGGAAAGGGAAGACACAGAGGGAATCATTTTGAGTAATGCTACTGAGATGTTCATAATATCTGAATAAACAAGCAATGAACAGTGTATTATATGTGGTGGCTTTAAATATACATGTTAGTAAGGTAGCAGATGCTTTTATTCTGAAATTGACATATAAAGTAGCAGTCTTTCGCAGCAGGGTGCACCTTTATCTGTGACTCCCTCACACATAATGAATAGCTAATTTATGCTGTATGGTCCACAAGAGACTGGAGAGAGATGAAAGTGGGGGGCATTTTGGCTACCAGAGCCAGCAAGATGTGCTGAGATATGCTCTTAAGGGAAGCATATCCAAGAATGTTTGAGGGGTGGGCGGCAGGAAGGTTGGAACTAGTTTATAAAGCAGATTGCTCATCTGTTACACTGTATTAAATTCAAATTACTCCAAAGGACAAGCAGATATTTGTTCATGTTGCAATAAAAAATACCGGCAGACAGGCAGTTTCTAACCATCTCTTCTTGCAAGGAAGGAATCTCTAGTGGAATTTACACTTTTCAGTCATCTCATTCAATGACTAGTCAGATACTGTCTTAGTGTCATTGTCATAACTAGTCAATGTCCATTTGTAAAAAAAAAAAAAAAACAATCCCAAATCCTCTATTTTTGAAGTAGTGTTATCTACTGGTAGTAAGAGAAAATAACAGAGTATTAGATTTTTTTTATCTCCCCTCCTTCAACCTCTCCGATTGGGGAGAAATCATGAGGAGAAAACAAGTGACATATTTGTAGTTTCAAATAAACATTTCCCTGAAAACACCCCCTCCCCATTCTAAAGAGTAATGTAGTTTTACAGACATGTGTTTAAACTATGTAACCAAATGGTGACCCTGGACAGAACTAAACAAACAAAGGAAATGTTTGAGGCTCTTGATGGTTTCCACAATCCTTATCGGTAAAGACAGGCTTTGACATAAACAGGAAAAGTGGATAAGGGTCTGTAGTAACTTAAATTCAAAACTCTGCTTTGGGTTTGTTGGGTTCCATAAGGTTTTGAGCAACATGAGCAACAGTAGCATGTTAATAAAACTTCTACTAATAATCACAAAATGACTGTTGGAGAGAGGCATTGCTAGAGAGAAAAAGGTTGGCACATGCCTTTCATTCTTACTGGTGACATTTTTCCTCTGTCACTCTGACATACACATAACCAGTGTAAGGGTAGGGATTAAAGTATTGCATGAAGTCCCTAAAGAGCCAAATTCAAATTCTTATGCGACCATGGAATTCATTGCATGATATAGAATAGGTTACTTTTGCTGGTCCTTATCCACTTACAAGATTATTGTAGAAATAAAATTAGTAGATTACTATAGACCACTGAGGAAAGGTGGGATACAAATAAACCCTATATTGCATATATAATTGTTCCCTTCATTTACATGATGCAGGTAACAATGAAAAGAAGGGAGTACCACGGTGAGATACTGTACTCTAGTTTTCATGGAGCTAGCAAACATTTAATTTTACAGCAAGACTGTATTGGAAGTAAAAAACATCAAATGTGAAATTCCTTATCTCCATCTCTACTGGCTAGATAAGGTACTATTTGAGAATAATAATTATTTTTTTTAAGGAACTAGCATATGCAATCTAAAATACTAAAAAAGGGAAATAGTTCTTCATTATTCCAGATACAGGAAGAAGTAAAAGGGATACACTTTGAGTGTGAATTTAAGAGGGAAAAAGATCTGAGTGCCTTTGATATGTCTGTTATGTATATGATTCATTTATTGAGGTGGCTGATCATTTCTCTCTGGTTTTGCCCCTGATATTGCTTGAGGGGTAAGGTAATATAAATTGTTCAGATTTGCTATCTACAGAAGACTGTTAGTATCTTGCTAAAACGGTTCACAGCTTGAACAGGATATGCATGAAGGGAATAATTGTTACCATATTGGAAAACCCTTGAAGGGGAAATCTGTCTCTCATTTTTTACAACTATTAATTAAAGGTCACTTTTAAAAGGAAACTTTCAAAACTATAGTTTGAAAGAGTTAACTGGGATTACTTTGGTCCATGAGGCCAAAGACAGCAGATAGAGCAAAATATGATTCTTAATTAACTTTAAAATATTTTTAGAGCCCTCCTGGATATAGAGGCTCCATCCACCTTGATCCTCTTTCTTGTATGAGAGTGGCAAATGCTAATTTACTTTATAGCAAATTAGTATTTTATGACTGGGAATGCCTACCACACAGTCATTTTATGAGTAGGCAAGTCTCTTGTGGTAGTCATTTGGTGAGCGTGTCCATGGTATGCATTACAAAAAAAAAATCTAATCCAAAAACATTATCTTCTCTGTTTGGGATTGCTGGAAAAGAGGTTGCCTTGTTTTTTCCCCCAAAGTTCATACCTGTTCAAATGGGGTAGTAAGATTTGTGGCAAAACTGAATAGTCAAGACCTGGTTGAGGATCCAAACTCTGTCAAGGACCTTGGAGTATTCATCTCTAATGATCTAAGTGCTAGAGCCCACTGTAACTACATAGCCAAAAAGGCATTAAGAGTTGTTAACCTAATCCTATGTAGCTTTTTCTCTGGTAATATCACACTACTAACTAGAGCATACAAAAAAATTTCTAGACCAATACTTGAATACAGCTCATCAGTCTGGAACCCACATCATGTATCTGATATTAACACAGTTGAGAAAGTCCAGAAATATTTCACAAGAAGAGTTCTCCGCTCCTCTACCAATTGCAGAATACCTTATGCCACCAGACTTGAAACTCTAGACCTAGAAAACCTAGAACTATGCCGCCTTTGGTCCGATCTAAATACAATATATAAAATCATACATTGCAGTGTCCTACCTGTAAATGAATACTTCAGCTTCAACCATAACAATACAAGAGCACACAATAGATACAAACTCAAGGTTAACTGCACCAAACTTGATTGCAGGAAATACAACTTCAGCAACAGAGTGGTCAATGTTTGGAATACTCTACCTGACTGTGGTTTCTTTCCCAAACCCCAAAAACTTTAACCTTAGACTGTCTACTATTGACCTCACCCCTTTCCTAAGAGGCCTGTAGGGGGCATGCATAAGCACACGAATCGTGTCTATCGTCCCTGTCCTATTATTTCTTTTTATTTTTCTTATATGTATCCATCTCATGTATTCGTAACTATGTTTATACTTATACCTGTTATCTTGTAAGCGATTGACAAATCAAATAAATAAATAAATAAAAAACAAATACTTTGGAAGCAAAATGTTTTTGGATCAGTCTCTGGCATAGGTGGGAGTATTCTAGACCATAGTTTCTCAACCTCAGCAATTTTAAGATATGTAGACTTCATCCCTCAGAATTTCCCAGGCATCATATGTCAAGGAGTCATCTAGGTCAGTGGTTCTTAATCTTTTTGAAAGAATCACCCCCTTGAGCCATTGAGGAAGTTATCATCGCCCCCCTCCCCCAACATAACCTCTCAATCACAACACAGGGAAATAATTCTTCAATTTATGCAAACACGTTTTTTGTTTTCTTTAAAATTGTCATCAGGACATATCGATGCAAATAATTTATTTCCAGTCTTTTTCCCATATCTCAACTGTGTGAAAAATTCTGATGCCACCCATCACGTCACTCCCAAACTTCGTGATATATGTATTTCATTATTATCTTATTTATTCAAGACACTTAAATGCAATCACCACTGAAAACAAAATTCAATTGCAAGAAAATGAAATACCCCAAAAAACCAGTAACATTTAATGATTTAATTACAAGTTAATTTTAAGACGCAAAAAGAAATATAAAAAGGGCATAAGAACAAACCTCAATGCAGGAACTAAGAATTTCAAGATGAAAACTAAACTCTGAAACTCTGAACTCTGAAACTAAATTAAGATTCGAGGAAAATATATATTCATGCACACTGTAAAAAGGGTTAAAAAGACACAAAGAAAATTTTTACAGAAGGAAAGCAACAAAAATCAGAGCAACAAATTTAATGGGTAGATTGATAGAGGCTGCTGCTCAACGCATATGAAGATGAGCGATGCGTATTCACATATGTCCGGCGTTCTGTACTGAAGCTAGCTGGAGGAACATTTAAAAACACAGTTCAATCCACTAATAGCGACCGATCTGATGTTTTTGTACGACAGATATACAGTGGTTCACTGTACGAAAAAAGTCTCAAAAGTGTCCCCAAAACGTCTCGCTCCATTGCTCCCATATCGCCCCCCTTCCATTCCTTTGCCCCTGCGTCGCCCCTTTTCATTCCATCGCCCCCCTGAAAAATGAAATTGCCCCCGGGGGGCAATATCGCCCAGGTTAAGAACCACTGGTCTAGGTCATCTGGATCTTGAAGTTGAGGTAGGACATTGCATACTTCATTACTTTTCTTTCTTGTGCCATTTCTAGCTGTGGGTTTTGGCAAAACTTTGCTGCTGTCTTGATTGGAAATGTAATATCTGTTAGAGGAGATTGCAGTAAATAATATATTCTTCCAAAGGTAAAAAAAAAAAAAAAGAGTAATTGCCAGAATTAAAAGATTACCTGCATTATTTATGACAAATTTGGTTTTTCCTTCTGGTCCTCAGCATTTCTTTTCCTTAGTGTAATTATTAGAGCTGCTGGGAAACCACTGTATTCCTGAGAACATCTTGAGATCTTCTATATGATTCCATTTATAAGTTTTCATTCAAGCAGTGGAGTGTCACTATAGTGGAAGTGAAAAATATTAATTGTATTTTGTTATTTCTGACAAATCTCCTCACTGTAAAAGATAAAAGTAATCTTTACTGATTTTCCTTACCTTTTCACTCACCCATGCTCTGCCCCAAATCTGATCAAGTATAAAAGTTGATGAGGAGCTGAAAGAGATGGAATTGTGTATTTCTTTCTGTATGTGTGCCTATGAATTGTAGTCTTTATATTCACTGAAAGGAACTGGTCATACATATAATTTTTTTCATGAGTATTCCATGATTACCTATCACACAAGTACTTATTTTCAGAGATGATATTTAAAAAAATCTAAGCCACTGAATTCTGACATCATATCAAAATTGTGTTTTTCTAAAGAAATGATTACATGTAATTGAAAAATAATCAACTCATTGTGAAAAGGTATACATTAAAGAATTATACATGTTTACATGTGGAAGATAGTTTTGCTTTTATTAAGTATGGTACTATATTTGAGAAATAATTCTTTGTTGAAGCCTGTTGGTGGAATGGGTTGATTCTTACTGATTTTGCAGAAGAATGTTCATTCCAAAAATGAATCCATGTGTCATCATCAAGCTAAGGTATTTTATTATTTTATTTTATTATTTTTTAAAAACTCTTTATCAGTCATATTTTTCTTAGTATGTCAGGTTGTCATGGGTATTTATATGTCACACTGAGAAAGAGGTGGACCGACATATTTGAGTGCTTTCTCCCCACACAAACAGTAACACATAAAAGCATTCTACAGGTAGTTCTTATTCAGTGACCACTTGAAATTATGATTATGGTGAATAAAAAGACTTACAACCATTCCTTGCAGTTGCAGCTGTTGCAGCATCCCTGCGATCATGTGATCATGAATCAGGCACTTGGCTAATGGCTCACAATTACAAGAACCACAGTACCCTGCTGTCACATTATCATCATTTGCAACCTTCCCTGCTGACTTTCCCAAGTCCATGGAAAAGCCAGAAGGAAGTTGCAAATGATAATCATGGGATGTTTTGCCTAACAGCCACACAGGGCAACTGGAACTACCATTGTTTAAGTCATCACAGTCGTGATGTTGGTCTTTACAACCACATTGTTTAGAGACAGATTTCTCAGTCCCAATTACCATAGTTATTTGAGGACTGCCTATGTAAGAATTGGATGCCCATCATAGAACAATGGGCTAAAACAATGCTATTACAGTAAACTTATTCTCTGCATGAAACTAGTTTATTTCCTATCTAGAAATACTCAAAAGTGCTTGTTCTTGAAGCAGTTCCATAACAGCTGCTGTGGTGTTTCCTCTGGGTGGTCAAGCTTTTAGTTTGAGAAAGAGTGGCAAGATTAACAGAATAAGTGGATCTAAAAGCCTGTGAAAAGAGAATATGTGGTAGTAAAGAGTAAAAGATTCATAGAGTAGAAGTACTAGGATGTCACATAGCAACTTAACTTTAAAAAATTGTACATAGAAGTCAGTTTTATTTATTCTAGGTCTGTGTGCATCAAATGAATACACTCACTGGAATTGGAAATCCATATAGCTTCCTCCAGAGTATAATCTTAATGCAGACTTTGTGATAGTACACTAACAGTTGAGAAGAAAAGCGTAGTTTCCTGAATAATTTCTATCCCTATTGTTTTGACATTTTTCATGTGTGAGCACAGCATTAGGTTTAAAATAAATAAATAAAGTCACTAAAATGTTGCTAGATTCCATTGATAGAAGCTTCCAGCTACCATTTGCAACATGTAGTGCTGGAAGTTGTTATTATTATGAGGGTTCTAAAGCAAATCCAGTATTTAGTCATCATTTACCACACTTACCATTTTAGTTCATGTAGAACCAGGGGTAGGATTTTACCAGTCTGCACCTATTTGCTAGAACTGGTTGTTAACATTCTAAGCAGTTCGGAGAACAGGTTGTTAGAAGAAATTACTGACCTAATCCTGTAAGGAAGGCAGGAAGGAAACATTCTAGTGTTGCTTACAGAAACTGCCTCTCCGTTAACCCTTATTACGTTCTTGGCAGGACTAGACTTCCTGTCTTAGGAACGTCTCTGGAGTTTTTTTCCCCTCCTTTGCTCGTACTTTGCTTGTGTGGAGTGACCATTCAAAATTACAATGGCACTGAAAAAAGTGACTTATGACCATTTTTCACACTTAACGACTGTTGCAGCATCCCCACAGTCATGAGAGGCCAGGCGAGGAGATGCATGCCTCAATGTGAGTGATATTGAGTTGACCACGCCCACCCAATAACATGACCACCAAGCCATGTCCACCCAGTCACATGACCACCAAGCCATGCCCGCCATCTAAACTATGCCCACAGAACTGGCTGTTAAAAATTTTGAATCCCACCCCTATGTAGAACTATTTATATATAAGTGTTTTTAGGTGACTTTAGTGGCTGCTGCTAAAGACCACGGTTGCTTCTAAGATGGTGAATTCTATTTAAATGCATTCAGCACTTTGCTTGCTTAAAATAGCCAATGCACATTTTGCCAATTTTTAAAATTGACTATTTTCTTCTGATGAACAGGCTTCCACCTGAGCGGTACCGTGACTGAACCTGCCATGCAGTCCGAGCCAGAAACTGTTTGCAATGTGGCTATCAGCTTTGATCGTTGCAAGATTACCTCAGTGACCTGTAGCTGTGGAAACAAAGACATATTTTACTGTGCCCATGTTGTGGCCCTTTCTTTATACCGGATCCGCAAGCCAGATCAGGTCAAACTGCATCTTCCCATTTCAGAGACTCTTTTTCAAATGAACAGAGACCAACTGCAAAAATTTGTACAGTATTTGATTACAGTGCACCATACTGAAGTTTTGCCAACGGCTCAAAAACTTGCAGATGAAATCCTTTCTCAGAATTCAGAGATCAATCAAGTTCATGGTGAGTTAGTTTTTTTCTTCAGTGCTTGCTCCAGAATCCTTTTCTTTCTTCCGGGAAAGTACTTCAAGTTTAATCCTATTGATACTGTATTCCCATAAGCTTTTTGGACTTCCTTTCATGTTCTCTCTCCAAATATGTTTAGAACAAATGACACTTTTAGCCTGTTAGTTTAATTAGGCAATGTGCAGAAAGCTAACTGAGAACTGGGAAAGGCTGCCTGTTCTTGCAGAAAAGACTGTAGTTCCATTCATGTATTGTAGTGCATGAACCCACATTGAGCAACGCTGTCCCTCTAAATATCATGCTGTGATGTCAAATAAAAGAGAGGTATGAAATGAGATGGTCTGATGAGGCCTTCAGATATAGGTTATAGGCTTAGACTTGCATTATCAGAATTTTCATGTGCATGTGCAGATTGGATAAAGCTGTCAGAAACAAGTTGTATAAGGGTCAGTTTCTAATGTCTAATGACCTATTTCCATGGAGAACGTTGCTCAGCCACATTGAGAAAATATATAAATTATTTATGATTTCAGATTCAACAAGGGAAGAGCAACATAATTATTTTCTACTTACTTAGTTGTTGTTTAAAGAAGCAATGATTTCATTTATTTTGGGGAAGGGGTTAATTCAGTGCCAACTGAGTAACTCTCTCCCACTTGTAGATGATCAACATATTTCTAATTGAAATTTTATATATCAGAAAACTACTTGAATGACAGGAAACCCTAAGCCTGAAATCATCTAGGAAGGTGCCCTGAGGAATCGGCTATAGATAATCAAGAATGTATAATTGAAAGTAGAGAGGAATATAATCCCCCCCCCAAGGTGAAATATGTTTGGTGTAATTCTTTTCAAGGGAATTTGGACAGGCAGTTTTGTTCAGAAACATCTGAACAATATGTCAGGATGTATTTTTTGCAGCTAATTATTTACTGTCAAAATAAACAAGAAATTTAAGCAAATAAGCAAACAATTGTTGCTTAAAATGTGTGATCTCTTAACATCTACAAACTGGAATAATTAACATTTGACTCTACAGCAGGGGTCCCCAACCGCCGGTCCGTGGACCGGTGCAGTCCGCGAACAAGTCTTACCGGGCGCTGGTTGCTGGGGGCGCGCCATCTTTTTGATAAAAAAGTGCTTCCGGTGAGCTTTTCCGGGTGAAAGCTCACCGGAAGCACTTTTTCATCAAAAGATGGCGGCGCCCAGTTGATGCCGATACGGGCGCGGCGCCAGCTGATGCCGGTACCGGGCCGCGGCATAAAAAAAGGTTGGGGATCACTACAGTGTACCAGTAGATATTCCCAAGTTAATTCATGTATTCTTCAAGCTAAGTTAGGCCATAGTGTCCAACTTTCTGGTGAATTAGTGTATATAAATTGCTCGCTGCATGGAGTAACTGCAAGCCTAACGGTGTGCACTTTAAAAGCCACTTGATGAAGATGCTGCTTTGAATTCTTTGCCCAATCCTGCTGTGCTGCTGTTCTCCAGTAATCAGGGACTTTACCACTTTTCCAGGAGTTTTCAAAGACAACGCATAAAGGTTTGGACAGACCATAAGAAAGTCCCTTTGGTAGCTTAGGATGCAGTTCATTTGGCCTGAAAATTTCAACTGTGAAGTAAATAGGTGCTTTTTAGCCATGTTTCTGTCAAGCTTCAGTCCTGCTCTTAAGTGACTAGAGTATCCATTTAATTTTCTGATTTACTACATGAAAAAAGTATATGTGATAATTCCAATTTGGCTAATACCTCTTCCTCCTTCCCTACTCATCCCTGTAATATTTAGCAATTTTTTGAGGAAAGGACAAGGTTTCTTTGCCAATATGAATATTTGGTTATAAATAGGAAGTTGGTAGTTTGTGGTTAGCACTGACATGAGCTATGTTAATATAGATCTTTGGAAGTGCCTACAGATTTGATCATAGATTAAACGTCCTTAGAATGCATACATTCTAAGTAAAGATTTGAGTAAAGAGCAAATTCCAATTTCATGTAATGTAACTGGGACTAAATTAATGTGGCACCCAAAAATGAATTATTTACCTTCACAGAATTATAAAATTGAAAGATGCCATTTAAACTATCAAATCCAAACCCCAGCATCCCAGATGGTGTCTCTTTAGCCTTCAATTAAAAACATCCAAGAAAGGGAAATCCACACACACACACCCCACTAACAGATTCTACTATTATTTGTTTTTGAGAAGTCCATGCTGACTCCTGGTTATTACTATATATATATTTTTGAAGATGCTTATGGATTCATTTTTTAATAGTCCCCTTTAGGATGTTCCTAGGTTACAATCAAATTACTTTTTCTAATTTGCTAGGTCTTTTTCTTTTGGAAAATAATGGGTAATATCCAGTCATCGGGCAATTCATCTCTTCTCCGGGATTTCTCAGAGATAATACATAAGGAATTGGGCAGATGATAACTAGTTTTTTTTCAGCAACCCACGATGGAATTAATTTGGTCATGGAAATTTTAATTCACTCAGAGTAAACAGATAATCCCTGACTAGGTTTCTCCCAGTTTCAGGCTTTAGTTCTGCCCAAAATTTCTTGGCAGTACTAACATAGTCTTGTGTTGGGGAGAACTGAACCAAAATAGTTGAATATGTTTCTTTGTTGCTAATATTTTACAATGTTTATTTGACTGCTAGTATACTGATTCTTTTCATTTGCCTTATATAAAGGCATGTATGTATAAAGGCTTTTCTTCCCCCTCAGCAGCCTTGCCTAAGCTTAGCTCATTATGAATTCTACTTTCCTGACACACCTCTGTTGCTCTGGTCTACTTGTCTGTACTATTCCTTTGTGATCTATTCTTAAATCCATTTCCTATACCATATGTACTGTGTCCTTTCTTGCTTTCTGCCCTTCAGTTGTTTGTGTATCTAACCTTCAAAGAGAGGTGTGTGTGTGTATGTTTTTACTCATTGGCTTCTTTTACTGTCACTTTTGCTTTCATTATAATTTTTTGATTATTTTTTTAACTTTAATACCTCTAATATGGACCTGTGACCTTCTTGAGCTTCTCTTCCTGTTGGTTTCAGGCACCGTAGCATCTTATTCCCCAACTCAGAACAGGTTTTATTTGAATTTGCTTCTGCATGGTCACTTTTCTTAAAATTAAATGTTCTGGCTTGATATGATAACGTTCAATCAACTTTGAAGTCTGTCTCTTCCTCTACTATGACCTTAATGGGTAGATATTAGCAAATCTCGATGGAAAGCTTAGAATCTCATAACATTCTTGACAAACTGACAGTACAGCACCTCAGAACTAGGAAGATAGCTAGTAAGCACGGGAGGGATACATGATGTTTTCCATTATATACTCAAGTATTATTAGATGTCTTAAATTGGAGGTTAAGAGTATGTGCTCACTGTTTTAAGCTTTTAGGAAACATTTGTTCCCTTGTGGTTAAGATGGATAACTTGGAGAAACTGAGCAAGTCAGGGAAGTATGTAGATGACTTTTCAGTATTATTACCAACTCTTCAGCCATTTAAAGATTTCCTGGAGATAAAGTGGCTTGCCTGATTATCAAATGTGTTGACTAGATGTTTGATGTCATCTAGCAAAAATATTCCATCACAGCCTCTTGGCTTTAATTGTCCCATTTGCAGAATATATGTTATAATTAAAATAATTTGAAATTATTGTTTAAAATAATAGAAAACTCATTCTCTATTTAGAAGAAAAATCATGAAAGGTTCATCAGTTTGATACTTCCTGTAATAAAAGCATGCATATGCTTTTGACACCACTTATTTTTTCTGGAATTTTCTATATTGAGCCAGTAACTCTTTCCCATCAGAAGTTGTTATTGTGGGAAAAATAGGAGGAGAAAAGAGTATTAATTATATTTGCCACCTTGAGTTATTTATAAAAACAATTAAATAGTTTCCCTGTATTTTCTACATTTTAATAATTCCAAACATTTTAGATATAATGAAATATTTATAGGTACTAAAATGGAGCAAAACTTATTTTCTAGAACATTACAATTCCAATTTTAGCATGAAAAACAAATAGAAATAAAAATAACCGAAAGTTGAATGATCAGTCTTGAATGTATTGCAGGTGGTCCCACCTTCGAATGACTTTTGTGAGATTGGACCACTTTGTGCAATTTCTATTGTCTTGAGCTTTTTGCTAGTGGAATTGGAAATGCCAAAGTTAAGCACTGCTTTAATTGTAGATCTCTATCAAAAAAATAATTAAAAGTGCTGTTCTCAGATAGTCAAGTGTTGCCCCCTTCCTGTTTTATAAAGAGTAATACCCTTTTTAGGAAGGCATTCATGCCACAGGCAAAGTAAATTATAGAAAGTGTTGTGCCCTATATTTGCCTGCTTTAATTTTTATTAGATTTTAAAAAATATTTTAGTCTGTTTATTTCATATTTTAATTTTTCCATTGATTTTAAATGGTGCAAGCCATCTTGAATGATATGCATTATTTATTTACTTGCATGTTGCTGTAATTCTGAAGAATTTCTAGTGGTTAACCCCCAAACTAAAACACCCCTGATTAAAAACAAATATAGAAACAGCACAACAGAACACCTATGGTAAATAATACAAAACGGCATAATAGCAACAAAGGACCTAGAATAATAGCCACAGACAGAGCCACTGTGTTGTTCTCTAACACTGGTGAACCACAAGCAGTTTTTCCGGAGAGATACGTATTCGGTGACTCAATTCTGGTTAGAAAAAGTAGTTAGAAAAAGAAACTACATGGGAACCTGCCACATATGCAGTACTGTAAAGTGCACTTGAAACATATTGAAAACCTGTGCATTTTATTAGATAATTATTGACAAAAAATATCCTACTGCATTGTATTATCAGATGCAGTTTCTCAGTGGTCTTCAAAAGTATGAATACAATATGTATATTTAACACATTGCAAGAATCTTGAGAGTTGATAAGGTTGTGAGTTACTCTTGTGTTAGTCTAGACATATCCAGTTCCTGCAACTGTTGCTCTTCTCTGCACTCTTTATAGAGTCTCAACAACTTTTTTTTATCAAGCTGACCAAACTGATGCAGTATTCCAAGTATGATCTTACCAAAGCAGTGTTCAGTTTTAGTCTGTTTTGTCCCATCCAAAGCCCAATAGCGTTCAGATATTTGAGTCAAGATTTCCAGTTGTCTCCAACTTACTCAATTAAATGTCACCTTACTTCAGACTACAAGGTGAGCTCTTCCAACAGTTCCATGTTCAAGAGAAAGATGAAAAAGATCAACCCCTATTAAGCCAACCTCCCCTCCTCCTCCCTGTCCCCTGACTAGAATTACGTGGTAATGAAGGACCAGTGCCAATATAAAACAGTGCCTGCAGCCCTCATAATATCTCCAGAAGGAATGCTTGCTGTTGAGAAGTCTCATAAGGTAGGAAGGATATATTACCTCCTCCCCATCCTGACATAGCTCACTGACCCGAGTAACCAGTACTATTTTGGTTCCATGTCTGGACCTGATCCCAGGCTGAAAAGGCTCCAAAAAAATCCTGCTTTCTTGATGGTGCCGCAATTGACCCTTACCATCTTTTCAATAGCCTTCTCCAAAAATAGAAATTGAAGACTGCATGATAGTTATTCAGTGTAGCTGGATCCAGATAGCGCCTCTTGAAGGCATATTACAGTCTCCTTCAAATTGGGGAGAGGATGCCCTCCCCTACATGGCATTGACTATTTTCCTGATCCAAGAAGTCATTTCTCTTCTGCCTCAAAGAAGGGGCCGGCTAGAGAATACTTGCCTACCTTAATGGGATCTTCAGGCTGCAAGAAGCCCCAGATAATTAAAGACATTGCCCTAGTCATCACTTTAAGCCCCTTTAGACTGAAGGGTCAAGGCTTGGAGAAAATCTGAGTAGTTTTATTGGTAAGCTGCTATGCAAGTAGTTCCGTGTAGTTCTCCTATTCCTCTCAACAAGTGAGTTGACTACCTTGAACAGTGCTTCTGATTTACTAGCCATCCACAGTACATAAGGAGGAAGGGAGATAGAAGAACAGAAATTACTGCACAAGGTCAGTTTATTTATTCATATATTTAAAAGATTTGCGTGGCAAAATTTAGGCCGCTCGCAACAATAATACTGAAAATTATAAAACCATAAATATAAAAAATAAATCCCCCCCACAATCATGATACCCCAATAATCTCCTAGGGTGTTTCACAACTATCCATAGGCTCCCACGACTCTACTGCAGTGCTGGGTAAATAGTAGGTCTTGATGGCCTTCCAGAAGGGGACTGCCAGATCACTGAGGCCAGGATGTTTCATAGATCTGGGGCAGGCTTGGGATTTATCAGACTTGAGAGTCTTAATTTCAGAAGCTAAAGACTGAGCATGGAATTTGTGTTCAAAGCACTCATTTTGCCAGTGAGTAATGATACCTATCCCTATGTCATAGAGGGCTATTGCTCAAGTTTTCTTTTAGCTTCTGACGTAATAATCTATAAAGATGTGCACACATAGGTTCCTTTAGAGTTAAATATGTTAAATATGCACAGAATTCTATCTTATTGTTGCTTAGTGTCAGTGCATACATAATAGATGCAATCAATCATCAATAACTGTTATTTTAGGTGGGAACATTTGGATCCTCATGCATCGGTAAAAAGATTTAAGTAATCATATAGTCTTTGTTTCTACTGTGTAGGTGCCCCTGATCCTACAGCAGGAGCGAGTATAGATGATGAAAACTGCTGGCATTTGGATGAAGAGCAAGTTCAGGAACAAGTTAAACTCTTTCTTTCCCAGGGTGGATACCATGGATCAGGGAAACAGCTCAATTTGCTTTTTGCAAAGGTATGTAAGAAGGGATGTTTTCTTCATTTTGACAGAATGCTTTATTAATCTTTCATTCTTACGTTGACTTCATAATATTTAGCCACTTAGTAATGTTCCCGCTCCATTTCTTGGTCTGATACCATCTGGATTTCTTGGTCTACATTTTTCAGAATTCTTCGCCATTTGGAAGATTTTAAGGTACAGAAGAAGGACTACTTGATGTCAATAGTAAACAATTTCTTTGGAAAAAATACAAATCAACATGGCCAAATCTGAATTTTTAAATGTCATTGCTTTGGTATTGATAATAATACGCACACACCCCAGTATAAAAGGAATATCAAAATACAAAGAAAAGTGACTGGTATATTTTTATAACTTAATGTCATGTGATAAGTCTTACAATTATTTTTTAAAAATGGGAAATCTGTACTGCCATGAGAAGTTGGTTACTTAATGTAAGGAATGAAGTAAGCAGATTTGTTTCTTTGGGCAGTGGGATGGAATCTGTAGTAAATTGACACCATTTCGTTGATCTGCTTTGCATGTTTTATTATCAGAATTATACACAAACTGCATAGGGAGTTAGAAGGATAGAATAAACTGAAACTTGTGGTAGAAGATTAGAATGTTTGTAGTCAAGGGTAGTATTGGTATGATTGGTATGGTTTAAAGTGGAATGTTGAAATGTATGAATTTAGAGCTAAAGCCAGTTCAATGCAAAGTTGGAAAATAGTAATAGCACTTAGACTTATATAGTGCTTTACACCCCTCTGTAAGCGGTTTACAGAATCAGCGTATTGTCCCCAACAATATGGTTCCTCATTTTACCGACCTAGGAAGGCTGAGTCAACCTTGAGGTGGTGAGGATCGGACTCCTGGCTGTGGGCAGTTACCCTGCAAGATTGCATTCTAACCACTGCATCACCATGGCTCTTAAATATCAGAATAATAACTTATTCTGTATTTGGTGTTTCCAAATCAGTGTGCCTTGGAAGTAAAACAGGACACCTTTAGCATCAGACGAACATGAAACAATCAACCTGCTAAGATTTCTAATAATTGTATTGTATTGATAAGATAAGAACTGTGTTTTATAATTGAAGAACTATAGCCAGTCAATGGAACAATTGTAGGTTTTGTGCTTCTTTGACTTTTTACAATGTTGGTGGTCCTTCTACCTTGCATTTCTCCTTAAATTTGTTCTTTGAATGATCAGTAAAATCTTTACTATTTATAACAATATGGGTGGGAAAAAAAGCAAATATTTTAAACATTTTTCTTAAGAGCGTGTGTGAATTTTATTTCCAAAGTGTTTATAAGAACCTTGGAATATAGAATGGAATCCTCTCATGCTGAAGGAGTGCAAAGTATACCACTGTGTTCTGTAAAGAATGGTTTTTGCAACATGGTACATGTGAGCTACCATGAAAAGCTTTATTTTTCTCCAAAATCGTGGGATTTTCAAATTAGTTTATTATTTTTTTGTATATACACTGAACCATGCAAGAATTTGCTAATTATTATATCCATGCTTCATAATTGACAAGAGAAAAAATTGGCATGCTAGAGCTATGTCTTCTTTGTTCCTTTTATTACAGATGTTTACAAGTATAACTTCTTTTTAGAATTAAATACTATCAACTCCTCCTGTCCAGTGAATTAACTTTGTATTTGGTGATGTGGCACACAGACCGTACACTCATTTATCCCACTCCTGCTTTTGTCTATCCTCATGTTAATATTTATTTCTCCTTCTTTTCCTTAAGTGCCTGGAACAGTGGTGGCTAACCTTTTTGGGTTCCTATGCCAAAAATTGTGTGTGCGCTTGTGTGCCAGCGTGCCTCCCTGCCCCCTGCATATGAGTGCGCATTCCCCCCCTTTACATGCACTGTGCCCCCCAAGCTGATTTGAGGCTTTTTTCGGCCCCCCAAAGGCTTGAGGGAAACCGGCCTAGAACAACAGCTCTAAGCTAGAGGAACATCAGTTTGAAAGCATTTATTATTTTCTTTTTAATGTTCTTATTAAAGTTTTTAATATTTTTAAATTTAAATTAATAATCTTCTCCTTTCTAATTCCTACATTTTTGATATGAGATGGGACAAGATGAGATGAGATCATTTTCTCAATATTGGGCTACTTTATAATGAAAAATTCTGTCTCTTCATTGCATAAATACTTTTTAAAACATTGTGTATTTGCAATACTTACTGTTTTTATAAATTGGCAATATTGATTGTTCAGATGTAATCCCGTGTTTCCACTTAACTCTCCCTTGCATCCAGCAATTCTTCATTTAGATATATAGATATATTATTTCATTTGGGTATTTTTTTAAAAATTGTACTACACTACATGTTTTATATTGTAGGTGCGAGAGATGTTAAAGATGAGAGACTCAAACGGTGCTCGTATGCTGACACTGATAACAGAACAGTTCATGGCTGACCCACGGCTGTCACTTTGGAGACAACAAGGAACTGCAATGACAGACAAATACAGGCAGCTGTGGGATGAACTAGGTAAATCCAAATAATTTTGCAGAAGCTTTTAACAGTTCTGAAGTGAAGGAAATATTAAGTGCTTTGAGTATCCCTTGTTCTTGTCAATAGAATTTGTATTTGTTTCCAGATTTTGGGAGTATGGCAACCTGGGAACTTGTTTTCATAGGCAAAATTAGTGCATTTTTGCTAAAGCCAAGGATGTACAGCCAAAAATAACTGCTCCGTGAAATGTTTAATAGTAGAAGCTGGAATATAAACATTTCCTATGTAATAAGTAACCCATTGTATTAACAAGGGCTAGATCTGCAGTTATTAATAGTAAATGTTTACCTTCATAATTATGCACCTTCTTTGATTCCGAAATGTCTTTGAAAGGGCATACTCCTTCACCAATCAGTTTTCAGTCAGCATGGAAAACTGTATAATGTTAGTTCAAGACCCTTCATTCATATTTTTTAATCAAGTGGGTGGTCTGGGTATACCTCAGTGTAACACATGTCTTTTTTGTGCTATACTTGGATTTCTGCTCTGTAAAGATTGGGGGCTGGGGAAATCCTGACAATTGGCCAAACTCGGCTCATTTATCAAATTCATTGCAAGCTCACTATCCTAACCAAACTAGCCCTATGTTTATATGAGTGGCTGAATGTGAATTTGGAATTTTTTGTATGAAGAATGAGGTGTGTGTACTTGTTGATTTGAGCTGGTAGTAGGTAAATTTTGTGTTAAAATTTGTTCTGGTCAAATGTGGTTTTCTGTTTGAAAATTAGAAGAACACAAGCTGAGAACAAGCTGTGTTTCATGTCTTTCAGTAAGTCTTAGGAGTATCTTAATCAACTTTTAATTGAAACTGAAACTGAAATAAAAACCATAGTTGTAATTTATACTTAGTGTTATTTTGGTGCGGTGTGTATTTTGGAATAGGAGTACTATATTTCTATATGGCTCCAAATGAAATGAATGTAACACTGAAAGTTCCAGAGGAGCAAATTACAAGCTGCAGCTATTTCAGTTTATCTTTCTTATAGACAAGCTAGTCAGTAAGGGAATCCTGGCAACAAATTCCAAAAGCATTTCCCTGGATGTACTATATTTAATAATGACCTTGTGTGTACAGTATTACTAAGATCTGTTTCCTGGGGCTGGGAGCACATTTCAGCTCAGTGTGTGTCAGTTTGACATTCTTAGAGGAATTGCTAAAGAGTCGCTAGTTCAGGGAAACAATTACTTTGCAACACATAAGTTCCATGTCCTTCAAAGATTCCCAATCATCCGTGGGGAGTAAACCTACCCGTGGATTGTTGGATCAGAAAGGGAGAACAAATGTCTTTCTGACTGAATTTAACAAGGATCTGATGTGTGATTGAGAACTCTTAAGTTAGAGGTCCCCAAACTTGGCAACTTTAAGACTTGTGGACTTCAACTCCCAGAATTCCTTCTCCAGTCATGTTAGCTCAGGAATCTGGGAGTTGAAGTCCACAAGTCTTAAACTTGCCAAGTTTGAAGACCTCTGTTAATGCTTTCAATGTTAAATACTGCTAGTTTCACAGCAGCCTCAAATCCCTGTTTTAATTAAACATTATATAATACTAGTATCTCTTTGGAATTAGCAACTAATTTTCAGGTGTTGACATCTGAGCAAATAGAGCTGCTTGGAGCTGTTAATCCTTTGCCCATTTACCCATATTCAGCTTCCAATGGGTAACCGGACAGAAGAAGCCATTAGATTTTGTATTGGTTAATATAAGCAAGTGGCTATTTCTCTATGGTAATCCCCCCCCCCCCAACTCTTCTATTCTGGGAAGTTACAAGTAAGGCCAGATAAATTACAGATCTTCCACTTCTGATGTTAAAATTGAACAGGTGATGATACATTGTTTCCAGGAATTTTTGGACAAAGCTGATTTTTCTGGTCAGCTTTTCACCTGATTTCAGGCTAGGGCTAAGAATATGATTTTGGAGAAAAATAGAATGTGTGTATCTGTTGGCTTCTCCACGCTCCTTGCTGTACCATTAGATTGCGTATGTAAATATGAGCACCCATTTGCTTCTCCACCCTTGCAAGATAATTTCAAGTTGTGTTGAAAAATTACTCTGCTCCAGGAGAGCAGAGCCAATGGCTTTGATTTATTTTCCAATATGATTCTTATTTGCATGAAGCCTCAGATCAAACTTATAAGGTTTTTGTATGAGTGTGTCTATGAGACTGGAATCTGATTAAGAATAAGTAACTCAATCAACACAATACCATATGGAAGTTCAATTATGCCCCAAATCTTCTATTCTATCCAGGACTAAAATCTTCAAAATAATTATTTTCTTTTTGTTTAGTTTCTATTTTCCTCTTTTCAAATAATAATTCAAGTGTCAGACTCCATTCAAACACTGCAAGAGAGGAGAGTGCCAAATAAAGTGACCAACATAGATTTGTTAATGCTGTATTGGCCTGGTTTGGAAATAAGTCAAGTTAGATTTTCTTTCATTGAGAAGGTATTACAACATTCCTTAATCTTTGGAAGCATCAGTATAGATATTCCGCTCATGGTTATTCAGTGAGATTGTGATGTATGGTTTTATGTCCCTGCTACACTTTAGTTGTCTAATGGTAAGCAATGGAACTACTCATGGTGAAATTTTGACTTTATTTACTCCTTTTTGACAGGGAAGGTCATGAGGCTTGCATTAAAAGTTAATCCTTCAGTCTCCACATCAGTTCTTTTAGCTGTCACCAGTTCTTTGAACCTACCCATTTAAGAGTATCCCTAAGGAATATTTGACATAACACCCTTTGGATGCCAGAATCTTCTCAATTTTCTCTTATAATCTAACTCATCCAAAGTCAAAAATATTTGAACTTTGATGTTTGAGCTTCATTGCTTGAACTTTGATGTTTGAGTTTGGGAATGACTTTCAATCTGCATTTGCAGGAAAAAGGAAAACCTTTTATTTTAAAATCATTAAAAATCATAAAAGGTTTTTTCCCCCTCCTGCAAGTGCAGAATGAAAGTCATTGGGCAATTTGAGCACGTATAAAAAAATGAAATAAAGCTCACTTTCATTTGCAGGTTTACACCTGTTTATAAGTTAGCCCTGAAGTCAACTAGCTACTAAGCTTTCTTAAGCATGTTCTCAGGTGGTAAAAATTTCCCAAGATCAGACAGGTTTCACTGCCTTTCTTCCCTTGGGAAGAGGCCACCTTTTATAAAAGGATGTTAAATAAGTGTTCTGCTTTTAGAAACAATAAGTTTGCAGAAAGGCTAAAGTAACAAGATGTTAATTGAAGTTCAGCCAATGTTTGCAAATTCCCACAGTCATGATCAGTATGGGAATATTTTTTTGAAGGCAACATTCACTTAATATGTTAATAGTGAGTAAAAGGAATTTCCAACTTAGATTCCTTTATAAGACTGAAGAGGTTAGCTGACAGGGTGGCCCTGTGAAGATCAAGGAAAAGTTGCTATTTTGACAGGAGACATACATTTACATTTGAATGACCAAACAAGGGGGGGGTATTCATTCCTAGAATTGGCAGGACATGTTTATATAGCAAACATGTGATTTGATCAGCTTGCCCTTATTAATAATCAATTTAGTTTGTAGATGACTTTGGCTCATGGAAATGCTTTTCTGTCAAAGCCCCAGACACAGTGTCTCAGGTTTTTTTTAATATTCCATCAAAAGACATGCATTGGTACAGAATTTGCTTTCTTTTTTGAAGCAAGTAAAAGTAAAAGCTAAAATTTAAGGTGAATCTAAACTAAATGTAGATTCTAAATTCTTAAAGAATTGAATTATTTTTGCTGCTATGTCATATTTGCTCTATATATGATATGCCTACATGCTGTGAGATCTTTTGCAGATTATGGTTCAATTTAGATTAAAATAAAGAAAATATATTCCATTTTAAAATTGTGAAGAATTTACTAGACATATGGAAGATCAAGTTATTAAGATCTACCTGGAATTGGAGGCTGGATAAGCATGACCTATACATGAGACCAAGGTTATGATTTGCAAGGTACTCTGGAATCAGTTTGAATATGTTTAGTTCTGAAAAAGTGGGAAGAGTCTTTGTAGTATTTTATCTACCATTGGATCTCTGCCCCAGTAAAAGGCATTAAAAATAGAAAGAAAATAAAAACAAACCGTTAAAGAATGAAGTTTCAAATCTTCTTTTACAGCAATTATAAACATACTTGGATGTATTTCCCATCCTTCTAAATTATACAGCATAGTTCCCTTTTCTTCATATCAATCTTTTTTAAAAATCCCATTGGTTTAAGATTATTGGTAAATCCCAAAATCACCATTTTAATTTATTTTTTAGCAAAAAGTCTATAAAGGGTTTTCAATCTTTTATAAAAATAATTGCTGTTCCTTTCTTGGACTTTATACGTTTATCTTAATGGTCAGTTGGTTGTGAATATAGAGAGCTATTGGGTGAGTTTGCTGTATATCACTTAGATTCACCAAATCAGTGTTATATATTTTAATCACCTGATCCAAAAGTACTGTATAGCATGGGCATTTCTGGCCCTCTGTAGGTATCATATTGCTACAAGACCTGCTTCAGAATTAAATTCCAAGAGCTACTAGTTATAGAGAAAAGTTTTGTCAGCATGTCAGATTTGCAAGTTAATTTGTGTTTTCTGCTGATTCCTGGCTGTAATATGGAATTGGAAGCCCTTTGGCACCTTGAAAGATACAAGCCCTGAGTACAATTGTCACGTGTCACTATCAGGACCAACACAAATAGTGTTCTCTCTTCAGAAGCTTAATTACTGACCGTTTTAAATATGAGCATCACAGTTTTAAACTAAGCCCCATTTGCCCTTGAATATAATTTAGATGTCCCCTTAGCAAATACTAAGTGCCAAATTAATGGGGGGGAAAGTCTACATGAAAAAAACTAAAAATGCAAAACAGCCTTTTATTGCCTTTCATGTGCCGCAACTAAATATGTCAACCTAAACCAAACTGTAATTGGCACAGTTACTGTTATCAAAGTAGGGTTGCTCTTGTGACAGCTTAATAAAGCTGAAACTATTAAATTAAATTTCTGAGGCTTTATCTGATAAGTGCAGTGAAGCAGAAGAATCTGTGAGACAAGTATCTATGCCTGGTAGAATGATGGAGCCCAGCAACTTGTCAACATATAGATTACGGGTCCAGATGTATGCATGGTTTCCCCACAGTTTCTGTTTTTCATTGTCCCTTCCTATCATCTCCCATCCTACAATGTCTCCTATGCTAGCTATTATCACATAGATCTTGCATTTCAAAACCCTCATTTCCTCAACATACATATAAGCAAGAGAGCTTTTTAAAATTAAAAATGTGTATCCAGCGTCAGTCAGCTCTCTTAAGAATGAGTGGAAACCATTGACAATAAACATCCTTGTGCATCTAAGACAGAAATGGATTGTTGACCAGCTTATTTAAAATTCTTCAGCTCAGTTTCCAATTATTGACATGAAGTTTGTCCTTTTGTGTTATAGAATTACTCCAGTTTTCCCAAGTTTCCCAAGGAACTTTTTTTTCCTGGACAGAGAAAAAAAGAGCTAATTAGATTGGCATGGTCTTTGTAATGATTGTTCATTGATTTCCCATTACCGAAGATGGTAGACACTGTTAATAATATATTGTAGTTAATGCTTTAGTTTTCCAGTCAATGTGGAGTTCCTGCAGAATAGGATCATGTTTAAAGATGTAACTTGGCAACAGTTTATACAATGGCCCATTCAGGCTCACTGGGAAACCATGCCAGAACAAAGCTTAACCAAAGCAAAATGTTATACTGAACCAAATAGCATAAATTAAAATAATAAATTAAAAATACAGATTTATAACAAAAATCACAAAAGTTACTGCACATTGAAGGGTCAAGCAATAATAGAGGTTAGCTGTGAAGTTCTCAGTTAAGAGAAGTCCATTCTCTTCTGAGCTATCACAACTATGAGTTAATATAGGTCTTTTAGCGCATGGGATATAAAGACAGCAGTGCAAAGCTCATGTGAAAGTGATTGTACAACAGACAGGAAGGAATTTACTCTTGTACAGGTCTGTTGCTGGAGCTTCCTTCAACCAGTGAGGAGAGCAAATCATTAAATTGAGCAAAGTTAAGGACTTTCCTGAGAATTAGACAAAGTATGTTAACTAGAAATTGACATGGAACAAATGTATTCTTAAAACTCATTAATTGCTATTGGCTATGTCCTTATAATTCTTAAGGCAGGCCCACTTCACCTATAATGCTAAATAGTATGTTAATCTTATATACTAAAACATGAATTTATGTAATATTCCCTATGACCTCATTCTGCAGTATAATCATATAAAATGCTTTTTATTTCACTTTCAGTTAACCACAAATATTTATGTGAATACTAAGATAACCTGTGGTTACTACATACTAGTTTAAGGCAACCTGACCCACCCCAGTTTCCATGAGCTTCATTCAGTAGGATCAGTGGTTGTGGAATGATAGCAATTATCTTCCCCAAGACCAAAAAGACCTGTTTTAATGCTGGATTTTATACATTTGTGTTGCTTCTCTAAATACATTTAAGATACACACACACACACACACACACACACACACACACACACACACACTGTATATGTGTGTATATACATATACACAGTTGCTAGTCTGGAACCCTTATTTTAAAAACAATATAAAAACTTAACAGTGGCTTCTGTTTCAAGCTGTGCATAATTATCTTTTGTATCTACTGAAGATATTTGAATGAAATTTGCTAGTTATCAGTGATTTCTCACATTAAAAGCAACCTGAAGAGATTCCCCTCTCTCTCACTTAACATATTTTGAAAAATGAATAGAACAATGTGTTGTGGTATTGTGTTTGTGTGCTGACCATTTCTGAAAGATCTGAGCTTCTAGCAGCCTGAGCATTATATAGATTTGTTATTTTGAGCCACACACACAAATAACCTCTAGAAATGTAGGGAAAGCTTGAAGCCAAAGGGGCAGAGAGCTGCTATTCATCAAAGAATATATTTTTGCTGAGCTATGTTTATAATAGGGATCTATAGTCAGTTTTGAGTCTTTGTTACAATCATATCTAGAAATACATGTTGTCAAATGACAATGCCATACAGATTGTACGCTCTACTTCAACATATATAAAAGTCTTAAAGATCTTAGCTTGGTAATGGGAAGGGAGGACAATTATAGAAGACAAAGCCAGGACAAGATTTGAAACTGCCACCTTGTACAATCCTGAGTCTAATTAATAACTAGTCTACATTGATTTAAGGTTCACAAAAGAAAAAGAAAATATAAGTTGAATCTTTAATGACAAGTGGACTGTTCATGTTATATTTTGAATTAGTGAAAATTATTCTTCTGGGAATTAGCCCATAAACCTTTATCCAATATATCACAATTTCCTGAGCCATTACTGTTCCCTTTATATTTTTTTGCCTTTTAAATATTTGCAGTTGCTTATTCTTAGCTTGTCTGAAGCAGTCTCCCTAAGTATTTCCTCTTGTTGTTTGATTGTTTACAAAGCTGAAGTAATCAACCAGTACACAAAACATTACTCCCTGGTATCTGGATTAAACTTCAAAGCCCTATTTCCTATAATGGTACAATCTACAATCATTAAAATACTCTTAACTAAAGCAAAATCTGAATATCCATGTTACTTTTGACATTGTTGTTGAGTTTTACTGAATGATAGTATCCATTCCTTCTGCACTAAGCAAATGAGCTAAGACACAGCATGCTAAATAATCTGAAGACTTGCTTTCATTTCCCGTCCTAACGTTTCCTGTAAATGCAGGATCTAGGTTTTCCTCCCTGTATCAACCAAGTATTGATCCATTGGTTGCAATAGAAATTGACCCACCAGCTTGTTCTCTGAGGCTGACATTGTGCGCAGCGAAAGAGTGAGTGGCCCAAAGTCATCCAGCTGGCTTTCATGCCTAAGACATCCACATCTCAGTCTCCTGATTTTTAGTCCATGTCTTTACCACTAGACCAAACTGGAAATTATTGTAGCCTTATTGTGCTGTGATTAATTTGATATGAGACAGAATAAAATTGAAATGGCATTATATTGGCCTGAATAATGAAAAAAAAATGTCACTTGAGTCAGCACACCATCACATTTAGAGCATTTCTGGCTCACACTTAGTACAAGAAAGATACCATAAGCCTAGAAAATAGAATTTTGAAGTTTTAATTCTTTATTTGCCTTCTTTGCATTCTATATACACACATATACCATCTAAGTCAGAGGTGTCAAATTCAAGGCCTGCAGGCCGAATCTGGCCCACAGGGTGCTTAGATATGGCCACGCCCACCCTGGCCCCCCAAAGTCAAATGCAACCCTAATGTGTCTTTCAATGCAGAGGTCATATTCAGCAGGTTCTGACCAGTTATGGAGAACCGGTAGCGGAGATTTTGAGTAGTTCGGAGAACCGGCAAATACCATCTCTGACTGACCCTGCCCCCATCTATTCTCTGCCTCCTGAGTCCCAGCTGATCAGCTGGGTCTTCTTTTGTTGCCCTGCACAAGAGAACAGAGCTGGAAAACAGGTTAGTGGGATGGAGAGGGAATGGGATTTTGCAGTATCCTTTCCCCTGGAGTGGGGTGGGAATGGAGATTTTGCAGTATCCTTCCCCTGCCATGCCCACCAAGACACGTCCACCAAGACACGCCTACAGAACCAGTAGTAAAAAAAAAATTGAATCCCAACACTGCTTCTATGAAATTGAATTCCCCCCCCCCCCCAACTTAAGTACTAGTTTTCATGGCCTTATTAAATCTCTTGACATGAAGGTCTAAGTCTAGGTCTAAGGAAGTCTATATGCTTATATCTCTTTCTCATATCTGTCCTCTTATCCCTTTATACAGAATGTAGCTTATGGAAAGTACATCCTTTTCCTTTGCCATAACTACTGCAAATAATCTATTACATTAATTAGCCATCTAGTATGAAATGCACAGGGAGTGATTATACTATCATACACAGTGAAGCACTTGTCAAAACCAATATATCAAAGTTTGAATCAGTAACAGAATGAATTAGAACAAGATAAAACATTTAATAGTCCAAGAAGTTCAGCACCTTGAGTACTATGAGAAGTTGAGTCCTATGTAACTGAGTTGGATTTTACTGAGACTGTGTTCATGAATAAAAGCCGGAACCCTCAAACTTGGTAGTATATCCTCATATCCTAGAGAGAGTTCATGAATTAAACAGTACAAGAGTACTTATATATTCTGTTCATTATGATACTGATCTAATTAGATCATTATCCATTGGGGCCTTGGATTTACTTTTAGCACTAATGAATCTCTAATGGGCTGAATTTGTTTTGGTAACAACTGGGAGTATTCATCTTTGAAGGAGGGAGGAATTTATTGAATAAAATCTTAAGTTTTCAATTATGATAGGAAAGATTTCCTTATTTTCAAAAATGTCACTCATATTTCACATCACCAAAAATACTTTCTTTGTGTGCTTTGAAGACATTAATTCTCAGTCTCTGGTTTCTAGTTTGGTGCCTTTAACCACTATACCAAATTGGCTGTCAATATTACTATGATGGTGTGTTAAAAGATCTAGACTGGTTTAAAACTTGGATGTGTCATCAGGTGTCTACATGAACAAATATTCACCATCTTGATCTTTTTCTAGTATCTGCCTCTATAGCAGGCTGTGGTAAAATAACATTTTGAAAAAAATCTGCCATAAGAAAAGTTGTAGTTTGAATAAATTATGCAGCCTAAGTGCATTTTTGGACTTGTGAAAAAATCTATGCTTTCTAGAGAATTAAAAAATGCTGGCTTAAACTTAACTCGGCATTTCATTATTAATATTTTCTCCATTAATATAGTGTTTTAGGATGCATACTGAGTGTATCATGCTTCATATTGCAGAATAATAATTTTCTACTACTTCTTGTCCCTAATGTGTAAAGAGCCTCTTTAAGACTGATGGATTATATGGAGGTGAGCTTATGTTATGGAATATTTGCTCTATTTTGGATGATGTACCTGTTCTAGTAGCAGTTCTTTTTTTAAAAAAGGATTAGATTAGATTAGATTTACAATTTAGAGGCTGCCTGACTACTTATAACTCTGGGCAGCTTTTATTTAAAAAATTAGGAACAGTATAACAAAAGAGACAATTCATGAGCAGCCCAATGATAAACATGTAAACCATACCCTAGCAGACGAGCTCAGCCATCACCCTGCTACAAAGCTGGGAGAACAGCAAATATTTAATCGCTTTCAGAACTTCTTCAGACTGGGAGCTATTCAGATCTTTTGGGGGATATTATTCCAGAGGGCAGGCTTATTATTATAAGCTCTAACTCCCAGCAGTGTGCAGCGTAGCATAAACAGCATAAACATGCACTAAATTAAAAATAGTAATAAAAAAATTCATTAGCACCTAACCTAAGTATCAAACAACTGGGAACAGCTAACTCCCAAAAGCCTTATTTATTTATTTTTAATTTAAATTAGTTTAATTTGATTAATAATTTAAATATCTTCAAACCAAACTCTAGGGTGTACCTCTATAAGAAAGCATAAGAACACATTGCAGAACAAAACAAGATGGGATTCAATCGCTTTGTAAAAAAAACAGAAAAAAAAGACATCCAGTGAGGAGGTCCATATGTCTTAACCCAGGGTTATCAAACTGCTGGCCCGTGGGCCAGATGCATGACCTGCTGGCCACGCCCACCCCCAATTTAGCGAAGGGGGGGAAAAGTCCCGATACATCACGTGACCCCACCACGACAACGTTTGACATCCCTGTCTTAACCCAACCTCTAAGAGAATAGCCAGGTGTTCATCCTTAAGGAATGCTAACAGAATGAAAGACTGATGGATTGATTGACTGACTTTGTTTCTGGACTTATGTAGCCATCTATCTCATATAATGATTCTAGGAAGCTTAAAAAAAAATCCATAAAAATAAACAAAACTATCCTTACCATGAGGTGCAAGACCAAACAGCCTCCTAGCTGAAACTCAAGCTCCTAGCAATTTTGAGGGGAAGAGCCAGATCTTCATGGCTCTTCAGAAGGCTAAAAAGATAGAGATCCCTCAGATCTCAAGTGAGAGGTACCAAGAAGCAGACCTCTGAGATCCCATCATGGGGTAACATTTAAAGGAGGGAACCCGGAGTGTATCACTGTATCTAACTTAATAGGATGTACAGATACTCTCAGGGAGAGGCAGTTCCACAAACAGATATGGACTCAGGAAGATTTCATTCCAGAAAATAGGTGCCTATGGGACATTTTTGAATTCAAATGTATTGAATTTGTTAAGGCTGACCAAATTAAAAAAGCAATCCCATAAAAATGTCAGAATAGGTACCAATCACCCTCCAAGGGAGTTTGACATGGAGAAATGTTATGCTTGAGTTGTCCCTCCTGTCACCTTAGCATATTCATCTGAAATGAGAATACAAGATGGACTAAACTCCATATGGAAGAAGGGGTCCCAGGAGTATCTAGGAGCCAAATCCTGTAGCCAATTCTTTGTTTATTTCATTTATTTATTTTTAATTAATGCTGTTTTCTTTACTCTTTAAGTAAATCTTTTATTTTTTCCTCGATAACTCTATTAGTGATCTTTGGATGAGAGATGAAAATTAACTGAGATAATTCTCTTTTATTGCAAGCCAAGTATCCTAATGTGTGTCTATGGAGATTTCCAATCATCCGGGTCACGGTTGTCTCAAAGGTGCTTTTTTCCAAAAGGCAAGTGGACTTCCTTGGTTTCAGTTCAGAACTGAAGAAACTTTTTGGGTGAGAAGTGAAATGTTTTCAGAGGAAAAAGCCAAGAAATTCTAGTTGTCTTTTGGAAAAAGCATGTTTGGGATACCTTAATGCAGGGGTCCCCAACCACCGGGCCCCGGACCGGTACCGGTCCGTGGATCATTTTCTACCGGGCCGCCGGTTTGCTTGGCGCCGCCATCTTGTTTCGACGAGAAAGTGCTTCCGGGTGAGCTTTTCCGGTTGGAAAGCGGTGTTTGGGTCCTGAAGGAATCCTCGCGCCTTAATTTCATCGAAGGGGGGGGGGCGGCTTCGAACGAAGAGCCGTCCCGATGGCAGAGGAGATTAAGACAGCACAAAAAAGGTACAAAGGAAGAGTTGAAGGTGGCGGGGAGAAGCGGGGGACGGCTGGCTGGCTGATCGCTTGGCTCGCCTTGCCTTGTCATGCGTGCTGATGCCGGTACCGGGCCGCGGATCATTTTGTGATGCCGGTACCGGGCCGTGGCACAAAAAAGGTTGGGGGCCACTGCCTTAATGTTTATAGGAAACAATTATTAATCATAAAATAATTGCATATATGCTTAATCACTTATATCTGGTAGAGAAATGTATGCATATTATTAACAGCACCTACTGCTAATATAGCACAGAACTTGAATAATACCACCATGTAGTCATTTGTTTAAGTAAGAAGTAAGAAGAAACTTCTATCTCTGATTACTGATTATATTTTGTTTGTCTGATGGGGATGAAACACTAGTGTCCAATAGGTTTTGTAATGTCTGTATTGAAACAAGAGGTTTGATGAAGAAAAGCCACCTCTAATTCAGAGCAAAATAATGATTGTGAAACTAGAATTGACAATACCTCACTAAGATGTGACAGTTTTTAATAGCCTTTCTCTTGTGTGAAATTAATACCAAATTGCAGTTGCAGCATGATGAGTCTCCAATTATCTTCAGGGAAATATGGAATTTGCATATTGATTTATGATAGGTGTTTATCTTTGTGCCAGGAAAATCTCTTAGCAGGTTTGAGTTGCAGTAATATTAAGAAAAAGTACTATACGTACTGTATATATGCATATGCCTTATATAACCAAGCTTGGGCCTGGATTAAATTTCTGTGCTCTTGAATTGGTTTTACAGAGTTATATTAAAAATGTTTGTTAAAAATGCCAAAATGCACAGAAATTGAACAGCTATCATTTATTGATGAAAAATACATGGGCTGAATTTGCCAGTTGCCCATCACTAAGAACAGAAAAAAAAACCTTGTCAGCTATCATAGACGGACTCATCTTGAAATCATGGACTGTGGTATTTAATATAAAAACTGGTCTGGTTACAGAATGAGTGTGACCAAACTGCATATTTGGACAGGATTGTTTGTTTTTTTGGGGAGGGGGGAGAGATGTGAAAACTTTCTTTATTTGGACAGGATTGTTGTTGTTTTTTTTGGGGAGAATGTGAAAACTTTCTTTGTTTTAATTATATGGCTACTTTATGGTTTACACTCATTCACGGGATTCTCAACTCAAAATGGCAAGAGAAGTCTCCAAAAGCCAGATTTTAGAACCACTCATTGCCCACCACCCCACAGTGCCACATTCATACAAACAAAATGTTAAGGAAAAGCTAGGACTTCGTGCAGTGCACAAAACCAGTCTGTCTTAGTGCAGATCTCTGAATGCACATTTCAGTAAATGTTTCTTCTTCAACGGTGAAACAATAGCAGGCATAAATCTACCAGCTTCTCTAGGAAGCAAATGCTGTACATTTTATAAAATGAAGGCTAGTACGAGCTCTTGGCTTGCTTCATTTTGCTGCTACTAACAAAATAATATTTTCCAAATTGTCGAGAAATAAGAAAATCATTTTAACTGCTTTTGTAGATTGGTACAGTATGTTTGGCATAGATTGTGGCTTGGTTGCAGGTTCCCATTTGCATTTTTTACCAGTCATATTCAGTTGCATGTCTTTTCTGAAAGGCTGTCTGTCATTCATTTTTAACAGATTCTGAAGGTCTCTGTAATATGTAAAACTCTTCCTTGATGAACAAATGAAGTGTTGCTAAATAGTACTTGTAGATGTCTTCACTGTGCTTGTCAAGAGTCTGCAACATAGCCAATTTTAAGAGCAATATCTTTATATTTAAACATGTTCCACAGTTCCTGATTTATTCATGTCTCGATTAGCATGCAGTGTCAGAGGTAGAGGTCCTGGATTGGTTCAGACTTAAATGTCAGCAGAAAATTAGATCTGTAAATTTCAATGAAGGATTTCTCATACATAATTGCAGCAGTATTTATGAAGTATATTTCTGTCCTTGGTTAACAAAAGGCAAAAAAAAAAACTTGCAAAAAATCAGAAGTTGCTTGTGTTACGCAGAGAATTATAGAACATCTGCACGCTAGATCTGAAAATAAAAATTAGTATAGAATTTATAGAAAATAAAAATCAATAGAGAATAATATAATCAAACATTTTCAGTTGTGGGGGGAGGAAGGGATGTAAAATTTGAATTGTTGGCAATTCACTTGTAATGATTGTTGGGGTGCTTTAGCGGGGAGATCTCTCACATACAAATCCAGGTAGGGGGATCTTTTTTGTGGCACATGCTTGCAAAAGAAATAAAAATGTATTTATTTATAAGAAATAAAAATAATAATCCATACTTAAAGAACATTACATTAAGCATTCATTTCATTTTATCTATTTTTATTTACTTATTTTAGCATAGTCCACAAGGATCAAATTCACCGAACGTATATTGAAGATCACTTAATGCATTCTTTTATTGGAAAATTATTGGTTTTTTTTTTGCATACGTAGATCCGCCTTGTTTATTTTTATATTTCTTTGCATAACAGATTTCCTTCAAGTTGATTCTTTTGATTAATGTGTTTGGTTTTTGTTTTATGATGGGAAGAGTCACTTGTTTGTAAGATGGGGGGAGGGGTTATATAAATTGGATAAATAAGATAAAAATTTCCTGCAAGCTCTCAAAGGTGCCTTTTGCATGGACTGCTACAGAACTTGGTTATTGCATCCATTTTAAAAACCTGCATGTATAGTTCTTTTTATAACTTTCAAGGTACCTAGACCAACTGGATATTGTCTGTCCCTCTATAGGTGCTCTTTGGATGTGCATAGTATTAAATCCCCATTGCAAGGTGGAACAGAAGGCCAGTTGGCTGAAACAGCTTAAGAAATGGAATAGTGTTGATGTGTGTCCCTGGGAAGATGGGAACCATGGAAATGACCTGCCAAGTCTAACCAATGCTCTGCCTCAGGGTGCAAATGGAATACAAGGTAAATTGCTTTGATTTAATTGAAGATGCTGTGCCTTTACCATTTTGTAAAAGCATAATAATATTAACAGCACCGACCCTCAACCATCCCCATACAACCCCACCAACACCACCAGCCATTCGACTCAATGACCCTGACCTGATGTAACCTCCCCATCACAAGGCCCATCACAAGGCTCTCACTGACAACTCACACCTGACCCTCACTTGACACACCCAGACCTTGAAGCCCCTTATAAACAGAAGAACACTGACACTGACATCTCCTAAAATCTGCTGAAGATATTACCTAGCCTGGTAATGAATCATTCGGAAACCAAACCACAAACTCAGAGAACGAACATTCACCTTCATCATAATAATATCCTAATACTAGCGTTCTGGATTTTTCAAGCTTTTGGTTAAAAAAAAAAAGAATAACTAAAAGATGGTTTGTTTGTGAAGTGTACATGCTTTGCTGTATGAATATTCACTGACAATATACCTCAAGCCATTTTCAGTAATGTAAGTCATGTTATTTTCTCTTGGTCATTTCAAGGACTGTATTTCAGCTAATAGAATGTTGGGTTGACATTTAGTTCTGAATTGCTTTTCATTGTGTAGATGTCCTTCCAATGTAAACACAGTATGCTGTACTAAATAGGAACTGTGTGTATTTAAATTGCTGGTGCTGCAGCATCATGAAAATGTTTTAAATGAAACACTTTCCCCAAAATCAATAAATAAAATACCAGTATTTTTATATCATGATGTATATGTCAGTGCCTTATAAAAAACAGATGAAAGTAGTTAGTTTGAGGCTAATGCCTATAGGTCATTTTTTGTTCAAATGTTGTACTAAGCTGCCCTGTTTTCCAGCTTCTGCCAATAGTATTTGGGTTGTAGTATTCAGTCCATAATTCCTTTAGTATATTTTTCTCAGATCATTCATACTATTTCATTTAATTTGCTAACCTTTCCTGCTATGTGACACCCCCAACAAAAATTACTTCACGATGTCGGCACTACTGCTGCAGTTTCTAACAGATTAAAATTATAATTGCAGGGAGAGCATCTTCCAGCTACTTAAAACCACATTGCAAATTCCTGGTTGTGTGGTATGAAGGGGTGCAGTTAAATGCCAAGTTAGCATTTAAATGCCAAGTTGGCATTGTACAGTAAAAAGAGAACTCTGTACCTCAGCAGCTTTTGTATTAATTTAAATCTGTATGTCCTTGGTATGAATCTTCAACCTCTCCTCTATCAAAGAAATGATTATCCTTGTATATCTATAATTGTTTCTGCTTGAAACTGAATATTAAATATACATTGTTTATGTGTGTAGTTCGAAGCTATGGTGCAAACTAATCATTTGTAGGCTAATTGTATCAGAATCATAAACTTAGAATATTGTCTCCTGCTCAGTCTTAACTTAAGTCGGTGAATTGATTGTATAAAGCAACTATTCCAAGCTTCATGATCCCCAGATGTTGACTGGGAATTGTGAGAGTTAAGTCATTGGAGGAAACTAGTTGTTGGAAAGTTAACGTAGGGTAACTTCAGTTCCATCCAAAATTATGAAATATGTGTGAAAATGATGTTAATAAGAGAGAATGGAAAGGAGGAGATGAATGTGGGGAGTTTGGAGCGATATGAACACTTAAAAAAATATAATTGTTTGAACTCTGGCAGATTCATCAAACAGGTCTCACCGGACAGTGTTCACACGTGCTATTGAGGCATGCGATCTCCATTGGCAGGACAGTCACTTACAGCACATTATTAACAGTGATCTGTATACCAACTACTGTTACCATGAAGAAGCTCAAAACTCGCTCTTCGATTCTCATGGGTGGCCCCTCTGGCATGGTAAGTGGCTTAGCAGGAAATCCATGTCCCTGATTTCAATGCATTCTTTTTTTGTTGTTGTTGAAGAGAAAACACAGAAACATCTGGTGAGAACAGATGAAGTGAGCTTCCTTTCAGGAGGGCTGCTCGGTTACTTCCCCCGTAGATTCCTAAAATCATTTAATGGTCTTTTGTATTGGAGATATTCCAGACACTAATAGGCTTAACAATGCCTTCCCTTTCTTTCTGTCAGAGCATGTGCCTACAGCTTGTGCACGAGTAGACGCACTCCGATCTCATGGCTACCCAAGAGAAGCACTGCGGCTGGCAATTGCTATTGTTAATACTCTAAGGAGACAGCAGCAGAAGCAGCAGGAAATGTTCCGGTTCCAGAAGAAAGGTAAATGTGGGCAGGAGGAAAGGCCAAAGGACATAGCCTGGTGAGAAAAAGTCTGGAATGAGACTAAGAATAAGCAAGTGCTGGTTGAACATATAGCATGCAGGTTTGCAGTGACGTAGCTGGGGGGTTAAGAGCCAGTTCACTGCCAAATGTCTGATAGGAATGAAGCTGCTTCTCTGTATCTCTTAGTAAAACAACAGTACAAAAGAGTTCTTTCATTCTCTTCTCTTAATCTTAAATTCAAGGTGTAGAACGTTATAGGGAAAATATTCCTGAGACAAGATAGTTATAATAATCTAATTGTAAAATAGCAGAACCATCATCTATGCTGCTCTTTGGGGCTTTTGGGGGGGGCTTTTTTTTAAAATACAGATTTATTTAGGTGGTAGTTAAAATTATTCATTTAACAGTTTAAAAATATGATTGTGGGAAGTGACTGAATTCATAAATCATATGGATTCTCGCATGAATTCTGAGAAAGTGGCCTCATGTAAGCTTTCTATGGAGATTCTCAGTCATCCAGGGCATGGCTGTCCCAAAGATCATTTTTCCAAGAGGCATTTGGACTTTCTGGGTTTTTTTTTAAGATGTTTCGCTTCTCATCCAATGAGAAGCGAAACATCTTCAAAGAAAAACCAGAAAGTCCAATTGCCTCTTGGAAAAAAGCACCTTTGGGACACTCACGTAAGCTGAGCAAAAATAAATATCTGGGTTTGTGAAAGCATGGTCAATTTATTGTCTTTGTTAGCACATTACTCACTCATAAGTGAAATATTATACCAGTGTCCTTGGATTAAAAAAAATAAGATCTCTGCCCTCTCCCTGAAAGTATTATGTGTAACTGTGAAGCTATTCCCATGCTTCTGTACTGATTGAAGTTCAGACGTAGATTCTCTCTTCTTTTGAGATAGTGTCAATCAACACTGGGTGAGGTCTCGCCTAGTAAATGGGATCCAATAACACCCCATCTGCAAGATCAGAAATCTACCAAATAAGGATTCTTGTTTATAGGAAAAATGGAAATAAAGCTGTCTTTGAAAACTGAAGAGGATGTATATAATATTATTAATATGGTACAGAGAAAAAAAATAGGGTGATGTATATGATGTAGCCCTTCCACTACTACTTCGATCTGTACCTTTTTACATATCTGTAGAAGATTAGGCAGATGTGTACTGGTTGTTTTTGTAGGCCTGTTCACTTTTGGGATGCCCATAATGTGGACAGCACTGGGTAGAACTGATTGGAAACATAAGGCAGAGTCCAATGCACCCAGCCTTGCTTGTGCACTTTGCCCCTTATAATCATTCATTAGGCTTCGCCCACTTTCCCAAATGAACTATTTGGGCAAATCACAAGAATGCAAGAACTTCAGAAAAATTATTAGAGAAAGTAGGAAGCCATGGCCAAATAATTTCACCGACTACAGTTAGAGTTTGGGGCAGGATAACTTTTCTCCATTTGCCCTCCCTTTGTTTCTATGGTCATCTGATTTACTTTCATATTGTTTTTCCCTTACTGAGAATTAATCCCCACACTATGTACAGATTAATGTCTATATGGTTTTGGTGTGAACGTAGGCATGCTGACCACACTAGTGTTCTGTTTAGTAAAATTTTGGAAAAGTATGAGTTTATTCTTTTAAGATTTTGTTTGAAAACTTTAGTGATACAGCACCTGCTGCTCATTCAGACATTTGCTTTAATGTCTAGAAAGCTGAAAGTGGGGAGAATATTTGCTGTGCACATAGCCGTTTTTGTGTCTTTCTCTAGCTTCTACTCATTCAGGTGAGAGGTCTGTAATGATCTGTAATCATGTTGGATTGTAATAAGTACGTGTAGCAGTGTGACCAAGAGCCCAGCTTTATTCCAGACCTGGCTCATGAAGAAAACTGAACACAAGTACATCTGCCACTCAGACTTTCCACCTGAATACATGGAGGTTAGAGACAGTAAGGCTGGAGCTGTGTTCATGGGCTTCAGTCTCTCTGTCCCAAAACTCTTCTTTAGATTGCTGTGAGCCTTAAGCAAAAATTTTATAGGACCTGCTTGAGCTAAGTCACTTATCTGTAGTATCCCTTATTACTGTTCCATTTGCTGATGTTGCCTCCAGTTCTCTTCCCTTTAAGTAGAATTAAAATTCATTTTAGTATTTCCTGGAATCTTGAGTAGATAGTCAACCCTCTGCAGATTGGTGGGGGCTCAGGAAGTGGTTGTTGTCATTTGCTGGCAGTGAACTGTCCATAATGTACTTCTTCTTTTCCATGTGACACAAATTCTCATAGAAGTTACCCATTCAAATATTTGGTGTCTTGGTTTCAGTTCTAAAGAATTCTTAATTAAAATAGTGGGCATTTTTTTAAATGGAGAAACTAAAATATCTCTTCTGTGTATAACATAAGTATGCTTCCTGTTTATAAATTTTGTAGAAATAGCCCTAAAGATAGTTTGGATAGACTATTAACAACAACAGCAAAACCTTTTGACAGTTTTTGTTGTTGTTAGTAAAGTCAACATTGTTTATTCCTAGGACATGAGACATGGTTTTATCCTGATTATTTCTAACTGACCAGGGTTCCTCTTCATTGCTGAAATTTGAAAATGCAAAAGTGCGTTAGTCAAGGCTATGGTTTTTCCCAGTTGCAATGTATGGCTGTGAAAGCTGGACCATAAGGAAGGCTGAGCACCAGAGAATTGAGGCCTTTGGACTATGGTGCTAGAGAAGACTCCTGCGAGTCCCTTGGACTGCAAGGTGATCAAACCGGTCAGTCCTAGAGGAGATCAACCCTGACTACTCTTTAGAAGGCCAGATCCTGAAAATGAAACTCAAATACTTTGGCCATCTAATGAGAAGGAAGGACTCCCTGGAGAAGAGACTAATGCTGGGAACGATTGAGGGCAAAAGAAGAAGGGGACCATAGCGTGAGCTTAAATGGTCTTAGAGGACAGGAAGACCTGGAAGAACGTTGTCCATGGAGTTGCGATGGGTCGGACACAACTCTGCAACTAACAACAACAAGAAGGCAATGCTATAGTTAATCAAAATTTCAGCTACTGGCATTGCCATATTTCATCCATTGTGAACCTTTGATGGGCATTTTGGAGATCTGAATTTGGATTCTGTCTCATTTATGGTCACTCATTCCTAGGTTTAGTTTACTGATTTGGAAAAGTCTAGCTGATAAAAAAAAGAAATACAAAGTGTTCTGCATTTTAAAATTCTGGAAATAATATCAGTGCAATTATTATCATACAATAAATATATGTGCTTGTTTTTTATGCAGAACTTCTTCACAAAGGTATTATCTCTATTACAAATCTAGAAGGTTGGGTTGGGCATCCATTGGACCCAATTGGAACTCTTTTCAGTAGCCTTATGGAAGCCTGCAGGGTGGATGATGAAAGCTTCCATGTGTTCTCAGATTTCACAGGTAAAATCTTATTTTATACCACCTGTGTATGCGCATTCAACAAGTTTCATTTTATTATTTATTGCATGTTAACTAAAGAACTAGTTTGGGAACTGTTAGTGAGTTTGAGCCAAAATATTTCATAATTAAAACATTCCTTGAAACAGGGATATTGAAAATGCTTAAGAAACAGAAATTCAGGAAACAAGTTTGTTCTGAGTAATCAGTGGCTTATCTTACTGACTGAATGTATCAATCTGCCTTATAGTGAGAGAGGTATAAGTTCACTCAACTGATGCCTTCCAAATGTTCGGTACCTAGCCAACATGGCTGAAAAGATGTCACGGAGTTATAATCCCAGCAAATCTGTAGAATACCTATATAAGGGAAAATGTATATAGCGAATCCCTTTTTAATTTAGGATGCTCTGGAATTGAATTTGGGGTCTTTTCTGAATTCAGAGCATGTGCTCTTTATTACTTGACTTGATATTAAGAATATTAATAACATTGCATTTCATGTTCAGTTGTTCATATTATATATTATAATTTATTTTCATTTTAAATTATTTAATATAATTTATTTATATTAAACATTTACATAGCTGCCCATCTTATATTGAAGTCTGGGTGGCTCCCAAAATGATTCTTACTACTTTGCTGTGATTTAGTCAGTATTGTTACCATGCATATTGCAAATGAAGGATGGCAAAGAATATGAAACAAAGATTTCCTTAAAATCATGTGGTGAATTCAGGACAGAAGTAAGGATTTCCTAATTCATTGCTCAGTCTTTTGCTGTTTTATATTTCGGCTTTGAATAGACAGCATTTGATTCCTATTCAAATTGCTATGAATACATTTTATTTGCTATTTTGTATGTTTCAAGATTTTGTGTTCTGAGTGGCTCATAGTAAGACATGATTTACATATCGCACCTAAGCCATCTTTTATTTATCCATGGTTTATTGGATAAAACATAATTGATTTGGTTAATGTTACATTATATGATAAAAGCCATGATTTATAAACTACATTGGCTATTTCATAGAAAATGCTGAAGCAAAAAAAATGTTTGACTTAGTGGGATCGATAAAGTAGACCTAAAAATGTAACCATCCCAATTTTTGCTATCTTTATACAAATGATAAAGAATAGGAATAAACAAGGCGTATAATTTCAGAGAAACCATTGTCAGTGGCTTTATTGTTTTTATTTTCTAACTTTTTGTTCCAGAGAACATGGGCCCATGCAAATCTCTGGAATACTATCACTTGCCTACCCACAAATTCTTAGAAGAAGGAGAATCTTACTTAACACTAGCAGTGGAAGTGGCATTAATAGGATTGGGCCAGCAGAGGATAATGCCTGATGGCTTGTATGCGCAAGAGAAGGTTTGTCGGAATGAGGAACAGCTAATTTCCAAGCTACATGAAATAGAATTGGATGACACTCTGGTGAAGATTTTCCAAAAGCAAGCAGTCTTCCTATTAGAAGGTAGCTGATTGTTGATGATAACTTTATTTCTTAACAGCTTTTAACAAAAGTAGAAGGTTGGTTCCTAAGAGATTCACTTCATAATCAACAAGCTTGGAGAGCTTCTAACTATTCCATTTAAATATTGCACATATGAAGAGATGGTTATCCTTGTCTCTACAGAATGGAAATTAAAATAGGTTTGTTTATCTTATAATTCTAGCTATTTTAGGCAAGCATGGAAAATTTCAATCTCACACGTGAGATAATGAAATTCTTACAGTCATCATTACCACTTTCAGGTGACACTTAAAACACATACAGTTAAGCTTTTTCTAGTCATGGAGATTTTTAATCTTCCAAGTCATGGTTGCCCCAAAGGTGCGTTTTCCAAGGCAGCTTGGATTTTTTCCTTTGAAAACATTTCGCTTCTCATCTGAGAAGTGTATTTCTCTAGCCAAACATTTCTATGACCATCTTATGTGGAAGTTCACCCAGAAATAGATGGAGAATTTTGTAATCTTTGAAAGTAACTTTTATTAGTGGAGTTTTTCTGAAAGCAAATATTACCTAAGCTAAGAAAGGTGGATAATACTTGAAATTTGTGAGAATTAAAATGCATTGTCACTTCATGGATAAGATAAATACAAAAAGTAAAGTAAAGTCAATATAAAAGTGGGCATCTTTCTTACCTTTCCAAATAAAAAATAAAAAACAAATTCTGTAGATAAGTGCAAGAATAGAAAGTCAGGTATTAACAATTCTTTGAGGAACCTGAGCAGTAACAAAGATAGGACTTGTATCAATTTTTAGAGACCTCTGTCCTAAACTTAGTATTACCTAAATGTAGGGCAGAGTCCTGAGAACTATATGTATTCTACTTGGGCTGAGTATCTTTATACCTGATGAATATCAAAAACTACAGTTGTGCATTAATGATATAATGAATCTTATTGAATTAGATTGTAATCACACCTTTCAAGGTTTCGGTTCTGTTCCAAAGGCCTTGCAAAAGAGGTTAGTTTTCATCCTTTGGTGCCAGCTACAGCTTCAGGATTGTGTTTGAGTAAGCCCCCGATCAAATTGTGGTAGTCTTAACTGTAAGATGATTATGGTTTGTTGCCTTGTCTTAGTCTAAACATATACTCCAGCAAGAACTATGAGTCCAGAAAACTGCTTGTTAATATTCCTGCTTTGTCACGGGCAGCACATTTCCATCAGGACTGATGGAATGAACCTTTATGGATTTAGAAGACCTCCTTTAACAGCAACTTGGTCTTGCTGGGATTCAACTCTGCCTGCATGTAATAAATTGGGATGGGCACAGATTTAAAATGCAGATGACCAAACTCATTCCACCAAAGGATTTACTCACTTCACAGGTCTCAGATAAATTACAGTATACTATCTCTCATGTCATGTGCAATAATATGGTAACCCTCAGTTATGATGCCAAAGGTTTAAATGTTTAAAACTGTAACATCTGAAAATACTTTCTATTATTTTATTGGCTAAGAGTAGAAGCAGATATGTGCTAAAAGGAAGCTCCTTGCAATGGTTCCAATGCAAAATAGTGTTAATTTGTGTAAAATAGTTCTGGAGATATGTTTGAGAATTTTTTTTAAAAAAAGATATGTTTATTTTTATTAAGGGTCTTTGAAGCACAATAATTCGTATTTTTTCTGCTACAGTTTTTCAGGATACTGTGATCATCAGCTTCTTTGCATTTAAAGGTTAATACTTTTAGTTTTAGCTTCCTTTCAGAAGGTTCTTCAACTTCTCCTAAGTCAGAAAAAATGTAATGGGATTAATAGGTAAAAAGTGATAAAATCTTGCATGACTGATGTAACCCATGAAATCCAATTCTAAAAGTGATTATCTCCCTTTTCTTTTTAAAATAAGATTTTATAGAAAAGTAGCTTATACTGATTCATGCTTGCAGTTTGGGGAGCTCAGCTGCACTCACTGACAATAGTTCTCCAGGATTTAAGATAGAGATCTGTTCGTAAAAAAATTCTCAACGATACCAGATATGCTTTCATGTATATAAAAGTTGATACTTAAGGGCAACCATTCTCTATCAATAATGTAGTAGTAGATCATATACCTAGTGTCGTATATGTTCAGTTTTGATAGTAGAACTTGAGAAGGTCTTCATTATATGTACAGACCCCACAGAGTCATGGAACAGCTACCCAGCTAGGGATATAGTCCCTTGGATAGGCTGACTTGATGTGCCACACCTAAAATGTTATGTTGTTATATTTGGACTTATTATGAATTTGGGTGAGTGGTCTAAGGATACAGACACTTCTTACAGTGACCTGCTTTAACATGCCCGACACTGGGGAAAAATACAAGTTTTGGGTGACTATCCAATCCACATAGATTGGGAGATCTGCATTGGAATATATTGCTCGTGTTCAAATACTCTGCTGAGCTGTAAATTATATTCTGCTAAAACACATTTTAAAATATGATTCAAAAAGCTATACAAGCTTCAGTTTTTTGCTTCAATGCAATATGTTCTACTTGGTTTTCGTGCAGTTTTTTGAGAGGGTTCCTCACCAGAGAAAGTTTTTACTTTACAGAGGATATTTTCTTTTTGGCAAAAATTAGTGCAAAATTTCTAGCAGTTTGATACTTTTTAATTTTATGTTCAATAAAATTATAGTGCTCATTATAAGATTTTCTGTTCTTTTCCCTCCCCTCTCCAATAGCCGGGCCCTATAGCGGTCTAGGTGAAATCATCCATCGGGAGAGTGTTCCAATGCATACCTTTGCCAAGTATCTTTTCACTTCTCTCCTACCTCATGATGCTGAACTAGCATACAAAACTGCACTGAGAGCAATGCGGTACGTATCCTTAAAACACATTTATAAAGGAAGCCCAATTCCAATGAACAGCATGGTTCTCCCTTCAAATCCCTAAAGTCACCGCAGAGGCCTCGCTCCAAACATGTGGCCCTCCAGAGGTTAAAGTCATGGTGGAAGGGAGTAAGACCTTTTCTGTGGTGGCCTCTACTTGTCAGATGAGAACCCTTTGTCTTTTAGAAGACTGAGCTATAACTTTAATTTTGGAAAGGTACTGTCCCAGTGATTTTGATAGTACATATTATACAATAGATTTTTATGTGTATTTTGGTACAATCTTCCCTATCCTAGATGTGCTGCTCTAGGGAATTCTGGGACTTGCAGTTCCAGCATGACTGGAGAGTGTGCAAGCAAGGAAGACTGCTTGATCTATTACTACCTGGGATTTATGCAAGTTGCAAACTCAACATCTTTAGAAACTATCAAATTGAGAAAATAAAAGTTTGCATATGAAGTGTGCTATCCTGGAAGTCTGGTCATGGGGTATGATATTTGGGTGAATGAAACATGCAAGAGTTGCAGGGCTTTTATATTTGTGTAAACACACCCTTTCTGATCCAAGCGTTTCATTTTAATTCTCCATCAGAAGATTCAATCATTTCAGGAGTAGCTCTGAGATTGGTCCCTCTCTAAAAGATGCTTGACATACTTTCTGCTGGAAATTACATCTGACTCTTGAGAGGATTGTCTGTGTAGATTGACTGAAGTATATGCTACAATGTCGGGAACGTAGAATTAAGGTTGCTGTTTTTTAAAAAATATTCTCTCAAGCACTGTTTGTAACTGGAAGTAAATCTAGAACTGTACTCTGTTCTGCTATGATGTCTAATCTGAATTTTTTTTTGTCCTGTTGTAGTTACTTTCCCCTTTCATTCTCAAGGCAATAGCTTCTGTGCTACTGTACAAGCCAGTCCAGTTCTTATGTCTGCCTCATTACCTGTCATCATAGGACAACCATGATAGAAAATTGGAAATAAATGAGGTGTGTCATGCTGTTAACACAGCTGATTGACCCCCCCCCCCCTCCTTCTTTCAGCACTTGGGAGTTCAGCTGTCCCCAAGGGAATCCTGAATCTCAGTTGAGATTACTCATGCAGGCAGCTGCGGGCACAACCACTTCAGTATATCTATTGTGAGAGAAATCTGTCCTCTTGGAAAAGCAAGGGAGAACCGGTACTCTATGCTGTGAGTTGTGATTTCCAACCTAACTGAGTGCTGAGTTGGGGAAATCTGCCTTCTCTAGTGCTTTATAATTTGCTACAGAAAATCATCCTCTGGAACCAAGGGAATACACAAGGTATGTGCCCCCCACCCCCCGGCACACCTCATACATACCCTTGGCTTTAGTGGATGATTTCTTGAAATAAATTGTAAAGCATTACCAGAGTCAACTTCTCCTCAATGGAGTTGAAGCAGTGGTAGGTATAGTACAGGTTTATATCACAAGAGGAAGAATTTCATAATGCATTAATTGAATGGTTAGGTCGACATTCATGTCTGTTAGAGCTGAAGTGCACTTCAGACTCAAAGGAAGAAATGTGATTTGGAGTTTCCACAGGCATGCACAGAGAACTTGTTGAAAATGCCTTAAAACAAATGCATCTTTTCCAGGATAAAGTTGCAGCTGTGAAGAGCAGCCGTACAAGCTGGGGGGAAGAGAAGGGAAATCACAGATGCTTTAAAGTGTTTCCAGCAGATGTTACGGGGGCACAAAATAACATTTCTCAGTTGGAATCCAAAGTTCTGTACAACATAAGGTTTATGTGTTGAGAGAAAGAGTGCACACAAATATAAATCAATTTCCCCACTGCCATCATACACCAAATGTGATTAGGCTAACCAGACTGTTACCTCCAAAAAACATTACACAAAGCAAGCAAAACATTGTATTTCTTTATTTTTGTCATACTTTATAATTGTGTTGTTTTTCTTCATATAACAGTCTGTTTATACAAATTGGGAAGAAACCAATTCTGTGTAGGACACTGGAGAGCTTTCAGAATAGAAGAGAATATATGTAGCTCAGAGTTGAATTGTGGAGTCCTGTCTGTCTGAGCTTTGTTTGCTTGCAGACATTTCATTACCCAACTATATAATATCATCAGTGCGAGAGACATTGCGGCTTGCTGTTTGTTTATATACTTGTGCCCTGCCAATATTGGTGAGGGTATAGCGTATATCTCTTTTGGTAATTGATTAGTAATACATCTTGATTATGGTATTACTTTCTGCTTGTTTGTCTGGTGTTGATCTCCACTTACCTGGGTTTTAACTGCTAAGGATCTGGACTTTTTGTTTCTTTTCTTTTCTTTTTGCTTTTTTATTGTCTTTTTTGAATGATGTGGAACTGTGGTTTATCTCTATGTTTGTATTGATTGCTGATTTATCTGAATGTCATGCTTCCAGGAATTGTCTAGAGTTTTAGGATTTCGCTAACTCTAGGATGCTCAGAGTTTTATAAGTCAAATCACACGGCCCTAAGTTGATCGTAAATGTGAGTCCAGTTTTACAATGGTGTTTTCTGCTGGAATCAGCAAAAACGGTTGCAAATTGCATCATGTGACCATGGGATACTGCAGCCAATTGTAAATGAGAGCTAGTTTGTTATAGCGGTTAAGGCACCAGGCTAGAAACCAAGAGACTGTGAGTTTTAGTCTTGCCTTGGGCATGAAAGCCAACTGAGAAAATCATTCTTTTGCAGCCCAACTCATCTCATAAGGTTGTTGTGGGAAAAATAGGAAGATGATTGGATACGTTTGCTACCTTGAGTTATTTATAAAAACAAAGATGGCAAAAAAAAAATTGAGCCAGTTGCCAAGTGTTTGAATTGCGATTACATGACCATGGAGGCAGGGTGATGGTCATAAGTTCTATTTTAGGTCATAGGTTCTATTTTTCGGAGGCTATTAATTCAAATTGCCATGGTTGTGAGTTGAGGATTACTTGTACAGTGTCTTACATAGGTAGTCCTGGGTCTGCCTAAATCAGGGGTGTCCAACCTTGGCAACTTTAAGCCTGGAGGACTTCAACTCCCAGAATTCCCCAGCCAGCTTTGCAAAGCTGGCTGGGGAATTCTGGGAGTTGAAGTCCTCCAGGCTTAAAGTTGCCAAGGTTGGACACCCCTGGCCTAAATGATCACCACAAAAATCATAATATTGGTTTTGGTCCTGTGATGACGCATTTTAAACCATCATGACTTAACAACCATAATTGGCCAGATTCAATTACAGCTCCAAAATGAGAACTACCTGTACAGCATTCTGCGCTCTTTTAGAATTTGCATATAGCTCTCAAAATCTTTGAGGTAGCATAAATCTACCGAATTTAAGTTTTAGTTCCAACTGAAAAAAAGACATAGGAATGTTATCTGATGTCATTGGTACAGACAGTCTGTGACAAGCATTTTAAAGCACTGAAACTGTCTGTCCTCTAGAAGGCTTTTCATGGCAAATGCACAGCTACTTGGCTTCATTGGCAGTCTCTGCAGGAAAGTTTATGCATGTACAGTTGCTTTCATGCCTTGAAGGGTGTACTACTCCAGACTCATATAATTAGTGAAGCCTCCCCCACCCATTTGAATGTTTTGCACAATCCTAGTATTTAAAATTGTCCAATTAACAGCTATAACCTTATGTTTTTCTTCTGCATTGATATAATTAGATAAAATTATCATTTGTCCAAAACCTTAAAAAAAAAGAGAGAGGAAAAGACAAAAGAGCAGTTGGTTAGATTTTCATGCAGTGAGATCTTCTTTTGTCTTCCAACTTATATGGGAGCTCCTTTTCAGGTAATGTCAGTTTTCAATTTTTCCGATTGTCAAAGTGGTTGATGGAATTTCTCCTCCCAAAGGAGACTTGCCTGGCTCCCACACTGCTATATTTTTAGTGCCACACTTATCTCTTCCAGACATTTTGGATTTGTAAGAGTTGGATTTTTAAGCACCGCAAAGTGTTGAGATCGCTGCTTTTGCATATTCATGTTTTTTCCCTGTGCATAATTATTTTGTCTTTTATTGCTTGCTTCTCATTTTGTATGATGTTCTGAAACTAGACTGCAAAGTGTTCTCTTCTCATGCATGTGAAGAGAGATAGAGACAGAGAGGGAGAGAGATCAGGAACATAATCTTGCTTTGAAAACTTTTGTAACTGGATGGATTAAGCTATATGAGGAGTATTGATTTTTGGAGAGTGTCTATTTAGACTATTTAGTGCAGCCTTCCCCAACCTGGTAGTGTCTGGAGGGTTTGAAGTAACACTTCCCTTTGATCTTCACCCAGCAAATTTATGGAAAGTGCAGTTCAACACATCAGATTGGAAAAGGCTCCTATCATAGAAAAGGTCTTGTTCTCTACTGCCATCACAGAGAGCTTTGCCAAATTTGGAAGGGCTACCAGAACTGAAATTCCGACTCAGGGCTACACAAATCATACTTCAGTGTTTTCGTTGCCATGCTACATATATGATTGTATATGATGAAATTCATTAAAAAAGACATCTGGATTGACTGAGAAAGGTCTTCCAAAGTTCCTCTGATAATTTCAGAATGGAGAGGCTTGGCTCCATCCAAATGTTGTGACTATTTTTCAAAATCTGTTGCCTGAATTACTGTAAAAGTTCCATTGTCGGATGCTGGGATCAATACGAATCGCAGTGATATCCTCCTCAAACAAACACGGGAGGCTTGTAAGTTCTTTTTCTAGCTGATTTCCAATGGGTTCTTCCAGATGAAGTTGTAGGGACAAGTTTAATGTGAATGGTGCCGCTGATTAGCTGACTTTTTTTGTTCAATACTTGCTGATTGCCCTTTTCCCAGTTTCTTCCAGCTACATTTATGAGGCTTGTTGCAAACATGGTACAGTACTTCTGCTTTTAGGCATGGTGGGTCACTTGCAGGAGCAGCATGATTGTGTGAGATTATGTTGACAGGACAGTCATTGGCAAGGTTGCTGCACTTGTCCCAGCTTCTAACTCCCAGTGTTCTCAGCTCTGTGTCAGGAAGTCAGAGCTGGTAGAAGAAATACAGAGACAGAATAAGGCATCTGGTAATTCGCCACCCTGGGGAATATCAGAAATGCCTGCAATTTTTACAACAATGAAGTTTTAAAACTACAAAGAAGGAAGGAATTACTGTTCCAGTGTGAAACTCTGGTGATAGGCTAGGCTATTTTTAAATTCTCCCTGCCAGAAAGAGTAAGCTCAGATAGGCCAGCAGTTTTCAGTGATTGTGGTAGTTTGCCTGCCTGCCCGCCCATCCATCCATCCATCCATCCATCCATCCAGGGATGTGCATAAGTGCACCATCGTGCCTACCACCCCTGTCCTATTGTCCCCATCTATTCGTACCTATTTCCTGTATTCTTACTCATGTTTATACTTATATCTATTATCTTGTAAGCGATTGACAAATCAAATAAATAAAATAAATAAATAAATCCATCTATCCATCCATTCATCCATCTATGTTTTATCTAATTTATATGCTGCTCATCCCACAGTTCACAAAGTAAACATGCCTGCTCTTGTGGTGTATGAGTGATATTAAATAGGAGGGGGGGAAAACAGTCAAGCCTTTCTGAATTTTCATTATGAAATCAGAGAACTTGAGCAATGGGGAGGTTGGTTGTGTGGAAGTGCCCTGTGTCATCACTTTTGACCTTTTGAATGCTGAAGCTGCTCTGAATCATGGTAAGAAGTTCATGTGCAAAACAAAAAAACAAAATCCACCATCCTATTTTCATTCAAGTAGATTATACAGTGTAGTCTGTTCTAATAATAGCCCTGTAGGAGGGATAGAAATAACTTATCAGCAAAAAGCAACTATTTCAGTACAGCTGTAGTATCTCTTTAAACCACTGTTTGAAAGTAGGCTTGTCCTCATATTTATTTATTTATTTTTATCTTGCATGGAATTACTTTTGACAGACTTGCCTCTGTAAGTAAAATAAAGCAAGTGAATGGCTGCTTGCTCTCTTATAAGAGCCTATATTTTGAGATTTTAAACCAGCATTTGTTTAATGTGACAATATTGTTTGGCAACTCAACTCTTTTGACTAAATAGCTGTTAAAATTCCAGTGCAGTTATTGGAATTGATATCTCTAATAATAGCTATGGTGGAATGCAAACGTTATTGAGATAACTTCTCTGCATACTGTGAGGTGGTTTTATATAGATATTGTCTACCCATGCCTCTGAAAATCTGGATGCCCAATGCATATCATTGCAGAGGAGCTGCACCCTTTGCATGGAAAAGTCTGAAATAGAAGATAATACATTCATTTGTGGGTTTTTAAAAAATATATATATAAACATGTGCAGTTTCAGTTTTAGGAAACCAGGATGACATTTTAAACACATAGTATGTAACTTAATAAGAATATTTTATCTGATCATGTATAAAATACAAAAATAATAAATGCCTTCGCTTCTCTCAATCATTTACAAATTTACTAAGAGATGAAAATCAGAGTTTCTTCATTCAGGTACCAACACATATTATATGTTTTGCCAGTTGAGAAAGAAAACAAAGCTTCAGGCTGATATACTTTTTTTGTAATAAATAATGTATAGGAATAATATCAGCATACTATTGTAAACAAACACTCTCATACAGTAAGCATGTCAATCTTTACAGGTTGCTATCATACACATTTCATTGGGAATGAACCCCATTATATTCAGTGATACTTGTTTTTTAAAAAATAATGCAGAGAATCTGGTTGCAAATGTCAAATCAGTACAGAAAAATAGAAATGTGGAACTGGGTCAATACATCATTAATTATTAAGAGTATAATTCACTTTCCAAATCTCTAATAATAATCCCATTTAGAAGTATGTCAGGTTTACCTTTACATACCTTAAGCATGCATGTGTGTATGTGTGTGTGTGTGTGTGTGTGTGTGTGTATTGATAATTATCACCTTTTCCTAGTGTGAAATATAAATAAGAAACACAGGAGAAACAAAATAATTCAGAGGATTTATTGTATAAAGACCTTACCATAACATTACGGTTACACTGAGTTTAACATATATTGTGTACCAATAAAGGAGATTATTTGTAGCTTATGGTTGAAATGGGGGGTCCTTGTTGCTCTCTGAACTTGCTTGTTTTCTTGCAGACTGTTAGGAATCTGTCCACCAATTAGTTGGGTTGGCAATATATAAACCAACAATGTATGTTTGTAGCTTTAAGACAAAATCACTGTATTGATTTATACTATATTCCGATTGGTTGATTATATTACAAATTACCATAGGAGGGAGCTAGAATAGCTTGCTCTCTCTGACATTCTGTCTCTCTGACATTGTGTTGCTATCTAAGGTTCTCTGTTGTATTTATGCTGTGCTTATACTTTGATATCTTTGTTTATTGTAAATGACAAAGGCAACCAGTAAGAAGACTTTGTAATTGGATATTCTTTGGACTGTTAAACGTATATGACCTGGACCATTTATTGGACTGCTATTTCTTAAAGTAAATTTTAACTCAATTTAGTGTATCTGTGTGTGTGTCTGGATAATTATTCATAACTATTCTCATAAACGTTTCCATGTGCATATCCTTGTTACTCAAGGGTTATTCTGTACATAAAACACAGACGTTTCATTACTCAAACTAGGTAACATCAACAGTGTTAGTAAGGAGTGGGGTTTGCTGTCAGTTTATATTCTGATGACTTGTCTGTCGGTATGGGTGGGGGCAGTTTTAGGGATTATTTGCTCAGTATGGGGTTCTTCCTCATGGCCATTCTCCCTTGACTTGGCAGAAAAAAGTTGTAGTATAAAAGTTGATGTCCCCATCGGTGATCCTTATTAAATATAGGCCACGTTAACCAGAGATTAGAGAACCCCTCCAACTTCGTTACCTTCCCTCCCACATCGCACGCCAATGGAAGAAGGTCGACCTGTCAGTCTTCATACATAGGTTGGGGAGGAGGCAAGGTTGGTCACATGTCCAAAATGGTAGATCTGTCTTTCCAAACTTGTGCTCTTTCAGAACAGGACTTTTTTTGGAATAGTGCCATATTGTCCAATTCATGTTCCAAAGAAGCCCAAATCTCAACTGATACATGTAGTCCTCGACTTATAACAGTTTGTTTAGTGACAGTTCAAATTTACAATTGCACTGAAAAAAGTAACTTATGACCATTTTTCACACTTATGATACCGTTGCAGGATCCCATGATCACATCATCTAGATTCGAATGCTTGGCAACTGGCTCATATTTATGACGGTTGCAGTGTCCCAGGGTCATGTGATCCCCTTTTGCAACCTTCTGACGAGCGAAATCAATAGGGAAGCCAGATTCACTTAACAACCGGGTTACTAATTTAACAACTGCAGTGATTCAATTCGTGGCAAGAAAAGTCCTAAAATGGGACAAAATTCACTGAACAAATTTAGCAACAGAAATTTTGGGCTCTTGTAAGTCGAGGACTACCTGTAACAAAGTTCCCTTAGGTCCATGATGGCGAACCTATGGCGCGTGTGCCACAAGTGGCATGCAGAGCCATTTGTGCCGGCACGCGAGCTGCAGGCAAACTTACCTCACTGCGCATGCGCGCGCCTCACAGCTGATTTTTCAGCTGGTTTCAGGCCTTTTTCGGCCTCCTGGAGGCTTGAAAAAAGCCTCTGCAGGCTTTGCTGGCCGAATAATAGGCCTGTTCTGGGAGGCCGAAAAAGGCCTCAAACCAGCCGAAAAATCAGCTGTAAAGCACAGTGCGGGTAAGGGGACAGCGGAGGGGGATTGCACGCTCATGCACAGAGGGCATGGGGGGCGCGGATTGTCTTCTGTGCATGCACAATTTTTGGCACAGGAGCCCAAATAGCTTAGCCACCACTGCCTTAGGTCATGGCTAGTCCAAAGCATGACTGTTGATCCAACCTGATCAACAGCTGGAAAAGTCAGGGAGAGATACACCATGAAGCAGAACAGAGAGGGAGACTCTTTTCTGTCTCCCACTTCATTGTGCATCCCTCTCTTCCTATCCCACAGATGGTCAGTATGAACTAGGGGTTGGCTTGAAGACCTAGGATTACGGGGTGGGGGGGCAACCCTGATTTTAAAGAACTGGACTGTCCTGCTGCTCGCAGTAGAATGATCATGAGAAACTATGCCCAGATACCAAAGTGAATGCCCCCACTAAGCTATCATGCCCAATAAGTGCCAGGCTGATGCCACCATCTTGGCGGGGAAGGGTCATCTGATTACCCTACCAACAAACCAGGCCAATGATGTATGTTAAAAGTTTCCAGGATGAAACTTTTTTGGAGGAAAATAATACTTAATGCAGGAAACTCTAATGATGGTGGTTCCTTAGGTGTGGCCTGAAGATGATATGAAGGTAGTGTTATGAGGACACAGTAGAAAGAAGAGGTTGCCAAGGCTTGTTTATACTGTACATATGAAGAAAGGCTTATATAGTAGCGTTGTCCTTGGTTAACAATGGTAACTGAGACTGGAAACTCTGTCACTAATAAGGCAGTCACAAAGTGCCTGCCATTTGTCAGAAATGATGTAGGGTCGCCCGCTTTTGGGGGGTGGGTTGGACTAGATGACCTACAAGGTCCCTTCCAACTCTGATTATCTGTTATCCTGTAATGCCATGATTCTGCTGACTTATGATTGCAGTTCTAGGTACAGTCATTAGGCAAATCTCAGGCAATTGTTATGTGCAGTGTCATGTGATCATCTTTAATCTATTAAATTTATATGTTGCCATCTCACTCTGAAAAACAACTCTGGGTGGTTTCCCCCTTGACTTTATTGGAAGCTGGCAGTAAGCTCACAAATAGTGATCACATGACCACGAGGAGGCCGCAATGGACACAACTTTGAGAAGCAATTCTAGGTGTCCTCATTTAGTTCCATTGTAATTGTGAATGGTAGCTGAACAAATAACCACCTACTGTTTCCCTGGTGTAGCACTTGTTTATGTTCACATTTGTAGAAATTTGCTGTTCAAAGTCATATAAAGGAAAATCAGATCTATAGAGGTTCAAGGTTTTTCTGTCTAAAGTGAATGAATTGATTAGTTGTAGAGGAAAAATAAATGTTGTACTTTGATGCTCCATAATAATAATTATTTGTCGGCTTAAGAATAGCCATTAGATGCTCACTTTTCCTTTCCTATATATAGGGAGAAACCATGCAATTTTAACTGTGGTAATTTTTTTAAAAAGCTGAAATGGTCAAACTATGGCCTTTGGATGTTGAGTTTCTGTAGAAGGAAAATTGTACTTGTGATCGACTAAGCTACAAGTTTGCATGATCAGTAAGAATATACATATTTTTACTTGCAGGTTACTAGTATTGGAATCAACAGCTCCGACAGGAGATATGTCTCGTCCACATCACATAGCATCAGTTGTTCCAAACCGGTATCCCCGTTGGTTCACTCTGAGTCACATTGAATCTCAGCAGTGTGAGTTAGCATCAACTATGCTAACAGCAGCCAAAGGTATAATCCTGACAATGAACAAACTGAAATTTTAGTTTACTAAAATTTAAATTATGTTTAGTTGATCAGTGTAACAAATTATGTGTGAACAATGTTCAATTTGTCAGCTTCTCCCTTCTTCTGTTGCATCCCCAGAGAGATTAGAAGGTTTCATATGTTTTTAGCCACATTTTATCATGTTTCAACCATATAGGGCAATATGTAAGTGATATAATTGCCTTGTTTCCTTAAACCAGGATGAGTAGCTCCTGGCTTCAGCTTCCCAGATCACAGAGCTGAAAATTAGTGCCATAGTTGATAGAAATAAACTCAGGACAAGAGATATACTTGGCAAAAAGTTAAAGTTAAAGGGAAAGAAAGTTGTGAGAGTTTGCATAACATCCAAGCCAGACCATATGTATTTAAAACAAAAGGAACATAGTTTTTGATAGGTTGTTTGCTTTAGAAATGTATAAGGCTGCCAAACTTTATAATAACTCTGGGCACCATACAGTAAAACAGTCATAAAATGAAATTTAAAAAACAACAACAATCAAATTCCAGAAGAAAAACAGCCGTTAAAAGACAATCAAAGCTGAAGGAAGGCATGTTTAGAGGCATAGATCGACATGTTGAGGAAACCATTTCTTTTTTTCTACTAAAAAGCAGCACAGCTTATCAAAACAAGATGGCAGTGTGCTTGGTCAGTACAAAGGTAGAATAGAAACTGAACCATTTTGAATGAGATTACTTTGCCCTTGAAAATTCAAAGTTGCAGTTTGAATGTATTCTTAACTTCAGCCCTGAATTATTTTTGTACAGTCTTTTCAGTGTACCAAGTCTGTTCTATCCTAAAGGTGTTAGATCTTACTGTGGCAACACCTGCCTTAGTTACAATCCATTTTTGGAGTTTTGCAAAGCATTTTAAATGGGGCTGCCTTACAATAGTAATTAAAAAATTCAGCTAGTTGAAACTAGTCAAACAATCAGTTGGATTACTGAATAAGATTGGTTATACATGCCTCCATGGCTATCCCCCCTCTCTCTCCCTCTCCCTCCCTCCCTCCCTCTCTCTCTCCCCCTCCCTCCCTCTCTCTCTTTTGCTCATCATTCATTATTACATATAATTGATTGCTTCACAACTTGGGTGTGGGCTATTTAAAAAAAACCAATTCCCTCATATGAGCCCCATTTTAATCTAATCAGACTCCCAACTGCAAGAGTCACATATCCACATATCATCTGATAGGAACACATGGAGAGATGGTTGTTTCTATAATTTGGAAATCCCTATAAAACATAGTTTAGGCTAACTAATACATGCATTTTTTTAAAAAGTATACTTAGTCAAGACTAACATTAGCAGATATGGCAACTTAAAAGCCAAACACATGCATAAATGCAATGTATTGTATTTGGCAGTTGGTTTTCTTACAGTGTTCTTACCAAGGATGTGGAAATCATTCAAAGGATGCCTGAGAAAACATGTTTTCTAAGTTTTCAGGGGTGGATCAGTCATACTTAACCTCCTTAATAGCATCAATCTTCTCCCAATATATCTGTTGAATAGAATAACTGACAATGTCTCCCTTGTAAACTAGGATTACTACTGTGAACACCTTCAGGGATCACTTTTAGGATATGGAAAATGGAATCCTTAAAACATGGAAATTGTATGTTAGCTAACCAGAAAGAAAAACTCTTCTCTCTGACTTGAGTTATTTTAGTATTCATCAGGCAACACTGGAAAAGTATTTTGTACAACTAAATGCAATCCACATTCACTTACCACATTTCACATAAAAGTATATCCACCTTTCTTGACCATACCGTTTCTTTCTCATTATTGTATCATTACAGCTTAACTGCCAAAAACATGCTTGCTAATCCATGAAGTCCATGGAGAAAGGACACAATTATTTTGTTGGAAATTGTTGCTTGACCAGGAAGCAACTATGTTCACTTAATACACTATCATTTCTCTTAGTGATTATGGAGATTTTTCCTGATGGTCTCTGCAGTGAATTTTGCCAACTAACAAGGATAACACTCCTTCTCAGTCTCTTTATTAGGGTGGAAGAAGATTCCAACTAAAAGGTTCAGATTAGGAAATTCCTAAATACTACTAACTACTATGCAGGGTAGAATGTACATTCATTTATTTTTCACATTTCTGTATACCCCATCACCCTCAAAGAGGGATATGTTTGAGTGCATAGATCAGGGGTATCAAATTAGTGGTGTCATAGTGGTGTCATGTGACATATCATGTGATGTATCACAACTTTTTCCCCTTCACTAAACTGGCCCTGGCCAGCATGTGACGCATCCAGCCCTCGGGCCATGAGTTTGACAGCCCTGGCATAGATGATCAATCACAGATAAACAGTTAAAAGCAAACAGACTAGTTCTCTGCACTAGTATCTTTGAGGCTGTGAGGCAGTAATTAAATCTGTCTACTTACCACATTGTAAATTTCCATTCCTTCCACATTTTGGTGTTAATTTCTTTATATTAAAGTATCCCTTGTATACCCTCAGAATTCTTGTCTGCAGATTCTATACAGGAAATTTGATTAAGGAAGAAATATACTAGTGCACTGAGCTTATGAATGAAGAAAGCTTTTGATCTGTTAACTTCAGTTTAGTCTTAAATTTTCCTTTTATTTGCTAATGATAACAAACCTGTATGTAGTGCAGACACTGATCCACTGCAGTACAGTTAGATATTGTATCCTTTGTAAAATGATAAGTCTTGACTGAAGATGTTTTCAGTGAACCATACTTTAGCAAATGAGTTAAGAAGCCTTTTGTCATACTCATCTATAACCCTTCCACCATATATCACAAGATTTATATAGATATATCTTTACAAACTGAAAATATAAATTTAGGTTATTCAAGCTTTTATATCTATTTGTAAAGACCTTTTAAAAAAGATCTATTGGTTGCCTTTTTTATTCATACACAGGCTTCACTCGTTACTAATTTCATTTCCTTTTTCCGGACTGGAACCACTAGCTGCACATAATGAGCTATCTTATTTACCACTGATACACCATATACAGAATCTCTGAAATAAGTACATAAAATATACATTACAGTATCTGTCAGCTTCACTTGTTTTCATGTTATAAAAGTAGTGTTCACAGTTAATTCATTTCATCTTGTTTTTGCTGTTCTTGCAGGTGATGTTCGAAGGCTTGAAACAGTGTTAGAATCTATTCAGAAAAATATTCACTCCTCATCACACATTTTCAAGCTTGCCCAGGATGCTTTTAAAATAGCAACGCTTATGGACAGTTTGCCAGATATTACCCTTCTAAAAGTCTCTCTGGAGCTGGGTCTTCAGGTATTTTTCCATAATGGAATTTTAATGCTGTAATTAGAGAAAAAATATTAAACATATTCAGCTCTGGATTGCTATTGCTTTCTTCCAATACATGTTTTTTTAAAAAAATTTCTTTATAACTTTGGGGTTTCCTGCTGCTGCCTAGTCCAAAGTCCAAAACTGCTTATCTTTTGAGGCCAATCATAATTGACTGATATTGCAGCAATAATCATACCTGCTTGGATTAATCTTTGACTCTCGTTCTCTCTCCCTCCCTCCCTCCCCTTCTCTCTCTCTGTCTCTGTCTCTCTCTCTCTCTACACACACACACACACACACACACACACTGAAACTGTGTTAATCTCTGTTGGATCAATAAATTGCTGCTTCTGTGCAGTAGAATAAAATAGAGTTTAAAACTAGAAATGAATGAGATTAGTTGGTCACCATCTCCTATTGGATCAGTGTTCCCAGAAGCTACCTGAGAATTCTGAGAGTTGAAGCCCACACATCTTAATGTTGATACGGTTAAGAAACACTGTGTTGAAGGAATGTTCCACACAACTGTCCTGTTCAGAGTTTGAAGGAGTGGGGGGGATGGTCATGGATGGAGTCTTGCTGACGAATGGGCTTTATTGGATGCCAAGTATTGGACATTCAAGTGACACTACATGGGTAGTTATTGACTTACTTGACTTGTTTGGTAACCATTCAAAGTTGCAACACACTGAAAAAAGTGATGTATAACAGTTTTTCACACAGCATCTCCATCTGCACTTGGCAACTGGCATGTATTTATGATAGTTGCAGTGTCCCAGGGTCATATGGTCGTCTTTTGAGATCTTCTCACAAGCAAAGTCGATGGGGAAGCCAGATTCACTTAACAACTGTGGCAAGAAAGGTCCTAAAATGGGCCAGACACTTAACAACTGTCTTGTTTAGCAATTGAAATGTTGGGCTCAATTGTTGGGTTGTAAGTTGAAGATTATCTGTTCTTAATACAGAGAACCTAGATAAATAGCAATGGACATTAATAAAGTTATGTGTATATTTGTAATTTCAGTTCACAAATTAAAAAAAAAACCATTTTAATAGGTTTACAAATAATAGCAGAATGTGGAAAATACTCAGAAGCTATCTACCTAGCTAAAAATGCCTAAAATGGCATCTAAGAAGAACAAAATGTATGATATAGCAAAATATAAAATTGACTGCTGTAAAGTATGTGCTACATTTTCTCAGTTTTTCCTAGCCTGGATTATCTAAAGCAATTAAAACTATGATTGTATCAAAGAGAAATCAGTGTCAAACTTTGTGGTTTATCCCCATCTTGTTCATTCTAGAAACTGAGTTGTAAGATTTGCTTTGATTCCACATCAGGAAATAACTAGAAAATAAATAGGAGGAAATATTACACAACTCGAGTGAAAGAATACAGCACAAAGAAGTACAAAAATTAGGGGATTATTTCCTTCCCCTCATTTCTTTTTCAGTGCCGATGCATGACATAAGATACATTGATTACAGATATAATTGTTTGCAGCCGATCTGGATAAGTATTTTTACATAATCACAACAATTTGTTTGGCTATTCAGAGCTAACATATTCTAAAGCAAACAAAATATATCAAAGAAATATTTCTCTTTTTTAATAGGTGATGCGCATGACATTGTCAACGTTAAATTGGCGGCGGCGGGAAATGGTGAGGTGGTTGGTGACATGTGCAACAGAAGTAGGTATGTGTTGCCACTGATCTCTGCAGAATTCTGGTTTAATTTGTGTGGTATACAATGTAAGCACTTCTGGTACATAAGAATTTGCATGGTATTTTCCTCCTGATTGCATTTATGCCATATAGATTTCCAGAGAAAATTGTGAAAATTGTAGCAGCAGTACATAAACAAATGTGCTGGTTTGATGTTTTTGCTTGTGTCCAGTAATGTCACATAAATTTGGGATAAAAAATGGTAGCATTTTATACAGAAATGTAACCCTAGACTTTTTTAATTATATGAAGGAAATTTATCCAGTGCCTGTTCTATTTAAGATAGCACAAATGGCTAGGAATGCAGTTCATAAGACTACACAGTGGTACTTTGGTACTTCACTACTATGAAACTCATCAAGTTTGATACTCAACACATTTTGACGTGCAAATTGGTACTCAATGCACAAGCTAGAAATTGTGACTCACAACATTATTGCTTATGGGAAAATTTTGTTCGGTACTCATTGTTTTTGGTACTCATTGTATCTCCCAGAACCAAATAAGGATGAGTACTGAGGTACCATTGTATAAAATTTTATCCACAGTGGGTTTATAGCTATAAGGAGAACTTATTTGTTATAATGTGTTTTAAAACAATACCTAAAACATAATGTTTGGATTTTCTGTAAGGACCAGGGTGTCAACACTGCGGAATTTATGATAGGTGTCTGATGTTCTAATGAAAAAGAAGTGTTCCCAAGAATAGGCAAATTCTCAAAGTAAATTTAATTTGAGAAAGGATGTGGATTCCACATATTCTGCTGCACTTTCTAACTAGTCCAAACCCCTGACCATAGTATTAATGTATCTAAAATTTACAGTTATTTTTCTTGATATATTTAACATTTGTTAATGGGCATAATAGTTTAGAATCATCAGCTGCAAGTAATGTCTAAGAAACCCCAAATCAGTCCAGATTTCATTTGTACTATAAATGAATTTTTAATTGTGACTGTAAATTTTCCCTAAAATGAATTGCTCTTATTGACTAAGCTGTGGCTGAAAAATGGTAGCCTGTTAGGATTTCAGTTTCTCCTTTCTAAGATTTACCTTTCCTAATCTTCATACCAAAAGAGGTATATCTGGTGATTTAATAGTATCCTATTGGCAAGCAAATTGTTGTTGTTTTTTTGTTCTGTGGTACATTTGTGTGTGTATGTGTCACTTCCATAAGGAAACTGTGATGCAATGCAAATATCACTTTTGAGACATACACAAGCTTATAAATAAATGAGGGTGTATTTGTTTATGTAAATGAAGGAAAGCATTGAATGGAGCAGGAGAAAGGTGTACATGTATATGCAAGCGCATAGTACAACAGGACCCAGATGAGTAAAATGAGGACCTTTGGGTGTGGTTAGCTGAGCGCACAGATGTGTGCAAATTATTTCAAGCAATAATGAGGCACTCAAGCTACCTATAAGCTTCAGTTTATAGGCCCCATCAGTCATTATTTGACCTCACAAGAACAATAAAAGGGCACTAAAGAAACCAGCTCATTTCAAAATGGGAATCTGGTTGGGACTGTAGGCGAAGATATTTCAGTCAGGACACACATTTCTATTTTCCTGTTGAGGTTATATTCAGTGCTATGTAGACATGTTCTGTCTTATTTGGGGGGTGGAATGGTGTAAAAGGATGCCAGTTCCTTGGGGAATATGTCGGATGCTAGGACTTGTTTGTACAAATGTGCAGTGCTAGACTGGGAGTTTATTATGATCTTGAGGGTTTTTTTAATCTGTAGCCATTCAGATCTACATGAGGCCTTCAACTTTAAGTGAGGTATAGGCTAAAGTAGCAACAAGCAACAATCTGTGACAAATCAAGGAGACTGAGGCTGTAGATTGCTCTTTTTCTATTGAGGGCAAGTGGGAAAGAGCTGCCATATCTGCTTAGAGAATGCAAATATTTTGAAACAACTTCAGGTTTGAACAGAGGGGGAAAACTAGTCACTGTTGAGATTGCTGGATTAATTAAATTATTTTTAAAATTATGTTAGCCATCCTTCAAATTCAGGACAGCACATGGAAATTGTCTGATAAAAATTTGGAAGAAAAACACTTCACAATCCATAGAAACAATCAACGACAACGTAATGGGGTAAAATAAATAATAGGCTGATATAAGCTACCTAGTATACCAGTGGTGAAGCACTGAAGAGCAATAGATGGATACTGTCTCAACATTAGCATATAAGTTGATTAAAATGTCTGGCAGAAGAAAACGTATCTTGCCTCGCCATCGAGAACTCTATAAAATCTGCAGCAGGCATGCTTATCAGGGAAAATATTCCACAATAAGTGGTGTGAAAGAATGTAGACTTGGTCTTAGAAATGGGGAAGGATTAAGTAGTGAGCTGTTCAGGGGAAAATTCCAGAAAAGAAGTCCTGAGAAAGAGAAAAGGGTATGAAAGAAAGTCAGAATAATTCAACCTTGATTTACACACACACACACACACACACACACACACGGTTAGACAGAAGCTCTATTTTCTCACTCTTTTCAAGGTTCTGTTATTCTATCCCACAGAGATTATTCTTGAAATAATCAAGAATAATTATAGAGATTAGAGATTATTCTTGAAATTTCAGCCATGCCTATTATTTGACCCTGCCTATCCTGAAGGGCTGATAAGACTATCACTGAAAAAACTCATTACTGTGGAACCATTGTCGGCACCTCAACATTTTTGGGGGGAGTGGAAAAGCCAAACTAGATGAACTTAAGTAATGTTTAAGAAGATACAGATGGAGATGTTTCTTCAGATGTCTCAAAGTTGCTTTTTGAAAAGGCAACTGGACTTTCTTTCCTTGAGGAGGAGGAAGATGTTTCGCTTCTCATCCAAGAAGCTTCATCAGTTGTGACTGGATGGTGGGGGAATGGAAGGATAGGTACTGCTATAGATCCCTCACCATCCAGTCACAACTGATGAAGTTTCTTGGATGAGAAGCAAAATGTCTTCTTCTTCCTCCTCCTCAGGGAAAATCAATTCAGTTGCCTTTTGAAAAAGTATCTTTGAGGCAACTGTGACCTGAATGACTGAGAGTCTCCATAGATATATTTCTTCAGATATTGTGGCTTTATATGTTAATGACAATTTCCTGAATTCAGTGAAGATCATAAAAGTCCATTGACTATTTGGTAGGAGCTGTCATTTGGCAGGATCTAGAGCAGGGATGTCAAACTGGTGGCCTGCAGGCCGGATGTATCACATGCAGGCTATGGCCAACCCAGCTCCACAAAGGGGAAAAACTTCATGAAATGTCATGTGATGGCAATGTGACGCCGCGAGTTTGACTCCTGTGATCTAGAGGGTCACAAGTTCCCTTATTTTATTATTTTATTTTATGGATTTGTGGGGCTGCCAATTCAAATAGAGTGACTTGAGACAGCATGCAACAAAAAACAAATAATAAACCATGAAAATAGCCACCTAACATTAAAAGATCCAACCCCATCATGTAAAATGATAAAAGAACACAATAATTGAACAATCAAAGGGGGACTCCACTGAATAAGACCCAAACATTTGGGGAAAAGCAGGCCTTAACCGCTTTTCTAAAAGCAAGCAGAGTTGGGCTCTGTCATATATTGGAAGGGAAGAGGTATGTGTTGAGCATAAGGACAGCTATGAAAAAGCAACTTCCTAGGTCCCATAAGATAACACTTAGACTATATACTGCTTCACAGTGCTCTACAGCCCTCTCTAAGCAGTTTACTAACAGGAGGAACCTGGAGCATATTTTCTATATGGGAGCAAATGTACCACACATTTTTGTTTCAAAAAGGCAATCCTGTAAATAATCCATCCTATGCCATGAGGGTGATATCTCACTCCATACCAACAGATGATCTCATTCAGCAGCTCCATTTAAATATTGAAAAGCGAGGAGGAGGAGGAGGAACACTATGAAGCAGTGACTGGGACTTGACAGCTCCCTTCCACTAATAACACTGGAAGTGTCCTTGGAGGAAGAAAAATACTGCAAAAGTGTGCCTCTCATACCTAGCACTCTCAGCCAGCATAGAAGAATGATATGGTGGATGGTATCAAAAGCCATGAAGAGATACAGGATTCTCAATACCGTTTCCTGGTCTGAATCCCAACTGGAATGGTCTACAATTCATTTCCATATGTCCCATCAAGATCCATTCGTATACGCCCAGATTATGTGTATGTCACACTGAAAATACAGTTCACTTTCAAGCAATCCAGTTTTTTAACCTGCATAAACTATGCAAGAATACCTGTAATACTGCTGCTGTATTAATAGAGTCAAGGGTTGCTTGTGAGAAATAGACATAAACTGCCAGAAGTTATTCACTTCAACTTTGAGACTGATTTATATCGTCCATCGATCAGCATGCAGGGATGTGCAAAACAGGTTATTCAAATCATTTTAGAAATGTTTCACTCTTGAAACAGTCCCTTCTGAAGCTGAAAATGCGTTTCCAATTCATAGCTGTGTCAAGGAAACATTTGAGGAATAATCAAAACATTTACTTTGAATGTGATTTTTTAATACTCACTTTACTATAGGTGAGGAGGCAAAATGGTGTAATTTTGTTTTTCAACAGTATGAAATGAAAATTGCAAGAAAATTATGAAAAGAAATGAATAATGATGAAAATTATTACGCAAAATAGGTGAAAGCGTTTTGGAGCAAGGCTCTTTTGAGTTCTTATTTTTAAAGTGTATGTTCCTTTGTTGTTTTAGGCAGAATTAGATTAGAATTGCAGGTACCACTCTCCAGACAAATTGCAGGATAAACCCTTCAGACAAATAGGTAGAAGAGTTTTGTGCAATGGGAATCTTCACAGAATCATTTCAGCTGCGTCCTATCCATTAAGGCAACAGAGGGCAGCTGAGCTCTTGGGAGATAAGTAGAAGGTGGGAAGATGGCAAGTTTATGCCATAGCATATTGGAGAGAGCTTTAGAGTGCATAAAAAACAGTGCTATTGCCCTTGTGATACACAAGGTGTTGCCATATCTGTTGCCACAGATGCCAGAAACAGTTGCTGGACAAGCCACTACCTGTTATTAGCAGGTAGTTCTCTTGGCCACTTGGTTTTCCTCCCTGCTCTTTTCAAATTGGCTTTTTATAGAGAAAGGGGGGGGGAATGTTTATTTTGCTGGTGCAGCATCTCTTGGTCTCTGTAGTACCAAAAGGTACCAAATTGCTCATAAAGTTTTCCATTCAAGTTGCTTTGCTTTGCTTCAGACAGGCACAAATTTGATAGAAGTATCTTATTTCACATTATTTGATTTTGAGCAGGCTTGGGGATGTTTAATGAAGCTATTTGGGTTTGCCAGCATATTCCAAAAGGAGCTTTGTGGGGAGAAAGAGGATATTTCTATTTTAGAGAAGAAAGATAAGATTCTGTGATGCTGAATTCAATCGTTGGTTCAGAGCACACTGTGTTTTCAAAGTACAGGTTCCGTTGGAAGCTTCTGTAAATGCTTCTCCCAAGTATTTGGCTCTTTCTTCAATCTTTTGAGTCAGTCTTTGTGACAAATATTTTTCTATGTCTTACAGGTGTGTATGCACTGGATAGCATCATGCAAAGCTGGTTTACACTTTTCACTCCAACTGAAGCTACTAGTATTGTTGCTACCACAGTAATGTCCAACAGCACTATAGTCCGCTTGCATCTAGACTGCCATCAGCAGGAAAAACTGGCCAGCAGTGCTAGGACGCTTGCTCTACAGTGTGCCATGAAGGATCCTCAGAACTGTGCCCTCTCTGCATTGACCTTATGTGAAAAGGATCACATAGCTTTTGAGACTGCTTACCAAATTGTTCTCGATGCCGCTGCAACCGGCATGAGCTACACGCAGCTTTTCACTATAGCGCGATACATGGAACACCGTGGTTATCCTGTGCGGGCCTATAAACTGGCCACGTTGGCCATGACACATCTCAACCTGAGTTACAATCAGGATACACACCCTGCCATTAATGATGTTTTATGGGCTTGTGCACTCAGCCACTCCCTTGGAAAAAATGAATTGGCGGCTATAATACCTCTGGTGGTCAAAAGTGTCAAATGTGCAACAGTACTGTCAGACATCTTGCGTAGATGTACTTTGACCACTCCTGGAATGGTGGGACTTCACGGAAGGAGGAACTCTGGTAAGCTCATGTCCTTGGACAAGGCCCCATTAAGGCAACTCCTAGATGCCACAATTGGAGCATATATTAACACAACACACTCTCGGCTCACGCACATCAGTCCACGGCATTACAGCGAGTTTATAGAATTCCTGAGTAAGGCCCGTGAGACTTTTCTAATGGCTCATGATGGACACATTCAGTTTACCCAGTTCATTGACAACCTAAAGCAAATCTACAAAGGCAAAAAGAAACTGATGATGTTGGTTCGCGAACGATTTGGTTGACAAAAAGAGAAAAAGTGTGAATGGATGGGGAAGAGGGTGGGAGGGCAATACATTTTTACTTGAGCCTGCCTTTGTATCCTTTTTAACTTAAAACAAGAGCCACACTGGTATTATATGTGTATAGTTCTATACTAAGTTTGCAAAACTAAAATGTCACATTGTGAAAGTATGTGTGTTTTTTCCCCTTTTCCTTTTCTGTTTTGTATGTATGAAAGATTTGAGAGGCTTAAAAGAGAAGTTTGGTTTACACTGAGTCTATGTTGTCAAGTGGCAAAAGTCCACCAAGCTCTCCCATTCTTTCTGTCTAATTCACAGCCTCAAAACAAAAGAGAGAGAGAGAGAGAGAGAGAAAGAGAAAGCGAGAGAGAAAGAGAGAGAGAAAGAGAGAGAGAAAGGGAAAAAAAATAAAAAAAATATTGCAATGGCTTTAAAAAACAAACAAACAAAAACACCTCCATCCTGTGATAAGTACCTCGAATGGCTCCAGCTTTACTCTTTTGTAATTCATCCTGACATTTCAGCTTATTTAAATGAACCAACCACCCAAATAAACAAATAGTTTGAAAGGCTGACCCATGTGGCTTTGCAGTGCTTGTTCATCCAGAAGCATGGCACACACAACGCTTGCGCATGTGGAAACTTAGCAACTGTCAACATACATTCTCAGGGATTTATCTGAAAAAAAATAAAAAAAAATAAATTAAAGAATGAGAGCATTTATTGTACTGTATATATATATATATATTATAGTATATGTCGGAATATTGAAAAAAATATAACATTAACTAATTTATTTTAAAAAAAAATCTATAATGCGAAATACTTGAAGCTGCAGTAGCTTGGCTTTAAACAAAACAAGGAAACATTAAAAAGACTCAAGTGCGCCTAGCTTCAGGGGTTGGCTCAGGTGACAAACTGAATATGCTGGGCATCTATGCAGAGCCACCTTTTGGATTGCATTCTTGGATGGAAATTAGGGGAAAATTATACATATATATATATTTATACAGATGCGTGTATGCATATGTATATGTATACACACTTGTGCACTTGTAACAGGCACTCTAGTAAAGAGGGGACAACACAGCCAGAGCAGCAAGCCTTAGCATTAAGAATACAGTATGCCAGATTTGGGGTTTGTGCCTCCTAGCCTAGAAAACTTAAATATCCCTTTTTTCATATCATGGGATGGCTACGGATAACAATGGACCACATTGTTACTACTTGTAAACTTAGCAGTATGCATGCAAATTATACTGGATTCCAGTCCCTGAAACACCTGGCTATTTTGTTGAAGCGATTTATTTAACCACTTCTCATAAAGTATATTACAGAAGCAACAGTATAGTGAAAATGGCTTTAGCTTCTAGCCAGTTGTTGCAAGGGCCTGGCTATCCCATGTGATTTGTGTGCATTGCCCTTCCGTCACTGGTGGTAGCCGTGTAGTACATCCTTGTCTGTAGCTACCTGCAGTGTTTCCCAAAGGATTGACAATAATACATTACGCCTTTGCAGGAGCTATTAAAAAGCTAATCTTATTCTGCATAGGTATTTGACTTTGTGCAGGACAGAAAGTTGGTATGACTGTTCTACTTTTCAGTTAGTTTAAAAAAACCAACCAACCAATAAAGTATTTTTTATTTCCTCTAGAATTACTTCAGAAGAAAAGCAGCCTTCTATCTTGCCTTGTCTTAATGCTTTAAAATAACCAAACTGGAGATCTAACTACCAAACTGTTCATTATATTCTTATTACCAATTTTGGTTACAGTATAGTGTCTTTTACTTTAGCTGATGGTTCTGTACCTTTGTGCATTTAATGCATTTTTTTAACGTTTTGGTGCAAAAGTTGTCCCGTGTCTCTTGTTCTTTTCACTAGAGAACATGCTAGAGGTATGTTTGTAGATTTTTTTTTATTTAGAGGGAAAAATGTTCCATGCTCTCCATTTTATTTATTATACTAGGAAAAAAGGTTGTACTTCCTCACCCATGTAAACATCCTCATGAAGTTGAAAGTAATTAAGATTTGATACACTGATATCAATTTATTTATGTAACTAAATCACTGTTTTATAAACTTGTTAATGATCAACAATTCTTTTGTTTTGATTAAAATTAGTTTTTTGAAAGTTGATTTTAGACTCCTTTCTGTGTCTGTTGCTTGTACATGGATACTGAAAATATTTCTCTGAAAAGACACTTTATTTTTCCTAACTTTGTTAGAAACTAGAATCACAAGTTAGTAATGTGCATTTTAACTTAGTATCTTGTATGAATTTATTGTGGTTTATTTTGATTATGTCTTGGAAAGCCAGAAAAAAATGACTTGTGTAAATCATGGTTCCATAAACTGTTGATAAGCATAACATGTAAACACAACCTTATCACCAATGAAATATTTCATAGATATTAGGAAAGCAATCTTGACTCTTCCTGAAGTATTTGTGTTGAGTTGAAATGCTAAGCCATCATTAAACCAAAATGCAACACAGAGAACCAAGATGAGAAATTTCCAAAGAACCCAGGTTTAACTTTGCACCATTTGTGGCAACCAAATAAATAGTTATAGCCTGGCAATTCAGTACATGTATGATGTGCACACACAGACACATACTTGTAAGCTGCTAGCATAGGGCTTATAGGATAGGAACCAGGTTTTACCTGAATCATGGTTTTTGCAGTCTGCTCATGCATTACAAAAAGAGGAACTTCACAAATGCACTAGGAAATTGAGGAGGTAATCCATTCATTTATCAATAAAATCTGTATTGGACAAACACAAGATCCATGATCAAAATTGTTTGCGGACAGTACTTTACATGTACACCTTTTTATTCAAATGCAAATTCATTTGGTATTATATAACTTGGACAGACATATAGAGGTAAATATAAAAACAAGTGCAGTAGAAAAATCTTAGAGGCTTAGTGGTTAAGGCATTAGTCTACAAACTAGGAAAATGTGAGTTCTAGTCCTGTCTTAGGCAAAAAGCCAACTAGGTGACTTATCCATAACAGTCACTAGGAGTCAACACTGATTCAAAGACACAAGAAAAGAAAGATATTAACAATGCAATCCAATGTGCAGCATCCCAATTCAAGATTAAGCATAACAGAGCTTCACAGTTTTTCAACATTTTGATGCAGTTAAGCATTAGAACACATCTTTATCATGTGAAACATTGAAAATCAAAATCTCAGATTTTCATCAGTTGCTGTAACAAAAAATAGTTAAATGACATATGGGCCTTTTTCTACATACTATATGTTAATGATCATGACAAGAAAAATGAGTTCTTTTTCATTGAGTGGGGCAAGAGGCATCTATTATTCCAATTTAATTTTGTGAAATTTTGAGCACCCACAATCCTCCAAATGAGCTGTTCAGAGCATCCATTGTTTGGGATGATGCTTCTGTCGCTCGTTTGATAGGCTGGGCTTTAATTGAGAGGACGCTCCTCCTCCTCCACAGGACTCCTCCCTAGCGCCCCCAGTTTTTACTCAGACTTCATGGATATAGGCAGCTTAATTTCCTTTCCCTTGGCCGGAATAGCAAAGGCTTCAAAAGGAGACAACAAAAAGGTTTGCTTTTAAACTCTAAACAACTCCTTTAAGGCTTTTAGTTTCAATGAATCAAGCAGCTCCCTACGTCTATAACTCGAGCCAAGGGAGCTCACCGTAGCTTCAGAGAATGATCTCTTGTCCCCAGGACAATTGGAGGTGATAACGCCTCAGCCGCATGGCTAACAAGTCACATTTCTTAGCCTGTACCATTACGATCTTTTCAAGCCAAGCCGCTACAATCGCCGCCGCCCGCACCTGACAGGAGAGGCTCCATTTTAAAAGGGTCCGAGGTTTCTTTCTCTCCCCTGGGAACACCATCTGGGGTGGGGGCATCAGCGCCCATCTGCCCCACCGTGCCTTTTTATTCAAGGGGAAACTCTGCAGTATCGACTCCCCACAAGGCGTGGAAGTGCTGCTGAGCCAATTTAATTCATTACGAGCCTAAAGAGATAAGGGCTGGCGCCATTGCAGACTCACTAACCATGCGGTAGTGATCTGCATTTTATTTCTGGAACTGTGAGAGGCTTTTCTTTCCCCAAGCAGGGGTTTCCTTCCTGGAACCCGAGGGAAATCACCCTAATACATATGTGTGTGTATGTATATATGTATATATCTATAGATATATATATATATATATATATCTATATCTATATCTATATCTATATATCTATGTATATCTATATGTATATGTATGTGTGTGTATGTATATATGTATATATATATAGATATTCAGGTATAATTATTCTATTTTGGACCCTTATTCATTAAGGAGGAAACCGTTGGCTTATGCCCTCACAGAACATTTCAGCCTCATTAACAGTAAAATTTAATAAGCGGTCACAATGGCAAGTGACAGTAGCTCAAGAGCCATGTCAAATTCTCAAAACAAATTGAAGTATTCTAAGTGTACCTCCTAAGCAGCAGAAAAAGATGCTAACAAGCGCCATAAGGTACTAGAAAAGCACATGAAGAAGTTCATGTGGGAGGATGAAGAAAATTCTCAAACCTCATCTCTTCCAGGTCTACTTCGGCTCCAATCCCCCTCTGCAACCACCCCTGGATCTGTCTGTGTAATCCAGACGCAGTGCAGCTGCACAAGATCAGGTAGCCCATCTAGATCAGTACAAGTGACTCGAAGTGCCTCTGTGGCCACATTGCTCCAACAGCGGCCAGATTCTGTCAAGATGATGACTTACCAGAAAAGATCCCCGCAAAGATGAGACTGTGGATGGAATTAGCAATACACCAATGTATCTCTGCAGGGGTGCAGCATACTGCTCTGGCCAACAACAGAGAGCTCCTTCTGATTGGAATTCCCTATAACTCTGGTCACTAAGCAGGACAAAGCATCCTTACCCTCAGGTATCTCCACATGAGATTCTGTAGTTTCAGATATACTCCCGCAAGGCATATAGAAGAAGCAAGGACTATTGATTGGGTGGAGCCAGAGGACTCACCACTCAAATTCTCAAATTCTAGTTAGATTTGCATCGGCTCACAATAAGAGGTGATGGTTGATGCTATATCTTGATGACTAAAACAATGCCGGCATCATTTTGTTTATAAGAATTCCATGGCATTATCTGTTAAGAGGCCATTTCTCCTCACAAGGATCTCCGTGAGGGTCCAGGGGACATTTATGCCGATTAAGGACCTCTTTCTGAGGTTGACTATTGGGCTTCCTTTTTAAGTTGGCAGCCTTCACAGAATCTAGCAGCACAGTAACAGCAAGTGCCAAGGCCTGTGTCCGCCTGGGCAGGAAGCTGTTGAGGGCCAGTGACTGCAGGATCACCCAATTGCAATACAGGTCCTGAAAGGTGTTCTCTATTTGGCTTCACAATTTGATTCCATATTCAGTCATCTAATTATGAGTTTGGTAATGACACAACAATTTATGTTAGTAGCAGTGCACAGATATAACAAAAATATTATCAATAATAACATAATATTAATGATATCAATATTATTACAAATAATAACATAATAACAAATTGAATTTACAAAAAAAAGGGGGGGGAGCAAATATCAAGAGGATTCCCTGACTCTGTTTACATCAGGCCTCTGGACCGGTCAACGGTCCATTAATATCTCATACACATATAGATATATAGATATAGATCTCTCACCTCATGGGCTTTAGGTCAGAATCTTCAAGGGCAACCAAAAATACCCCCAGAGGACAATAAACCAAAGTAGGTCAAAATGTCCTAGAAAGACCTCTAAGGCAACAAAGGATGCCAAGAGACGCCAAAATGCATGAGATAAGCATATCCTTAAAACAAAAATGCATGAAGGAGGTTGAACAGAAGTCTCAGTCCTCTTCCCCAGCCAGGCTGGTCCCAGTTCCAGAGTGCTCGCTTCAGCAGCACATATACTAAAATTGGAATGATACAGAGAAGATTAGCATGTCCCCTGCACAAGGATGACACGCAAATTTGTGAAGTGTTCCATATTTCACCTTGCCTCCATCCCTGGATCTCTCAATGCCATTCAGGAGAGCCTCAGAGGGACCAGTTCAACCCAGGCCTTCAGCAGCGCTACTTGCCTGACAGACAGTTGTGGGACCATGCCAGAATTCCTCCTCCCAGAGGATATCCCTGACAAATTGAAGGCCTGGCGGAACATGGCAACTTGAAGAGGCATCGCAGCCGGGGTACAGTAGAAGTTGATGGCTAGTCAGCCTCCACAATCTGACCTCGATTCTCATTCGATTTAGTTACTATGCAGAACGGACCTTCATTACCAGCAGGTACCTCCTTCAGGGGAGTATTATATAATCCAGTTACACATTCACATAATGCACAGGATGAGGGAGAACTAGAGACCAGATGTAACAGGTTGAGGAAGGGTCTACTCACGACAGTGACCAAAATCTGTCAGTGGCAGATCCCCTAAAAAGGGGGGGCATGTCAGACATTGAAGGCATTAAGCCAGACCACCGACCTTCAGGTTTGTTTCACCCTCAGACTTTTTTCAAGTCTCTGTTGTTTCAAAAAAAAAAAAAAAAAAAACTACTGCCTGCCTTGATATTCCATTCCCCTCGGCCCAAAAATCATTACTGTCAGGGGGGTCAGACGATTTAATCTTCTCCCAACCAATAATGTAAGAGGAAGTCATAACTGTCCCACAGAGGTTCTTGGACCTTGTCCAGAAACAAGGGGTCAGTGGCGTATACCCCTCTTACAGGATGTGATAGAAAATTTTTAATTTGGTTTTCTGATTCTGCTAAATTTTTCATCACCACGATAGTAGATAAAACAATAATGGCAATTATCATCCTCCTCAGCAATTCCAATGGAAGCAGAAGAGGCTCTCAAGTCAAAGGATATACAGGGTTGAGTTGTCTCCATGTAGGGCATGTCAATATGATGTGGGGGCCATAAGAGCAGAGTCGGATACATCCCTTTTTTACTAGATCGTCTCTCAGGTAGCTCCGCCATCTGAGGGAGATTATCTCAACTTCCAATATCAGGGCGCACAAGGACGCCGCAAAACTCTATTAAATTATCTGCTCAAGCCAGGGCATCTCAGGTTACTCCTCGCCTACTGCTATGGTTCAGACATTGGCAAGCAGATATTACACAACTAATGGAAGCTTGCTTCCTCCCCAATATATGGAGATAATTTGGTTGGTGGTGCCCCTGACCTATCTCTGATAGAGACTAGAAGCAGAAAATAAGTTCCTCTCTTTTCATAGACCCCAAAATAGTCCTTCCCAGCTTTTTGGAGGGTTCCTTTGTTCCCTCTACCAGGGACTTTTCCCCTCCAGATTGCAGGGATCGTCTGGATGCATGAATCACCAACAGTCAGACAGTTTCCGATCTGGAGATAGATACTGAAGGGGAGGGCAGAGCAAAAGAATCTCTTGAGGAACATGAAATAGAGGTCTCCGAGGCACAACATAGGCCTCACGACTGTGCCCCTATTGGTGGAAGGCTCAAGCCTTTCACAGACAGATGGGATGCCTCTACCTCTGTTTCCTGGGTTAGAGATATCAGAAGATTAGGCCTGGCTATAAAATTTCCATCCTCTCCCCGGAACCTTTGCATTACTTGCCCTCTCTCTGGGGATCCTATTAAAGGGAGCATGATGGAGACAGCTATTGTTCATTTATTGGAGATCCAGGCAACTGACCTGTGGTACCGGATCAGCAGGGGCAATTTTAGTTTTAAAATGACTTAACCGGTCCATAGTTCATAGGAGGCTTAAGATGAGTATACTGAACTCCATACTTCTGAGCTTCAGAAGGGGTGATTTTCTACCCTCCATTGACTTAATGGAGGCTCATCCCCACATTCCAATTAGATCCTCACATAGCAAACCTCTTAGTTTTTGTTATAATACTCGTTTTGAATACATTGCACTGTCCTTTGGGTTGTCACCTGCCCAAGGTTCTTACGAAGGTTCTGATGGCTCTGGCTGTCCATCTCAGGGGAACACCTGTTAGACGGCAGTGTTATTTATATGACATTTCATTATTATCTTGTTCATATAAACAGGCAAAGGGGAGGCTTTAGCATCGGTCATCACTAGGAGAGACTTGCAGTCCATCTCTCATCACCCACGCATATGCAAGTTTCTTGCACGGGGCTACAATCTTACGGCCTCCTGTAGTGCATTGATATCACACGTGGGACCTCAACAAGGTCCTTACCACACTCAAGAAAACTCCCTTTGAGCCCATGTAGACCATGAGTCTCCATTCCTAACATACAAGGTGGTTCTCTTGGTTGCCATTACATCAGCCAGTTATATCTTGGATCTAGTAGCCTTGTCAGTTAGACAGGAGCTCTGTTTTTTTCACACAGACAGAGTGGTCCTTAGTCCAGATCCATCTTTCACCCATAGTTAAATTTGGGTTTCCACAGACCATAGGAACTGATACTCCTGTACATTTGTCTGAAACAGACATAAAATCTGGCACGACAATGCCACAATCTAGATGTAAGGTGAGCTTTCTGCATATATTTCAACTGCACGATGTGTGTTAGGAAACAAAGGTTCTCTTCGTTTCTTTTTAACCACCCACCATTAGGTGCAAGACCTCTTCCTCAATGACCAGTAAGTGGCTGAGAGCACAATTCCCAAGTCCTATGAGACACAATCTCTTCCTGTACCCAGGGACATCACTGCTCATTCGACCTGGAGCTCTGCGATGTTGACAACATGGGCCACAAGCGCAAATAGAAAAAATTTACAAGGCAACAACATGGGCCTCACCATCGCCTTTTATTTAGAAACTATTAGAATGATGTTTTCGCCTCTGCGGAGGCTGCCTTTGACAGGAGAGTGTTACAAAGGGTCCATAGGGACCAAGAAAAAGGGAAATCCGAACCAGACGGAAGCCCTCCTGTAGGACACGCCAAGCTTTGGTATGTCCCAAACAATGGATGCTCTGAACAGCTCATCTGGAGAAGGGGTGTTGGTACTTACCTGACATGCCTTTTCTCTGTGAGCTGTGAAGAGCATCCATCTCCACCCTTATTCGTCTGGTGGGATGTTATTCCGGCCAAGTATTAGAAAGAGAGAAGGAGAAGAAATATTTCATCACTTCGACTTTGCCAAAACTGGGGACGCTAGGGAGGAGTCCCATGGAGGAGGAGGAGCGTCCTCTCAATTAAAGCCCAGCCTACCAAATGAGCGACAGAAGCATCATCCCAAACAATGGATTCTCTTCACAGCTCACAGAGAAAGGCCGTGTCAGGTAAGTACCAACGCCCCATCTCACCCAGATTTCCCCGCTTTAGTTGAAGAGATAAATATGCTTATAATTAAAATGACAAGAAAGATGCAGCAGTGTATTAAAAACTTCTGCTTACCTGAATACTACTGTATGGTATAGGGAAACAAAACATTTTTTTTTTATTAAAAACAATAAAATTCATTTATTTTCTGCCAATTAACAACCAATAGTCTTGTAATCTTTGGAGGAATTTACATTGCTCAATGTTTTGCATTGACAGTGCCTCAGCAGAAAATAGTTCAGTTATGTTTGTTTTTTTAAAGATGGGTAGGCTTTTGATTCTCAAGAATTATTTATTAGCCCACAATATTATGCAACATAGAGAAGAAAAAAATACCGTGTTTCTCCAACAATACGGCCTCCACCAATAGGAAGGCCCAGCATGTTTTTTGGGCATAAAATCAAATTAAGCCCCTCCCCCCAAATTTAGGCCTATTTTAAAATATGCAAAATAAGGGGGAAGGGCGGGGAGACTTGCCGTTAGGAGCGCCCGGCGGGCCGGAATTCCTCGCCACCAGCCGCTCCTAACGGGCGATCATGGCGAAGCACAGAGAGCTCCCTACTCCCACCAAACACCTTGCTGCAGACACCTTTAGCACCCACCGCTGTTGCTTTCCCTTCTGCCCATTACGCCGCCACGTTTGGAGCTGCCGCTTCCGTGTTTCGAGTGCCGCCGCCATTTGGAGCTCCAAACGCGGAAGTGGCAGCTCCAAACATGACGGCAGGCGATCTTTTTATTTTGGTCCGCGCGAAGTTCAGAGCGAGCAAGGGAGGGAGACTGTGATGCCTCCATCCGAGATGGCAACCTCACTAGTGGATCACAACGTGGCTGGAAGCCCGAATCGGCGGGATACGATGGCGATCTTTTTGGAGCGAGAGGAAAGGGAGAGAAGAGTTGCGAGGCGTAATTTGCAGGAGGAAGTGGGTGTACCCCACGGCAGGGAGCCCAAGGAAGAAGGGCTGGTAGGCAACGGAGAGCGTCCCGTAACTCCGGAAGCAGCCTAGAGACGCGCCCGGGAAGAGGCGCAGATGCTGCCTTGTAATCCCCAAGCCAACTGCGTGCGCCACCTTTAGTTATGTGCGCTCCGCGCTTTGGGCATCTCCGTGTGATCGCGACCCTGTCCTTTCCACCTGGCGCCCTTGCTGCTTTCTGGCTCTTTAGCAACCGGCTTCGTGTTTGGAGCACTGCCGCTGTTTGGAGCTCCAAACGGCGGCGGAAGTTCCAAATGCGGAAGCTCCAAACATGACGTTGGGCGATCTTTTTATTTTGGTCCGCGCGAAGTTCAGAGCGAGCATGAGAGGGAGACCGCGATGCCTTGCTAAAGAGCCAGAAAGCAGCAAGGGCGCCAGGTGGAAAGGACAGGGTCGCGATCACACGGAGATGCCCAAAGCGCGGAGCACACATAACTAAAGGCGGCACACGCAGTTGGCTTGGGGACTACAAGGCAGCATCTGCGCCTCTTCCCGGGCGTGTCTCTAGGCTGCTTCCGGAGCTACGGGACGCTCTCCGTTGCCTACCAGCCCTTCTTCCTTGGGCTCCCTGCCGTGGGTACACCCACTTCCTCCTGCAAATTACGCCTCCAACTCTTCTCTCCTTTCCTCTCGCTCCAAAAAGATCGCCATCGTATCCCGCCGATTCGGGCTTCCAGCCACGTTGTGATCCACTAGTGAGGTTGCCATCTCGGATGGAGGCATCGCAGTCTCCTCCCTTGCTCGCTCTGAACTTGCGCGGACCAAAATAAAAGATCGCCTGCCGTCATGTTTGGAGCTGCCACTTCCGCGCTTGGAGCTCCAAATGGCGGCGGCACTCAAACACGGAAGCGGCAGCTCCAAACATGGCGGCGTAATGGGCAGAAGGGAAAGCAACAGCGGCGGGTGCCAAAGGTGTCTGCAGCAAAGGTGGGAGTAGGGAGCTCTCTGTGCTTGGCCATGATCGCCCGTTAGGAGCGGCTGTTGGCGAGGATGCAAGGGGGGAATTAAGTCACCCCCCGAAAGGACGGCCTAGCCATTTTTTGGGGGCTCAAAAAAAAAATAAGGCCCGGCCTTATTATGTGAGAAACACGGTATATTTGGACACTTAAAACCATGCTATTTATAAGTGCTGAAATGGAGACAGTAGATTGAACACAAAGTTGGTTTAGTGTCCTTGTAAGATAATACCCGATTGCAAAGGATAAAGGCGATATTATCTACCTCCAACTTTGAAAGCATAAATAAAATGAATAATTCTGACTAACATGAAATGTGGTACGGTCTTCTGGGTTAATTTGATGGTTCCTAATAAAAATGTCACCAACCATGATTTGGACAAATCTAAAATAATATGTTGACAGCCAGTTTTGTGCAATGGTTAAAGATGACTTGAAGTCAAAAGTGTCATTAAACTATATGTACCAATAACAACTCCCAAAACTAGAAAAAACAAATTACCCATAACAATAAGGAAGCTTCAATCCAAAAAGAAATCACTTCGGCGGAAAAACAAATCTGGTCACGTTGCCAACTTCAAAAGCCGATACAAAAATTTATGCCATCAGATAAAAACTGAATGCACCAGTTATCACATTAAACAAGAAGAAAACCTTCTACACACCAATTTCACCTGTGCTTTCTACAATTTTGTAAACAACAAACTAAAAGACTCAAGGTCCATCCCACCCCTGAAAGGACCTAATGGTAAAGACTGCAACGATGACACCATTAAAGCCAATCTCTTTAACACATTCTTTGGCTCAGTATTTGTAAACAGCAGTGGATCATGCCCAGTATTTCCTAGTCGAACCACAGACAACTACAATGATCTAATACATATCGATTTTACAGAAGACAATGTTGAAAAAGCACTACGCAATCTAAAACCATCTCTATCTATTGGACTGGATGGAATATGTGCCTACTTCTTTAAAAAGCTATCCACTACCGTAGCTGAACCTCTAAGCATAATCTTTGAAAAATCTTTCAGGACCAGCTCCTTGCCAAAACTGTGGTCACGAGCCACAGTCATCCCCATCTTCAAAAAGGGAGACCCCAGCCTCGTTAAAAATTACAGACCAATCTCTTTATGCTGCATCACTTGTAAAGTCATGGAATCAATTATTAACCAATCCATCATCCTCCACTTAGAAACAAACAACCTACTCTCTAATAAACAATTTGGTTTCAGAAAAAAACTATCCTGTAATCTGCAACTTTTACACTGCAAAAACTTATGGACTACACAACTCGGTCAGAGCAAAGCAATAGACGCAATCTACATAGACTTCTGTAAAGCCTTTGATTCAGTGGTATACAACAAACTACTCCTAAAACTAAAATCTTATGGTATCTCTGGACACCTGCATAACTGGATAGAAGCATTCCTGTCAAACAGACAACAAATGGTCAAAATTGGGAGCGTCCTATCAAATTCTGTACCTGTCAACAGTGGTGTCCCCCAAGGCAGTGTTCTAGGACCAACTCTTTTCATATTCTACATAAATGACCTCTGTGATCATATTAAGAGCAACTGCGTTCTCTTCGCTGATGATGTAAAGCTATTCAACACCACAGACAATACTGCTACCCTTCAAAAAGACCTCGACCATGTATCAGAATGGTCAAGCAAATGGCAACTTCAAATCTCAACAAATAAATGCTCTGTCTTACATATTGGCAAAAAAATATATATCAGAAAATAAAATACAATAGTCAAGATCTTGTTGATGATCCAAACTCTGTCAAGGATCTTGGAGTACTCATCTCTAATCATCTAAGTGCTTGAGCCCACTGTAACTACATAGCCAAAAAGGCATTAAGAGCTGTTAATTTAATCTTACGTAGCTTTTTCTCTGGTAATATTACACTACTAACTAGAGCATACAAAACATTTGCTAGACCAATACTCAAATACAGCTCATCAGTCTGGAACCCACATTACGTATCTGATATTAACACAGTTGAGAAAGTCCAGAAATATTTCACAAGAAGAGTTCTCCACTCCTCTACTCGTTGCAGTAAACCTTATGCCACCAGACTTGAAATTCTAGACCTAGAAAACTTAGAACTACGCTGCCTTCGGTCTGATCTAAGTATAGTATAGGACATTGCAATGTCCTACCTGTCAATGAATACTTCAGCTTCAACCATAACAATACAAGAGCACACAATAGATACAAACTCAAGGTTAATCGCACCAAACTTGATTGCAGGAAATACGACTTCAGCAACAGAGTGGTCAATGTTTCGAATACTCTACCTGACTCTGTGATTTCTTCCCCAAACCCCAAAAACTTTAACCTTAGACTGTCTACTATTGACCTCACCCCTTTCCTAAGAGGTCTGTTGGGGGCGTGCATAAGCACACCAACGTGCCTACCACCCCTGTCCTATTGTTTCTTTTCTTTTTTTTATTTTTCTTATATGTATCCATGTAGTCATAACTGTGTTTTTACTTATACCTATTATCTTGTAAGCAATTGACAAACCAAATAAATAAATAAAAATGTTAGGTTAAGAGCTGTGAGACTATGGGTTCTCTCTCGCCCTAGGCAGGAAGCAGCTGGGTGACCTTAGGCCAGTTTCTGTCTCTCAGCCTTAGGAAGGAGGTAATCACAAACCACTTCTGAAAAATCTTGCCAAAAAAACTGCAGGGGCTTGTTCAGGCAGTCTCCAGAAGAGAAGACTGATTTCAAAGATGCACCTATTTGCAGACACACAAAATACATGAAATAAATATTACAATGGTAGCAGGAAAATTAGATGAATGGATGTAAAAAACAGATTAGGGGACTAATTGTAGCTTGGCAATCTTTGTGTTTCATAATGGTGTTTATCTCCCATACTTTATGAAAGGTACTTTTTACACTCTTTAGTAACAAGGAGCACTGGTTCATAATACAGCTGATTTCATTGCTTACCAGGAAGTCTACACTGCAATTTCACTATTGGTTTTATCTTGTTTTGTAAGTTGCTAGTCCAAAATGTAGCTGTTTTGTCATCTACTTTAAAATGCTTTCCATTGGGCAAAGTTTAAGATTTTTTTTTTTTTTTTTTGCCTTTTGTCTGCATTTTATACACTTTATGTTACTGGTCCCTCTCTTCTTGGAACAAGTCCTTTGCAGACAATTTTTATAACCTCACCCACCTAGAATGAAACTCTCATTCCCTTCTCATTCTCTTCTACAGCTCTGTAAACAATGGAACCTGAAATGTGATGTTTTCTCCAAACCTAGACCAAAACATTGTACTGCTTTGCTTATATGTACTCTATTTCTAGTTGCACATTTTTGTCTGATTCTCAGTTGTAGGTGAGGAACCCAAGAACAATATTGCAAAACAATATTATTGTGTTCCTACTATTTTAGCGGATCACACAAACATGCCCACTGATGTGGGTTTCACTCCATTTTGCAAGAATTATACAAAAACGAAGTATAAAAATGTCCGTGAAAACTATGTTTATCTGAAAATCAATATAAAATATCAACTGAGAATCAATATTGATGTATTGGATCCCATTAAACCAATGGAAACCATCAGAAATAGAAAAGAGCCTGAGATGATACAGTCATACTGTAATGTATATTACTTGTCCTTTTTTGGATCTCTGCCAGTGAAGTCTGGGAGGATCTAAAAGAAAAGACGAATATCCAGTGGAAATAGAGTGGACATCTGTAATTCCTGGAAATATGTTGTTTTCCACACTTACAGTGTGTTTACACAAACTCACTGATGATGTTGTCTAGTTCAAGTAATGAAACCTCTGCAAGAAAACAACAAAGCTCAGAGAACACCAAGGACGACTCCTTTCAACCATGAGCTACAAATGTTCTCCTTTATGAGTATGCAAATACTAAATCCAACCGTTTCACTTATCTCTGTAGATACGCTCTGTAAAATGCCATCTTTAAATAAATCAATAAAGTAACCATTGCTATGAATGCACTTCTTTATTTAGACTTTGAGAAAAGTTTAAATTCCTGATGATAAAATAATCTAACTGTTCTTTATCTTCATCTGGCAGTTTTGGAACAAGAAAGGCCAATAATCTTTGTCGGCTCTGTACAGTTACATAGTGTTATGCAGCCATTGTAGGAGAAGAAACAAATCAGACATAGTTCATAGCACCTCCTCCACCAACCCTTGTTATTAAAATGCATAAGCTTTCATGAAGTAAGTTGCAGCTCACAATAATAAAAATGGTTGGTTGGAAAATCTGCTACCAAATGGCTTCCAATTTAGAGCTGTGCAGTGGTTTTGCAGTAGCTCTTAGGGCTCTGCCCTTGGATTTTCTTTCCCAGTTAGCAATCCAGATGTGCATGCATTTACACAGCAATGAACCTAAGTGGCTTCTAATGCAGCTGTACAAAGAAGTGAACAAGCTACCATGCATTGCAAAGGATCACATGAACACTTTTCAACATTGATGGAAAGTGGGACAAATGGATTACATTACAGAGAAGAGGTCAAGATAACTGAAGCAGTTCCTTTCATGAGCTAATAGGCCTGCTGGAATATGCTATGGATTCTCTCTTCAATATTCTATTGGTTTATAAAGCACCAATTTATCAAAATGCTCCCAGACGTTCACTTTACTCCCATTGCAAAGGATGCCTCTACACCTGTTTTGTCCTTCTTTCTGGAACAATAGACACTTATCCAAATAAAACATTCAGCTGCAGTAGTTCTTCATTTTTATTTCCTAAGAAAACGTAGGTGCACAGAGACCTTGTAAAAAGGAATAATACTAGTCATATTTTGCTTGGTCTGTTACCTCATGCAGTTCCTGATTTTCTTAATTAACATTATCTATCACATGTCAGAAGAGGAAAGAAGCCAGCAAATGGCAAGCAAAATTATTTACCCAGATTCATGGTTGTTCCAGCCTGCCACATTGGATGTTCCTTAAAATCCAGATCCAGAGAATACAATTGTGAATCAAAATGGTTTAGAATCATGGGTGTCAAACTCACGGCCCATGGGTCAGATACGTCACATGCTGGCCACCATCTCTGGTTTAGTAAAGGGGGAAAAAGTAGCAATATGTCATGTGATGTCAATGTGATGTCATAAGTTTGACACTTGTGGTTTATTTTTTTTGCATGAAAATGGCAGTATTATGTCTAGAAATAGTTTTGGAGATGGAGCATATACCATTTTGGAGTAGCATTTAGTTGTTTGTTTTCAACTTATCACTAGATTTATATGGAACCTTTTCTGTAGGAGTTCAAGAGTATATACAAAAGCATATTCTCCTCAAGGTGATATACAAAAAACACCTGATCATACAATCACAAACATGTTATCATCTCACCTCCTCCAGCTACAACTCCACAATATTCATCTGTGTTTGTCTGTTTAACTGCAGGACTACAGTGACAACACAGTACAAAACATTAACAAAACAAATTTATAGGGTATTAAATATCAGAGCTCCAAAGAAACCAGGTGCTGTGCATTTCATTCCAAAGAAAGGTAAGAACTTGGTCCAGACTCACAGTCTAAATCAGTGTTTTTCAAAAGTGGCCACTTTAAGAAGTGTGGACTTCAACTCTCAGAATTCCCCAGCCAGCATTCTGGGAATTGAAATCCACACATCTTAAAATGGCTAAGGTAAATCAACTCAGAATTAAGAAGGGACATTAGCAGAGATGGCTAAATTGACTACTCTGATTAAAGAAAAAAACACAAACATTTTTACTTTGACTTGGAAACCACTTCTGGACTTTGTGCTTGAGGTGGAAAAAGATGAAAATTTGACCTTGGGTTTTAGATAGATTAGATAGATTTGTTGTTACAGAAATGGCTAGTTTCTATTATTATGAAAAAGTAAAAAGTTGAGGGTAGATATTTTACTGCACTAAAGGTGTCTGAAGTGAATGCCTTTTTTTCTTTTTCCCTTCCTTTCTCCCACTATTCACTTCCCTTTTTCCTTTCCTAATTTCTCTAATATTTGCTTTTGTATTCTCTTGTATGTTATATTATAAACAAATAAAAAACTATATAAAATGAAGAAGAGACATGTGAGATGAAAGATGGTTCTCCTTAGCCGGACCTGGTAGAACTCCTTTTACTACTTAAAATGGGGAAGTATTAAAAATCCAAACTGTCTGCAAAAGCTTCTATTACTCTGGTTGCATACTGTATTTCTTTAGTCACAGTGTCACCCTATGCAAAACTGGTTTTGCAAGCATTTAAAACAATGCAGGGTTTTGAAAGCCCATGCCAAACTTATTTAAGCAGCAGACAAATTGGGAAGCAGTGATCCTTCCTTCAAATGTCTGTTGCTTTTGTTTTGAAGGAGAAAACGGTTCTTGCTACTAGCTCACTGGTTGTTTTCAGTGATGCAGCGAGGACTGCATTTCAGGTCTGGCATTTAGGAAAGTCCCCAAAAACGGAGGGGAAGGGAGGAAAAATAGGTAATAATAGTTTTTTCTAGCTGATATGAGCAGGCTAGAAATCAATGATGCCACTGTTCTCTCACAACATCTTTTCAAATGAGGTACAATATTTTATAGACATGAAATACCTGGGTATGCATTAATTAACATAATAACAGAGTTGGAAGGGACCTTTGAGGTCTTCTAGTACAGCCTTCTGCTCAAGCAGGAAGATCCTATGCCATATAAGACAAATGATTGTCCAATCGCTTCTTTAAAATCCCCAATGTCAAAGCACCCACAACTTCTGTCATCTTTTTCTACAACACATACTTCTTCCTGATGAAATGGAACATCCTTTAGACCAGGGGTGTCAAACTGGCAGCCCACAGGCCGGATGCATCATATGCAGGCCATACCCACCCCAGCTCCACGAAGGGGAAAAACATCACGAAGCATCACGTGACAGCAACATGATGCGGTGAGTTTGACACCTGTGCTTAGATCAGGGGTCTCCAACCTTAGCAACTTTAAGACTTGTGGACTTCAACTCCCAGAATTCTAGGAGTTGAAGTCCACAAGTCTTAAAGTTGCCAAGGTTGGAGACCCCTGCTTTAGATCATTAGTACCAGAAGGTGGTATTAATGGTCTAAAGGAATTCAATGAAAACTGCAAAAGTGAAACCTGGTTTTAATTAGGTTGACAATCTGCTTGATTAACATGAAATGGGAATGGAGGAGGAAAACCAGCTATGAATAGTACCACATGGCTGTTCCCAAGGATTCCCATAAACTCATAAAAGAGGTGAGAGTTACAAGTGTCTCTTGTATTACTGCCCAACACTGCCCGAATTCATCCTGCAAGTACATTTTTTTTTCATTTTCCCAATTGCACAAAGTTAACCTGCTATTGGGAATTCATAACACGAAGGAACACCCGAAAGGAAAATATTGAAGGGGTAACTGTTCTACTCATGTATTTGGGATTTATGAACTGTCCACCTAGATCACCTTTTCTCCAATTTGATGCCTTCATTCTGGAGGCTATCAGGTTTAAGGCAGCCACTGTAGATTAGAAGAGCAATAAGTTATAAATGGATTGTTTTTAAAAAGAAATTCAGTCTGCCAGCAGTTGGACGATATGGGCTGGAAAAAAGAAGATTACTCTGCTTGTGCAGTTATGAAACTTTGGCATGCAATTTTTATAGTTTAGTTCTCAAAGTTTTGGGGATGAGGGGGACTAAGAATAACAGCTCAACAATGCGAACCAAAGCTCGACTTTTAAAGTGTTGGCATGGGTTATCTTACTAATTCAGACAGTTATTTACACTCTGTTATCCAGATTTGTTAAATGAAGCATTGAAGTATGTAGTTTTGCTATTCGGGGAAAGGAAGGGCTGTGAACTCTAGCTTATGAGAGCTAGACTTATGGGCAAACTTATAGGTTAGTCTGCCTCTGACGACTGTCTCCCTTTCTTGGATTCTGTTGACAAAGTATCCAAATTGCACGAAGTCACAGAACTCTACAGAGAAGTTCACAGAAAAGGCCATTTTGTTTCATATATGAAGGGTGAAGTTTTACAACACATTAATTTTCTTGTTTACTAGGCTTACATGCCAGTGTTTAACTCTGAGCGGCTTACAGACCTCCACAGTAGCTGTAAAATTAAAACTAACCAGAATGGTAGAGACAGAACAAAATAATAGAATAACAATGTAATAAATAGCATGGCATGTGCCAAGAACAATTATAATACCATTCTCATTGGGAGAGGCTATCATGAATCCCTTTAGCCCCCCCAAAGGCCTCCTGGATCTGCCAGGTCCACCTGAAATTGGGGGAACATTGTTATTCTAGAAAAGGGGGGCAGAAATAGAAGAAGTCCAGCCCCAGGCCTCCTGGTGATGGCATGTCCTATAGCAGGGGTCTCCAACCTTGGCCACTTTAAGACCCCCTCATTTTCTATTATGCAACCTTTCCTATGGGTTGCTTCATACCTGGATGTCTGAGCCCCAAAGTTTCAGTTAATATGTACAATTATGCAAACACAAATACATGCTATGTTCTTGTGCTATATTCTTAGAATGTATGCTCCTCCTTCTTTAGATAATTACAGACAGAAGACACAGAAGACAATGTCAGGAACATCTTCTTCAGCCAGGTTCCCCTGGAACAGAAGAATGAATCATATCTAAAATTTAGCAATATCATGACAAAATCCCAAACTATGCAAAATCAAAAAGACATTCTGAAAGGATAGCAAAAAACAACAACAACCCCACCCAGTGTACAATGGCAAAATAATCATCTTATCAGAGTCATCTTAAAACAGCAGATGTCAGCAAAGGGGCTAGAAGGAGGATGTTGTCTAAGGATGTTAGATGCATGACAGCAGGCCAGTGGTCTGCCTATCTACTACATTCCATCAGGCTGAATCATGGATCAAGTGCATCAAAGGAGAAGTAAAACTGTTGCAAGCAGTCAAAGTTGGGTCATGAATATGCATGAATGAAATAAGATGGGGAAAAACTAATACACAAATAGGACAAAAATCAGGGAGGTGAAACCTAGGCATCTAAAGCTGAATTACAGGGCCTGAATCCGAGATTAACAGACCTCTTGGAGAGAGATTAACAGACCTCCAAATATGTAATTTCTGAAGATACAAGAGTCCCATAAACTGCTTCAAGTAATAATAGAAGTGGCTACCAGTACAAAGGAGTTCAGCTAAACTTAATAGAGCATATATGCATGTATGGGTGATTTCTAAAATGCATGAGAACATTCCTTTCTTTTCTTTTATTACAGTGTTTGACTTCTTGCAGATTCCTACACATTTCTATAAGAGATTCTAATTGTCTTTATTTCTGATACCTGTACTAAAGTTTTTGTACAATAGCATACGAGAAATTGTCCATGATTTGAATGCTGACAAGGTGCATTTCAACAGGAGGGAAACAGCAAAATGTTTCCTCAAATTAATATTTTCCTGGATTTAGGGAGATGACCAGGAAACCTCAAAGTCCATGTTAATGTGACACACACACACACACACATATTTGGTTTTACCCATTTGTTGTGCACCATCCCGAATCACACAAATTCCTCAGCCATCCAACCCCAATCCTCTTGCATTATAATGTATAATATTTAAAGATTGTAATGTATTTGATATGTTCCCTGCCTTGAGTTGTTTATAAAAAGTAATAATTATGGGATATAAATAAAATTAAATATTATGTGTACTGCCTACTTAGCTACCTGAAACCTGGAAGTTTGATTATGTGGAGAATGAAGGAGGACTTGGATTTTTTAATTGAGTTGGTGCATTTACTTTGCTGTCCTACAGCTCATTCCCCCTGTGAAAACACTGCAATTGGCCATGGCATCTCATGAATTGCTCAACATGCATTATTTGTTGTGAGCAACCATTGCAAAAGAAAAGTTGAGTGAGGTGACACATCAAGGATTACAAACTTGAATAGGTTTCAGAGTAAATGCTTGGCAGTTATCATCAGCATCAATACAAATCAGTAGAATTTTTCTGACTTGCAATAGTAAACAGTTTATTTAGAGACTACCTAAGACAGTGACTGTTTGCAAAATCCACAGAGCAACAAAGAAATAATTATTGAATTACTTTATCACTGAAGCTCAAATTAAAAACTTTCACAAAAAGGTTTATATTTCTTAATAATATTTTACAGTACCATCTTAGAGTAGATTACTATACCCTATCATGTGCTTTATTGTGACAGAGCATGTACTCCAAAAATGCAATTTGACACAAAGCCAAATGAGTGCTATAAGTTTACTCTCTGTTTATATCTGGGGTCTGAAAGGTGTAATGGACTGTGAGGATAATATTGGGAGACAGAAGGAAGAACCTTAGCCAAGGCAGCCATCTGACAAGAGACATCTGAGCCCAGAGGAGGGATGAAGTAGACAAAATATTTTAGAAGGGAGCCTCGCTAATTCTCTGAAAAATAAAGGTTTTGGTAGGGAGTGAATTCAGACTTGCAAGATTCTATTACTATAACTTAACATCCATGGTTTTGAAGAGCTGACAGGAAAGGTTGACAGAGGGGCAAGAGCATTATGTTCTTACACCTCTGGCTTTTTGTGGGTAGAACATGAGTAAAAGCAACAACAGAGGTTACAGCTACAGCAGACTTTTATGCATTCCAGACCTTTGTGCAATTAGAATTCTGTAAGTTGCGACTGTACTCTCAAATAAATTATCAGATTAATTTTAGAGAGGAAGGCAATGACAAACTTAGCCAGGTTCATAAAGATATAAATAAATAAGAGAAATAGGGGTTTTGTGTGTGTGTGTGTGTGTGTGTGTGAAAAAGTACTCGTGAAAAAATTACAGTTTTGGAAGCTGGGTATCTCTACTTTGAGAAAGGAGCAGAGAAAGAAATAAATACCATCAAATTATGAATTTTGAAAGATCCATGGATTACAAGATGATCCAATCAACCCTGGAAAACATAATGACTGGTTTAAACTCTGATGTGCTAGACTAGCAGATGATGGCATAGAAACCCCATTTCCACATCTACTGCAAATAACCTTGGTAGAGTTGAGGGGAGTAGAAGGAAAGATTAATTGATAAAGGATTGATAGGATCAAGTTGATCAGTGGAAAGGCTACAATTTATCCTAACAGGATCTATGGATTATCATTTGAGATAAATTGAAATGTCAAGATTTTGTCCATTCGGGGCTGGAGCAGCATGATGTTTCCTAATTAAAACAAACCAAAATGCCCATACTCTTCTTCTTCTATTTGAGAAACAAAGACAAATATTGATTGTTCTTTTATCATGTCTATTTGCATCATTATTCTAAATGATAGCGAAGGTTTTGCAAATAAAGTAATTCGCATTTGCTCTGAGGTTTACTTCACTTGGGCAGGATTTGAAAAAAATGAATGGCACCATGTTTTGCAAGGTTAAATGATTGCCTTTGGTATAACAACTGCAACCTGTAAGATTGATCTATACCCCACCTAGCTCATTGAGATAACTGTGAGGGGTATATATTGTGCCTAATTTGGAAAATGATCAATGCTTTATTAAAAGAGAAATTGTATCAAGGGGCCTTGAAGGACAAAGTGATGTGACTTCTTCTGAAGAAACCACTTCTCAAACAAACCATTCAAGACCAACATTAGCTGATCTCCAATTTCTCCTTCCAAGGAAAGGACATAAATAAGATTCTTTTCTTTCTCTCTGTTTCAGTCTGTCTCTTTCTCTCTCTGTGTGTCTCTGTTTTTGTCTCTCCTATCTATCACCTACCTATCGCAGGTGGTATTCAGCAGGTTCTGACCAGTTCTGGAGAACTGGTAGTGGACATTTTGAGTAGTTCGGAGAACCGGCAAATACCACTTCTAACTGGCCCCGCCCCCATCTATTCTCTGCCTCCCGAGTCCCAGGCTGATCAGCTGGGTCTTCTTTTGTTGCCCTGCATAGGAGAATGGAGCTGGAAAGCAGGTTAGTGGGGTGGGGAGGGAATGGGATTTTGCAGTATCCTTCCCCTGCCATGCCCACCAAGCCACGCCCACGAACCGGTAGTAAAAAAAATTGAATCCCACAACTATCTGCCCATTGAGTGACACTGGATAGTTTATAGCTAAAAGCTTAAAACTATATAAAAACAACACTTCAGTAAAATGAGAGTCACATAAAAGCAAGAATAGAATAAGTTAAAAATTAAAATATGGGGAGAGCAAACCAGCCACAGGGTTGGATAACAGTCCAGAAGCCCCATGCAAGTTGGCAAAGCCAGGTCTTCACATCTTCTGAAAGGTCAGGAGTGTAGGAAAGATAGTAGGTAAACCTGCTACAAAGTTGAAATTGATTTCCTAAATTCTTGCAGTCCAGAATTAGAACTGAGTACAGACAGAAATTGCATTGGTCATTCTGGATGACATTCTTTGGAACCTGGTGCATGCCTCTTGGTCATTTTGGACTTCTAAGTGACCTTCAGTGTCATCAGTCAAAGTACCTTCAGGGATTGTCCACAAGTCCTGTCCTGTGCCAACAATTATGAGTGCAGGAGGCCAGAAAAAGATAATACTTTTCTATGGTAGCTATAAATCTCATCATAATCCTGGAATGTGAGAGCTAAGGAAAAACAGACTAGCTTATTTTAAAAGCCAAAGTTCCATGAAGTTCATTCCAAGATCCAGAGATAATGTATCATTCCAAAAATCAATAATGGAATCAGAAGAGGAGCAGATTCAGGTCCAAGGTTGAAAGTTGTTTTTAACTGACTCTTGACTCCATTTATAGCTCTAACTTTTCTGACTATGCATCTTTATTTTGCATTTTTAAATCTATTCATTTAATTTTCCTTTTTCTTTTTTAAATGAAGGCTTAGAATATTTTCTTGCTCGAACTTCAGGTCAATTAAGCTAGCCTGCTGTAACAGTTGGCTCCAGCCCTGCAAACACATCCTACAACAGGACCTTTTTGATGTTCATCTGGAGGTAATCCAAGAGCTTACCAGTTCTGAGCTGTCAATCCCTGCTTCTCCAATTCAGAGAATTTCTCAATTTATCAGACAAGTCCATAACAGTTGGGGCTGGGAGGGACTGATCTACAGGGGTTGCTCTTCCTTCCTGAGTATTTTCAATTGATGTGCACAGGAAAGAACAACTAGATGTTGTTCAACTATTACAACTACTAGAAGAGTGCAGTGGTACAAAGAATAATGGGCATATGCCAAAATGCCCAAGGGATACCACGGCTCCACATGCTGCATTCATTGATGGTTGGTTTTGGGTGCAGTTAAAAGTACTTATTATCTTTGAAGCTCTTCATAGCATAGGATCTAGTTATCTTAAGAACTGCTTCTCTAATAGTTTTTGCCTGTAAGACTGACCATTATAGGTGTGCTCCAGTTCTCTTCCATCAAACAATGTCATCTCTCCAGACCTAGAAAGCATGTCTTCTTTGTTGTAATGGCTGTTCTCTGGAACAGCATCCCCTCCACAGAGTACTCATCCTAATGATGATCAAAAGACCTTGAAAGCTTAGCTGATTCCCCAACATGGGGATATAGTGGCATCGAGCTGCTATAGAATTTTATCTGTTTCACTATCTTTTTTCTTCTGCCTTCACATAATCTTTATTCCTTTTGGTTTTACTGTCTTCTTGGTTTTAATGTTGTGCAGCCTCTAAATCGAATAAATGAATGAACGATATAAAATCACATATCTTTTACAGATGCATTCTGGCAGAGATGACAACAATGGTTGTCTGTGTTATCTAAATATGCACAAAAGGCATACAAGGTGGGAAAAATCTCCTGATTAACATAGACATTTTCTTTCTCTTATTTTATGTGGGGGTATGCGTATGTGTGGAATTTTTTATCTTGCTTTCCTGTATGGCAATCAAAGCTGCATAAAAAAAACCAAGCTTTGTTAGATGAATTGCTTGGCTGTCAAACAAACCTCTTTTGGATTTTAATCTATTTGTACTACTTGAGGATTTTTTTTAGCTTTATGTTGGCATTCTCTACATGGTGTATCTGAAGTGTAGGCAGAATGGGATGAAATATTTATGTTGCAGCTATGCATTCTAAAAATGAATCAAAGTAACAACAACAATAAGAAAATCATTTTCTGAAATGTAGACAGCACACTTGCTGCTTATTTTCTTCTTTTGCAAGGATTTTTTTTACATAGTTTGTTTTGCACTTGTAATTCAAGGAAATTGTTTTGTATTCCACTAATAGTAATAATTCATTGCTAAAGAAATCCAGGCTGTTTCCATATGGTTGCTACTTTTGTCTCCCAATAACAGCTTTTGCGCAACTGAAAGGCTCTTCGAATGCATTCACAATTTTTCCCCCTTGAGCAAACTAGCATTCTCACTAGCTGGCCAATTTGGGAGTGATGGAATGGGCATGACCTTTCCTTCCTTGCTTTTTTCCCTTTTCACCTGAACAAAGAGATAAAAAATAATCATAAAAGGAAACATTACTATAATTCCTAATTCACAGAGAGCCAGGGATTACGCCACCAAGCTAGAAATAGAGACTGTTGAGTTCTAGTTCTGCCTTAGATATGGAAACCGTCTGGGTGACCTTGGGCTAGTCATTCCCTCCCTCAGCCCAATTCACCTTACAGGGTTTTTGTTGTGAGGAAAATAGGAGGAGGAAGGAGTATTGTGTTCATTACCGGGAGTTATTTATAAAGATAATAAACCTGGGATATAAAACAAACAAACAAACAAAATGGCCATTATGGAGAGGCAACATCATTGGGGGAATGGCACCTCAGGAGACAAGATAAGTGTCCCCACCAACACAGGTGTCTGCAGGAAGGGTAAAAAAAAAAAGTCAATAGGGCAGCCACAACTGTGTGGCTGAAACCTTGTCCCTGTCTTACATGGACTGGAAATTCAATATATGTATAAAAGAAACAGAGAAAGGATTGTGTGGTGATATGACTGCCATATCATCTTTTATGACATCTTCCCTGTGGACCCTCCCCTATGAAGGCAGAATGACTCCTTCATGAAGTCAATTTGTTCTAGCTGAATTTCCTATGAAGCAGTTGTGCAGCTCATTAACTTCCAAGATTAATTGACTCCACCTGTAAAAACTGCCCCAAGCTATATAGCATTATGGGGACATGAAAAGGCTGTACCAATTTGGGACTGTGTTCTTTGCACTTGGAAGGACTCTTGGTTACGTGATGATATCAGTGGAGGCAAACAAAGGAGGTTTCTTGGGGCAGCAATGTTCTTGATAAATTTTACCTTCATTTTAAGTATAAACAGAAATCATGCACAATTAACAATTTGAAGGATGGGTAAATACTGTAGAACCTTCTGTCCCTGTCCTCAATGTTCAATCACCATTGTCACATCTCACCATTGAATGATATAGTAGAATAAGACATCTGCCAAGGAGATGCTACTGTACGTGTGCCTGCCTCATCTGTTATATGGAAATTCATCTGTGGAGAACAAGTGTACCAGATGTTGGCTAAGCTTCATTTGTCCCCAGCACTGCCATTTTGTAGGCCATTTTTAAATATTAGGGTTAAGCAGTGTGATGTCTGCAGATACTTCTCATTATCTACACATTCCTGCCTATGCTTGTCATTAATTTTTTTCATATCCTTTAATTTATTTTCAAATTAGAAATGAGTATTGTGCAAAGAGGGCCGCAGCACCAACCTGGCTTATCATCCTGATTTCTGAGAATGCTTCTCGATCCCATATTAGCCAATAGTATTAAAAAATAAACATGCTCCATGACTACAGCCCACTGCCTTTGTTTAAAAGGGTGCCCCCTACTCCAGAAAAAAAAATACAATAAGTGGGGTAGCAAGTACCCTGGGAAGCTAGAGGGTTGGGATGACTCAACCTCTTTTTTTTTTACTTGTGTTGCAGATGCAATGCACTTTAAAAAAAAGAAAAGAGGCAGGACTTCTACTGTTGGTTATGATTATTGTTTTTTTTTTTTAAATAAAGTTTTATTTGGGTTTTCACACATACAAAATACAAGCAAAACATCTTTTTTGAAAATAGCATGGTCCCGGGTTGAACTTCTTTATACAGACACAAAACTCAATTTCATGCTCCTTTTTGTATTCTTTTCCATATCTTATACTATTTTACATTTTCTATATAGTTTTTCCCCTCTTTTAATTTTCTCAATTTTATTTTGATTATCTCATCTCAATTCAAATCATTATATTTATACTTTTGTCTGTTCTGTTTCAATTTCATATTATCTTTTCTCATTAAACAAATTTCTCCTGTAGTTACTAATTGGAGTGTGACACCTTTATATCTTTTAATTACATCCATTCAACTCTTATTTAAACTTCAATATATACCTTAAGTTTATGACCTTCAATATAATACATAATGCATAACTTCCAATTGAATTCTGCTTGGCACATTCTTATAATACACACTATATTCTTTAAAAAAAAGAAAGATTGTAAATATCTATCATTAATAATAATTAAAACCATAACATCTTTAACACTTCTTTTCAATTAAATATCATACTTCCTTAAAAACACATATAATCTCCATAATTAATTTTTTCCCTTATTTCTCTTCACATATGTTTTATAAATCATTAAATATACCTTTTGTTACATTTATTTATTGACAAGCATTCCACTGAATTACAGTAGCTATTTTATCAGACATTTTAATCATATATTGTTTCATATTTTCTAAAATTATTTCTGCTTCTAATATAACCATACTATCTTATGTACCTTTGCAGAATCCCTTTTTCCATTAAGTTTTCACCCATTATCTCTAAATAGACCCTGTTTCTCTATATTTTGCTTCTGTCCTTTATAACTTCTTTTCCTTTCTTTCTTCCCTCTCATCTTCTCCCTCACCTTTTTACCCCCTTGTCTCTCTAGTTCTAATTCTCTCTTCTGCATTTCCCACTTCTGTTGCTTTCTGATTTTATACTTATTTTTCACTCTATTTTTGTGGGGAGTTGTTTTTTCAATCTTAATCTTTCCATTCTCTTTCTCCCCTTTCCCTTTTTCCCCCCATCTAAGATTACTTGTTCATTAAAGATGGCTTCTTCTTTGTCGCAATCTTCTTGTTCTGCAGGCATTTCTTGTTGTTTCTCATAATTCCAAATCTCCATTTCTAAAAACTGAAATACGAAGCCAAAAGAACCTCTCCCTTCTTGTGCATCTTCTTTGTACTTTTTAAGTTCCATTTTCAGTTCTTCTAAAAGTGGAGCCATTTAAAAAAGTTTTAAACAACCACCCGATTGATTTTAGTCATTCAAAACAATAACCAAGAATCCAGAAATCATCAAGTAATCCAGATAGTCCCGAGTTATATCTTCTTATTTCTTTTTCGACTTTCTCTTCCTGGGGTTTTTGTTGCGATATTTCAGTTAGAATGTATCTTTTGGAAGTCTTGTTGAGATTTATTTATTTATTTTATTTATTTATTTGATTTGCCAATTGTTTACAAGATAATAAGTATAAGTGTATACATAGTTGTGAATACATGAAATGGGTACATATAAGAAAAATAAAAGAAACAATAGGACAGGGACAGTAGGCACGTTGGTGCGCTTATGCACGCCCCCTACAGACCTCTTAGGAAAGGGGTGAGGTCAATAGTAGACAGTCTAAGGTTAAAGTTTTTGGGGTTTGGGGAAGAAACTACAGAGTCGGGTAGAGTATTCCAGACATTGACCACTCTATTGCTGAAGTCGTATTTCCTGCAATCAAGTTTGGTGCGGTTAACTTTGAGTTTGTATCTATTGTGTGCTCTTGTGTTGTTATGGTTGAAGCTGAAGTATTCATTGACAGGTAGGACATTGCAATGTATGATTTTATATACCATGCTTAAATCAGACCGAAGACGGCGTAATTCAAGGTTTTCTAGTTCTAGAATTTCAAGTCTGGTGGCATAAGGTATTCTACAACGAGTAGAGGAGTGGAGAACTCTTCTTGTGAAATATTTCTGAACTTTCTCAATTGTGCTAATATCAGATATGTAATGTGGGTTCCAGACTGATGAACTGTATTCGAGTATTGGTCTAGCAAATGTTTTGTATGCTCTGGTTAGTAGTGTGATATTACCAGAGAAAAAGCTACGTAGGATTAGGTTAACAACTCTTAATGCCTTTTTGGCTATGTAGTTGCAGTGGGCTCTAGCACTCAGATCATTAGAGGTGAGTATTCCAAGGTCCTTTACAGAGCTTGGGTCATCAACAAGATCTTGACTATTCAGCTTGTATTTTATTTTCTGATTTTTTTGCCAATATGTAAGACAGAGCATTTATTTGTTGAGATTTGAAGTTGCCATTTGTTTGACCATTCTGATACATAGTCAAGATCTTTTTGTAGGGTAGCAGTATTGTCTGTGGTATTGAACAGCTTTACATCATCAGCGAAAAGAACGCAATTGCTCTTAATATGATCACAGAGGTCATTTATGTAGAGTATGAAGAGAGTTGGTCCTAGAACACTGCCTTGGGGGACACCACTATTGACAGGTACAGAATTTGATAGGACGCTCCCAATTTTGACCATTTGTTGTCTGTTTGCCAGGAATGCTTCTATCCAGTTATTCAGTTGTCCAGAGATACCATAGGATTTTATTTTTAGGAGTAGTTTGTCGTGTACCACTGAATCAAAGGCTTTACAGAAGTCTATGTAGATTGCGTCTATTGCTTTGCCCTGGTCGAGTTGTGTCGTCCATATGTTTTTGCAGTGTAAGAGTTGCAGATTACAGGATAGTTTTTTTCTGAAACCAAATTGTTTATTGGAGAGTAGGTTGTTTGTCTCTAAGTGGAGGATGATGGATTGGTTAATAATTGATTCCATGACTTTACAGGTGCCGCCGCATAAGGAGATTGGTCTGTAATTTTCAACTAGGCTTGGGTCTCCCTTTTTGAAGATGGGGGTGACTGTGGCTTGTGACCATAGGTTAGGCAAGGAGCTGGTCCTGAAAGATTTTTCAAAGATTATGCTTAGAGGTTTGGCTATGGCAGTGGATAGCTTTTTTAAGAAGTAGGCACATATTCCATCAGGTCCAATAGATAGAGATGGTTTTAGATTGCGTAGTGCTTTTTCAACATTGTCTTCTGTAAAATCGATATGTATTAGATCATTGTTGTTATCTGTGGTACGGCTAGGAAATACTGGGCATGATCCATTGCTGTTTACAAATACTGAGCTGAAGAATGTGTTAAAGATGTTGGCTTTAGTGGTGTCGTCGTTGCAGTCTTTACCATCAGGTCCTATCAAGGGTGGGATAGACCTTGAGTCTTTTAGTTTGCTGTAAGTTCTTTTTTAATTCCAGGCAGTCTCCTCCCTTCCAGATCCTGCCCTTTTATTTTTCCTCTCTCCTTTCCTGTTTTCAAAAGCTTTTAATTATCCAGAAATCTTCATTATCCCTTTGACTTTTTATTTTCAGCATTAAATGCCTATTGATATCAAAGTGGATTTTTTTTCCAATTTCTTGCTTAAGTCTCTTAGCTGTCAGTATAGGAAAAGGAGAAAACCAAATCTTTTCCCTTTTCTCTCTCCTTCACAGCTTAAAAATCTTCTTAGGGAACAATGTTATTGTTTTTTAACAGTTTCAATTCCAGGGTACCTTATTTGTTGCTTTTGCTGTTTGACCCGGTCAACCAAAACTTTCTCTTCTTATCTTCCTCCTGCACATTCTTTTCCGGTTGAGTTCTTCTTTGTGGTGGCCATTTCTGACCACCGCTGCAACCGCCTTCAGGAAAGGGAGTAATGGCCAGCTGGGGAAGAGAGATGCGGCTCTCCTCAACCCTGCTGGCAGTCTCCCCCTTCTTCACCACCTCTACGGGGTGGCTTAGCCCCGAAACCAGCCAGCTCGGGGCACTCCAGCAGCGAGCATGGATCGAAGCCTCGCAGAGATGAGGTTTTGGTCTGTCGCTGAAGAAGCTCAAACCAGAAGTCTGGTTGCGATTATTGTTTTGAACATGTTCATACCTCCTCTCCCAAACTGATGTCTGTGATGGAGAGTACTTCCTCAACATGTTCTGTAACTGGACTGACACACACCATGGCAGCCATTTTGTGATAAGGCCCATAACATTGATTCAAAATTCTAAATGTGCCCATTGGCACAAAACTATTCCTCTCCTCAGGTAATATGACATAGTCAGTATTATCAGGAAAATTAAACTGCTATCAAACAATAGCTGTGAGCAAAGAGATATTAAAACAGGACTCCTTTTTCATACAGGAGACATTTATCTTAGATTATTTCATTAATCTTCAGAGAGCAGCATGATGTTCAAAGTACACCTCTTGAGTTCTCCGAAGTAGAAAATAAAAAGAGGGCTTTAGATAGTGCAAGAAGTGATTGTTCAGCAGCTAGTCAGTTACAATTTTCTCTGGTTCTAAAGTAGCCATCAGAGAGCTAGTTTGGTGTGGTTAATGCATTGGAACAGAATAAGAATGATGAATTCAACCCCCACTTTAGGTATGAAAATGTCTAAGTGGTTTTGGGCAGTACCTTTCTCTTAGTCCTAGGAAGAAAACAAAGGCAAAACACAGGGACTAGTCCTGGCAGTTGCCAGGAGTCAAGACTGACTTGAATGCAAAAAAGAGAAGTAGCTATCTAATTGCAAAATCCTGTCAAGATCAGCTGCTCTCTGTGCTGCTATTTCTGCTGTAGTCTTTCTCCACATTTCTCTATTTCACATTATGTAAACTTTGAAGATGCTGAAATGGGTGTAACAAAAAGGCCAGGTGAAGCACAGGTTTGTGAAATCAGACTCATCTCTTTCAAGTTGACATACACACCCCGCCCCATTGCTTAACATTCTTTCAAGAAGTCAGGCTGAAAAGGAGTACTGTAGCTGCAAAACTGCAGTGCCAATCCATTAGCACATAAACAAATCAGGACATCACAAATTTGGAAGTGAGACCAATGAGTGAGGCAAGAGTAGAGATTGGCAATGCTGCCCCTGTTTTGTGCTGACTCAAGAAGGGTGGTGGCTACTTTGCCCCAGTAGTAGCAAAAGAGCTGTAGCTGAATGATGACACTTCTTCTTTATACTTTCTCTAGATTTGTTAGTGGCCTGCACCATTATCAGTATCAATAATGATGATGGATATGGGAGTGGAGGTTAAACATCTTGGAATGCAAAATGCTGCCCACCCTTCCTTTACACCTGTATTCAGGTAGAAATCTTTCTGCTTTCCAAATAGATTAATTTCTGGTTTATATTTTCTGCTTTTCTGGGCAAAATAAAAGACTTAGATAGGGCCAGTAAATATGAAGCATTTCTATGGCAATTTTCTTTTTTAAAAAATGGGAGTAACAGATTTAACATTTAGACTTATATACCACTTTATAGCCCTCTCTAAGCATTTTACAGAGTCAGCATATTGCCCCCAACAATCTGGGTCCTCATTTTACCCACTTCAGAAGGATGGAAGGCTGAGTCAACCTTGAGCCTGGTGAGATTCGATCTGCCAAACTGCAAGCAGCAGAAGTAGCTTGCAATATTGCACTCTAACCACTGCGCCACCGAGGCTCTTGATTTCCTATAATTCTGAAAGGAAATATTTCAAACCAGCAAAAATTCTCTGTGGTCCCTTCAAGACTAAGAATATCTTCTGATAGCCACCAAGTTTTAAAGTTGAAGTCCACAAGTTTTAAAGTTGCCAAGTTTGGAGACTTCTGCACCAGACAAACTCTGAAGGTTTTCTAGAGCAGAGCTGGAGGACATGCAGAGAGGTGATGAGAATAAGATAGAATGAACAAACGTCTGGCAAAAGGAGGTCATATCCTCCTTCTTTTCCTCATGTCCTCAAACTGGCAGGCATAGCCTTAAAATAATACCTTGTCTGGCTTATCCACTACTTATTATTATTATTTTGGACTGTTTTTACAAAAGTAGCCATTTACATTTTTGTGTAATGTGATCTTGTAAATTGTCTGCTTCGTTCTTTTCCACACCTGTCAACAGACTAGATTTATGTTGTTTATTTCCTGATTCCACCAATCGGCTTCAACCCAGCTCGTTCTAATCTAGCGCCGCTGTAGTCTGTAGATCACATGGCTCATCATATGTTTCTATGGTAAAATTTGAAAAGTGCATTGTTGTTAGTTTTGTATTATCGTTGGCATATGTTCTTGAACATAAAGATCTGTTGGGAAAATATTGCAATTGAAAAATCAGTTTTTCTGATGCTGGAAATTATATGTAATTTCACGTACATGTTGACCCAAGTACATAGTTTTACTGTTTTTTGCTGTCATGCCAAAATGGATGCCAAGAAAGTTAAACAGTATCTCCTCCTTTTCTCTCCTTTATCTGTTCAGATGTCTGGTAACTCTAGGATAAAAGGACACCAGGAAGCCTCATAAAGGAGTGGAACTCCTACTCACATAGTCTCAATTCTAGATCTAACAATTTTAGTATGCAATAATATTAAGAGCTTAGGGAAGATAGAAGGATAAAGAGTAAACAACGAAGAGATGTGTGGAAATTTGAAGAGTACCAAGGGTATTACTGTATGGCATTAATGTTCCAGCATTTTTGTCAACCAGATCTCATTCAATTTGAAGAAGGAACACTAATTTAAAAAAAAATTCAAAAGGAAAACAAATTTCAGAGGCATTCTTATGGGTGGGATGCTGTCCTACTGAACTTAGTTATGTGTGTATGAATGTCCCTTTTTTCATTGGGTAATATGCTCTCCAGCTGTCTGCAACCTCCTAGAATTTCTGTCAACATTCATTCTGTTGTCACACAAGCATTTTGTATTCAAAGACAGACCTACTACTGTATGACATTGGTTGATGGTTCGACTTTTTTTTGGTGATGGTGGTGGTGGTGAGAGTTGCACTATTTTCAAAAGGAGCGAAAAAGCCATAGTATTCTCCTGGAGTATTATATTCATATTATTTTTAAAAACTGAACATGACTTTAGTAATATTTCTGAAGAGTCCGAGCTTTATGTTCAAAAGCAGATCAAACAATAATTGACAAGTGCAGTAGGTGTTAAGTTTCATAAGTTTCAATATGGCAGAGAGAGAGGAAGCAGGGGAGAGGGGAGGAAAAAGAGAGAGAAAGGGAAAGAGGAGGAGAGGGAAAGAGGAGGGGTAGGGAGGAAGGGAGAGAGAATGTGTGTGTCAACTACCTTTCTCCCACTCCTACACTCTTCCTCATTGTTGGTCAGCTGTCATTCAGGTGGTTTGAGGTCACTGGATGCTGGAGGTAATCCTGGAGGATACTGTCTAGGGCAGTTTTGGTGAACCTTTTTGGCACCAGAAACTGGAAGACCAGGTGGCCAGTGTGCATGTGCACACCAAAAATGGGAAGAGCAGGCGGCTGCTCTTCCAGTTTCTGGTTCTCCCGCATTCATGAAGACCAGCTGGCTGGCATGCAGGTACCTGGAAGAACAATGTGTGCCCAGAGAGATAGCTCTGCGTGCCACTTCTGGCACGCTTGGCATAGGTTCACCCAGTGGTGGTATTCAGCCGGTTCACAACGGATCAGGCGAACCGGTAGCAAGAATTTGACGTGGGTCACCGAACCGGTAGTAAGTTCTGGCTGGCCACGCCCCCCACCCGGTCGCCCTCCCGCCCGATGCTCACTCACCCTGCCCGCCTGCCTGACATTCGCCTAAAGTATTTCTTTTTTCCCTCTCCCGATAATCAGCTGTAGATAAGATCAGCTGTGCCGGGATTCCTCTTGCTGAGGCCCAGGAAGGCAAAAAATGGAGGGAGGAGCTCAGCCCCCCTCCATTGTTTGCCTTCCAGAGCCTCAGAGGGGAACAAAAACGCCCGCCCCCCGAGGCTTCTCTGAGGCTAGGAAGGTCCCAAAACAGAGCTTGGAGGGGTGCTGCATGCCCCTTCCATGCTCTGTTTCTTTTCTTCCTGAGCCCCAGAGGAGCCTTAGGGGAGCAAAAATGCCCCGCACCCCCGAGGCTCCTCTGTGGCTAAGAAGCTCCCAAAAATGGGTGGGGACTGCAAAAAAGCCATGCCCACCCAGTCACATGGCCATGCCCACCAAGCCATGCCCACGGAACTGGTAGTAAAAGTTTTTGAATACCACCACTGGGTTCACCATCACAGGTCTTGGGACTTGAATGAACAGGGAATGCCCCCACCAGCTAAAGGTGGCCAGTCTCTTTGGGAGAAGCTGGATCCATCTCATTCCCTAGCAGTCTCTTGATTGTGCCACTAAGAGAATAGTTAATGAAGCATGTCAGATTATACAAACAGTAAAGCTGCCTTGGCTTGTTGGCTGCTTAAGGGGAAACATACAACTTCAAAACTGGAACAGCTAAGACTTAAGGCTGCCTCAGGTATGGGCTGGCAAGAAGATGAAGACAACATGATGAGAATGTAGCAGAAAAAAGAAGTAGCTGGATTAGATGCAAGTGCAGAAAGGCTCACAGTTGCTGCATTTCATATTTCCATTTGGTTTCATTATTTGATGGTTGGGGCCATAGAACATTGAAATAATATTAAATATTGACATAATATTGAAATAACGACACAAAGTATGTGGGTGGAAATAATAACTTTGCTGGTTGCTGGATGGGAAAATAGGATGCTTTTCTTAGTTTTCAAAACTGTTAAGCATATTTTAAGGTATATATTACATTTTTGTATGTTTCCTAGTTCAAAATGTCAGGGACCTATATGTTTGTCAAATTCATGAATATTAGTTGTGGAGGAGAGGATGTCCAAAGGCTGCAAGCAAACCAGGGACTTGGGAGGCCATATTAAACATCCTGGGACCTCAGTTTACCTCCCTGTAATAAATCCATTGAACTTTTAGATGCAGAAGCCTTAAGAGTTCCTAGATTATTCTTTCTTCACCATCCCAGTTTCTACTCACAGTTTTGTTTTTAAAGATTTTACAATCTTAATCATTATATTCAATTGAGAATAGCTAAATTTGGTTATAATTTATTCCATACTGGAGAAAAATGAAGGTTGCCTTCTTAATGCCTTCGTCTCTTTTTTTAAAATAAAATAAAATAAAATTGTGTTATGGATTTCCTGGCTATTATCCTTATGCAAAGCAACTATCACATTAAAAGAAAGAAGGTGGGGTGAGGGAGGAAAACAGAGAAAGAGAGCAGTAAAACTTCTTCAGTCAGCAAGTAGTCACTGAAATCTCCAGGGGTAGAAGCTAATTGGCTATCTTGCACATTAAATGTGTACTATTCTTCTGCTGAACCTATTGAAGTGTATTATGCCAGTAGCTACTAACTGCTGATCTTGCCACTAAAATTAGTTTGTTGTTATCCTGTTGTCATGGAGTGAGAGCTGTTGTGTATGTAATTTGAACAAAGCTATAATACTGAATAAAGAAGAAAATGTTAATGATCTTTCTTTCAACAAGGAGTCCTTTTTCTTTTTAATTGCTAAATTGTAAGTTACCTTACATTACTTTCAATATCTCAAAAACATACCAAATATAATTTGGATGCTGGGAGGAACATATTAGTTTGGATAACAGCACTCTTTTTAGTCTTCCAGTGAATTTAATTGATCAAAAGGAAACTAATGACTCTGGCCGATATGCCTTAAAAACAGGGTAAGAGTTTTGTCCTATTTTAAAAGATTGTAGGGAGAAGAGGGTATGATGTCTTTAAGGTTTGTAAGAAAAGTTGCAATGGATTCAAAATAAGACATAATCATTGGCTAGGTTCCAAAACTATTATACTTGTCCCTCATGGATAAATAGTGAACAACTTAGCCATCAATAAATAATATTTCCATGGTCAACTTTAAAACCTAGGACAGAATTAAAAAGAGATAAGTATAAAACTCTGCATCTAAGTATGAAACATAAGAGGCTGGTGGGGGTGATGTGGTGGGGGAGACCTGATTTAGTATCAGCACATGTGAAATAATCCAGGTGTCCTTTAGGGATCACAAGTCATACATCAGCCAGGAGTATGATACAGCTCCTAAAAAGGCAAATGCTATATTTGGTACATTAATGGAAGCATAATGTCTAAGTCACAGGAAATAATTGTTCCTATCTGACCTGGATAAAAGCCACTTGGAATATTGTGTCCTGTTCAGGGCAACACAGTTCCAAAGGGATAGTAACAAGAGGAATATTCAGAAAAGGCTACCAGAATAGTGAGTAATCTGGAAATCAAACCTGTAAGAAATGGTAAAATGAACTAGGTGTACCTTTAGGCAAGAAAAGCCAAATGCACAGGTACAGTATAGGGGGGTACCTCTTTCAATAGTAATAACTGTGTGAGAGACAATCACTTAAATACCCTGTTTTCCCAAAAATACGACCTACCCTGAAAGTAAGTCCTAGCTTGATTTTTACATGTGCCCCAATATAAGCCTTACTTCCAAAATAAGCCCTAATTAAGATCCTGCCCACTCCATAGTAGACAGGTAAAAATTAAGCTAGGATGGGGATGGCGGGTAGAGCTGCCCTACTACTTACCTTTGGACAGTTGTAGCCAGGCCTCGCATACTCTGACAGCATATTTCTTTTGCAGTTGGCAAGGCTGGCAAGGCTTTCCTGAAGGCCTCTGTAGTTGATAACAAAGCTCTGGATCGATCTGGAGCTCTGTTATCCGCTGCAGAGGCCTTCAGGAAAGCCTTCCTGGCTGCAGAAAAAGAGGTTCTTGAAGAGGCCTCTGACAGTGAAAAGGAGGCCGGGGCGACATGCACAAGTGAGGTTAGTCAGTGGATGACATCCCCCCAAAATAAGATTTGGTGCCTTTTTTGATGGCAAAAAAATATAAGACAGGGTCTTGTTTTCGGGAAAACACAGTATGAGCCACAGTGTGCAACACTGTCAAAAAAGTCACCATGATGTAACAAGATGTTGAGACTCTAGAAAGAGTGCAAGAAAAGCAACAAGGATGATTAGGGAACTTGAGGGTAAAACATATAAAGAACAGTTGCTGGAATTGCGTATGTCTAGTTTAATGAATCAGGGATGCGGTGGCTGAGTGGCTAAGACGCTGAGCTTATTGATCAGAAAGGTCAGCAGTTCGGTGGTTTGAATCCCTAGCACCATGTAACGGAGTGAGCTCCCAGCTTCTTACTTGTCCCAGCTTCTGCCAACCTAGCAGTTCAAAAGCATCTAAAATGCAAATAGAAAAATAGGGACCACTTTGATGGGAAGGTAACAGCATTCCTTGCGCTTTTGGCATTTAGTCATGCTGGCCACATGACCATGGGGGCATTTTTGGACAGTGCTGGCTCTTTGGCTTTGTAATGGAGATACAAAGAGATAGAGCCAGAAACGACTAGCATGTATGTGCAAGGGGAACCTTTACCTTTACTTAGTTTAATGAAAAGAAGGAGTAGGGTGACATGGTAGCAGTGTTCCAATATCTCAGGGGCTGCCACAAAGAAGGAGTCAAGCTATTCTCCAAGGCACCTGAGGGCAGGACAAGAAGCAATGGATGGAAACTAATCAAAGAGAGCAGCAACCTAGAAATAAGAAGAAATCTCCTGACAGAACAATTAACCAGTGGAACAACTTGCTTCCAGAAGTTGTGAATTTTCCAACACGGAAGTTTTTAAGAGGAGATTAGACAACCATTTGTCTGAAATGGTATAGGGTTTCCTGACTGAACAGGGCATTGGACTAGAAGATCTTCCAACTCTGTTATTCTAGTCTATCCACAGAAATGATTATTGAAGGGGAATATTATAGGAGTCTTTCAAATTCAAATGAAGGTTGCCAGGCACAAGAGGAAATTGAGTGTTTCTACCTTACCCTAGAAGGCAAGACTAAAGCCAGAAGGTTAAAATTACAAGAATCAGATTAGACACCAGGAAGTAATGAACTGATGAATTCCCTTTTGTTGAAGATTTTCATACAGAAGCTAGATGATCATCTCTTAGAGATACTCTAATAGTCTTGTACTGAGCAGGTGTTTGTACTGGTTGACCTTTATGGTCACTTCCAATGGTTCAGTTATTATATGATCCTGCATAAATAACTTCTGGAATTTCCAAAGAACTTTCTTTATGTTTAACTGTTAACTGTGCCAAGCATATAGCATTAAAGACAGATGTTAAATGTTTTAATGGCTGTCTATATTGAAGCTACTACAGATGACCCCATCCTACAGTTTTCAAAAGATTATTCATTAATCTTTGAGAGGAGGCCAAATAAGTTTCTGAGCCAAAAAAGAGTAGGAGTAACTTAACACCATTATAGTTTTCTGTTCCATTCCTATTTGTTAAGTATTTATATGCTTCTTATTTATTGCATATTACATTTCTTACATTTATTTATTTTTTGTATATTGTTTCTCACATGCCTTGCAGTATATGTACAGTTCCAAGAATTCTTTGGGATTTGCCGATCTATATTATTTAGTGGTCTAATTAATAATAATGATGATAATAAAAGCACTCCTAAATTCTGCCTTGCATCATATAAGGCCCTACCAAGGAACTTCTCGTCATAGATTGGACCAGTCACCCACTTTATCCAAATATAGTTAAAACTGAAAAAGCAGGAAAGAGCAGAGTGATCAGGGACATGAGTGTAGAATCACAGAAGTGCAGGAGCTATTGGCTTAGAAATTGACACAGAAAATATGGTCTCCTGTGACATCTATGTATTCCAAGTTGACTACATTGAGCCACTTAAGCCACAATAAATCGGAAAACACCACCAGAGTTGTCGAACATCTAAAGTTAACTGAGGCTGTTTCTGACTCTGATTGGCCTCAAGCTATAGGTGAGAATGTCCAGACAGATGACCAGATAAGGAGAGTCTGGTCATCTGGTCTATAGTAAGAATGCTGTTTGGATTTGTCTTTAGAAAATTATGTGGAAAAATAGGTTGCTTTAGTTATGGTCTTAAAAGCCAGCAGTTAAATGGGGAGTCCTCGCAGAGACTGTGCAAACAACAGTTATAGTTAAGGAAAATAAGTCATGATCTATGTTGTGAAGATCATCTAGGAATTAATAAGCCTAAGTATCTCCAGATATGTATTTTGACTATAGAACTGCTTACCTCCAGAAAAGTGCCCTCCCAAATAACTTTTTGGAACACAGTTAGGAAAAGTTTTTAATGGAATAGAGATATTAAGGAAGTTGCTTTCAAACAATTGATTTGGGGCTGTGAGGAAATTGTTATAATTTGTATACTCAGCTTTTTGTAAACCACTGGAAGTCCTTGTGGGAACTAGTGGTATAGAAATTTTGTAAATATATATAATTAATAAAGAAGCATAGATTCCTATGCCCATTTTTATACGCGTAGCAGAGTATAAAAATTCAAACATATCGTATAAAAAGTTTTAACATACCTTAAAAACCACTGCTTGTTATAGTAATGGTAAAACTTTCAGCTTTTAGTTTTACAAAAGCAAATGAAAAAAAAATAAAAGAAACTAATGGATCACATTAAAAGATACAAAGCAGTAGCTGTAACAACCACCAAAGCTTCAATAATTGCTGAAACCTTTTTTCCAGTTATATTTCCCTACGAAATCATTTCAGATAAAGGGACTAATTATATATGTGGAAACATTGTGAGACAGAATATCAAAATAATAAACAACTAGTTTTACAAAGAGCTTCAGTGACATTACTGAAAATTACATTCACAAATGTACCATTACTTTTGTGTTGGGAAAAATTCCTGTAAACTGGCTGAAGAATTGTCATACTTCATCTTTGCTTATCAATTGAATTTGCTCTTTTTGGAGTTATACTTGGAAGCAACTTAAGATAACGTTTGGATCCATTAAAATAAAACTGGAAGAATAAGTATAGTATATAAGTATTGCTGTATTTTGTAATAATACTTCTAACACGTGAGTTCTCTGCACACAAACTGCTTTATTTTTCTTAACTCCTCCCTTCCGGTTCCTTCATACTACGTCACCTCAAAATATGTCCCTCACTACTTTCTATCTAACATTGGTTCCTCTTCACAGTTAAACATCAACAGGTTCCATTTACCCAACACCACATCTCCCTTTTCTAGAGAACAAAGGGTAGACTATCTTTGTCTCACCAGACCTTAGAGGATTATTCTGCCACTTTTGTTGAAGATCTGTTCCTATCTAAATCCTGTAGGGAAGAAAATGTTATCATATAACTATTTACTAATCCAATACACCTAACTGTGTTTAAACTATTCTGCACCTCAGATTTCTTACTGAACTACACATCAACATTAACTCTTTTTCACTTTCTCAGTTCACAGATTCAGTCTCTCTGTTTAACTATAGCTCTCCCAGACCTTGTCCTTGAGGTAGCTGTCACACTAGGAAAGTTTTTAAGTATTTTCCCAGGTGATGTAGAAACTTGTTCACTGTTTGTCTCTGGCAACTCCTGCTGCTCCACTGCTCCTCCTTCACTTATATGTGTGTGTAAGGGTATCAAGTGCTGATGATTGCATCTCACCACACCTTTAGGTACATCCACCAGATATGACCTTGGACTCGTGTGATTCTGCAGCACAGTCCCAGATTCCTTTGTATCAGTGACCCATACATGCTCTCCTGGTACCAAATCACTAAGAGATTTTGCACGATGTCTCCTGTTGTAGTATTCAGTATTCAATTTCCTTTTCTCTCTCTCTCTTTATGAGCAAAATGGTCAACATCTGGCAATGCTGGGTCTAGCTGAGAAGGAAGAATCAGCACAGTGGTACGAAGACGTCACCCCATAAGCAGCTGAGCCGGACTGAACCCACTCTGGAGAGGGGTAGCTCTGTAGGCAAGCAGGGCCAGATAAGGGTCGCTAGCCTTTTTCAAGAGACTTTTCACTGTCTGAACTGCACGTTCAGGTTCTCCGTTACTTTGTGGAAAATTTGGACTGCTGGTAACATGTTTGAACCCATATGTGGATGCAAAATGAGAGAAATCTTGGCCAGAAAACTGTGGTCCATTGTCTGACATCAACTCCTCTAGATTGAGTTCAGATTGACAATGATATCAGTTGACTTAGTGTTCGATAGCAGTGCAATCTCAACATATCTGGAGAATTAGTCTATCACAACTAAGTATGTTTTCCTTCCAAGTACAAACATGTCAGTCCCTAACTTTTGCCATGGTCTTTCAGGGCACTCAGATGTCATGAGTGGCTCTTTAGGATTCTGACGCTCTTGAATACATGTCCTGCATTTGAGCACCATTTCACTGACTTGCTGACTGAGTCCTGGCCACCACACAGACTGACGAGCATGTTCTTTGCATTTCACCACCCCTTGGTGTCCTTCATGCAGCTTCTCCAACACCTCATTCCTCAGAGTGGTTGGGATCACAAGCCTAGTGTCTTTCAGTAGTAATCCATCTTGTACAGTGAGTGTAGCTCGTTCTGGCCAGTATCCTCTCAATGCAGGTTCCTGTTTTGCATGCACTGGCCATCCATCTGCACAAAATTTCATGACTCAACAGCAAATACTATCAGCTTGCAACTGCTCTTTTATGATTTCCATATATGTGTGGCTAACAGGCAAGGTGTCTACTACACAGTCCACATATATGTTAATGCTTTCCATCAGCTCCAGTTCTGCTTTGGACATGTGAGAGTCCATAGGAGAATGTGACAATGTGTCTGCTGTCCAAAGTGACTTTCCGGGCACATGCACAATGTAGTAAGAGTAACGCATGAGCCTCATCCTGAATCGCTGAATTCTCAAGGGTAGAAGATCTAGTGCTTGGTCTCCAAACAAACTGACAAGTGGTTTGTGGTCAGTCTCCAGGCAGAAATGCTTTCCTAGGAGGAAATCCCGAAATCTTTCACATGCCCAGGTTAGAGCCAGGCTTTCTTTTTCCACCTGTGCATAGCGTTGTTCAGTTGGAGTGAGTGAACGCGACGCGTAAGCCACAGGCTTCCATTTATCTCTCCACTCTTGAAGAAGAATGGCGCCCAAGCCATATGACGATGCATCCGCTGACACTTTCATCAGTTTGTTCGGATCATACATGGCCAGCACCGGAGGGGAAGGCAAAGCATCTTTCAATGTCTTAAATGCCCTGACCTGTTCCACATCCCACTTCTGACATCACGTCGTATTTTGTAATAATACTCCTAACACGTGAGTTCTCTGCACACAAATTGCTTTATTTTTCTTAACTCCTCCCTTCTGGTTCCTTCATATTGTGTCACCTCAAAATATGTCCCTCACTACTCTCTGTCTAACATTGGTTCCTCTTCACAGTTAAACATCAACAGGTTCCATTTACCCTACACCACAAGAATAGTGTATTTTGTATTGCAAGTGAAAAAAAAAGTTTGGAAAGATGATGAAATAAGCAAAGTGAAAGTTTTTGCTAATTGATTGCTGCCTCAATGAAATGGTTAATCTTTATTGGAACTTTTACTGGTTTTCTTGTAGTTCATGATTTTCTTAGTAATGGTCTCCGACTTGGTTCTTCAAAATTCTCAGCCCTCTCTACTTGGACTAGCAAAACAAAACTGCTGTGCTCACATATACTTGCTCAAAAAACTAAGTCATTATACCACTTTTAAAAGACTAAGACAATGAAAGCTTAAACTAAGGTATTGTATAACACTAATCACTAGATGTTTTCAGATTCTTTGTCTGTTATATCAAATATTGTTGGAGATCTCAGCGAACAACTTCAACCAGATTAATCGTCAAGCACTTTGCATATCTTTTGGAAAACAACTCTTATTATCACAACAATCATGGCCCTGGTGGCTCAGTGGCTAGAATGGAATATTGCATGCAAACTCTACCCACAGCCTGGAGTTCAATCCTGACAGGGCTCAAGGTTGACTCAGCCTTCTACCTGTCTATGGAAATTCTCAGTCATCCAGGTCATGATTATCCCAAAGGTGCTTTTTTTCAAATAAAGCAACTGGACTTTCTTTGTTTTTCAAATCCTTCCATTCCCATCATTCAGTCAGAACTGAAAAAGCTTCTTGGATGAGAAGGGAAACATCTTCCAGGAAAAACAAAGAAAGTCCAGTTGCCTTCTGAAAAAGTACCTTTCATTTTTCCAAAGGTGATAAAATGAGGACTCGGATTGTTGGAGGCAATATGCTGACATTGTAAACCACCCAGAGAGTGTTGTAAAGCACTATGGGGTGGCATATAAGTCTAAGTGCTATTCAGTGGTGGGATTCAAATTTTTTTTCCTACTGGTTCTGTGGGTGTGGCTTGGTGGGCGTGGCAGGGGAAGGATACTGTAAAATTTCCAGTCAGAGGTGGTATTTGCCAATTCTCCAAACTGCTCAAAATTTCCACTACTGGTTCTTCAGAACTGGTCAGAACCTGCTGGATATCACTTCTGGTGCTATTGCTTTGTTGGCTCTAATCTTACATAGAGAATAAAGGGCATAGAGAATAAAATGGATGAATGGATGATTCAGATCAAGGAGAGAAGAGGCCAACAGCATGGGATAATTTTAGTGCTGGCTATGTTCAGTTACTGCAAATAGGAAAGGCCATGTTCAGTTCAGAAGTCATGATAATGTTTGGGGAAAAGGCCTTGGGATAGTTATTGTTGAACAAGGAAAAAAAACCCTAACTCTAACCCATGAAAATAGCAGTACATGTCCCATAATCCATCTGGAATGTATTTCAGGCAGGCCAATTTCTAACGAAGAATAATGAACACAATATATCTCAAATATCTAATATGTGGCACTTTCTGCATATAATATTCTTCCCACTGTAGCCTTACAGTGAAAATAAACAGCTACCCTAGGGTAGGCTGAAGGAAAATGGGGAAGGAAGAGAGATCAACTTAAAACTCAGCATATTAACAGAAAGCTTGAAAAAAAATGGATGCATTTTCAGGCAAAGAGAAGAATGGACCGATTCATTTGAACCCAGACAGGCAGTGAGTATCAAAGTGCTGTTAATAAAAATGAATGAATGTATATAAATCAATGGATATACTTTTTTAAAAAAAATGAAGAGATAGAAATGTGAAACAGTTATGGGAGCAGGCAAAGTTTGGTTAAATATGTCCCTGGCTCTGTTTTATGTATAACAAGTGTTAGTGCTTAAATGGGTTTAAATCCCAGAAGGCTTACTTACATCCACATGAGCCCATCTGCACTCTAGGAAGAAGGGCCATTTTACACATGACTAAAAAAATGAAGGGCAAAAGTGACAGCATTTTGCATTTGATTTGCATACCTAATGAATGTGTGGAGATGCATAATTAGAAGAAACTACGAATAATTTAAGTAGAACTGCAGTACACAGTAATAAGGAAGAGTTTGACCAGGTGGGCCGTGCACTGCTCCTTCTGTCATCAAGGTATAACTTGGTGATGGATAACTTTAATATTAGCTTATTTTCCCTACTTTGGCTTCAAAGCAGACTTGAAAATGTCTTCAAACAGAGGCAATCCATGTCATGTTAAATATCCTGTATTCAGACCACCTTCAAGGGGTTTATCTGAAATGAGATGATAATAACTGGGAGAACAGGTTTTGGGGTTGGGGCATCCCACTTGTGAAATATACATAATCATTTTTAAATTTCCTTGGATCTAAACCTTCTTTTAATTTTGTTAAATTGTGGTGGTATGTTTTTAATTGTCACTTTTATTTTGGTTTTATTTATACTATGCAAACAAAATAGAGCATGAGGTAGCATAAGAAGTCTTCATTCAGGAGTGCAGGATGCCCAGAATCAGTAAAAGGGTCAAATTGTTTTGTATTTATTTTGTTTTTTTATTATTATTTAGCTTCTACCTGCAACCAGTGGTATTACATATTATGGATCAGGATGCAGGACAGATTAAAAGAAACTCTGAAATCCCAAATAAACTGTTGCACTCAATGTTCTCTTTCTTGAAACCTGGTGTTCCTCTGTTTTTCTTTTCTTTGGCTAGCAATTCAACATTGCTGATGGTCAAGGATTGGAAGGCATGTAAGTTCAACTAGAGTTGAAGTACAGAACCACAGAATTAGAGGGGGTGGAAATTACTTCTGTCATAAACTCAGTGTTATAATCTGGCATTTTTGGATCAACCTCATCCTGTTGTGCCTCCCCTAAAGAAGGTGATTCATGCAGTATCTAATGACACGATGGTGGCAGAAAATAATAACCAATTAGGTATTTGTTCATCTAAGCAGTGTTTTTCATGTAAAACATAAAATATGAGGTTAAGAGCTATTTTAATTATTATGCAGGAGAATGTTATGTAATATTAGTTAGTGATAAACCACTGTGCAGGTAACTGGCCAATGTCCCATTTGAATTGAAGCATGAAACACTGCTATTTGGCAATTACCAATGCAAAGATTATTCACTACTCAGAGAGGTCAAGACATCGCAAATAAATCAATATGTCAGGAAATACTGCTCCGAATATAATCAGCATGTCATTTTTCATTTCTCTGGCCTTAGAAAAATCATTTCCTTGGTTGCCCAGCTCCATTCCCATAGGCTGTTGCTTGAGGTACTGAACTCTGTGGGGAGAATGCAATCTTTCAAGCAGGCATTCTATCTTAGGTGAATCTTGTCTCCAAGCAGTCGTCGGTATAATGATGCCCCCAGGTATAGATATTGAGAAATGGCAATATAGTTGGAAATCAATTGGCTAATTCATTAAAAAGGACTCAATTTTTTGAATAAATTATTCATTGCAAACCATTCTTAGCTTCCATCAGCACTTTCGCAGTGTTATCTTCTACCTAAGCTGTGTGGGGTGAATGTGAACACTGGGCTTCAGAATTGTAAGGTATTTTCTAATTAGCTAGACACACATGGACAAGCTGGAGTTTACTTTTGCATCATACTCTGCATGATTGGGCTAATATGATGAAGATGATGATAAATAGACATGATCGTGGGAGTCACCTGACCTGGTTTGTTCTGAACCACAGATATCAAATGATTCAATGCTACTTCAAGGGAAATGACAACTCACCTGATTGTGCTTGTACAATATCCCAGCCATCTACATGGGGGCTGGCAGACAAGTTGGTTTAGGATTTTATTGTTCAGCTGACCAGAAAAAGAGTGAAATTGCCACCAGATGTATGTGAGGTTAGAATCATGGTACAAAGCTTGCTCAGTTATATTCCAACAGTTGATTTTCTGTTGTCATGAGCTATTGAAGAATTTGCAGTGATGAATTGATAAATGTGAATGATACTATGGGCATAAGCACACTGAACTCACTAAGTCCTAGTGTAATTAGTAAATTGTACTTCCAGAAAATATGTTAAAAATCCAGAGAAGAACACAGGTTTCAGACAAGCTTATTCCAACTTCTTGCTATTCAATGCCACAACCTGGGAAACTTGTGAATACTTGGGAATCTTGGGAGGTGAAGTTCAATAGATCTAGAGACCCATTAGATTGAGGGAGAAGGCTGCTATAGGACTCACTTTATATCTGAACAGCCAGTTATGCTGGAAAATACTGGCAGAAGACATTTCATCTTGCCCTATTGCACTAGTTTTGATACTTGTCCATAATTTTAAACTTTTGTAGAGAAGATGAGATACAAATGTAACAAGCAAATAATATTTTTGCCCCATTGCCCCCTCTGAGATAAACTAAAATTAATTTTGAGAAATTTAATATTGTATATAGAATATAAGTAAAAATGGACATCTATTTATCATATTTTACAGATTCAAATTTGGGACTAATTCAATAGTTATTATTTTACTGAATATTTATGCATTATGTATTTATTGAACATTTATGCATTGTCCCAAATGCATCCAAACCTGGATGACTGAGAATCTCCATAGACATCTATGCATTGTGTTGAGAAGAAATTGGTAGGCTAACTGGACCTGTGCAGCTCAAAATACATCACTGGATCATGAAATATAGGCACGCGGCATTATGATTAGAAAAAAAAATAACTTTTTAACTATTTGTTTATTTATTATTTATTAAATTTGTAGGCTGCCTAATTTCATCATGACTCTGAGCAACATACAAATAGTAAAAAAAAAAAAAAACAATACAACACAGAATATAAAATCAAACATCTGGAGAAAAATAACACAATCTATAGAAGGTCCCTCATGATACAAAGGGTTTGCCACCCAAGGCCTATGGACAGAGCCAGATTGTAAGGCTTCTTCCAATAAGATCATGGTGGGAATCTATGAAGATATTACTCCAGAGAGCAGATGTTATGACAAAGAAGTCCTCCAGCTTCATTTCACTCAGTCTAACCCAGGGGTGTCAAATTTGATTTCATTGAGGGCCACATCAGGGTTGTGTTTGACCTGGGGGGGGAGGCGTGGCAAGGGTGGGTGTATCCAGCTTGACGTCACTTGTGTCGTGGCGCCTGTGGTGGCCCAAGTGCTTTGCCAGCAAAAACAGGCTCCTGAGTTTCATTTCCAGCTGAGGTGGCCTCCTACAACTTTCTACCAGCAAAAATGGAGCTTTGCCCTTGGGTGGCAAACCCTTTGTATCATGGCAGCATCCAATAGAACCCACAATGACATCTGTGCAAATGACATGACTATATAACTCACTCAAACAGCACCACAATGTACATGTTGTCATTTGTCCCATCCCTTGTAGATATCTGGCCAAAAATAGATCAATGACTAGGTAATTCAGCTTTCCTCCATTAATTGCTCTTCCTGCATTACATAACTAGCAGCTTATATGCTGAGTGGAGGTAAAGGTGTTGCAGTTGAACTTGTCTGAAAGATGCCATCTGGAAAAGGTTGTCATCATTCATAGATGAGAGTCAAAACTATGAGCAGATGAGGTTATATTTTCATTGACCTATCTAGGACCCAGCAATGCTTCCTTTTGAATAGTTTTTGCCTGCTGCCTAACAATATTTACCAAGGGAGCACAACATTACAGCCAATTTATATAGGATGTGATTAATGCACAGAACCTCCCCGCTAATGTGTTATAATGATTTCACTTAGTGTTAGGCATCAGCCAGACAAACATTGTTTTGCATCTACATGAAAAATGGATTGCTAGTAGGATGGTAGGCATACCCAATTCAGAATGTAGGAGTGATTCTGTCTAATACTATCCCTTGTCAGGGCATGCCTTTTTAAAATTATTTTGTTCTTCCATAGTTTTCTTTAATATATTTTTTAAAAAGTACAACATCTTGTAAAGGCAATGTTGGCAAACTGGACATTGTTTTCTACTCCCCTTGGCAGCAGAATAGTTAAAGCAGGGATGGGGAACTATGACTTATGGACTTCATGCTGGCTCAGGAGTCAGCATGAAGTCATAAAGGGGCCATAGTTCCCCATCCCTGAGTTAAAGGGTGCTAAATAGGCTGAGTGCCATACACTGATTTTTCCTCCAAAATGAAAAACACATGGTAAATCAGGAGAAACAACTGGGAATCTACCTTAATCTTCAGTGTGTTTGCCCCTCTACCTCTCTGTTTATCTCTGCAACTGGACAGGTATCCTCAACTTACAAATGGTAACTTAGCACCTGTTGTCCCAAAGGTGCTTTTTCAAGAGGCAACTGGATTTTCTTGTTTTTTATTTTGAAGACGTTTCACTTCTTATCCAGAAGCAATGAGAAGAAGCTTCTTCAGCTCTGACAGGAGAGTGGGGAATGGAAGAGCTGAAGAAGCTTCTTGGATGAGAAGTCAAATGTCTTCAAAAGAAAAAAAACAAGGAAGTTTAGTTGCCTCCTGAAAAAGCACCTTTGGAAAAACCATGACCTGGATGTCTGAGTATCTCTACAGATTTAGCACCTGTTCAAACGGATGATGGACTTCCCCAGGTTAGGAGTTCCCTGGGGTCACATGATCATATTTGGGGTACTCAGCAACTGGCCTGAATTTACGGTGTTTTGCAGTATCCTGTGGTCACGTGATTGCATAAAAAGGGCCATTGCAGATAATAGATTTACTTAATGACGATGGTATTTGCTTAATGGCTGCTGCAAAACAGATTGTAAAATGGGGTGTCAGACTGTGACCCATTTATGACCGGCGTGACTTTATTTATTTGTCAAATTTATATGGCTGCTGATCTCACCCAAAGTGACTCTGAGTGGCATACATAAAACCAGCAATTAAAACCATTTAACAACACAAATAATAACAATCAAGGAGGGAAGGTGCATCAGAATATTGCACATGATGCAACTAGCATGTGGGATTTCCAGCCCCATTGGAACTTTTTAGAAGGTCATCTTGAGGGGGTGATGTTCCAGAAAAATGGTCACCAACCAGTGGGCCAGGGACCACTGGTGGTCCATGAGAAAATTTTGGTGGTCTGCAGAAAAATTTTCCCCCAAAGCAATTAATCCAGGCTTCATGGGAACACAAGGCTGTGCCGGCCACATGGACTGCCCACCTGCTGGTGCCCACCCTTTGGCCGAGTGCAAACCTTATCTTGAATAGAGCCACGCATGCTGGAACTGGAAGGTAAGACCACTGGTGGGGGAATGAAATCCAGGGGTGCCTTGCTGATTGGTGTGAAAGTTGGTCCCATATTCCAGAGCTGCAGTAGTCACAGGACTGGCTCTTTGGTCATCCCAGAGCAGCTGCTCCTCCACCTGGGTGCACCGGCCTGCTGCTCCAGATGACCAAAGGGTCAGTCTTGTGACTACTGCAGCTCTGGAATATGGGACCGACTTTCCCACCAATGTCAGTCAAAATTCATTTTAGTGGTCCGCGGGATTTAAAATTATGAGTTTGGTGGTCCCTGAGGCCCAAAAAGTTGGCAACCCCTGTTTCAGAGGGCAGGTGCCACAGCAGAAAACACTCCTCATAGAGTTGACACATTTATAATACCAGGATATAGAAGAACAAAGAGAATTTGATGAAAACAAGTAAGAGTTTAATCGATGGATTAAAACTATCTATAACATCATATCCTGATCCTCCAACCTGATGGCTGTTATAAACAAGGATGACAAAAGTTATAGTCTTCCATATTCAGAAACTGCCAAGTGAAGGAAAGCCAATCTGGACTTCTTTTTAAAAGTTTCCTTTCATTTTCAGCTCTACACACATTAAAAGGCTATCATTTGTTCCCCTTTATAAATTGTTAGGTGGGGAGGAACAATTCAATATTATAAATTGTTAAAACTCAATTAAAATTTAAATGATATAAACAGAGCTGCATACAGTAATCAAGGTGAACGCTGTGGTCAATTTCCTGATCTAGCTATTTCTGCCTGATTTGTTGTAATTGCTTTATAAAAATTTTATTTTGCTAACCACCTTGAGAATATCAATATGATGGGGAAAGAGAAATAATATAAATAAATATATCAATGTCCAAGATGCTACTGTCTTTTCTGCCCTGAATATATGAAACTATAGCACACTGATGGGATGGTAGGAATCAACAACCAATCCTTAAATTGAAGTCCTCTGTTGGGACTGGACTGTTGTTGCTTATTCTAGGTGGATTCTGCAAGCTCCTTCAGAGGCTAAGTTTTTTTACTCCAAGGACATTTAGTCAGCTGAGCCTTAAGGATAAGCCTCTGTCCACCAAAACCTATAAAGTTCTTGCTCCAGGATTTATTGATCAATAGCCTTAATAAGACCACACCTAGAATACTGCATCCAGTTTTGGTTACCACACTATAAAAAAGATACTGAGACTCTAAAAAAGTGCAGAAAACAGCAACTCAGTTGATTAAGGGATGGAGACTAAAACATATGAAGAACGGTTACAGGAACTGGGCATGGCTAGTCTAGTGAAGAGAAGAACCAGGGGAGACATGATAGTAGTCTTCCAATACCTGAGGGGCTGCCACAGAGAGGAAAGGATAAATCTATTTTCCAAGGCACCTGAAGGCCAGACAAGGAATAATGGATGGAAACAGATCAAGGAGAGGTTCAACCTAGAAATAAGGATAAATTTTCTGACAGTGAGAGCAATCAACCAATGGAACCGCTTGCCTACAGAAGTTGTGGGAGTTTCATCACTGGAGCTTTCAAGAAGAGATTGGACTGCCATTTGTCAGAAATGGTGTAAGGAGATTGGACTAGATGATCTACAAGGTCCCTTCCAACTCTGTTAATCTGTTAATCTGATCAGTTTTACTAACTGATGCAAGAGCATTGCTAAAAGCTCATTCCTCAATACACATTCACTTTTCAAAAGACTAGATACTTCAAAAGGCTCCAGAATAGATCACCACCAATTTTGCCCACTGGCTTTGGTATACTTAGGTAGCCAAAACTTTGGTAGCTGTTTCCTGACCTCAGCTGAAGATGCTCAGTACTGGAAACTCCTTTATTGTCTAGTACATCAAGATCACGGGACTATCTACATTCTACATACTCGTTGGGAATTCTGTGTATTGCATTGGCATTGGGTTTGGGAAATTTAGATCAAATAAAAACAAATTAGTGGGGTTGTTGGGCATAAATGGACTTCTGAAAACAACAAAGATGATTAGGGGACTGGAGGTTAAAACATACAAAGAATGGTTGCAGAAATTGGGTGTGTATATTCTAATGAAAAGAAGGACTAGGGGTGACATGATAGCAGTGGTCCACTATGTGAGGGACTGCCACAAAGAAGAGAGGGGGGCAGCCTATTCTCCAAAGTTCCTGAAGGCAGGACAAAAAGCAATGGATGGAAACTAAGGAAGGACAGAACCAACCTAGAACTAAGGAGAAATTTCCTGATGGAATAATTAACCAGTGGAATGGCTTGCATTCAGAATTTGTGGGTGCTCCAATAGAGGAGATATTTCAGATAGTCTTTTGTCTGAAATGGTATAAGTTCTCCTGCTTGAGCAGGACGTTGGGCTAGAAGAATTCCAAGTTCCCTTCCAACTCTTATTCTAGCACTTTTACTAATTGTTGCAATAATATGGTTACCCCATACCTAGTTTTCCTCAAACGTGACCTTCATTTAAGCTCTTAAAACTTTGCTTGGCCAGTCCTTCTGCATAATTAAAAATGTCTGGGGGTCAGCAGGCAGACAGCACCATACTTCTCAACAATCCCAATCTGACCAACTAGTTTCTTGATGCCAGCTGATGAACTGTGATAATATCAGAGCATCAGGAGAATTGGGTATAATGCCTTATAAAGGAAAATACTTCCCAATTGTCTAAACACATGACTTCCTCCCTCCTTGGTTGCTTCAGTAAAAGTCTCATCCCATAAGCTCTTCAGCCAAATCCAGTAGACCTACAGCAAAGTGGTGAGAACTAATTTGAACTGGAGCAGCAACTGGACTGAAAATGAGAACTAAAGAGAACCAACATCAAACCAACTGGAAGAGCAAGGAACTTCAGTAGCTGTCCTGCATGTCAGATGGGGTCTCGAAGGCCATATATCATCAAACTACTCAATGGAGCCTTGATTAACCACTGAACAACTGCTTATTTCAAGACAAACTGCTGAAATGGCTTGCAGCCATCCAGCACCTCCAACAGGCTCCATTTCATCCCAGCGTTTTTGAGCAGGTAAACATATTTCCATAAGATTGAGGAGTATACACCCATTATTGTTAGATTTCTAATTAATGGTTACAAAGTTATTTGAGATATAAAAGTGATACCAGAGGCAGATGGTTGGTGCTTTGCAATGCAGAATGTTGGCTTCTCATTTAATTGATTTTAATGAACATTAAAAAAAAAAACTAAAGTAAGGTAGAGCAAGAAGCCTGTTAAGAAATACAGAACATCCCCCTAGATATATACCATAGGTAACTCATGAGTATTGTATTACTCAGTTGGACATTGCACAGTTTCTGTACCTCTTAATCCTGCAAACTACAGCAGCTTTTCTAGTTACTGAAATATTTCAGGCTGCACTCTGGCCTGTTCAATTTGGGAGCGAATATTTGCAGTGTCATCTCTAGGCATTTGTGCCTAGGGCTTCTTACTGTTCCATCTTCCTGCATTCTTTGACTTTCTATCCTCAAGTGCTACTATTCATAATTCCAACCCCAAGAGATGCAAATTGGACAATACATGAGAAAGGTCCCCTGCACCCACCCTATAGTGGTTGCTATCGCATGTGTTAACTTGTTTCTTCCCATGGATTTCATTCAAGGATCCTAATGGCATTGCTTCACACTTAATATTATGTCACTTTAAGAAATAGTACCTGTCTGCCTTTAGGATGGGGTGGGTGGAAAATTTTAATAATATCCTATCAGCATTTCTCTCACTACCCTTGTCTCCTCTCTTTTAACTCAATCAACTTTAATTCACTTTCAACTCTTTACCTGCCTTTAGCAACTTCACCTATTCCCCCCTGGTTCTTTCTTTATAATTGCAACTTTCTCCCAGAACACTTTACTTGATTTCACTTCCTTCTTATCTTTCCAGTCATGCTGCTTAACCTTTACTTTGTCATAAAGCCCCTTTGTTTTTTCCTCTCCCAGACTATAATTTTTGCAGTGGGATTTGTTCAAAGGATTTTTAAAATCCATTTCCATCTCCTTCTCTTGGCTGAACCTTTCTCAGGTCAGTCAGATCTGGCCTGCATTCTGTGTCTCTTCATTGAAAACTATTGGTTATCCAGATTTTTGCATTCCAGATCTCTTTGTAGTAATTCTTTCAAAAGAACCTATTGGGGTCCTTGCTTTGGGAACTATTTTAGGTTTCTCTGACTTTTAGTTTAATTTAGTGTGAATAATGTGTACTCTCACATTGGAAAAGAAAAATGGGAAGAAAAATGGGTTTGTCCTCCTAGAATTTATGTGATAAGCAGGTATCTAGATCTCCAATCTTTCTAGATTGAATATGCATCTTTTGTGGTATATGCCAGTTTGACCATCATTTGTATAATGGATAATAACTGTTAGATGTGAAAGAATCTAGATTTATGGCTCATACTTAGGGGAAAGCATTGTTTGATCACTTTAAAACTAGGTGAGCCTATATGCATGACAGCTGGTGAAGACCAAACTCTCATCAGCGAGTGAAGGAGAGCACCAGTTTCCTACAGAGCATATTTTGCAAAAACTCCAGCAAATGTTCAGAAATAATCAGAAAGAAATGAAATGGGATTAGAAAACAAACTTTTAAATCTTTAAGAATACTTCAGCAAAGGAGAGTCCAAAGTGAAGATCCTTGGTGTTATGTCTGGGCGGTGGGTCCCAAGGAGAGACGAAACTCGAAGTAGTGACAACAGCTCTTTATTAGGAAAGCAGATACTGAGACAAAAACTCCCAGCCGAGGCAGCTCCTTTTATAGAGCTGGCTGTGGCTAGGCAGCCTATGACATGCATTTGAGCTTGCCGCACAGTTGGTTTTACCCAATCGTGGCAGCCGAATAAGAACCAATCAGAACGCTTAGTTTTGTCCAATCACGGCCCGGCTTTTCCGGACCAATAGGAATACAGGCCTACAAGCCTGCTAGTATGGAACACCCCTCCCCTCTTGGTTCCGTCCAAGGGGTGGGGTAACGTAATCACGCAAGTAGGCGGGTCTTCGTACCTGCCTACTAGACTTGCGCAGTTCACAATGTCTCTGTTCACCATCGGGTTCGGACGGGCTCTGCGTCGCTCTCCAGCTGCAAGATGGAACTGCCTGGAAGGGTGAGCCGGTCCTCTGGCTGCGACTCCCGCCTGGTGATTCCGGGTCGGTTGAGTTGTTTGCTCTGCTGCTCCCGCCTGGGCTCTCTGGGCTGGTGGAGCTTGTCCGGCTGCTGCTTCCAGGTGAAGTGCCCGTCTGCCACGATTCCCTTCTGGCTGGTAAGTATTGTTGGTTTTTGTTTAATGTCTGTGGGGGGTGTTCTACTTGTACAGAAGTTCGTTCCTTTTCTGAACTTGAGGTCCCCCACCCTCTGATTTCTTGGTTGGAGTCTATGAGGGGGGAAGCGGCCAGCCTGGATCTTAGCTGGTCAATATGACATTTCCACGACCTCCCATCGGTGGTCTCGAGCCGGTAGGAGCGGGGGCCTGTGACTTGGGTGATTTTTGCAGGGATCCAAAGTGGGTCCCCGGTAAAGTTTTTGGCAAATACAGTGTCTCCTACCTTGAAGGCGTGGTGCTTGTTGCTGGAACCAAGGAGGTTTTCTGGAGTGTAAGCAAGGTGCAGGCGGTCTAGAGGTGACCTGAGTCTTCTGCCCATTAATAGCTCTGCTGGGCTCTTGTTGGTGGTAGTATTTGGTGTGATATGTTGTAGAAGAAGCATCCTGGTGATCTTCTCGTGGATGTTGCCATGTTCTATTTTGTGCAGAGTTTTTTTTTGTAAATTGAACCATGCGTTCAGCTCTACCATTCGCCTCCGGGTGAGCTGGCGATGTCAATGCGTGTCGGATGCCGCGGTCTGCCAAGTATTGTTCAAAAGTCAAGGCGGTAAATTGTGGCCCATTGTCAGAAACAATGATATCTGGCAGACCATGCATTGCGAAAAGTCTATTTAATTTCTTGATGACAGCTTCCGTGGTGGTTGTTTTCATTGTGCTCACCTTGAGCCAATTTGAATAAGCGTCAACAGTGATTAAGAAGGTGTGCCCCTTGGTTGGCCCTGCGAAGTCAATATGGATGCGCGACCAAGGGCCTCTGGGTGTTTCCCATTCTAATGGTGGGGCCTTAGGAGGAGCCGAGCGAGTCTCTTGGCATCTGTTACAAGCGGCGACCCAGGTTTCAATTTGCTTGTCCATGCCTGGCCACCAAGCGTAGCTCCTGGCCAGGGCTTTCATGCGCACAATACCAGGGTGCCCGTCATGCAGCAAGTCTAAAACTTTTTTCTGTAGTGTCTCTGGTATTACTACCCGATCTCCCCACAACACGCAACCTCTTTGCGAAAAGAGTTCAGTTTGCCGGTTTTTAAACGGTTTAAAAAGTTCGTTTGTCTCGGTTTCTGGCCATCCCCTCTCCACCCAGCTGAGAACTCGCGCCAAGCGTCTGTCCTTCCTAGTTTCGTGGGCGATGTCTTGCGCGGTTACTGGTGGCATGGGGATCATTTCAATTTTCAAGACTGGTAATGTGGGTGCTGGGTCCTCTTGCAAGTCTGGCAAGGGGAGCGGCTTAAGGCGTCGGCATGCGAGATTGTCTTGCCAGGGCGATGTATCAATTTGTAATTATAAGCGGCAAGAAATTCAGACCATCTTGTCATTCTAGGTGACAAGATGTGTGGAATGGGCTTGTCACCCGCCAATATGCCAAGTAGGGGCTTATGGTCTGTAATAATGGAAAATGTCCTACCATAAATGTATTCGTGGAATCTCTTTACTGCTGAAACGATGGCTTCTTTGTCCAGCTGGCTATAGTTCCTCTCTGGCTTGGACAATGTTCTGGAAAAGAACGCAACGGGGGCTCCCGTTCCATTTGGTAAAACATGGCTCAGGATGGTGCCAACCCCGAAAGGCGATGCGTCGCAAGTAACAGTCAGAGGTAGCGTTTCATTGTATTGCATGAGGACTGCGTCTGAAGTCAAAAGGTTTTTTATCTGGTGAAAAGCGTGCTCTTCTCGCCGTCCCCATATCCAGGAAGCCTTTTCATCAAGGAGTCTATGCAGAGGTTCTGCGACAGTCGCTTTCTGGGGTAGAAAAATGTTATAGAAATTAATGAGTCCGAGGAAAGCTTGGAGGTCCGTTTTGTTCTTTGGTCTGGGGGCGTTTTTGATGGCTTTCAATTTTTTATCTGTGGGGTGAATTCCTTGTTTGTCAAGGAGTTAGCCAAGAAATTCAACCCTTTCAGTGCATAATTGGCACTTTCCCTTTTTCACCTTGAGGCCAGCGTCTTTGAATTTCTGTAGGACCGCCCTCAGTCATTTTTCCAATTGTCTTTTGGTAGGGGCTGCTACCAGAACGTTGTCAAAATAGGGCACGACTCCTTTAATTCCCTGCAGCAATCTCTCCATTAGACTTTGAAAAATGCCCGGTGCGATGCTGACCCCAAACTGGAGCTGGTTACATTTGAACGCCCCTCTATGTGTCACTATTGTTTGGGCTTCGGCGGTTTCAGCATCGACTGGCAGTTGTTGATAAGCTTGAGCCAGGTCGAGCTTTGCAAAGATCTTGCCACCCCCTAGTGAGTGCAGGAGATGTTGGACTACTGGCACCGGGTAGGCGCTCTGCTGCAATGCGTGGTTGAGGGTGGCCTTGTAGTCACCACAAATTCTCAGGGAGCCATCGGGTTTGATGGGGGTGACAATTGGGGTCTCCCAATGGGCATGATCAATGGGTTCTAATACGCCTTGCGCTATTAGTTTGTCTAATTGTTCGTCTATTTTAGGCTTGAGTGCAAAAGGCACTCGGCGCGGCTTGAGACGGATGGGAGCGATGTCAGGGCTGAGATTAAAGGAGATAGGGGACCCCTTGTACTTGCCTAGATGTTCACTGAAGACTTCTTGGAAGTCCTGGATGAGCGTTGCTTCCCAGTTTTCATCTTCTGTGTGGTTGATGCCTGCCATCTCGATCCCCAACAGTGCGAACCACTGCAACCCGAGTAGGCTGGGTCTGTCTTTATCGACGATTGTGAGTGGTAGGATGGTGGTGTGGTTTCTGAACAAAACTTGAAAATGTCCAGTGCCAACAACCGGAATGCGATTACCTTGATAGTCTCTTAATATTAGCTTCTGGTCGCTTAGCTCTTGGCGGCGGATGCTGGGAATTAGTCTTTTGATGGTCCTCCAGGAGACCATAGAGAGGGAGGAACTGGAGTCTACCTCCATGGTGCATGGCTGATTCTCGATGTTGACCTCTACACATATCTTTCGTGCGTCTATTGATGAAGCGTGGCCGATGGTGACTGTTTGGTGCGTTTCTTCTCTTCTGGGTACCTCGATGAACTTCCTGGGTTGGCTGTCCCGGTTCCATCGGCTGTCATTATGGCGGTCCCGGTTTATGGTGGGGGTGCCATCTCTTCTTCTTGGGCTGTTTCCCCGTCGTCGGGGGCTGGAATTTCGTTTGTTACGGCATACTTTGGCAATATGCCCTCGTTTTTCGCAAAAATGGCAAACAGCGTCCAGGAACTTGCATTCGGAACGCGGGTGATTTCCTCCACAGCCGGCACATTGGTAACTCGACTTACGACCGCGCCGGTCTCGTCGCTCGCGTTCCGACTGAAGTCTGTGAATTTCTTCCTCTTTGCTGTCAGAAGGGGATTCGATGTCGCCGTGGTGGGTGGATGCTGCATGTTTGTCTGCTGCAGTTGCCGTCTCGCTGGTGGGTTGGGGGTCGTTTCCGTTTGAATGCCGCATTCGCGCCGCTGACTTAAGGGTGGCCTCAGCTGCGGTGGCTTCAGCTACGGCGTCGGCGAGGGAGATGTCCCGTTTAGCCATCAGTCTGCTTTGGAGAGTTGGGTCTTTCAGGCCGAGGATGACTCGGTCACGCATGGCCTCGTCTAAATTGGTGAATCCGCGCAAGCCTCCTAGGTCCCTCAGGTCGGCTACGAACTCTCCAATGCTCTCGCCCTCGCGCTGATCCCTCTGGTAAAAGTCATGCCGATGGATGAGAATCAGCACCGCCGGGGCGTAGTGGTTCCGGAGGATGGGAGCTAGGGTATCCCAAACCATGGTCTTAACTGTTGGCTTCGCGAGTGCCTTGGCCATTTTAAAAACGGCGGGTCCGCAGTGTGTTAGAAAAACCGCTCGCTTCTTGCTGCCAGTGGCGTCCTTCAGGTTGTTTGATTCCAAGAACATTTGGAAACGATCAATGTAGGACTCCCAGTCCTCGCTGGCCGGATTGAATGGTGCGGGTGGCATGGCGCTGCTGGCCATCTTGCAGGTCGTCTATGCGCTATCTGCCACGTGCTAGTCAGCTCTGTTGTCTCAGTATCCCATCCTCGTCGCCAGTGTTATGTCTGGGCGGTGGGTCCCAAGGAGAGACGAAACTCGAAGTAATGACAACAGCTCTTTATTAGGAAACCAGATACTGAGACAAAAACTCCCAGCCGAGGCAGCTCCTTTTATAGAGCTGGCTGTGGCTAGGCAGCCTATGACATGCATTTGAGCTTGCCGCGCTTGGTTTTACCCAATCGCGGCAGCCGAATAAGAACCAATCAGAACGCTTAGTTTTGTCCAATCACGGCCCGGCTTTTCCGGACCAATAGGAATGCAGGCCTACAAGCCTGCTAGTATGGAACACTTGGGAAGCCATGGCATGATATTAGTTGAAATGTATTTGAACATAAGTAGTACAGGCAGGGGTGGGATTCAAAATTTTTAACAACCGGTTCTATGGGCATGGCTTGGTGGTCATGTGACTGGGTGGACAAGGCTTGGTGGTCATGTTATTGGCTGGGTGTGGCCAACTCAATATCACTCACATCGAGGCATGCATCTCCTCACCTGGCCTCTCATGACTGTGGGGATGCTGCAACAGTCGTAAGTGTGAAAAATGGTCATAAGTCACTGTTTTCAGTGCCATTGTAACTTTAAATGGTTACTCCACACAAGCAAAATACCAGCAAAGGAGGGGAAAAAAACTCCAGAGATGTTTCTGAGATAGGAAGTCTAGTCCTGCTGAGAATGTAATAAGGGTTAACGGCGAGGCAGTTCCTGTAAGCAACACCAGAATGTTTCCTTCCTACCTTCCTTACGGGATTAGGCCAGTAATTTCTTCTATCAACTGGTTCTCCAAACTGCTTAGAATGTTAACAATCAGTTCTAGCGAATAGGTGCAAACTGGTAGAATCCCATCCCTGAGGGCAGGTTGGTAGTTGGTAGGTCAGACCAACAGCCAATGATATATATTAGGTGTTTTATAGCTGCTTAAAAATGAAAGAAGCACTTACAGAGCAGGCCCATCTGGGCAGGGCCATTTTTCTTCCTGATTTGTGAGAGGTTTAAAAATTTCTTTACCTTATCAGAACTCCTTGGCTTCTGTTTTTATACTTCCTGTCTCAAAATGATGGAAAACCATACAGTTTTCTGCAGATGTGTTTAGAGGTGGCTCTGGAGGCTGCAGAAAAGAAGTTGATGAGCGGCAGGCAACGCTGAAACTTCAAGTAGCCCTCTCCTGTTATGTCTCACCAGCTATTCCTGGTCTTTCCAAACATACTACAAGATTTACTAAGTTCTGGACTCTAAGCAGAAAAATCTAAAACATGTCTCTTTCTACATTTCCTAGAACTCAGCTGAAGAGAGCAATTCTTGGAAGAAGGGCCTAGAATTCCCCAGCTGTGGGGACATCTCAGGCTGCTGGGGGGACATCTCAGACATCTCAGGCACATTTGAAATGTCGGGAACAGAAGATGGTCTTGCAAAATAACTGCTGAAAAGAGGCGTGTCAGTTCACACAATGTTGACCAAGAGCATATAAACAACCAGTCACAAAGCATGGATTTATGAGAGTGCTCCCTAACTTATCTAGTCTCCTTAGTTCTGTAGGATGCTGCCTATAACCCTTGCTTACCCTTGTCCTTCTTCTAGGCAGGTGGGCATATCTCCATACATAACACTGGGCTGCAACCAAACAACTGGAAACACATTTAGGATCTAGAGCCATTATTGTGAAGAAGAGGAGGAGGAGGAGGAGGAGGAGGAGGAGGAGGAGGAGGAGGAGGAGGAGGAGGAGAAAAAGAAAAAAGAAGAAGATGATTCTGGAGGTGTTTTTCTTTATAGCATTTAAGTCAGCTAAACTATTTTGGGTGGGGTGGGGTGGGGTGGAGGTTGGGTTGTATCCCTTCCAATACAGAAGCCAAGGTAAAAAGCAGAATCTGTGCTGGGTTATCACAGAGAATAATGGACAGGAAAAAATAAATCCGTACATTCTGAAAACATGGAACTACAAAGCTGAAATTTGTTTAAATTTAAGCAGCCCTTGGCCAAATGAGTTGCATGCATTTTTGTAGACTGAAGTTCTGCTGATCTAAACTAGACTTTGGCAATCTTGTGACTTTGGATGAAGCTATTGAGGTTTTCTGTATTTAACTTCTGTCAAAATATTTCTTTTAGAATTTCAAAATGCCTGTCACTTCCATTGTGCTTCTGCGGAAAAGATCCTTGGAAGGCTGACACAGGGTATGCAGGCATACACACACACACACACACACACACACACACACACAAACACACACACACACACACACACATAAACCAACAAATCTTGCAACAGCTTCTTGGCAAATCCTCAAGTCATCATTTCCCCCCTTTTTTGTAGCATCCAAATGTTACATAAAAAGTCACTAGAGAATTATAGCCTAAATAACACATCTACCTTCCTTTTCCAGATGCAGCTGCCCAGAATCTGTCTTTTCCTGCGTGACTGCACTAATCATTTATTGTGAGCTACTGTACTGCAAGGCATCTATTTAGCATAGCCCATCCTGTGCCATCTTCACAAAGGCCAACACTAGAATATAAGTTGGCAAGGACAACCATAGAAAAATGGGATCAGTTCAAAACCAGGAGAGATTTCTCTGCTTTAGCTTGCTGTATTGTTGTTTGGATATGGATCTTATAACATGGGAAATCCCATTCAAGGAGATGTGCTCTTGTACTAAGCTAATTGGCACACAGAAAGTGTTAAATTACTGACGTGTCTAGCCCAGTAGAGTCTACATGGGTATTAGCCAAGGTGACAAGTGATGTCTTGGTGTTGTGATACCATCATGCAAATGATACAAATTACATAGTTTGTGACATTTATATAGTAACATCCCGATACACCTGTCATCACTGTGGCTTTTGGATGCCTAGGATTGTTAATCTAACTCACAGCTGACAGTAACAATCTAGGGCATTGGGATTCCTCTCATCACCTGCCACCTGACCTTTTTAAACTAGAAATTCCTGGAACTTGTTGCTTATCTTCATCAACAGTAGCAATAGCATTTGTATGTTACCTACTCAAGTGACTCTAAGTAGATAATGCATCAATGAGATATGAACAATGGTCAACCTTTAATTGACAAGCATTACCAGTCTACTCAAAACATGACCTGATGTTTTATTTGGTTTTCTAGGTAGGAGAGTGTGGTAGAACCACCAACTGAAGGGGAGGAGGCACCACTAGGGAGAGTAAAAAGATAATCCAGCTTGGAGTTCATTTGGGGAAGAAACGATCAAATCATTAGGTCAATATTTGCCATTTCCCAAGGAAAGGCAGGCAGTCTGGTGAGATTCTTGTAACTAGGTGGTCAACAATAAAGAAAGCTACTTTGTTCTATTCACCCAGTAGTTCTGGTTGCTTGCACCTAAAAATGAGGAGGAAATCATCTGAAAATAGATTTCTTTAAATTGATGCCTTTCAGATTTGTCAGAAGTTTTAGTCATCTACAACAGTGTTTCTCAACCTCAGCCACTTTAAGAATTGTGGACTTCAACTCCCAGAATTCTGTATTATTATTTTTTTGAGAAGGGATGTTGTTTGCTGCTGAAATTTTATAATGATTGTTTATGGACCACACAATAATTAGTTAATTCATTACCAAGGCATTTTGCTTATTCCAGTCTAGTATTACAAAGACATGGTTCATCCCTTCTATTTTCTTTGTTAGAAATGTGGTTTATACCCTGCCCATTGTTCAACTTAAGCATTGCCTATTTCTTTTCTCTAGTTTTTCTCAATCATATATCAGCTCTTTTGGTTAGTGAAAAGTGCCCAATAATGTAATCTCTCCTGAACATATATCTTTGAAGATGCCAAAAACAAAATGACACCATGCAAATGAAGGTCTCCAAAGACAGAGCATGTGCTATTAACTATCCATTTGATCAGTTATGGAGAATGAGAGAGACACACACTCAGAGACTGGCACTATTTATTATTAATAATGTGTCATTGTAGTTGAGGAAAAGAGATGCCCTCGGACATCTCCAAAGCAGTTCATGATTTATTGGAAGCACTGAGAGAAATATAAAGTCAAATAGCAACATACCCCAAGGAAGGTTTACTCTTTGTTCTGCAAACAGTTGGATTAAGATAAAATACACACAGAGGCAAATGTTGGACCTGAATTTTCCTTTTGAAAAATGGCACTGTTTGATGTTAGATGTCAAGAGAGTAGAGCTATGCCCAAGTACAGAAAGTTTGCCTCCTTTTCTGGATTATAAATACCAATGTTCCTAGACCCTTAAAGCACCAAACTAAAGGAGCAGCGCAACAATTTTAAATGTGAGAATCTGAAGGCAGGGATGATATTCCTTCTCTGAATTACAACAGCCATTCAGAAATACGTATTTTTTGAGGAAACATTTGTATAGTCCCACAACTAGGACCCCATTTTTTCTATCTAGTTCCATTGAAATTATTGCATTTAGTTTAGAGTTGATCTATGGCATATCTTTTGACCCTACATTAATTAAAAATCATTTCACAGCTTTATTACAAGGAATCCTGGAATAGGATAGGCTGAAGCTGAATTCCTTCACCAGGATTACCATAGGGATATAATTTTCATCTTTCCATTACTATGGACAGTTGGAAAATGGGAAAAAGCAATTTACCATAATGTCAGATGCTTTTATCTGCCCACAATCAAAAGTGTGAACTTCTCCTGGAATAATTTCAAAAGAGGGTTTTTTAAAAAATTAAACAATTTCATTTTTTCTTAAATTTTTATTTTGTTTATGAGGAAAAGAGTCATTATGGTAATGGAATAGTTTGTGAGCCTTATTCCAAACATGGCTTCTATTTTTTTCAGATATTTTAATCTACTCCACTTTATGTAGCAGAAACTGGCTCAATATCACCTAATGCACTTCTTATTAAACTGGTATTTGAACCTCTCTCTTTTAATCTAGAAAGAACTACTTTTATACCAAAGATAGCATCTACAATCATTGACATTTACAGGTAAGGCTAGGAAACATTTCAGAGTCACTGACATCCAATATTTGAATCAAGGGGGTACTGGAATAACATTGCTCTGATGTTGTTCCCAACATATTTAATTAATTATTAAACAACTCCTTTATCTTTACTCCAGATGCATAGAACAGTGTTTCTCAACCTTGGCAACTTTAAGATATTTCCCATGTTGGCTGGAGAATTCTGGGAGCTGGTCCACATATCTCTCTAAGGTTGAGAAAATTAATATAAAATAATAGTTGAGGCCTTAGATTTGCACAAAAATCTCCAAGGATCAAACCTGTCCTTGCCCATAAAAGCTTCCCAAATGTCTTTTTCAATTATATCTGAGTCCAACTATCCAACTTATCTTGAGGACACAGACAGACCTCCAGGTGCTTCAACAACCCTTTAAAAGGATGCAAATGACCAGCTGTCTGCGAGGAATATAAATCCTTCCTTTCCCCACTACCCTGTCAGAGCTGAAGAAGCTTCTTGGATGAGAAGCGAAACGTCTTCAAAGAAAAAAACAAGGAAGTTCAGTTGCCTCCTGAAAGAACACCTTTGGGACATCCAATTTATCATTGTGGATATAAAATTAGAGAAAATACTTGTCTAAGTGCTTTTAGATTTCTCAAGGAAAAGTAAAATATGCAATAAGTGAGAAATATTGCACTATGCTGGTTAATGGTGATGACCAAACAAATATACACTTACATGGAAAGATGCTTCATTGACATCTGTGGGGGCTTACCTCTATGCAAACGTGCACCAGATTATATTATTTGTTCTTCAGTGGATGCAATAATCCTTTTAGAAGACATCTAAACCCAGGATAGTCTTGACCTGAAAGAGTTAATCAGATCCTTTTACCTTCAGAGCAGACTCTTATCTGAGCCTTTCAGAGGGTAGGTTACAGTGTATGTTTTCTTCCAATTATGTGTATATCATGGCTGCTCTTTCTGAAACAGAACTGAATTAAAAATGTTCCCAGTGCCCTGCCTGAAATAGGATATATACATGGAACGGTAAAACAAGGATTGAAAGCTTTCTCTTGATCCTGGTTGAAATAAACATTTACAGCATTTCTGACCTTTTCCCATGGATCAAATATAGCTCTTCATTATGTCTGGTATGATTTGAAATTTCAAGCAATACTCCCTTTAGGCTGTGTACATTTAATTCCTGGACGGGAAAGTTTCAAACTCAATTTGAAATTTTCCACTAACTTCCAAATGTAATACCTGCAGGCAATCATGACAGGATTAGCTCTGCTACCTTTTCCACTCCATGCTTTATGCTTTGTTTCATTCAAAAAGTGTTGTTTTTCCCATCACATCATCAAAAATGGATTTCCACAAACCCGCATAAAATTAGAGCATGATAAATCCCATTGACTCAAATCAATAAACTTTACCCTGTTTTTAGCTTCTGGCCATGGCAGTTACTCTTATCTTTCTAAGGAAGCCAACATTGTAATGCTTCCTGGCTTCGTTTTGTGAAGGATTTTTTTATTGTCACATTTCTGAAAGACCACAATTTTATTGTGGTATAGTAGTTATGGATGTAAGTCGTACATCAGTAGCAGTGTCATAGTAGTTAGGCAATAGCTACGAAGGCCTGGCTAGTTTGTGCCTTGGACAGTATTTTGAGGCAGCAGACTGTTGGCAATATTATTGTCCAGTGGAAAAACAGGATATTTATACAAAGCACTTTACCACTAAATACATGCAGAAACATCCCACATGAGCCATGAGATATTCAGCCAATTTTCGTTTTCATTTTTCCTATCTGTCATAAAAAAAAATTGAAGGAAGCAGTAGACACAAAGCATGTTTATTTTAGGCTGATTTGTACAAGTTGTATATAATTTAAGATATTTTGCCTGACTCCAATTATACTATTACATCGACCCATATGCCTACTGACAACAGTAAAAAAAAAAATCTCCAGACAGATGATGATGCAGGCAAGGTAGAATATAAAGGTGCTGATTATTCCTCTGCATCAGTGTTTTTAAAACTTGGCCACTGGAAGATGGATTTCATCTCCCAGAAGTCCTTTCAGAGTTCTGTGAGTTGAAGTCTGCACATCTCAAAGTTGCCAAATTTGAAAAATGCTGCTCTGTATGCTTAAGGTATTGATTGCATAGTTGGCCAGAACATTAGACTGGATTTGGCATTTTTATCTACCTATCAATTCTTCCCAAGATCCTGGGATAGGCAGATGTTGTTGTTTGATGGCCTTAAAGGTATTGTCCCAAGAGGTAGGCTGTTCCAAGTAAGCCTGCCTTTTGCATGATTTGGTGGTGATTCCGTCAATGCTTGGTGATGTTTAAGTATTGCTCCAGACATTTTGATATTGCATCCAAGGCACCTATTACATCTGGTACTGCCTTTGCTTTCTTTTGCCACAATTGTGATGATGCAGGGCATGGCATGAAAGCAACGCAGCCGGAGAACAGCCTTAACTCCCCTTTATTGCTCCAATTTTGCCCCCCAAACATCCCCACGTTTACTACAAGTCTTGGAGCAAAGCTTTCACATGCAGCTTCAGCAGCCTCTAGCTGCAAGTAGTCCAGTAAGCCAGGTTAGCCAAACAGTAACCAGAGCAAGTTTCAGTGAAGCAGGCAAACTGGGCAAGCCCCATAGATATTTTACCAATCTTCAGTTTCACCTCCTTGCAATATGGTGTTAAACTGCTTGGCTATGAGTAGGTCTAGACCAGAAAGATGCTTCAACCCAAAACTATGTCATTCATCTTCATCTAGTATTGACCATTTCTTGATCTTCCTTGCCTTTTCTTCATTATTTCTGCTATTACAAGTTCTTTAATTTCAACTTCTCTTTTTATTTTTATTCATCTCCTTTATTCAAACTGTATTTTTGTTATATTTCTTTGGAGTTTTCCATACCTATGCTCAGAGCTACACTATTTCTTCTTTGTTGGATAGTTCATTGCAGTTTTTTTTAAATTGATGGACTGATAGAAACATTTCTAATTTGACTGAAATTGGAGATTCTGCCTAAGTGTGCATTTCAAGCTTCATATCTGCTGATCTTCTTGGTTTGTGGCTATTATTTGTTGCTTTATTATTTCCAGTGCTTTCTTGTTCTTCCTTGTTTCTAGGTAATATTTCCTGATTAGGCATTATTTGGTCATCTTGTTCTTCAGTTTCTTTTCTTTCATCTATTCTAGTTTGCTTGCATTTGATCTTAGCATGCTAGCCTTATTTTCCAATCTGAACTTCTCTTTTGGTGATGCACTATTTGATTTTTCCTTGTTTGTTGATTTTGCATCCAAGATCTTTAGTTATAATTGTAGCTGTACTGTACATCAATTGATTTGTTTCTGGTGCTGAGCTGGTATTTATATTTTATATTACAGTATTAACATCTTTTAACACTTGTACTAGCTGGGTTTTATTTTTTTTGTAATTCAATAAATAAATCCGGAAAAAGAACCACCAAGATGATGAAAGGACTGGAAACCAAGTCCTACAAGGAAAGTTAACATTTCCTTGTACCAGGAATGTTCAGATAGCAGAAGGAGACAGGATTATTGTCTTGAAATACTTAAAGAGGTATTACATTGTAAATGGTTCTGTCGTATTCTACCTTTCAGAGAGTAAAATGAGAATGAATGGGAAGAAACCTAAAGATGTAGATCTAGATTACATATTCTTAAAGCTGTCAATCAATGGAATAGGTCACTGCATAGAGGGTTCTCTTTCCCATCACTGGAGATTTTCAGAAGCTAGGTAGTCATCTATTGGGAATGATGTAGAGAATCCTGCAGTGATAAATCAAGACTTGATGACGTCTTAAGTTTCTTCCAACTTTATGATTCTGTGAGTTTATAAAGTTCTGAAAATGGGCCATACTCAGCAAGTATTGCGTGTTCCTGTGTAATGTGAATCTTCTTTGTGAGATGGATTTAGATTTCCTGGTTAGAAAAATAACAGATCAAATTTGGTGGGTTTTTTTTTTTTTTTTTTTTTTGCTATTCCTTATTCAAACCAAGGAAAGTGACAATAAGCATTCAGAATTTTAATAAAAGGTTAAATCAACCTAAACAAGCAAGTCAGAAGAGATAAAGTTTTCACCTTTTGCCATAGCTAAAATAAACAAATACACATAAAGACAGTTCCCAAGCACTGGCAAATAATTGTTATATACAAATAAAGGCTTGTGCTACCTGACCTGGGCTGCAAAACACGAATTGTCACTAGATGATCTCAAAAGGAAAATATCTTGACTCTTTGCTGCCATCTAGTGGTTATCTGGAGTTTAACTTTCCAAATATGATAGCACTGCTAAGTATGTACAGGCAGAAATCATACTGAATTTAATATTACTCTGAAGCTTGTGGGTATAAAATTTGTAGCATAAAATAATTATAAAGTCCTTTTCTTCTATTGAACACACCATAAGGCATGCTAAAATCTTACAACTAGGCTTCTTTTATTTTTGTTAAGTATAAGTATAAACTTGCTAGCTTTCTTTTCATACTAGATGCACTGGAATCTTGGCTGAATAAAGTGCCAGCGTACATCACGTACTTGCAATTACTGCTAGGATGTACACCAACAAGAAATGTGAAATGGTGCTTATTTCTTTTTCAAACCATCTGTTATTAAACACTTTTAGCCTAATCACATTTAAAGAACATTTCTAGAAGTTCATCCGTTTACCCAGCGACCTTTTAAAAAGGAAAATAAGTTGGAGGGGAGAACAAATGAGTGAGCAGAGAAATTCATTCCTCCTGTTTAACAAATAGTAGAGACTCGGTTAAACTAGCCATTATGCACAGAAGCATGCAACAGGCTGTATTCACGCTGCATGCTAACTCTATTATTAACTACACTTAAAGAATTAATAAAACTGATTACATTTGCACAGCACACTGGCTGCATTCATACAATATATATATAACCCTGGTTACTGATTTAACTCATTCTCTGGGTACTCATAACGTATAAAACTCTAGGTTTACCAAAATGGCCGGGACACAAACTAGCTAGCCATATTTTTATCTACTTTATTATTCAAGCCTACATTATAAAATCAATGGATTGAGGTTTTAAGGTATATTAAGCAATATTTTTTTAGGATTTTAAAAGTGGGCTTGATCTTTTGGTCATGTGGTGTTTGTTGGATTCCTCAATGGGTATTTGAAAAAGGTTGGTTATCATCCTTGCCAGGAGGAAAAAGTAAAAAAGTGTAAAATAATATTAATCGTTTGCTGTGTTTAGGTCCACTAGTAGTTCCGTTTTGATCAGGAACTACAGCGGTGAACCAGGTAATAGAAGGAATTGAAGACTTGAAGATGGTAAGGCGTTGTTAAATTATTTCCCCCAAATTTGGAACTCCTTCATTTATGAAGATGTTCAGATAAATTGTGCTTTGAGTCACTGTTACAAAAAATGTGATTATGTATTCTTGGAAGAACAAGTGCATATTGACTTCTGGATTAAGCCAAAGTCCCAACCAGAACTGGCTCTCTATCATTGGCAACATGAAGAATGGAAAACATGATTTTGTTTCTTTAGTGATTTGTATAAGCATGACATTAGCATTTTTATTATTGTAGACAATAGAGAAATGTTATTGTACTATTGTATTTTTATTTTTATTTCAGGTAGCTCTTACCTGTTGCACCAAAAAAGACGTGCCTCTTAGTATTTAAATATTCTCAAATATTGGAGAATCAGTGCAGCATTGTAGTTACTAATTGGTAGGACTGACCCCCAGAAGAACCATGAAGCTCATTAGCAATAGCATTTTGACTTATATACTGCTTCACAGTCTTTACAGCCCTCTCCAAGCGGTTTGCAGAGTCAGTATATTGCCCACAACAATCAGGGGCCTCATTTTACTGACCTCAGAAGGAGGGAAGGCTGAGTCAAACTTGAGCCTGCTGAGATTCGAACTGCCAAATTGCAGGCAGATGGCAGTTAGCAAATGTAGCCTGCAGTACTACGTTCTAACCACTGTGCCACCATGGCTCTTAGAGATTAGATGTCTTTGGCCCAGTCACATTTTTTTCTATTCAATCTACCTTAAAACACAGTCACAGTAGGAATCAGATGCAGGAAATAACTACGTGGGCTATTTGAAGATCCAGAAAAAGTTGGGATATTAATATAATATGATAGAACAAGGAGAAAGAGAAGCTATCAAGCACTACTTGGATCAAATACCTACTGACATATCCCAAGTGTTTTTGAACATAGAGCTGCTTGTACTTGTGTAAAAAGCACATAGTTTCAATGTTTTTATTCCTGCTCTTAACTAAGAGTTATTTGCTATCAAAAGATTCATTTCCTAGACACGTAATCCAAAGCTTTAAATGAATCTAGGAAAGTAAATCACCACTGCCACCAATGAATGAGGAAATACAAAGTCTACTAGAATCATATAATAAACACCCAATTAAATGAGAGACTGCACTTCAAAATTGTTCCTTTTTTGGATGCCATACAGAGCATTTTCCTACCAAGCTGACTTCTTCCCCAACTATTTATTTAAGGTTTTGCTGTGTGGGGGTGGACGAACTCTTCAAAGTAGGTTCAGAGATTAATTTGGAAACAGGGCAAGATAAGTGGATGATGATGATAATAATAATATAAAGAGGGTTTCATAACCAATAGACTGTTTTTAAATGCAAACAATATTGCACAGAAATAGGCAGAAACATCCACATATAACACAGTGAAATAGAAATATCCTGAAAATATAAAAGGTATTTTAAAATAATAAAAAAATAAAAAAATTGACTTAAATACATAATGTGGAAATTAATAAACTGCATCCCACTGGTATAATATAGTAGATTTAGAAATACAAATTTGTAGCCAACATTTACTTCTCCAGTTCAAGCAACAGGCTTAATATCCCTTTAATGGTTTACCCTGTCAGAACTCTGGACCATTTCTCTCAGTACTGCTTACAGTTGTCTTCCTGGAATTTGAGTTGCCAGATGAAGTTGAACATGCTACTCTTTGAATGCAAAGTAAGTGCCCTACATCTTCCAATCTATTAGAATTCATTAAGTAGTAGAGACATCACACTGTGAGTTCTCCCTCATTACCAATCCATGTCAACAGCATTCATAAAACACACAAAGAACCATTCTGGATAAAATGAAATGTCCAGCTAGTCCAGTGACTAATCCAACCCAGCCCCTTAACAGAGCATCTATGGCAAAAATCTTGTTTCCTCTAGATCTCAGATGTCAATGTCACCTGTCATTTTGATGCCTTCTTGAATAATTACTTGAATTAATTTAGATTCAGGAAGACATTTGATGCATACCTAAATCTTCACACTAGCGTACAAATTCTGTAACAGTGATACGACTTTTTCTTAACCTGATAGTATCTTGACCCTACTAGTTGGAAAGACAGGTACTGAAGTCCAAGATAGCATCAGACACAGATTAGGAACTCTGGAAAAGGCAATGATGAATTGATTGGTAGTAAACTACATATCCGGAAAAGCTACTACTCAACTTTATGGAAACAAGACTAATTTGCTGTTATTTTGCTAATTGTGCCCCTGAGATTATACAGTGTGCTCAGAAAGGTCTTCCCCAACATCTTTTATAAGTTTGAAAGGAAGTTGTAGATATTGCTACATGTTGTCTCGAGTCTAAGTACTTGCACTGACGCCTCTGTCTAGGAACATTAAATGAAAACGATTTTGGCATGATTAAGTAGATAAGCATAAATCTATTCAACTGAGGTTCTCAGCAAGCAAATTGTTGGTTCTGTGGATGAGTCTAAATAAGAAAAACAAACTGATTTTCTCTCTTTAACTTCTCAGATAAGGCACTCCAGTGTTGAAAGCTCTTTGGTCCTAGGAGAGTCATTTTTCAACACTTTTCTCCATTTAATCCAATCTCCCTGCTTTCTATCCCTGCATCAGAATAGAGTCAGGCTTCAAAGACTGCAAGTAGATGCTGAAGTATTGTAGAGGCTGGGTGCAAAAGAGCCTTTTGTGAATTGCACTTTCCCCTGGAGACCTAAGATCATTACCTCCATGAAGCTTGTAGACTTAAAGCAAATAACCCAAGGAGACTAATGGAAACCACATTTCCCTTTTGACAGCACATGGCACGAGATTATTAAATTGGGCCTTGGCACTTTGCTCCCTGACACTTATTAATTTCAGTGCACATTGCTCTTGATTTGGCTTGTCTGTGTATTGAGCCTTTTCTTCTATAATGGAAAATAGGCTTCTAAAAGAAGAAATTTTCAAACTAGCAAAGAAACTTTAAGAACTGAGCTTCCAAAAATGGTGTAGGGTCTCCCGCTTGGGTGGGGGGTTGGACTAGATGACCTACAAGGTCCCTTCCAACTCTGATTATCTGTATCTGTAAAATGTGTATGTATCAAGTACCATATCCACCAAAGTAGGGGTTGATTAACAGGGTTAGAAGATGTTGCAAACGTACCAAGTCCCAGGCTTGCCATACCTCAGTCATACAAACAGGGCGAGTAGAATATGTGTACCAAGTGTATACATGGTTGACTGGTGTGTGGATCAGTATATTAAATGAGGCAGTGTGATCACAGTAGGTTTAGTATGTTGTGCAAAGTTAAGAAATTGAATTTATTTGGCAAAAGAAGGATTAAGAAGTTTTGCTAATACAGCTAGTCTTCCTACTTGCTCTTAACTTTGCTCTACAGTTTCTCTTAGGCATTGAGAATAGAATAGAATAGAATAGAATAGAATGGAATAGAATAGAATAGAATAGAAAAGAACAGAACAGAACAGAACAGAACAGAACAGAACAGAATAATAGAATAGAATAGAAACTATGAAGGATGTGCATTTAATCGTAAAGTATTCTGTGAAATTAAAACATTAAAAGAATGAGGAAGGTATTGTAACAAGGTAGATCACGTCAATGTTATGGGGTAAAAGGAAAAAAGAAAAGAAAAATGTAACCAATGCTCAATACCTGCTGCAAAATGTATATATGTATATATATTTGTTTATATGTTTGTTCGTTTCTTTTTAAATGTTTTAAATATATGACACTTAAATAAACTTTGTTTTGAAAAAAAAAAGAATAGAATAGAATAGAATAGAATAGAATAGAATAGAATCAGTGGTGGGATTAAAAATTTTCTACTACTGGTTCTGTGGGCATGGTTTGGTGGGTGTGGCAAGGGAAGGATACTGTAAAATCTCCAGTCAGAGGTTTTTTTTTGCCGGTACTCAAAATTTCCGCTACCGGTTCTCCAGAACTGGTCAGAACCTGCTGAATACCACCTCTAAATAGAATAGAATAACAGAGTTGATAGTCTAGCATTAGCTTTTGGACTGAACTTAGATTCTGCTTTTGGAACTACTGTAGTTGTCTGTCATTTATTTACTCGTTTGTACTTTGCACCCCAGTGTTAAATTATCTGCTAATGCTGCTGAGATGTTTTAGCTGCATTTGTACAATATATTCAGCCAAAAAGCTGAATTATTGGAACATGCATTAGGGATATCTGACAGGGCTGCAAAAATCTGGACAGCCATGAGATGGAATTAAAAGAGTATCTTCACAAAAGACTGTTTATCCATAAATATGCCAGGTATTAGTTAATGTTTATTTGTAATTAAAATAAGAAAGAGTTGGGACCATTTTATATTGATCACTATAAAGCTGTTTTTATATAAGGTTATTCTTGGTGCGTTTGAAGTGACCTTTGATTTCAGTTGCTCATAAATTCCTTTCTGGAGAGAACTTAGTGAAGGTATAGAAACTTGAGAAACATGGAGAATGTGATGGTGGGAATGATAATGACAACTATGACATGAGCTCTTCCTAATAACAGAAAATTACAATCTGGGGAAAATGCAGGATCTCTATAACATTAAGTACTGTCTACAGCAGAGCTGTCAAACTCCCGGCTCATGGGCCGGATGCATCACACGCTGGCCACACCCATGCATGGTTTAGTGAAGGGGTGGAAAGTTCTGATATGTCACGTAACGCTGCTGTGATGATGTGAGTTTGACACCCCTGGTCTACAGTGAAATGCAAGTGAACAGCAAGAGCATATTTATTGTACCAAGTCAAATAGTTGTGAAAGGCCCTTCTTGGTTACCTGTATAAATCATGTGGAGGATGGGGTAATTTTGCAACTGAGACCTTTTGATCACCTGAGCAGACTTTAGCACATATAAAGCTGGGGCAATGAGGGAAATAATGTGAAACCTTGAACTTAATGGTTTTATCTAATGCCAAGTAATTCCCTCTAAACATTTTTCTTGACTCTTCTAGAGGAAGTACTCAATTATCAGATCTAATTCAATGAGGAATGAGAGATCATCAGTTGATATATGCTGTTGATCCTTTTCTTTTTTAATATTAAAATATATACTGGAGCAATGTAACCCACCCACCTTCCCTCCCTCCCTCTGATCATGAACCAATGAGGCGACCATGAAATGTGATCACTATTGCCATTAAAAATGGAGGAAAGTGCATCCTCACACTGCTCTTTTAAAGGGGGAAAATGTCAGTCACCAACAAAGAAGTTGATTTGTCTTCCCTGAGGAGATTTGACCCTCTCATCTACATTTATGTCACTGACTGCACCCCAACCTCCCTTCCATGAAAAGATGAAAATGAAATGGCATAGGCCCAGACTTCTCTCTTCACACTATGTTATTCTTAAATAAAATATTCTTTACAAACAGAACATTCTTATTACAATAGTATTAACTATTTTTACTATATTTAAATTCACAATACTGATAAGCATTTGTTATATAAAGAGAATATTTACACTATGTATGATGTTTAATATTTGTTCTAATCTTACAATAAATTGATAAAACAAGCATCAATAATTCTGCACATGCTCCACAAGCTGTTCCTTTTATTAACTGAGGGAGATGGTGGGGAGGAAGAAGAAGAGGAGAAGGATGGGGACGACGAGAAGGAGAAGGAGGAGAAGGAGAAGGAGAAGGTATGCATATGCTATGGCATCTCTATATCAGACAGGAAAATAGGTCTATTTGCTACTTCCCTGACCATCTGCCATTCTAATTGACATGGGGTCCTGAGTATTTGTCCTAAATTCCAAATCTTTGATGCTCTATTGAGTACATAGTGAAAGTGCATGGAGGCAAATTCCTCTTGTGTGTGTGTGTGTGTGTGTACACACAAACACATACATACACATATATATTTATACACACACACACACACACACATATATACACACATATAAATACACACACACATATATTGTAGGAAAAGTGAATAACATTGGCAAAGACTGTTCATTTACATTGGTTAATTTTATTACATTAAACTATAGATATAGAAACAGGGTAATCATTAGCAGAAGTTTGACAATTGATTTGAACATAATGTATTTGCTGACATGTGTCCTTTTAATATTTCAGAAGTATTATCTGATACATTGAGCAACTCTTCTATCATACATTTTCATATTGCAGGAATTTTTGCCATCCTCTTTATCTTGATTGCTGTTTTCTGTTAATTGTTCACTGAAGATTTGGCAGCCAAGCTTCACATGCCAAACCTGTTTTACCGTTCCACTGCCCTCTGGCGTCAGTAATGCATTCTCGGTTACTGTGCGCCATGATGAAATGGTACAGGTTGTGGCAGAGCTATTTGCATAACGGCAAGAACCAGTTTCTATTCTACTGCTCTTATCCAAAGTCATATTTTTATATTATATCTTGGCTGGTCTTTGACAGTGGATATTTTGTAATCAAGCTGTTTCTTTGCTCTCTGTTTAAGAATGCATAAACCTTTCCCATCTCGCAACCTGCAAGTCTCTTGAAACTGCAGTCTCTTGAAAAAGTTGGGTGGAAATACTACGAGCTGCAGTTTCATCTGAAGGATGCCAGGAAGACTGATATTGTAATTGTATGTGGAAATGAGTATGGAAGACAGTGCAAAGAGATTCTGCCTGAGAATGGTCAGGTGAAATTATGTTAATGTAGCTTTACAATAAAGTAGAATTAGCTCATCTGGTCATATTTCCTGTCTGGTTTATCTGGGAAAGCTAGCATCAGTCTTACAAGTCTCAAAGTACAATTTTCCTGCTATTTCCTTTACAGCCCAATAACTTAGGGAGAATCCCTCCTGAGTCTCTTGCTCTTCCCGCTATATAGCTGCGGACTATGTCCCCTCTTATCTGATCGTTCCCTAGGCAGTATATTTTCACCCATCTCCCAAGGTCATTCTCTATTACAAGTGTTCCCAACAGTATCTAATTACTGCACTTTCTTCTTTTTTGCTGATTGTAAAATCTGTGTACTTTTCAATCATTGCCAGAGGTTGCATTCTTTTCTTTGGCTTTAAATGCTTCAATAATCATACTTGGTATATAAAAACTAGGTAGAGCTGCATTCAGTACTCTAACTTCAGTGACGAATATGTTATATCTACAAATCTCCTCATGATTACTACAAATGTCCTCATGAATAATTTGTGTGCTATTGTAAAATATACGGTCAAGGTACATCTAGTGTGAATGGAATAATTGCTGGTTTGTTCATTTATAACAGAAGTGTCAAACTTGTGGCCCATGGGCCGGATGCATCACTCTCTGGCCACGCCCACCCCCAGTTTAACGAAGGGGGGAGAAGTCATGATACGTCACGTGACGACGTGATGATGCGAGTTTGACACCCCAGTTTATAACATGATATTTAGAGTCCAGCCATTTTCCAGAGGCTCCCATGGAGGATTACAATCTCAAGGTGAAATCATAAAAAAGAGGGTGAAATCATAAAGTCAAATAAAAAATAAATTGCCTATAAACATACCATTTCAAACACTAAACACCAGGTCATTGGGTGCCAAAAAGGAGACTCCTTGCAGTTCTTTAACACCTAATAAGTTTCAAAAGTTCCAGCAGCAAATTTGTGTATATTTTGTTTTTATTTGTGTGCAAAATATTCAAGCACCTTCTGGTTCTACCACCAAGCAGTGAAACTATCAAATGAAGAGCCAGCCCTGTAGATGTGTCTTCAGGCCTTCATGGAGAGAAAAAATTCAGGGGAGCCCTAAAACATCCAGGCCAAGTCTTTGAATTGATATGACTACTAAAGGTCTCAGACAACAGATCCAAAGGAGCACAGTAGTTTGAAAAAAGAAGCAACCCCCACCCCACTTTACTCCATAGTTTGGGGCTAGTCATCCTTTCTACAAGGGTCAGAAAGTGTCAGAATCTATGTACCTTGACTTGTAATTGCATCCAAACACTGAAGTCATTTAGACAACCTAAGAACCTTTTGAAAACCCAAATAATTGCCTATAGTAATTTCTACATTGCCATGAATTCTATGAGGGATCCTTGGTGCTCTCTGAGCTTGTTTTTTTTTTTTTCTTGCCGTTGTTTCATTACCAAAACTAGATGTTACCTCATTTCAACCCTAAGGTACAAATATTCTCCTTTATTGATTCCATGGATTCTAATATAAAAAATGAACTCCATGCGATTACCTTTCTCACGTATACTTGCCAAACATTGTTTGGAAGAATTTGCTTAGCTTTTGAGCATCATGGAATAGATTAGAAAGAGAAGAAAGAAAGAAAGAAAGAAGGAAAGAAAGAAAGAAAGAAAGAAAGAAAGAAAGAAAGAAAGAAAGAAAGAAAGAAGGAAGGAAGGAAGGAAGGAAGGAAGGAAGGAAGGAAGGAAGGAAGGAAGGAAGGAAGGAAAGAAAGAAAGCTTATGCAGATTACAGAACCCAAGCCCAAACCCAGTTTTGAAGAATTTCTTCTCCAATCAGAATTTTTTCTGTCCAACTCTCCATTGAGGCTTTTCCAGAGTCAGAGTAGCTATATAGAATGAAAACTTTTACTTCTGTTAACTTAGCATAGGATCCTCCTGGCATAATAATTAATTTAAACAATACTTCAGCATTAATGCCAGCAAAATATGTATGTTGTTTATACATGCCCCAGGGAAAGTATGCCATCAAAGCAAATCTAAAATTGAGTAATGCCTTTGATTAAAACTGCCTTTAGTGTTACAGTAGAATTTCAGATGAAAAAGCAATGGGTATCACAGAACAGGGATATCTGACTTAGGCAAGTTGCATGAATTGCTTCTGAGGATTACCACATCATCATCATATGATGCATTAAATGTCTTGATGCATCACAAGAAAATATAGTCTTGGCATTTCCAAGTCCTGGCAGGGTCAGGATCAAAGCTGATCTATATTTACACAGGGCTTCCCCTTTGGACTTACATAAATCTATGAAATGAGAATAGCAGATTTGGGAGATTATGACTGTAGAAGTGGGACAACTCCCACTGCAGGCCTAAAACAGAAATACAAGGATCAATCCAGATTAAGAAATGAAAGAAAAAAGTTTAAGAGGGCAGCACAATTGTGTGATTGAAACTCTGCTTGTTTTTATGGTGACAAAAAAAAGCTTTGATTGACCCATTGCAGCTGCCATACTGACTTTTTTGACCATACCCTGCAGACAATCCTGATTCAGACATATAGACTGGAGGAATGCTATTTAATAAAGAGTCCTATATTTTTGAACCACCCACAAGCCTTTTGAAAAGCAATCTTCGCAAGCTATATCATTAAAATGTGTAGAATGTTAGGAATATAAGTCGCCTAGCAGGTATTTGGGTTGGAAATATATAAACCAGGATAGACATTTTAATACTGTATCTTTAAGAAAATGCAAAAGTGTAGTTGGGTGTGGTTTCTCAAACGGCCATAAGATGGAGCCAGAAACCTGAATTGTTTAGTCTTAGTCTTAGTCTCAGAAGAAGCCTCAGTCTCTCTGTTTCCTTCTGTTGGAGAGAGTTGCCGTTTTCTCCTAAATGACTGTTACTGATCGTTGATGTAAGTCTGTTACTGAACTGTTTTTGATACTGGACTTTGATATTGGAATTATCACTGAAATGAACACTGACTGATTTACATGTGAATGACTTGGACTGCTTGTTTGGACTTTGCTTAAACGTTTATTGAAAGTAAAAACCTACATTAACTGTACAGTGTATCTGTGTGCTGTGTGTGTATTATTCAAACACTTCTCTCACTACGTCTCCCTGTATGCGCTCATTCTCCTAATGGGGAATTACCTCAACAGATGTTGGCAAATTCTTGCCTCCCAAAACTGAATAGAAGCACAGTAGAGGGATATGCATTTGTTCATCTGAAATATTACTATATAGGCATTTTTCATACATGTTGTTAAATATTTTATAAATCAAGATCATCATAGTAAACAAAGCTTGATAGTAGAGGTGCCCAATTCTTCTATGTTTCAGGCTTTTCAGTGGGATTATGGGGGGAACTCTTTGCTCCAAAAAGTGGACAGGAGTAAAACAGTTGAATTTGATTTTAATATTAAACTTAATTAAAAATATATAAAAGAGTTGATCACCTCCTAGACTGGGGAAATATTCTCCCAAAGCTTTGATTGGTTGCAGAAGATGGATTGAAAAGGACATCAAGTTCCATCTAGAAATAGCCAGTGTCATGTAGTTGCCTAGGACAGGAATCACATTCAATCTTTTTGATCTGTTAGTCATAGAGAGTTCTTCCAATCAAACCAAACAGCAACGTAATATAGGATCTATGCAGAAGCCCCACAGAAGCCTCCAAAACGCTCACAAGCAGGGCCTGAAGACAATTGCTCGAACCAATTAGGTCACCCTGGCTATTTATCCTTGATAATTTTGTCTAAAATCTTTGTGAATCATCTAAACCAGACAGTATAATTGGTTCAAAAAGAACCATGTGTTAGGATTCCTCCATTGTTAGAGAAATGGACTTTGGCTGAAACCAGAGTTGATAACATTTTCACAGGATTGCTATCAGTTTTAAAACTATGGATTTGTTAAACAAAAATAAATATTGCAATTATGTCTTCCCACAAATGACTACTCCACACAAAGTGTGACACCAGCCTAAATCAATTGGATTGTTCCCATCTATGGTAGAAGTCTAAAAGCAGCACATCTTTAAAAAAGTTTGGACTGAGTTTTATCACACTCGTCAGACTGCTTCTTCAACATTGATGCTAGATGTCCCCATCATCCAGTCAGAGCTGAAGAAGCTTCTTGGATGAGAAGTGAAACGCCTTCAAAGAAAAAACAAGGAAGTCCAGTTGCCTCCTGAAAAACACCTTTGGGAACATGGATTCTAGATAGATGTTGATTGAAGACAGAACAAAATGTACCCTTATTACTAGAGGCGTCTGTTAGAATCAAGGGTTTTTATCAAAATGATTAAAGCAATGTGACTCCACCCTTTCTTATGTCACATCACAATGCATGTAACAAAAGGACAGAAGTTGGACTGCAACGCATGATATCGCTTTTGTTATCCAGCCCTCATGCTCCCTTCAACCCTCCCTATAAGATGCCTCTGCTTATTTTTTTGCATTCATTGCATCTATTTTAGTATATTGATGAATCCGCTAATGGCCACTAGATGGCCAAAATAATCCCAAGAACATCTGTGACCTGAGTGAATCTTTCTCTCCCAAGCAACCACATAACCCCACGAGACCCTTGTGTAAGTATTGAGCAGACGCTTTAGCCAGCTCATCTCTTAAGACTTTTTACTGTATGAGGGGAGAAGTTCTTTACAGAAGCTCTCAACCCAGTATATAAAAAAAGTGACTAGGTGTTACTTGACCCTTTGAAATGGAAATAGTGGGGCCTGAATTCAGGGGGCTTCTGCACCCAAACATTTCCCCCACTGCAGAGCTTTTTGTGGCTGTGTCATTTTGCAAAGGAAGCAACACCACAGTGATGATAAAACACTAAGTTGCATTATTGTTAAATAATAACCAGGACATCTGCATCAGAAAATCTCCTGGTTTTAATAACAATAATAAAAAGATGCATTATTTACTCTAACATGGCTAATTCTTCAGTAATGTACAAACTCCTACTTTGTATCTGTAAACAATCCAAGCAGTGTTTTGGGATTACTGAATAGTTCCTATCAAAGGCATTAAAAATAATCGCATCTTGGCACATTAATAGAATTTAATGGTTGGGCAGGAAAATAGTAGAAAAAATGATGTTAAAAATGCAGCAGATGGATTTCATATTTTACTGATTGTATGTGGAGTTGCCATTGCCAAAATAGCTCTAAAGTCCTATAATGCACGAAAGACTTTCCACAGCCAGTGTCCAATGTGACATTGGCTATTTTTTTTGTAATTGCATAATACATTTCCTCTCTGTCAAAAAAAATATTCTGGTTTATTCAGACACATTTGCTGTAACTTTTCTCAGCATGAGGGAGATTCCTTTCTAGATACAAATTGGTAACACGATTATAAACTGCTGGGATTCATGGGGTCTTTTCATATGTATGAAGCTTAAATAGTTTTTTCATCCTAAGAAGTTATTCCATGTCATTTTTTTCAATTGTCAGTTCTCATGCAATTTTAAAACCTGCTTCAAGTAAATTGTAAAACCTGTTTTGCAAATGTTCTCTTCCAATTTCTTCTTTTACCTGAGAATGCTCAGACTTTCACATGAGAAAACAGAATTAAAGGCAATTTGAAACCTTGAATAAGAAAACCATGACCCTGAGGGAGCACTAATTGTCTTTATTTCATTTCATTTATTAATTGTTTTCTTTGGGAAACACTAATTGTCTTCATTTAGTTTCATTTATTTACTTTTCTTCAAGGAGTTCAAAGTGGTGTATGTGGTCTTCACCAGGGATGGGATTCATTTTTTTTAACAACCGGTCCTGTGGGCGTGGCTTAGTTGGTGGGCGTGGCTTGGTGGGCATGTTATTGGCTGGGCATGGCCAACTCAATATCACTCACATCAAGGCACACGTCTCCTCGCCTGGCCTCTCATGACTGTGGGGATGCTGCAACAGTTGTAAGTGTGAAAAATGGTCATAAGTCACTGTTTTCAGTGCCACTGTAACTTTAAATGGTCACTTCACACAAGCAAAGTACCAGCAAAGGAGGCGAAAAAAACTCCACAGAAGTTCCTGAGACAGGAAGTCTAGTCCTGCCAAGAACGTAATAAGGGTTAACGGAGAGGCAGTTTCTGTAAGCAACACCAGAATGTTTCCTTCCTGCCTTCCTTACAGGATTAGGCCAGTAATTTCTTCTAACAACCGGTTCTCCAAACTGCTTAGGATGTTAACAACTGGTTCTAGCGAATAGGTGCGAACTGGTAGAATCCCACCCCTGGTCTTCACCCCTGTTTCAGCCTTACAACAAACCTGTGAGGTAGCATAATGCTGTGATCTGGCCCAGTCAGCATCACTACTGAATAGAGGGTACAAATCAAATCTGATACTAGTCTGATACTCTAATAGACCGTGCTTGAAAGAAAAGCATAGACCCTCAGGGTTTTGATTACTACAGGCCTATTTGTATCCTACTAGAGCTGAACTCTCGCTCTCTGAGGAGATGTGTGTACACACAAATAGTGTGTTTGTGTGCGCATGGATGGCAAAAAAAAGTGATAGGATCAATCTAGTCACAAGTTCCATTGGGATCTACTACTTCTTCAGAAAAGAAGTAAACAAGCGGAAGATCAGCAGATAGTGAAGAGACTGTTACATCTTATTCCTGCTATTTACAGTCTGTGGCTTTTTCTTCTAACTTAAAAATAGCATTTGTGAACAATTGGTGCTTTGCAATTTGCATGAGTGTTGTTCTGTAGGTTTGAAAATATTGAGATTGCAGTTATGATGCAACCTATATTGAGAATAGTATCTTTTACCTTCTATAGAAGATGAATTGTGTGTAAGAGAGGAAAGTTTGTGTGCTAACTAGATACATATTCTACTTGTATTGTATACTTCTGTTATTTGGACTTTGATTACATTGCAAAATTATAAAATATCTCCTCCTCCTCTTCCTCCTCCTCCTCCTTCCATAGTTATAATCAGAAGTGATCGCTCAAATGCATTGAGGTTCAGTTTATTTGTTATTTGGTTCCAGGCAAGCTGATCAATATATTCTTCAAAACACTGAAGAGTTGTTGAACCAAGTTCTTCTAATACTTCTCAAAACATTTCACAATAGATTCAATTCAAATGGATCAGATAAACTGTCGTATTTTAGCTTTGTTTTGCAACCTCAGGAAAACAATACAATCCTAACTGTGTTGTGTTTCTATTGGATGGAACAGTAGGATTCAAGAATCTGGACTCACTGCTGCACATTTGGAACAATGCGTGAAAGTGTTTACATAGGTGGGTAAAAGCACAGAGGCAATTACTCCAGGTCCCACATATGGAAGGCAGCCCATTAAAAATATGCTTTGGTATTTTAAATTGATCTCAAGAATCAACAGTTTTCATTTGAGGCAATTAAAATATAATCCTAAGAATTATTTCAGGATTTCTTCATCCATTCCTGTTTAGTGAGCCATTAACCTTAAGATACAAATAGAAATAAAAACAAACATGAAGAAATCAATAAAGTTGACAATAGCTACTCCCTGCGAAGGGACTTAAATTAATATTCCACTCCCAGCCCGCAGTATATATCACAACCATCTGCATACAAATCTTTTCTGACAATAAATTTAACCCAATCAAATCTGGTTAATGGTGATCCAAAAACACTAACCCGGACCAAAACCTTCCTTTTAGAAAACAAAAAAACCTACCTACTATCTTTAGCAAGTATCTAGTATCCTATGAACCCTTGTATTGGGATCATAGTGGCAAGTCTTCGTTGCATCCCCTTGCCCTTCCTTATTAGCCGATAGTCTCTGTCTCTGTTAAGGGAAGTCAGTGGAATCTACTAGTGAAAATATTCTGTGTGTACGCAGAACAATTCTATGTCCAAGGTCAGAATTATAGGAAAATATTTTAGCAAAATCTGTTATTGCTGAATAAAATCACTGCGGGTTCCTCTCCCCCTTTCCACTCCGAAGTCATGTGAGCTGTAAAGTGTTGATTTGATGCTTTGGGGCCATTTTATGTTTAGAAACAACTTCTGGCATATGGGGAAGAGTGACAAATCCCAGCTGAGTATTTCAACCAGATGGGGACATGCAAGTGGAACAGCTCCTCAAAACTATGACATTTACAAACACGATACATTTGGGAGTTGGATACTCTTTTTCCCCCCCAGCTTCTGAGCATTGTTAACAGATTAGTACCATATATTTTATGCTTGTGCCTACAAGCACAAGTGCTGGAATTTTTAATCATATTTTACAGATCAAAACCATTCTTGACAAGCTCTTTCAATGAGTTTGATAATGCAATGGTTCAGTTTCTACTGTATATGTAAGTCTTTAGAAGATCTTGTGCAAAACAAAGGACACCCCTGGAAGTTTGTCATCTGTCAGGATTGTAAAGTGACACAAGTGTGTCAATGTAATTCAGATAATGCATTAATACAGTGTATGTTTGTACAATATCCTACACTTACCAAGTTTTGGGAGAAGGTAGTAGATTATATAAATATGACTGCAACAAAAACTAAATAATATTTCAGAGCATAATATTTTTTAACTATACCTAGCCACATGGAATTTGAAAACATAGGCAACATAAAGGAATTTTCCATGCCTTTACAGATAGCCTTTGACTTACAACAGTTCATTTAGTGACTGTTCAAAGTTACAACATCTTTGAAAAAAGTGACTTATGACCATTTTTCACACTTACAAACATTGCAGTGTCTCCGTAATCAAAATTCAGATGCTTGGCAACTGATCTATATTTATGATGGTTGCAGTTTCCAGGGGTTATATGATCACTTTTTGTGACCTTCTGACAAGCAAAGTCAATGGGGAATCCAGTTTTGCAACCGTGTTACAAATTTACCAACTGCAGTGGTTCACTTAATAGCTGAGACAAGAAAAATTGTACAATGGAGCAAAACTCACTTAACAAATGTTTCACTTAGCAACATAAATTTTGGGCTTAATTGTGGTTGTAAGTTGAGGACTACCTGTACTATAGCTAAAAGACTGATATTGCAGCATTGGAAAGAGAAATGTGTGGCTTCATTTATTCAATTGATTGAAGACTTGGTTTCAGTACCTATTTATCAGTGGGTTACATAGAGATGGAGACTTTGTATAGATATTTAGACAAGTATAATGAAATATGGATTCATTTATAGAGATAGCAGAAGATTAAAAACATTAGAAATATACAGGTGAAACTAAAAAAAATTAGAATATCGTGCAAAAGTTCATTTATTTCAGTAATGCAACTTAAAAGGTGAAACTAATATATGAGATAGACTCATTACATGCAAAGCAAGATAGTTCAAGTCGTGATGTGTCATAATTGGGATGATTATGGCTTACAGCTCATGAAAACCCCAAATCCACAACCTCAGAAAATTAGAATATTGTGAAAAGGTTCAATATTCTAGGCTCAAAGTTTATTTATTTATTTTTATTTATTTATTTGATTTGTCAATTGTTTCCAAGATAATAAGTATAAGTGTATACATAGTTGTGAATACATGAAATGGGTATATATAAGAAAAATAAAAGAATAGAGAAACAATAGGACAGGGACGGTAGGCACGTTGGTGCGCTTATGCACGCCCCCTACAGACCTCTTAGGAAAGGGGTGAGGTCAATGGTAGACAGTCTAAGGTTAAAGTTTTTGGGGTTTGGGGAAGAGACTACAGAGTCGGGTAGAGTATTCCAGACATTGACCACTCTATTGCTGAAGTCGTATTTCCTGCAATCAAGTTTGGTGCGGTTTACTTTGAGTTTGTATCTATTGTGTGCTCTTGTGTTGTTATGGTTGAAGCTGAAGTATTCATTGACAGGTAGGACATTGCAATGTATGATTTTATATACCATGCTTAAGTCAGACCGAAGACGGCGTAATTCAAGGTTTTCTAGTTCTAGAATTTCAAGTCTGGTGGCATAAGGTATTCTACAACGAGTAGAAGAGTGGAGAACTCTTCTTGTGAAATATTTCTGGACTTTCTCAATTGTGCTAATATCAGATACGTAATGAGGGTTCCAGACTGATGAACTGTATTCGAGTATTGGTCTAGCAAATGTTTTGTATGCTCTGGTTAGTAGTGTGATATTACCAGAGAAAAAGCTACGTAGGATTAGGTTAACAACTCTTAATGCCTTTTTTGGCTATGTAGTTGCAGTGGGCTCTAGCACTCAGATCATTAGAGGTGAGTATTCCAAGGTCCTTTACAGAGCTTGGGTCATCAACAAGGTCTTGACTATTCAGCTTGTATTTTATTTTCTGATTTTTTTGCCAATATGTAAGACAGAGCATTTATTTGTTGAGATTTGAAGTTGCCATTTGTTTGACCATTCGGATACATAGTCAAGATCTTTTTGTAGGGTAGCAGTATTGTCTGTGGTATTGAACAGCTTTACATCATCAGCGAAGAGAACGCAATTGCTCTTAATAAGATCACAAAGGTCGTTTATGTAGAGTATGAAGAGAGTTGGTCCTAGAACACTGCCCTGAGGGACACCACTATTGACAGGTACTGGATTTGATAGGAAGCTCCCGATTTTGACCATTAGAGTGTCCCACTCTAATCAGCAAATTAAGCCATAACACCTGCAAAGGGTTCCTGGGCCTTTTAATGGTCTCTCAGTCTGGTTCAATAGGAATCACAATCATGGGAAAGACTGCTGACCTGACAGTTGTGCAGAAAACCATCATTGACTCCCTCCATAAGGAGGGAAAGCCTCAAAAGGTAATTGCAAAAGAAGCTGGATGTTCCCAAAGTGCTGTATCAAAGCACATTAATAGAAAGATATGTGGAGGGAAAAAGTGTGGAAGAAAAGGTGCACAAGCAGCAGGGATGACCGCAGCCTGGAGAATATTGTCAGGAAAAGGCCATTCAAAAGTGTTGGGGACTTTCACAAGGAGTGGACTGAGGCTGGAGTCAGTGCAACAAGAGCCACCAAACACAGACGGATCCTGGACATGGGCTTCAAATGTCGTATTCCTCTTGTCAAGCCACTCCTGAACAACAAACAACGTCAGGAGCGTCTTACCTGGGCTAAAGAAAAACAGACCTGGTCTGTTGCTCAGTGGTCCAAAGTCCTCTTTTCTGATAAGAGCAACTTTTGTATCTCATTTAGAAACCAAGGACCCAGAGTCTGGAGGAAGAATGGAGAGGCACACACTGCAAGATGCTTGAAGTCCAGTGTGAAGTTTCCACAGTCTGTGTTGATTTGGGGAGCCATGTCATCTGCTGCTGTTGGTCCACTATGCTTCATTAAGTCCAGGGTCAACGCAGCCGTCTACCAGGAGATTTTGGAGCACTTCATGCTTCCTTCCGCAGACGAGCTTTATGGGAATTCTGACTTCATTTTCCAGCAGGACTTGGCACCTGCCCACACTGCCAAAAGCACCAAAACCTGGTTCAATGACCATGGGATTACTGTGCTTGATTAGCCAGCAAACTCGCCTGACCTGAACCCCATAGAGAATCTATGGGGCATTGCCAAGAGAAAGATGAGAGATGAGACCGAACAATGCAGAAGAGCTGAAGGCTGCTATTGAAGCATCCTGGTCTTCCATAACACCTCAGCAGTGCCACAGGCTGATAGCTTCCATGCCACGCCACATTGAGGCAGTAATTACTGCAAAAGGGGCCCAAACCAAGTACTGAGTACATATGCATGCTTATACTTTTCAGAGGTCTGATATTGTTCTATGTACAATCCTTGTTTTATTGATTGCATGTAATATTCTAATTTTCTGAGATTGTGGATTTGGGGTTTTCATGAGCTGTAAGCCATAATCATCACAATTATTACAAATCACGGCTTGAACTATCTTGCTTTGCATGTAATGAGTCTATCTCATATATTAGTTTCACCTTTTAAGTTGCATTACTGAAATAAATGAACTTTTGCATGATATTCTAATTTTTGAGTTTCACCTGTATACATACTTGAATAATATTTGCATTATATAAGTAAAAACAGAATTATAACTTTACTGTTACAATGACATATCATACTATATTTTTCCTTTGTTGTATTTCTTTCACTTTTTGTTAAAGCACTTTTTATATCCTCTTTTTCTTTTTCTTCTTTTTGACAATGTATGCATCTCCATCACTGTTATCTTTGTGATTTTTTTCCTTTTTCTATCTTTTTGTTATTAAAGCAATAAAAAGTAAATTAAAAATGTAGAGTGGCAGAATCGTACAACAGAAAATGTGATGGGCAAGGTCAGAGAGATGATGATATAAAAGCAACAATGGGCCCCCTGTCCCACAAAATGCCCAACATATTTAATGGAAAGATAATGGAAAGGGATATTTCAATTTTCTGTGATCACAAAGTGATGGTATAACATGTGAACGACATCAATTTTCATGTCAGTTATACAATGGTTTGAAAGGCTTGCCTCTTGAACCACCAACAATCTTATTTGGAAAAATAATTTAGGAATACATATTAGATTATATGCTTAATTTCCCATTTTTCCTATTTTTAAATAAATGTTAATAGTACAATTAATGTTTACTAATTGACATGAGATGAGATGAATATTTGTGTAACATGAATAAATATTTAATATACCAGACAAGTAATTTATGGTGGGTTTTTTCTTTTCCTTTTACCTTTCTCTTCTTATTAAAAATACATCTCAGATCGTTCCGCTGCTATGCAAAAGAAGAAATCAGGACATGTAGGATTTTGATCACAAGTAATCTTTGCTGCAATTCCATCTTCTGACAATAGTTTAAACATAGGAGTCTAAGTCCCTTTGCACTTAGTAATCCACATAAAAATCACTCTTGATAATAATGTGTGATCAGACACATCCCAGATATGAGGGAGGTCTCACTAATACTATTTATTTTTATTTATTTATTTATTTGATTTGCCAATTGTTTACAAGATAATAAGTATAAGTGTATACATAGTTGTGAATACATGAAATGGGTACATATAAGAAAAATAAAAGAAGAATAAGAGAAACAATAGGACAGGGACGGTAGGCACGTTGGTGCGCTTATGCACGCCCCCTACAGATTTCTTAGGAAAGGGGTGAGGTCAATAGTAGACAGTCTAAGGTTAAAGTTTTTGGGGTTTGGGGAAGAAACTACAGAGTCGGGTAGAGTATTCCAGACATTGACCACTCTATTGCTGAAGTCGTATTTCCTGCAATCAAGTTTGGTGCGGTTAACTTTGAGTTTGTATCTATTGTGTGCTCTTGTGTTGTTATGGTTGAAGCTGAAGTATTCATTGACAGGTAGGACATTGCAATGTATGATTTTATATACCATGCTTAAATCAGACCGAAGACGGCGTAATTCAAGGTTTTCTAGTTCTAGAATTTCAAGTCTGGTGGCATAAGGTATTCCTACAACGAGTAGAGGAGTGGAGAACTCTTCTTGTGAAATATTTCTGGACTTTCTCAATTGTGCTAATATCAGATACGTAATGTGGGTTCCAGACTGATGAACTGTATTCGAGTATTGGTCTAGCAAATGTTTTGTATGCTCTAGTTAGTAGTGTGATATTACCAGAGAAAAAGCTACGTAGGATTAGGTTAACAACTCTTAATGCCTTTTTGGCTATGTAGTTGCAGTGGGCTCTAGCACTCAGATCATTAGAGGTGAGTATTCCAAGGTCCTTTACAGAGCTTGGGTCATCAACAAGGTCTTGACTATTCAGCTTGTATTTTATTTTCTGATTTTTTTTGCCAATATGTAAGACAGAGCATTTATTTGTTGAGATTTGAAGTTGCCATTTGTTTGACCATTCGGATACATAGTCAAGATCTTTTTGTAGGGTAGCAGTATTGTCTGTGGTATTGAACAGCTTTACATCATCAGCGAAGAGAACGCAATTGCTCTTAATAAGATCACAAAGGTCGTTTATGTAGAGTATGAAGAGAGTTGGTCCTAGAACACTGCCCTGAGGGACACCACTATTGACAGGTACTGGATTTGATAGGAAGCTCCCGATTTTGACCATTAGAGTGTCCCACTCTAATCAGCAAATTAAGCCATAACACCTGCAAAGGGTTCCTGGGCCTTTTAATGGTCTCTCAGTCTGGTTCAATAGGAATCACAATCATGGGAAAGACTGCTGACCTGACAGTTGTGCAGAAAACCATCATTGACTCCCTCCATAAGGAGGGAAAGCCTCAAAAGGTAATTGCAAAAGAAGCTGGATGTTCCCAAAGTGCTGTATCAAAGCACATTAATAGAAAGATATGTGGAGGGAAAAAGTGTGGAAGAAAAAGGTGCACAAGCAGCAGGGATGACCGCAGCCTGGAGAATATTGTCAGGAAAAGGCCATTCAAAAGTGTTGGGGACTTTCACAAGGAGTGGACTGAGGCTGGAGTCAGTGCAACAAGAGCCACCAAACACAGACGGATCCTGGACATGGGCTTCAAATGTCGTATTCCTCTTGTCAAGCCACTCCTGAACAACAAACAACGTCAGGAGCGTCTTACCTGGGCTAAAGAAAAACAGACCTGGTCTGTTGCTCAGTGGTCCAAAGTCCTCTTTTCTGATGAGAGCAACTTTTGTATCTCATTTAGAAACCAAGGACCCAGAGTCTGGAGGAAGAATGGAGAGGCACACACTGCAAGATGCTTGAAGTCCAGTGTGAAGTTTCCACAGTCTGTGTTGATTTGGGGAGCCATGTCATCTGCTGCTGTTGGTCCACTATGCTTCATTAAGTCCAGGGTCAACGCAGCCGTCTACCAGGAGATTTTGGAGCACTTCATGCTTCCTTCCGCAGACGAGCTTTATGGGAATTCTGACTTCATTTTCCAGCAGGACTTGGCACCTGCCCACACTGCCAAAAGCACCAAAACCTGGTTCAATGACCATGGGATTACTGTGCTTGATTAGCCAGCAAACTCGCCTGACCTGAACCCCATAGAGAATCTATGGGGCATTGCCAAGAGAAAGATGAGAGATGAGACCGAACAATGCAGAAGAGCTGAAGGCTGCTATTGAAGCATCCTGGTCTTCCATAACACCTCAGCAGTGCCACAGGCTGATAGCTTCCATGCCACGCCACATTGAGGCAGTAATTACTGCAAAAGGGGCCCAAACCAAGTACTGAGTACATATGCATGCTTATACTTTTCAGAGGTCTGATATTGTTCTATGTACAATCCTTGTTTTATTGATTGCATGTAATATTCTAATTTTCTGAGATTGTGGATTTGGGGTTTTCATGAGCTGTAAGCCATAATCATCACAATTATTACAAATCACGGCTTGAACTATCTTGCTTTGCATGTAATGAGTCTATCTCATATATTAGTTTCACCTTTTAAGTTGCATTACTGAAATAAATGAACTTTTGCATGATATTCTAATTTTTGAGTTTCACCTGTATACATACTTGAATAATATTTGCATTATATAAGTAAAAACAGAATTATAACTTTACTGTTACAATGACATATCATACTATATTTTTCCTTTGTTGTATTTCTTTCACTTTTTTGTTAAAGCACTTTTTATATCCTCTTTTTCTTTTTTCTTCTTTTTGACAATGTATGCATCTCCATCACTGTTATCTTTGTGATTTTTTTTCCTTTTTCTATCTTTTTGTTATTAAAGCAATAAAAAGTAAATTAAAAATGTAGAGTGGCAGAATTGTACAACAGAAAATGTGATGGGCAAGGTCAGAGAGATGATGATATAAAAAGCAACAATGGGCCCCCTGTCCCACAAAATGCCCAACATATTTAATGGAAAGATAATGGAAAGGGATATTTCAATTTTCTGTGATCACAAAGTGATGGTATAACATGTGAACGACATCAATTTTCATGTCAGTTATACAATGGTTTGAAAGGCTTGCCTCTTGAACCACCAACAATCTTATTTGGAAAAATAATTTAGGAATACATATTAGATTATATGCTTAATTTCCCATTTTTCCTATTTTTAAATAAATGTTAATAGTACAATTAATGTTTACTAATTGACATGAGATGAGATGAATATTTGTGTAACATGAATAAATATTTAATATACCAGACAAGTAATTTATGGTGGGTTTTTTCTTTTCCTTTTACCTTTCTCTTCTTATTAAAAATACATCTCAGATCGTTCCGCTGCTATGCAAAAGAAGAAATCAGGACATGTAGGATTTTGATCACAAGTAATCTTTGCTGCAATTCCATCTTCTGACAATAGTTTAAACATAGGAGTCTAAGTCCCTTTGCACTTAGTAATCCACATAAAAATCACTCTTGATAATAATGTGTGATCAGACACATCCCAGATATGAGGGAGGTCTCACTAATACTATTTATTTTTATTTATTTATTTATTTGATTTGCCAATTGTTTACAAGATAATAAGTATAAGTGTATACATAGTTGTGAATACATGAAATGGGTACATATAAGAAAAATAAAAGAAGAATAAGAGAAACAATAGGACAGGGACGGTAGGCACGTTGGTGCGCTATGCACGCCCCTACAGATTTCTTAGGAAAGGGGTGAGGTCAATAGTAGACAGTCTAAGGTTAAAGTTTTTGGGGTTTGGGGAAGAAACTACAGAGTCGGGTAGAGTATTCCAGACATTGACCACTCTATTGCTGAAGTCGTATTTCCTGCAATCAAGTTTGGTGCGGTTAACTTTGAGTTTGTATCTATTGTGTGCTCTTGTGTTGTTATGGTTGAAGCTGAAGTATTCATTGACAGGTAGGACATTGCAATGTATGATTTTATATACCATGCTTAAATCAGACCGAAGACGGCGTAATTCAAGGTTTTCTAGTTCTAGAATTTCAAGTCTGGTGGCATAAGGTATTCTACAACGAGTAGAGGAGTGGAGAACTCTTCTTGTGAAATATTTCTGGACTTTCTCAATTGTGCTAATATCAGATACGTAATGTGGGTTCCAGACTGATGAACTGTATTCGAGTATTGGTCTAGCAAATGTTTTGTATGCTCTAGTTAGTAGTGTGATATTACCAGAGAAAAAGCTACGTAGGATTAGGTTAACAACTCTTAATGCCTTTTTGGCTATGTAGTTGCAGTGGGCTCTAGCACTTAGATCATTAGAGGTGAGTATTCCAAGGTCCTTTACAGAGCTTGGGTCATCAACAAGATCTTGACTATTGTATTTTATTTTCTGATTTTTTTTGCCAATATGTAAGACAGAGCATTTATTTGTTGAGATTTGAAGTTGCCATTTGTTTGACCATTCTGATACATAGTCAAGATCTTTTTGTAGGGTAGCAGTATTGTCTGTGGTATTGAACAGCTTTACATCATCAGCGAAAAGAACGCAATTGCTCTTAATATGATCACAGAGGTCATTTATGTAGAGTATGAAGAGAGTTGGTCCTAGAACACTGCCTTGGGGGACACCACTATTGACAGGTACAGAATTTGATAGGACGCTCCCAATTTTGACCATTTGTTGTCTGTTTGCCAGGAATGCTTCTATCCAGTTATTCAGTTGTCCAGAGATACCATAGGATTTTATTTTTAGGAGTAGTTTGTCGTGTACCACTGAATCAAAGGCTTTACAGAAGTCTATGTAGATTGCGTCTATTGCTTTGCCCTGGTTGAGTTGTGTCGTCCATATGTTTTTGCAGTGTAAGAGTTGCAGATTACAGGATAGTTTTTTTTCTGAAACCAAATTGTTTATTGGAGAGTAGGTTGTTTGTCTCTAAGTGGAGGATGATGGATTGGTTAATAATTGATTCCATGACTTTACAGGTGACGCAGCATAAGGAGATTGGTCTGTAATTTTCAACTAGGCTTGGGTTACAGAAAATCAATTATTGTGTGGATTTTTTGTTTAGATGAAACATTTAAACACCTTGGCTTCTGAGGAAGGAATAGTTGCAACTTTTTAGGCCCAATGCGAATTCAAGGACAAGGCTTAGTAAGTGAACTGGAGCTGGACAACATGGTGCTTATTGGCATCTCTTCTATGCTTTTCAAGTTGTCTGATAAATCTTGAGTTTCATATTACTTGCTTGCTTGTTTGTTTGAACAGCCAATTTCTTTAGCTTATAGCAAGCTGCCTCATTAATTTCCTGATTGACTTTGGGGCCATGCAGACTCACAAGAAACATTCATAGGAAGTAGAGTTAGCAGTTGACTGGAAGATAATAAAAAACTGCCATTTTTATTGGGGTCTATTATATGGAGTAGTGGAAAATTTGCATTTTATTCTTTGTATCAGGTAACCAAATGTCTTGTACATTCCTACTGCTTCAGGTTATGGCATTCTGATGTGCAAGAAAAACCATGGAAGCTTAAAACTGCAATTCAATCCATATTTTCTTGGAAGAAACTTGTATTGAGAACAGTATACCAAATGAATGTATTAATGAATAAATGGCTCATTGCAGTCAAGGACCAGCATAAAGGTAGATCATTTTCCTGAGCAATCATGTACAATTGTCCCAAAGGTGCTTTTCTAAGAAGCAACTGGACATTTTGTTTTTTCTTTGAAGACGTTTTCCTTCTCTTTCTAGAAGCTTCTTAGATGAGAAGTGAAATGTTTTCAAAGAAAATACAGAAAGTCCAGTTGCCTCTTGAAAAAGCACCTTTGGGACAACCATGACCTAGATAATTGAGAATCTCTATAGACCTGTAAAAGATTGACTTATTAGGATTCTAAAAGAAATTATTTTTTCTTAGACTTCTAAGTATTGTGGCTTTTCACTACATGTGTAATTCTAAAACAGGGATATAGGTCCCACTCTTATTGTTGAAAAGAATGTCTTCAATGGTCTGCCTATACAAATAGAATGGCTGTCAGTTCAAAGCCTGTCATTTCTAGTATTAGGAATAACACTTCAGGATCTCACTAGAATCTCCTTTCTCATCCTGCAATTCTAATAAATAGTCTCAGTTCATCTTTGTGTCAATTTTTAGTTGTTGTGAAAATGGCACTTTTTGCTATCTTCCTACAATCATCTACAAACGTATCTGAATATTTCAGATGCCATTCTCTTCCAAATGTGAAGTTGAAACTACAGAGAGCAACCAACAAGGAAAGACAAATGGAATAAAAACCCAACGAGAACATTTCTTCTGAAATGACCTTAAAATGCTCTCCTTGTGTTGCTCCCAGATTTTATGGAAGGCCATGTCCCCGTTTAAGATCTAATGTGTTTGGAGAGCAATAAAAAGCTCTTTGTTATTGGGGAGAATCCCTTTTATATGCAGCGAATTGGATCAATTTGACCCTGATTGTCTCTCTTCTCTTTTCGTCTGACTATTTCAAACGCCAGGCTCTTGGCATTAACTTAAGAAGCTGATTGAACCATGGGCCTGACACTTGTCAGTAGTGGATAATGCTGGTTTCAATCTGTCATGTTCGCACATAAATGAGCAGTGACAGAGATAGACTGTTGAATAGAAAAAGCAGTTTTACTGTGGCTAACCTTTCCATGTATAAATGCAGCCGGTAACAAGGCCTGAAAATAGCTTGTATAGCTGAGAAAGAACATTCTGAAACATATAACAGAATGATGTATTATCTCTTTGGCTATCAGAAATTGCCCCGTTAACAATGGACACCTTCCTGAGTATAAAGTTAAAATGGACCTTCATTAGAAAAAATGACACAGACAGATTCACTTCAGTGTGAATTGTCAATTCAATATTTAGTAGGTAGCCAATGTCACTCTACTACCTGGGAGGAGAACATTGCCCTATCTGGAAATTAAATAGCCTAGTTCTTTGACAAATTAGCTTTTTAAAAGAGAGAATAATATCAACTGCTTATTCTATTTTAATCAACAGCAGAATACAAATTATACCTTTTAAACATTTTACCAAATCTCATCAGATATCTGAAGAAATATCCCTCTGCCTTCCAGTCAATCCAGCTAAAAGTTCAGTTGGAATACTGAGCCCTAAAAATAGAAGCGAAGAATGGAAAGTTGTTATGATTTCTGCACACTTTTATGATATGCTGAAATCACATTATGTACAATAGATTCATTAAAATGAGATGTTTCTTTAAAAGCAAATTTAAGTCTGCCACGGTTTCAGAGCAATTTGCATAAATGTGTGCGTGTGTGTGTGTGTGTGTGTGTGTGTATCTATATGTGTATACACACACACACACACACACACACACACATCCCCTAAATTTCTAATTAAATACTAATTAGTACTATCACCAGAATTGTCTCTCAGCCTTAGCTCCTCATGGCTTTGTCACTTTGATTAATACATAGTCATTTATTAACTTATTTAACTAGCTGAGGTGCTTCATGACAAACCAGATTAAATTATTCTCATAATAGTCTTGTTACTAGGGAGAAAAAAGGAGAAGAATTTTAAACTTAATAAAAATTACCTTCAATAATCTTACAGCTTTTCCACAGCACCCTTAAAAGATGGAAATTGGCTCCTTGTTTGATTTATAATGTATAGGGTTGTATAAAGCATCCATTAATAAAATTTATGTGTTCATTTAAGCAGGAGCTTTACAATGGTACTGTAGCCCCGAGTGCTTATTATTTAACTTTTGCTATAGTTATGAAAATAATTAATGTTCGGACTAGACAGGGACTAAAATACCCACTAGAAAGAGATAATTAGAGGCATAAATAATGTGAAGACCTAGCATGTTGGTTTAAAAAATATATATTAATTGTCTTTGCTTCACAGTTAAACTTTATCAAGGAAGAATAGTTTATATAGGCTGTTAGCTTTAAGAGAAATAATGTTCCAGCTAATTTGAAGGTGGGGGATAGTTCAGTATGAAATAATGGGAGGTTTGTGAGTCTAAAGAGCACAAGAATTAAGGCTAAATGTTGTCAACAAGTCCATCCCATACAAGCAATGGCAGGGGAGTTATAAAGACAAAGCTACGTATAAAATCCCACCCCACCACTGGTTTTGTAAATAAGTCCATGGTGTAAAGCAGAACAATAAGTGTAATGCTCTTTAGTATATTCCAGTTTAATATTTGTCCCCAGGAAAATCGCCAATGTCAATGTGATAAAATCAAGATAAATGGCAACGTAATTCCACAGTCTTGGATATCAGTGATATCCACTATAAATTATGATTCTTAAATTCCTAAAATGGTCAGCCAAGAACTAAAGAGCATTGATAAAAGAAAAATACTTAACTATGAGTCTGTCACAGTGCCAGGAATTGTCTTTACAGGGTAAGCTCTGAACTGCTGGACTTCATGGTAGATGCAGGTGATTCTAGAAAATAATATATCAGGGATGGTAGTTCATTTATGCCTCAGCAATGAAAGACATTACGCATATTTTATTTGTCATTTATAAGCTTTGGTGAAGATCCAGTATCTAGATCCATTATTAATTAGAACCATTCCCTAACAGGTCTTCATCTTAGATTGTCTTATTTCCTTCAGGAGGCAAATGTAAATGTTGTCAAGTTTGTCTGCCCAAAAAAGAGATAATTGTCTAGGATAGATCATTTACAAAGGATGTGAACTTATTTAAACGTATTTTAACATGTTTACTTGTACCTATTCTGTTTTACTATTGTTGATGTGGCATCATATTTTTTTTATTTTGAGATGGTCCTTTGACCAATCAATAAAAATCTACTACTTCTACCAGAAAATGAACATATTGGTTTGCTATTGTATCAAGGTCATGACTGGATACAATTGGAGATAATGACTATGCAAGATTTCACTTTGTTTTTATTACGAAAGACCCACTGCCTGTGCAAAGGGCATAACCAGATAGCATCACTGGAGTTGTGATCCAATAGAGTGTGCACTGGAATGATTTCTTGAACAATCAGAAAATTATGCCAATATAAAATGTGCTACCTGATTGCTAAGCCCTCAGCCATAGTAATAAGCGTGTATCAAGTCCTGATATTACTATTTTAAAGTAGACCAAGTTTGCAAATTTCCATGCTAATATTTCCTTTCCCCCCAGCCATCATTCACCAACAGGAAACAACTACGAATAACTTTCTGTAATGTGGTGCAGGCAGAGCTGGGTCAGTGTAGGTGGGTGCTTGGAATAACATGTTCACGCCTTACTAATAAACAGGTAACAAGCATGGAGATTGTCTGTGCTTCTGTATCTTCCAAAAAGCACTAAGCCTGTTACCATACAGAAAAACAATTGTATTTGAGCTTTTTTCTAATAGAATAGAATAGAATTCTTTATTGGCCAAGTGTGATTGGACACACAAGGAATTTGTCTTGGTGCAAATGCTTTCAGTATACATAAGAGAAAAGATACATTCATCAAGAATCAAGAATCATAAGATACAACACTTAATGATAGTCATAGGGTACAATAAGCAATCAAATCAAACTAGGAAACAGTCAATAAAATTGTTAGGATACAAGCAACAAGGTTACAGTCATACAGTCACAAGTGGGAGGAGATGGGTGAAAGGAAGGATGGGAGGATTAATAGTAATAATAATGCAGACTTAGTAAATAGTTGGACAGTGTTGAGGGAATTATTTATTTGCAGAGTGATGGCTTTCGGGAAAAACTGTTCTTGTGTCTAGTTGTTCTGGAGTGCAGTGCTCTATAGCGTCGTTTTGAGGGAAGGAGTTGAAACAGTTTATGTCTGGGGTGTGAGGGGTCTGTAAATATTTTCACAGCCCTCTTTTTGACTCGTGCAGTATACAGGTCCTCAATGGAAAGCAGGTTGGTAGTAATTGTTTTTTCTGCAGTCCTAATTACTCTCTGTGCCTGTCCTGTTGGGTTGCAGAACCAAACCAGATAGTTATAGAGGTGCAGATGACAGACTCAATAATTCCTCTGTAGAACTGTATCAGCAGCTCCTTGGGCAATTTGAGCTTTCTGAGTTGGCACAAGAAAAAACATTCTTTGTTGTGCTTTTTTGATAACATTTTTGAAGGTCTCTACTGTTGATACTGTGTTGTCTAGTATTGTAAGAGGTGGTGGTATGGGAGGGTTTCTCCTAAAGTCTACCACCATTTCTACGATTTTGAGCATGTTCAGTTCCAGATTGTTCCGGTCACATTACAAAGAGAAGTGGAGAAAGCACACTGTCCATCAATCCTAATAAGAAAAATTCTAGTTTCATCTGAATACTAATTTTAAGAGGGGGACAAGGATGAAGCAGGACAGAAGGATTATTCTCTAGTGTAATGTTGTTGACAGTAAATCTGGTTCTGCCTTTGTTTGCTGCAGTACTAGAAGTATTCTATGGATGGCTATGGAGCCAGAATAGAGCGGACAAAACTAGGTGCCTAATAGAAACAGGAAAATGTTCAGCCGTGCAAAATTCTTTGTTGGCAGAAGTGGTGGAAAACCTGTGATGTGCCAGGGTCAGCCATTCATAGAGGGTGGCACTCTTTCCTTGTTTAAATGAACATTTTGTGTAGCACAAAACTAGTGGGGTGGTTTTTTTCCCAAGTGTATATTAGTCATGGTTTGAATTCTCAGATCAGTGAGAATTCATGGTTATGAACATTGCCTAATATTATGTTTTCTTGGAAGAAAATTGAGCTCTATGGCATAAAATACTTGCGTGTGTGTTCATGTGTGTCTGTGTCTGTGTGTCTCTGTGTGTCTATCTATGTATACACCATTTGAGAATAAATTAAGACTGAAAATATGAATATCTCAGACTGCTTTCTTAACTTCTGCAGAAATTTCATTAGGTAGGCCTGGGATTCCTGTGAAAAGCAAGTCAGCAACTATAGGTTTTTGCAGTGAAGCTAGAAAAGATACTGAGAGAACTATCAGTATCTTGTCTAGCTTCACTGCAAAAACCTATAGTTTCAGTCCATCTGTTTTCCAATCACTTGAACAGGCTCAACTTCTCCCTTGTATGTTTAGATGGAATAATGGAATAAAGGTGAAATCTTGCTTTCTTCTTTATAGATATTTCTTCTTTATATCTTATTTTCCATTTAGACACACTACCGGAATGTTATGGGCTACCATTAATCCTGTCTCTAGTCTTCAGCGAACTTGCTTCAGTGGCAAGCCATATTGAGTATTTTCTTAGAACTGAGAAACTACTTTGTTGAAAGGGATTTCCAAGGGATCATCCTCAAGACTCATTATGGAACACAGGAGATGCAGCCCAAATGATCCATCTAAAAAAAAAACATTCATCACCATCATCATAGCAAATTAAAGTTAGAATCCTTGGTAGCCTCATTGTCCTTAAGTCTTGTTGAAATCAATGTCAAATGTTCTTCATTTCATGGGACTTTAGTGCAAATTTGTTCAGAAACTGACTTATTGTCAAAATACACTCTAAGATTCTTTTGCATTGGTGAATAGTGTTCACTTATTCTTTTTGCTTGCTTGGAACAATCTTATACAAGTCTACACCATATCAGATTTCAAGATGGAGATCATGCAGGAGTGGGTTGCTATGCGTTCGCCCAGGTTCGGGCGGACCGGTTGCTAATGTTATGGCTGGTTCGGTGAATCGCCAAATCCATCCCTGGCTGGCCTCTCCCCTCCCTCTCACTCCACCCCTCCCAGGAATCTCCACGTGAATCTCCATTTTGAATGCAAGGTAAGCTCAGGGCCCATGCGGAGGCTTGGGGAGGGGTAAAAAATGGGACTCCCGGAAGTTCCAGAAGGCCAGAAGCAGGCCCATTTCTAGCCTCTGGAGAGCCTCTGGAGCCAGGGGAGGCAGTTTTTGCCCTCCCAGAGGCTCAAGGAAAGCCTGTGGAGCCTGGGGAAGGTATAAACAGCCCCTCTGCCATGGTGAAGGAGGCTGACTAGGCCACACCCACTATGCCATGCCCACCGAGCAACTAGGCAGAGACCGTGTTGCTGAAATTTTTGAAACCCACCCGAGATAATGTCTTTTCATAGTTGAGCACATTATAATTCATAAACCACGATGGAGAAAGGGCCAGATAGCACCAACCTCTTCTATATCAATATTCTGTATGAAGCACAGCAACACTTAAGAAGATCTGAACAAGATTTTTTCAAGTATTGAGCTTTTTTATGTTCTTTTGCCTTGGGATTTCCCTTTAATGCCAAATAGATTTTCAAGGGTCTTAGGTTGAGGAGCATGTGGTAACTGGCTATGACTAAGAGAAAGAGAGAGAGTCAGCTGAAACAAAGCTGTCTATGAAGTTTTTTTTTTAAAAAAAGTCATCAGAATTCTCTGCATTAAATGGAGGAAATTCATAATTTGTATCAATTAGAATTCATTTTCTAGTCATCAGAACTTCTGTGTCCAAACCAACCATATGATAGTACTTTCACTTTTTATCTTTAAACATTTTATCTCTAAAGTGTAAGAAGGAGGATTACATCAACTGAAGTAGAATATATTTAAGCTGATCCTTTCTGCATTAAGAGGTACCCCATTTATTCTCTGTTACTGACATATTCTAGATGGAATACCATTCCTTTAATACCAGGCACATCTGGCAACCATACAGAAAGATGAGAAATTTGGTTAAATATCACATGACCAATAACACTAGCACATCCAGGCTGGATAGCCATATGTTCTCCATTCAAAATTCCTTTCATCCTCCTGTTACAAAAGTCATCAGCTCGGGCACAGTAGGTGAAAGGCTGCCTGTGATACTGAACCTTCAATGCAAGCTTTCACATTTGGTTTCTCTCACTTTTGTTAACTGGTGCAGTTTTGCATCTGCCTTTGCAGCAAGCAAGCCATTGTCTGCAAAATGGAGATTAATGTTATTGACTTACTGTATGGGGATGTTGTAAGAATTAATGAGATTTGTGTGTTGACAGAATTGGAATAATAGGCTGAAGAAAGATCTAATGTAAAAAATCTAGTTCTCATGTTTTTCAATGTGTTGTTAGAGTTTTTTTTAAATGTTAATATCTATTATAAGATATTAGTGAATAACATATTGCCCCTGCTTTTCTTTATCTTATCTTATTTGCCTACCTGTTATCGGTAGCACCCTTTCCTTCTTTACTCTACAACAGCAGGCCCCAACCTTTTGGGTACCTGGGACTGATTTGGTGGAGAAAGAAAGGGGCATGATTATGTGTGCTACCTGCATCCTATGGATGGGGTTTCGCTGGTTTGCATGGACTGGTTGCTGGCATGCAATCAGGACAGGTCTTTGGAACAAATGTCTGAAATGCTACTCAAGGAATAATCAGGAAAACCTCTAATTTCAACCAGTCTGGTACAATGTGAAAGTAAAGGGATTTATGAAAATCTAAAGATATTATCCAGTGTTGGGACTGTCAAGTGTTGGGGACTACGATATAAACGAGGGTTCCTTGGTGCTCTCTGAGTTTGCTTGTTTGCTTGCAGACGTTTCATTATTCTAACTAGGTAACATCATCAGTTCTCTGATAATGATACTGTAAAATAGCACTGATGATGTTACTTAGTTAGGGTAATGAAACATTTGCAAGCAAGTTCAGAGAGCACCAAGGACCCTCTCATTTCAACCCTGAGCTACAAATATTATTTTTTATTGGTACCATATAAATATATCAAATAATATATAAAATAAGACAACATTATCTATAGTATCTGAAATTATCCCAGTTTCAGTTAAATTTGGACTCCATTTATCACCGCTCCTACTTGATTATTCGATCTATGGAGTACAGAAGAAAAAGGGAATCATGACAAGAGAATAAAATAGGGAGGCAGAAGAATAGTATTTCAATTGCTGATTGGCTCACGTGCTAAAGATGCGCGTGAATACAAAATAGGAAGAGATGTTTTATGTTTTATATGTTTATTTATTTTGTATTTGTATATATAGATCTTGTCTACAACGTTATGATGTACTGTACATAGTGTTTTTCTTTTTTAATCGCTAATAAAGTTTTTCTAAAAAAAACAAAAAAAAAAAAAAAATAGGAAGAGATTGTGCATAACAGTTGTAAAAGTGTCCTTTTGTCTAAAGTGTATCTATCTTTTTGCACCAAAAATAATTTTCATGAGAATCTGTAGAATGCCATGCAGTAGGAATAGAATTCTTTATTGGCCAAGTGGTGATTGGACACACAAGGAATTTGTCTTGGTGCAAATACTCTCAGTATACATAAAAGAAAAGATACATTCGTCAAGAGTCGAGAATCATAAGGTACAACACTTAATGATAGTCATAGGGTACAATAAGCAATCAAATCATACTAGGAAACAGTCAATATAGATCGTAAGGATACAAGCGACAAAATTACAGTCATACAGTCACAAGTGGGAGGGGATGGGTGATAAGGAGTGATGAGAAGATTAACAGTAATAGTAGTGCAGATTTTGTAATAGTTGAACAATGTTGAGGGAATTATTTGTTTAGCAGAGTGATGGCTTTCAGGAAAAAACTGTTCTTTTGTCTAGTTGTTCTGGTGTGCAGTGCTCTATACCATCATTTTGAGGGTAGGAGTTGAAACAGTTTATATCTGGGGTGTGAGGGGTCTGAAAATATTTTCACAGCCCTCTTTTTGACTCGTGCAGTATACAGGTCCTCGATTGAAGGTAGGTGGGTAGTAATTGTTTTTTCTGCAGTCCTAATTATCCTCTGAAGTCTGTGTCTGTCCTGTTGGGGATCATCCAAAAATCAAGCAACTCTCCTCCCCCAAGCTTTCAAAATCTGCTTGCACTCCTAACATCTGCCAACCTCTCCTGACAGAGAGGAGGCAACAACTCTGCAAAACCATGCAACTTTGTGTTAATTGTGTCCTTCTGATGTACTGACCTGAAATTTCCAGGATTCTCAGCCATTACGGCAGCTATCAAGAATCACCCTTGTTTCAGAATACAGTATATATCATTGCTCTGAATTTGAAACTAAATAACTTTAAGAAGCCTACCCAGAGTTGGCATTTGCTCTCTTGGCTGGCGAGAGCTCTTTGCATTCTCTGTTTACAGGAGACACCTGCCTAATCTAATCACTCTAGAGAGGAAACCAAAGCACAGTAACATTTGCCCTCTAGCATTTCTGCCTCCCACCACCGTTAACAGTTTCTCCAGCTATGCTTAGCCATCCTGAAATGGGCTGAGATCCCACTTGTTAATCCCACATCAAATGTCAACTTGCTGGAGAATTTGACTCCTGAACTCTCTTAAGGTTGTGAGTCAGACATTGTCTCAATTTATGCAGCGGGCCATGACTGGCAGGAAGACTGGAGAAATTATCATCAGAGAAAGTTTCCACCATTCACTGGGCTAAAGGACTGTGTTAATAATTTAGCAGTTGCTTCATTTTACACCCTTAAAGTTTTATCTGAGGGGCAGTTCAGAGGTGGTATTCAGCAGGTTCTGACCAGTTCTGGAGAACCGATAGTGGACATTTTGAGTAGTTCAGAGAACCGGCAAATACCACCTCTGACTGGCCCCACCTCCATCTGTTCTCTGCCTCCTGAGTCCCAGCTGATTGGCTGGGTCTTCTTTTGTTGCCCTGCACAGGAGAATGGAGCTGGAAAGCAGGTTAATGGGGTGGGGAGGGAATGGGATTTTGCAGTAACCTTTCCCTGCCATGCCCACCAAGCCACGCCCACAGAACCGGTAGTTAAAAAAAATTTGAATTCCACCACTGGCATCACCACTCTTTGGCATCAAATGATTCCTATAAAGAAAACACGTTTCTTCTGTTCAGTTATGTTTTTTCCCCCAATGGACTTTAAAGGATGACTTTTACTTTTAACTTATCATTTGGAAAATATGTGTCACTTTAATTAATTAAACTTACCCACCCTCATTCTTATCTACAGGAAATGCATCTGTGCTATTTTACATTACATACACTTTTTATATCTTGTGAGTCACTACATACATAACAAATCTAATAAGCAAATAAAGTCAAAATTCTGATCCAACCAATTTTAAACAGTATTCAAATCCCACAGGAGTAGGGGAGATGTGTTGCATAATCCTAAATAAGTAACTTCTACTTTGTCTTATGGCTTGCAGCTATGGGACTATGCAACGGACAGCAATTTTCAACGTTTTTTCTCTCCCTCTCAGGATGCACAGGGGATCTAAATTAGGCAATTGGTTCCAATAGCATCAAGATATAAGCAGCAATCTTGCGATCTCTAGAATCCTAGACTCAAGCCTAGAGCTACCAAGGACCTCCGATTCAGTAACCCATTAAGAAAAAATATCACTCTTGTCCTGGCCCCTCTTCCTTCTCCCTGAAATTAAGATTCCAGGTAGAGTTGCAGATTGTCTGTATAGTGCACAGAAACATATTTGGAAGAAGGAGAAAGTCGGTGCCACTTCTTGCAAGGGAAAAGAGGGGAGAAAACACAGACAATATGTACAAGACCTGAGGACAATAAGTAAGAGAAAGATAGCTAAGACAGGAAATCTGGAACGAAGCAGTCTGTCCTAAAATGAGTTTCTGCAGCTGACAGGACATCTTGCCTTCAAACCGGACAGCATTGCTGATTAAAAGTGCATATACAAGGTAGTCTGGACTTAGCTATGTTTAAAAAAGAAACATTCTATCATTTGATTGGTTGTTCAAAAAAAAAAAAAAAAAGCAAGCAAGCAAGCAAACAAGTAAAGGAATTACATTCAGTTCTCCCTTCCTCTTTCCCAAAGAGTTTTGTCAGCTTGGATTGAGAAGGGTGACTATGCCTGAGGAACTTGGTTGAAATGGGCCTAATGTACTCTATAAGCTTCCCACCTTCCTTGTAACAACTTTAATACCACAAATAAAACATAGTTTTTCAAAAAATAAAAGAGCAGTCTGATCATCCTAAAAGCCATAAAATAGCTGTGATAGCCCCATTCAAAGCAAGGATGGGGCACACCATCATACACCTTAAATAGGCTGAATGTCTTTTCTCGCTGGAACAAACTTCTGCAGTATTCTTTCATAAAGCTCTTGACATTTACCACTATCCAGAGATTGTGGTTATGTTTGTGTGTATGTGTATTTGTTTGTTTGTGTATTAGACCATGTTGCAGGAACATTTTCTTAGTTAATATTATTACATATTGCATAAGCCTGAACTAATGGATATCTCCCTCTCTCCTTTCTACTGCTACCTTGCTTCCATTAAAATTGATTTTAGAAGTTTGGGAGTTAATTATAAACAAGCATTGGATATATAATAGATCAAGGATATCAAGGTAGACGAGCAATTTGCTGACTCTGATTTTTTGAATTTGAGCACCCTCGGTTCCTTCCTATTGGCCATGCTAACTGGGCATGATGGAAGCTTAATCTGTTCAGAATCCTGTGGATTAGAGAAGTGGAAAATCTACTGCATTACAGAAGATTCTGCAATTTAATTCTAAGTACTATTCAAGTGGAGACAACGTATGAGCAGATTTGCAATATTAGTTTTTCACTTTACTGGAGCCTAAAATGTCTAAGTTTTTAAAAATAGATATTAGGTCATTTCCTTTACCATTCAGAATGTTGGATGTAATTCAGGAAGTCCTTTCCTCTGACAGAGTTTTCCACAGCCACCTCACCCACCCAGGAAACAAAATAAAACAAGGTAGTTCATTGCTCCACTGTTATTCACTAGTTAAATCAGCTCCAGGGGCTGCCTTACTTGGCACTTGTTGGGAGACAACACCCAAACCTGTAGGACGAGATCAGAGAGTTCTCAGTGTTTGTCAGCCTAGACTTGAATGGAAACAGGAGCAAATGAGAGGTCAAAAGAACCGGGTAAGCAATATGTTGCAGGCCCGAGAACTAGTATGTTAATAGGCAGCTAGGAAGACTGTTGGAAACTGCCTTAGATGAGCTTTTGTTAGGGGAATGTGCTAAAGCAGAGGTGTCAAACTGAAGGCCCTCGGGCCAGATCTGGCCCATGGGGCTTCCCTGGAAACAGCAAAGGACTTGCCCATGGTGCTTCTGCCAGAGAAAACGGGCTCCCAATCTCCATTTTCAGCTGGGACAGCCTCCTGCAACCCTCTGCCAGCAAAAACGGAGCTTGGGAGGGTCCTCTTGAGCTCCATTTTCACTGGCAGAGGATTGCAGAAGGTTGTCCCAGCCAAAAACAGAGATTGAGAGCCTGTTTTCATTGGCAGAGCATTCGGGCCACCACAGGCGCCCCTGACATGAGTGATGTCAACATGGCCATGCCCACCCTGGCCACGTCCACCCAGCCTATGCCCACCTGCCCCCCCCAAGGTCAAACACAACCCTGATGCACCCTCAGTGAAATTGAGTTTGACACCCCTGTGCTAAAGGCTTCCGGAATGGCTAAAATGAGTAGGTAACTTGATGTCCTCCAGATGTTTTGGACTACCCTAGCCATAGCCATGTCTACTGACTATACTTTCTGGTACCTAAAGAACTTGTCATTCAAATATATTGGGGAACTGTTCAGTTAATTAATTTTAGACTAAACTGGCATGTCAAAGGAGCTATTTCAAAGATAAGTGGAACAAAGTCCATTTTGCAAGGACAGCTTGGAGATGTGAAGGAGTTAAAGAGTGCTTTAAACATGTGCCAGGGATCAAAATATACCTATTTTGCTTGTACAAAATCTCCTCCTCCCACCATGCAAAAATAGCTCAAATGGTTGTTTTTACCAAATTTAGGAGGCTGGAGGAAAGCACAAAATGAATGCTGCCAGATTGCCATTTTGAAAGATCTAAAGATTTACCAAGGAGGAGTGCACTTACTGGCATGGTGCATTAGTTCATTTCCTTCACAATGCTGTAAATCAGCTCTGAAGCATCTGGAGAGCTCTCTTGTCCCCCCAAATCCTGCTCTGATGGCATCCATAGCAGAAGTAGAGAAGAAGAGAAATTTATAAATGTCTGGGGTGAAGTAATCATCACCTGGAATATTTCTCTTCTTCTCTACTTCTGCTATGGATGACACAAGCGAAGTGGTTTTATAAGAAAAATAGAATGCAAACTGCAGATGTAACAAAAATACAAGGACACATTTAGGACCATACTTCTTGCTTATCATCTCTTTTGATCCCTGTTGCAGAAAGCCCATGCACAAAGAAACTTGTAAAAATGTGAACTGATTCCTTAATTCAATTACAATTTCGTTGGCAATAGCTTTGTATTTATTTATTCACTTTATTTATTAAACACCCCAGCTGTGCAACTCTGGATGCAAAAAGAACATCAGAAACAATCCGTACCTTAGAAAATAAAGGATGAAAACAGAGGTGGTATTCATCAAGTTCTGACCAGTTCTGGAGAACCGGTAGCGGAAATTTTGAGTAGTTCACAGAATAGGCAAATACCACCTCTGACTGGAGATTTTATAGTATCCTTCCCCTGCAACGTCCACCAAGCCACACCCACAGAACTGGTAGTAAAAAAAAATTGAATCCCACCACTGGATGAAAACAGATACAGTAATGCACAAACGTACAGATGGATTCCCAGATCCCATTAAATGGAGTGGGACACCTGATAAAATAGAGAGGTTTTAAATAATTTTTTGGAATATGGGAAAAGAAATTACTGTGTGGAAATCTAGATGTACATTCCATAATATGGGGATCTCCACAGAGAAAGCTGCTGTCTTATCTAAATCATATAAACCTAGTCAAGAGGTCACTCAGCCGGCCCTTTTGAACTAGTATTACTGTAGTTGCGAACTAGAGCCAGTAGCATTGCATCCCATTGCTACATAATAGCCTTGCCTCAGGGAAGTTTGCTGATTTAAAGATCAGTAGGACATGTGCTTCAGTGTCAACTATAAAGAAGTGAAATCGAAAGATACATAAAATGGCAGGTCCCTCAATGAAAGGGCAATGTTACATCTTGCTTCTGATTCTCCCTCCTTCCCAGTCTTTCTCTCTGTTTAAATTTTCTATGGCCCAATGAAGAATTAACGCTAGCATGTCTGCCAGATAAGCTGCTGTGGTATAACATTCTGCAGATGCTTTTGAGGCAAGCCAGAATGACTGCCCATTGATAAAGGATGACATTCATCGGCATCCATGTTGGTAAATGACCAGCCATCTGGGCCACAGTGTTTATCTGAGGCATTTTTCCATGAAACAGACCAACGGTAAAAAGATTTAGAGAATGAGAGAGAGGAAAAAATGGCAATAGATTCTATTTTCCATTTTTTTTAAAAAGCTGGTGTGAAATTCTCCATGCCTATTGTCTGTCCTGTACAGAAAACAGTTTGCATAATGTTATTATTCTTTTTAAAAAAGAATCCTATCATGATGCTATCAAAGCTATGGGTCACGTGAAAGAATTACACCAGGGGTATTGTTCAACTATTATGAATTCTTGTGCAATTATATGCATGTAATTAAGTACTATATTTACAAGTAGTCCTCAACTTACATTACATAAGTTCATTTAGTTTGAAATTACAATGGCACTGAAAAGGGTGACTAAAGTCTGTTTTTCACACTTACGACCATTGCGGCCTCGTGTGATCAAAATTCAGATGTTTGGCAACTGACTCATTTTTATGGCGGTTGCAATGTCTCGGGGTCATGGGATGCCCTTTTGTGACCTTCTATGAGCAAATTCAATGGGGAAGCCAGATTCACCTAACAATTACGTCACTACCTTAACAACTGCAGTGATTCGCTTCACAACTGTGGCAAGAAAGGTCGTAAAATGGGCTGAAACTCATTTAACCACTGTCTTGCTTAGCAACAGAAATTTTGGGCTCAGTCGTGGTCATAAGTCGAGGATTACCTGTACCACCATCACTAATATACTTGGGAATTTTTGCTGATTTCATTAACCAGGCAACTACTATAATCAGGTGTAGATCAATTTTTTTCAACAATTTTATTCACAGTAAATTAAATTGCCATCCTTACTGGTTCTTTGTTTAGGCTTTCTCCTGTTTCCAGCATGGCCAAGAAGATGCTGAACCTGATAAAGAAACAATTAACCAGGAAAGGAAGGAAACTGTTCAGTTGATCCAGAAAAGGATCTCCTTCAATGATGACTAGATACCAGTGGAGAAGCTTTATCATTAGCCTTGCAAACAACTATCTAGAAAAACTGCAGAGCCTTGTTCCTGAAGAATATTGATCTCAGATGGATCTCCAGAAAGAGAAGCCTGGTTTTGCCAGAGTGATATTAACAGATAACAGATAATCAGAGTTGGAAGGCACCTTATAGGTCATCTAGTCCAATCCCCTGCCCAAGAGGGAGACCCTACACCATTTCTGACAAATGGCGGTCCAATCTCTTCTTGAAAGTCTCAAGTGATGAAGCTCCCACAACTTCCGAGGGCAAGCTGTTCCATTGGTTGATTGTTCTCACTGTCAGAAAGTTTCTCCTTATTTCCAGGTTATTGTGTCTTATGGTCTCAACTTCTATTTGGACCGGTCACTTTGCTCTGTCCTGGTTCCCTGATTAAAACCATCAAGTCTTTCCTTTGTTTTCTGACATTTTCTTTAGCTCTCAAGCAGCTGTCTGTAAGAAAAGGAGCAGGATTCTTCTTATAAGAGTTCTGAGCAGATCACTTACAGAGGCCAGCTTCTGAAATGAGGCTGAAAGTTATGTGCAATTGAGGTTGACATGGCCTAGGGCTGCATTTATTTACCCCTGACCTAGACAGCAATCTGAGCAATCACAAATATCACTTAGATACAGTGTTCCCCAATATGGCAAGAAGATAAATTGCATTTCTATTTATAGTCGTGATTTCTGACTTTACACCAATACAGGAGCATAATTTTGCATAAGAGATGTCCTCATTTTCTTCTTGTACACTTTGCGAGGTTTGCAGAAGATTTTGTTTACACAACATAGCTCATCCAATATTCCACTGTTCTGAAGTTAAATACATTGGTGTGGACAGGGACCATCATTGCCAGAGACTCACTTGCTATGAAGAAGGTGGCAAGACGGTTTTTGCCAAAAACAAAAAACCTGTTTTGCACACCTACACATATTACAAATCAAGGTGGTGTCATTCACTATCCCATCCTCTTTTTTTTTCCCATGGGAAGAAGTGAAAATTAAAATGAGCAGCAAGAGGAAATTTCTAGAGCAGCGCTACATTGTAGATCTACTCTAGGCTCTGTACTACTCACAGGAAAAGAAGAGTAATTCCCCTTTAACATTCTTGTCCCTATTCCAGCAATGCTGCTGACTTAGATTAGGCTAGTTTAGTCCCAAACAACCCCCAAGATGATTTGCATTAAACTACACCCCTCAGGCCTTGGAACTGACTGATGCCTGGTGTTTGCACAATGTGCTAGCTCCATCTATGATACAGTTACGCATATTATGAGAACACTGCCAGAGAGCAAATAGAAGGGAGTAATCTGTCTAAAGGAGGATGTTGCAATAATTTTGAAAGGGAATATTAATTTAAGCAAAAGCCCAAAAGATGAAACCATTTCCATGTTAAAAGCAAGATTGCTCATCTTACCTCTTCCTCTCCCATCCTCTCTCTTCTTACACACTGACAGTTCCCTATGGTTAAGGTAGAATTTACTACTTTAAAAGGACTCTGACTCACAGAGGCCAGGTGACAGTTGCTCTTTTCTGTGTTTAGAACTATAATTCTTCTCAATTATCAAAGACATAAATTACTATTATTTCCTTAGCCAAATCGAACATCTCCCTTAACCATGTGAAGGAAAAATTGCTGGTTGTCTAGTGAATTTTTCTCTTGGAAAAAAAACCCTGCTTATTCTTAATATACAAGTTCAATGAAAGTTCAAAAGTTTATCGGTACAAAACCTGCATTCTGTAATTTGCCTGCTAGTGTCCCCATCCATTATTGAAATATTCTGAATTGAATAGACTTTCTGGGGTGAGGGGACTTGATCCTCTTTATAAAAGTAATAGCACAGCACATTTTCAGAGTGTGCTTATTGATCAGAATCTGACCACAGATGGTGTTAGCAGAAAGGAAGCTGGCAGTGGTACAAGATGTGCCAATCATGGGAGTGGATTTTGACTGTTGCAGGAAAATATTCTTTCAGGCCAGCCCAATTCTTCAAGGAATCCATTGCTTGAAGAATTCTGATCACTCAGTATTATTTGGGTGGGTGGGAAGGTGCTATGGCATAAAGTTAAATACAATAAAAAACACAGTGGAATTCAGTCTGCTTGTTATCTAATGTGGCTGTATTGCAAGAGAATCAGTACAGTAATTCTAAAGTGGCAAGTACTTTACAAGTAAGATTAACTGATATAATAGAGGGTGGCCATGATTTAATTGTTTAATTGCAATGAGTTCTAAATTGCTACCTTAGAAGATTGAGCCGAGCCTATTTGTTTACAAGTCCATAATTCTGATACTTGAGTTTCTAACCATCCTTAGCACTTGGAAATGTATCCCTACACCTACTGAAAAGTAGGGTAGTAATTTTAGTAACAGAGTCATGGACATATTGAGTCTGTTTATTTCAGGACCAGGCTATTTGAAGAACCATCTTCTCTTTTATGAACCTACTTTTCTACTGAGTTCCTTTTTGAAAACTATCTACTGAGGCTAGAAGAGGACCTTTAGCAACACTTGGTTGTTAGAATTCACTCCTGAGAGGAATGATCTGTAATGGGTAGTCTTGTGGCTGCTCATGTCAACTGTTACCCAATTGCTATTCTAACACTTTATTTTACTTTTTAAATTTCTGCTGTTGTGTTTCTCTCCTGCAACTTCATTGCTTTACTGTGCCAGGTGCTGGATAGTTGCCATTCTGAACACTCACTAATCTATAGAATGATGGATAGAAAACATGTTCATTAAAAAAAAGTTTCACTACTGAGAAACAGATTAGCCTTTGAGTTAAGTTGTGTGCAGAAATACATGAAGTTTTCGTTGTAGTCACATATGTGCTAGGATAGGGGTCCCCAAACATGGCAACTATAAGGCTTGCGGACTTCAACTCCCAGAATTCTCCAGCCAGCATAGATGAAGTCCACAAGTCTTTTTTTTTTTGTAAATTTTATTTGAGTTTTCACATAGAGAAAAAAAATACAAATAAAACATATTTTTTGAAAGTAGCGTAATCCCGGGTTACATTTCTTCGTACAGACACAAATTCAGGTTCATGCTCATTTTTATATTTTATTCCATATCTTATTACTATTTTACATTTTCTGCATAGCTTCTCCCCTCTTTTAATTTTCTCAATTTTATTTTAATTATCTCATCTCAATTCAGATCATTGTATTTATATTTTTTGTCTGTCCTGTTTCAATTATCTATTATCTTTTCTCATTAAACAAAATTTCTCCTGTAGTTACTGATTGTAGTATGATGTCTTTATATCTTTTCCCTAAAGTTGTAACGTTCAATATAATACATAACTTCCATTCGGATTCTGCTTGGTACATTCTTAAAATACACACTGTATTCTTAAAAAAAGAAAAAATTATAAATGTATATAATTAAAACAACATTCCATTCCAATTGAATTCTATCATTAATATTAATATTCATTAAAGTCTTAACATCTTTAACATTACTTTTCAATTAAATATCATACTTCTATGGGAACAATTATAAGCTTTCCATAGTTAATTCCCCCCCCTTCACTTATATTTTATAAAACATTAACTAATTATTCACTTATTTTATTCACAAACATTTCACTAAATTACACTAACTGTTTTATCCCTCATTTTAATCATATGTTGTTTCCAATTTTCTAAAGTTATTTCTATTACTAATATAACAATACAATCTTATATACCTTTACAGAATCCCTTTTTCAGTTAGATTTTCACCCATTATCTCTAAATAGGTCCTGTTTCTCTATATCTTGCTCCGGTCCTTTGTAACTTCTTTTCCTTTCCTTCTTCCCTCTCTTCTTCTCTCTCCCCTTTTTATCCCCTTGTCTCTCTACCTCTATTTCTCTCTTCTGTATTCCCTTTTCTGTTGCTTTCCAGTATTATACTTATTTTTCGAATTATTTTTCTTTTCTTTGGTTGTTTTTTAAGTCTTAAATTCTCCATTCACTTCCCCCCTTTCCTTTTTCTTCCCCACATAAAATTGCTTGTTCATTAAAGATGGCTTCTTCTTTGTCCCAGTCTTCTTGTTTTGCAGTCGTTTCTTGTTGTTTCTCATAGTTCCAAATCTCCATTTCTAAGAATTGAAAAACGAAGCCAAAAGAACCCTTCCCTTCTTGTGCATCTTCTTTGTACTTTTTAAGTTCCATTTTCAATTCATCCAGAAGTGGTGCCATTGTATAAATTTTTAAACAACCACCTGATTGATTTTAGTCATTCAAATATAATAACCAAGAATCCAAAGATCACCAAATAATCCAAATACATGCAAGCTGTTTCTTTTTTGCTCTTTTTTTTCACTTTCTCTTCCTGGGGTTACTATTTAGTTGCAAAGTTTCAGTTAAAATGTATCTTTAAGAAGTCTTGTTGAAGTTTTACTGTAGATTCTTTTTAATTCCAGGCAGTCTCCTCCCTCTTCCAGATCCTGCCCTTATTCTTTTTCTCTCCCTTCCTGCTTATGAAAAAGAAAAATTTTAATGTCCAGAAATCTTTATTATCCCTTTGGCATTTTGTTTTATTTTCAGCTTAATTGCTTATTGATGTCAAAGCGGATTTTTCCGACTTCTTATTTAAATCTCTTAGTTGTCAGTATAGGGAAGGAGAGAGAAGGGGAAAAAAGCCAAACCTTTCCCTTTTCACTTTCCTTCGCTACTTCTGACTCTTCTTTGGGAGCGATGTTATTTTTTGTAAGTTTAAATTCCAGGGTACCTTAGTTGTTGCTTTTACAATTTAACCCGGTCAGCCAAAACTTTCACTTCTTATCTTCCTCCTGCACATTCTTTTCCGGTCGAGTTTTCCTTTGTGGTGGCCATTTGTGACCACCGCTGCAACCACCTTCGGGAAAGGGAGTAATGGTCAGCTGAGGAGGAGAGATGTGGCTCTCCTCAACCCTGATGGCGGTCTCCCCCCTCTTCACCACCTCTACGGGGTGGCTTAGCCCCGAAACCAGCTGGCTCGGGGTGCTCCAGCGGCGAGCCCAGACTGAAACCACGCACAATCGCAGATTTCTGTCTATCGCCGAAGCCCTTCAAACCGAAAGTCTCCCAAAGTCCACAAGTCTTAAAGTTGCCAAGTAGATCTCTGTGCTAGGATCTCCAAGCACATCTTGGATGCATTAATGAAGAAACTTATCTAAAGAAGCAAATGTTGTCATATGGATCTTGCAAGTGGAGAACTGGATGTGTTGAGAGGGGAAACATCTATAATTTGGGGTTAGGGGGGCAAGTGGAAATGAATTTGATTAATTTTGTTATTGTTAGTAAGGCCAAAGCTCAGTCCTCAATGTAAGTTTGATATCTTCTGTCAGACCTTACCCAGAGGAACAATTTACTGTAATTATTAACACAGAATAAAGATCCCACTGTTAAATCATTTTAACAATGAAGACCTTGCACAGTTGATTCAATGCCTTACAAAGACACTGGTACTAATAAAGAAGTGGTGTAGTAGGAATAAGGTTTCCTGAACTGTGCATTATATTTTAAAGCATTTCTCAATCTCAGCAACTTTAAGATGTGTGGCTTCATGTCCTAGAATTACCTAGCCAGCTTGCTGGCCACCATTTTGGAGTCTTCTTTTATAAAGGATTACTTCTGAAGTTCTTCCCATTCTGAAGGTGGGAACATGTTACAATTTGGTATGGTGTAAAGGTAATCTATTGAATTACATTGAGGAGGTCTAGACTGAAGTTCTTTCTCAATCATGAAAATTTATTAGATAATACATATCCATAATTTCCCATAATATACAAGAAGAAACTTAAAAGTACAGTAAAATATGACATGCCTAATATGTAAATGAGAATCAGTTTGATGTAGTGGTTACGGCACCAGGCTAGAAAATAGGAAACCACGAGTTCCACTCTTGCCTCAAAGACAAAACAAGGTAGGTGACCTTGGGGCAGTCTCTCTCTCTCTCTCTCTCTCTCTCCCTCTCTCTCTCTCTCTCTCTCTCTCTCTCTCTCTCCTCTCTCTCTCTCTCTCTCAGTCTGGGAACAGAGGTGGTATTCAGCAGGTTCTGACCAGTTCTGGAGAACCAGTAGTGGAATTTTTGAGTAGTTCAGAGAATGGGCAAATACCACCTCTGACTGGAGATTTTACAGTATCCTTTCCCTGACACACCCACCAAGGCATGCCCACAGAACCGGTAGTAAAAAAAAATGGAATCCCACCACTGTCTGGGAAGGAGGCAATGGCAAACTATTTCTAAAATGTTGCAAAAAAAAAACCCAAACAAAACAAAACAAAACAAAACCCTGCAGGGACTTGTATAAGCAGTCTGAAGGCAGCAATGACTTGAAGGCACCAACAATTTTTTAAAAATATCTAAATATCCAATATGTAATGAATATTGCCTTCAATTTCTACTCACTGAAATGGTTCTGTTTTGTTTTCTTTGTTTGCTCATCACCTCATATATTCTAGACAGTATCAATAAATAATAAATAAATGTGATAATCCTGTATCACAGATTACATGTTCCATTCCTGACCAGAGTTAGTCACTAAGGTTAGGCATATCACATTTAGGCATACCACAGCTTTCTAGAATGCTTGGATCCTTCCCAAACATTCTCAAGGGCTTTGCGTGCATATTTTCCTGAAGTGTTTATGACTGCGTGTTTCTCCTAAATGCTTGCTTAAGCATTCTAAGATTAATTTGGTTTTAGACAGTCCTCCCGTAATATTAAGAAAAGTTTGCATCCACAACTTTATTCTACAGCAAATCTCAGTTGACCAGCTTCTTTTCTTCTTAACAATTTTAAATCTATATGAAAAATGAAGAGAGGCTGTCTTAGCTAAAGCCATCCATGCACCAATTACACTTCTCTATTTTCCCATTGTTTTGCTTAGACCAGATGAACACAGCAACACAGCCAATATACAGCTACATATTGGATATGTGAATGGACACTGTGTTCTAGCATGCTCTAACTATAACCCCAACCCATATTATATAGCTAAGTTATTTGTGAGTTGCTTCTGAAATTTATAGACTTCCAATGTTGTTAATATTAATGTCATATCCAAAGTAAATTTAATCATGTCCATCAGATGGGAGGGGAAAATCATACAGAAATGTGCTATAAACTATCAATTATATTGTTTTCCATGTTGTACGAACCCAATTAATTTTTCTAGTGTGGTTTATTAATGTTTGTCAGTTGCTTCTCACCACAAAATGAGTGAGAAGCATTTTTTAAAAAATAAACTATAGTATGCCATGATATGTGAACCCATCATATATCAGAGCATGCATACTCTTGCATGGAAAAGGAAGAAGATTTTATATTATAAGGTTTAGAAAATGTTAGTATTATCAAGCATCAATTAAATAGAAAACACATCTTTGATTTAAGAAATAATAATAAACCCAAACATAGGCATTCACAGCAAATTAAACACTTCATTTATTGATGTAGTTTGCTATATTGGCCCTCTGAATATGCTATTAGACTTTATAATTTGCTTATAATTGGATAGTTACATTTTATTAAATGTAGGCTCTTTCATGTATAAATATACAGAATCAGTTTATGATACAAATCTTTAGAACTTGCTTGAATACATATATTCAACAGATACATATATTATTGTTATTGCATTAAGATACACCTTCAAGAAATAGATTTCTGTGGGAAACATATGGTAAATTTATTTCTGTTTTCCACTTGTGACTGATCTGTTTTCCCAAGCAGCCACACTATTACTCCTAAGCTGTGCAGTTGTCCATTGCATCAACTCTTCCTTTGCGTCGTGTGAGAAGGAAGATGGAGATGAACTGGTCCTTGCTTGCCTGTTTGCCCAGTTTGTTATCTAGCATCTCATTTTGGGAGAATAGCTTTGAAAACTCTATTCCCCCCACCCCATTCACCTCTGATTTGCAGATTTCTCCAGAGCACTCTTGCCATTCCTAGTTATCTATCTCCTCCAGGCCACAATTCAAAACACACTGATAATGTCTCCTTGAATGGTGATGAAATGTTTGCAACCAAATTGCCAAGCTCGGAGCTCAAACCAACAGCCTAACTGTCAACCCAAGCTACTAATATTCAAATACATTTCAACCACTAGAGGAGTTTCAGTTTGTGCACCTGTTCTACATTTTCCTGGATCAAGAGATTGCTGTTATGGTCACTCATTCCTTGGTCAACTCATAGTGGAAATGGACTATTGTAATGTACTCTATAAGGGGCTGCCTTGGAAGACCACTCAGAAGCTACAGCTATGATCCCTAAAGCAGCAGTTGGGGTAGCAATGGGTAACTCTTATTATATCTTATTATACAGATATAATAATCTTCAGTGGCTGTCATAGGGCTTTCAGGAGCAGTTCAAGGTGCTGGTCATTATCTATTAAACTTTATAACACAGGACCTAGCTATTTGAGGGACTGCTTGCCTCCTAAAGTGATTGATTAAATGATATAATTTAGCAGCATCCAGAAAATGGGCTTTCTCTGCCACAGCACTTGCCATTTGGAGGTGTGTACAGTCCCCACTTTGTCTGCCTTTAAGCAATATTTTAAAATGTGAATTTTTCCTCAGGACTTGGGCATTTGGTGGGCTTTTGAAATTTGGGGCAATGTGAAAGAATGTTATGTTGTTCTCTCAGATGAATGTTGCCTTTTTTATAATGTATTGTTTTCTTTTAATTTTATGAAGCCGTCTAGAGTGATTCTGGAATTGAATAACCTAGACATTTTCTAGCCAACATTCAGGATTTCTGGGCAGTCAGGCAAAGTTTGGAGGACAAAAGGTAGAAAGGTAGGCTACTACAATAGAAGGTGTTCTAGTGCTCCAGAGTTCTCAGGCAGAGGTATAAATATAAAAACTCCCATCCATCACCCCAAATCTAGTACAGATCAAAGCTACTTGTGAAAAATAGATTAGAAGCAATAACCTCCTTTATTGCTGTTTAGAAGATTACCAGTTTCAATACTTCTATGAGGCTTTCACTTTGTTATTTCTTTGTCTTGGGGTCTCTGTGATGTTAGCAATGATATTCTTATAGATCAAGGGGCCAATCCAGGGTCACGTTATGGAGCTTGATTGTATCATGAGTCCAGTGCTAGAGTCTTCTTCCAAAGAATCCAACCCAATACCTACAAAACCCTCTTTTTATTTCAAGCAGTTTTACTTCACATGATCCCTTCCTTTCCTTCCCACTTGACTAGTAGAAAAAAAGAAATTTGCAATTGTTATGTTTGTGTGGGATACCTCAATGGCATAGATAATTCAAAATCTAAAAAAATTCAGAGGTGAAGCAAAATACAAGCCCACTGCTAATTTAGATTGATCAATGGTCTGACTTATGTTGCCTGATGGCTCCCATTCACATACATATTATCAATCCTTTAAGGTAAGTCATGTCAAGAAAGCCACCATGGCAATTTCAAGAATGCTATGGAAGCCAAAATCTACTCCAAGTTGCTTTCTGTCCTATTGTATATTAAACAAAATCAAGGCAGGATTTTTTGGAGTGCGTTTCTCATGTTTGTTTCAAATTCTGGACTATGTAATTTTTTTTCTCCAGGTTCCTCTGTTAACAGTTCTTTTATACCTTCCCCAAGACTATCTTCAAATCTCATTACACATATGTACAGTATAAACACAAATAAAGGAATAAAGATATCATTTCTGGAGATATAATTCCCACATTCATAACCTGACATTCAAACATGTCTAACAATCATTTCTAAAGTGGAAAATGAGTCAACTGGTGTAGTGGTTAGGGCATCAGGCTAAAAACCCAGAAACGCAGAGCACAATTGTTCTGTATTTAGCACAAAGCCAGCTGGGTGACCTTTGGCCAGTCATTCACTCTCAGCCCTAGGAAGAAGGAAACCTTGCCAAGACGACTTCTCCAACCAGTGGTCACGAGTCAACATTGATTCATAAGCACAAAAAAGTGGGGAAGAGAATTAGCTCAATCATTCAAGCTTCTAAGTCTTTCATTTTCTTGCTCATTTAGGATTATTAGGAGCCACAATGGCACAGTGGTTAGAATGCAGTACTGCAGGCTACTTCTGCTGATTGCCAGCTGCCTGTAATTTCACAGATTGAATCTCACCAGGGTCAAGGTTGACTCAGCCTTCCATCCTTCCAAGGTAGGTAATTGTTGGGGGCAATATGACTCTGTAAACCACTTAGTATTCTGACCTAGGCTTCCTTAGAAAGCATAGAAAAGAATCTTAATCCTGGCAAAACCTCTTTTTTTTCTCACAACTGTGAATTATGTTCATTTACAAGACTTCATAATCAGTCTTTCAGGGGAATGTTGATAAACACCCACCTTATCACACTTGGAATGTGGCCAGATAACTAATTGCCAGACACAGGGCAAAGCCAAACTTGACATAGAGTCAAACAGGACTTTTCAAAGCTTGTGTTCTGAGCAACTAAACGCTTTCTGAAAAAGCTCATGTCCTGTTCGCTCCTCTTTTATGGCCTATGGGAGGGGCCAATCATCTCTGAGGTGCGGCCTTACTCCTGTGTTGACCCTGCTTTCTCAGTTGTTCTTGTCTTCTGCTAGCTCTGTGCATGCGCAGGCTGGGAACCAGTTCCATAAGCTCCTCCACCTCACTACTGTCTGAGTCTGAAGGCAGCTGCTGACCGCCAGCCTGCCCTGGCCCCATCTCTGCCTCTGATGCAGTGCCCTCCTCTGGATCTTCCTCACCTCCAGGCCCGGCCCATGATCCTCCCCAACCTCATCACTACTATCCAATCCTGCTGACCACAACACTTAGAGAGGGTTGTAAAGCACTGTAAAGTGATATATAAGTCTAAGTCCTGTTGCTATTGCTATTATTCTCTTATCTCTTCCTCTTCATCCTCCTTCCCACAAGATCCATTCTTTCACCTTGCTCTCACTTTTACATATATAGAGCGTATCTGCCTTGTGCAGCTTATGGACTTACCTCCAAATTGAACCTGGAACCTGTTTGTGTAAAGATGTTCAGCCACTGAGCAAAGGCCCCATCTCTCTCACTCTTGGAGCACTGACTCATTCCTTTTCCCCTCAACTTCTTGGCATATCATATTTTATAGACTAATCCTCACATTAAACTGTTGATCTACTTTTTCCTGTTTCATTCATGAGCAGCAAAAGCCAACACAGTACATTTAGCCATGAGTATGAAGGATGAGACTGTTCCATGTAAAAGTGCTAGACTAGATACTTGCCAAAGAAATGCAATGCCAGGACTTATTTTTCCCCTTGGTAAATCACCCAGACTAGTGATAGGTTGAGGAGCCTATATATTTCATAAATAAATAAAATATGCTTGAAATTATTCATTCAGCCTGATTTAAAAGCATTCATGCTAAGTTGGAAGGAGGCTTAGATAGAAACATTGGAGCTTATCCTAGGAAATCCCCGTACAGTCCTTTTTTTTATTGAAAACACTACTTCAGGATTTGAGGGCAATAGCTAGGTAGAAGTTTTTCTCTTTCTCTCTACTTTGAACTGTTTTCTGCATTCTGCTCAAACAGTCATGACTTAGATAAATAGATCTTGAAATGGATGCACGTGGGAAGAATTTTATATTACTTGCTTGGGTTTAGCAGATAGAATTTTGCACTGCAGCAGCAGATTATTGCTGATTCTTTCAAAGAGGATATGGCAGAAGTTACAATAGACTGCACATATTTAGAGAAGAGCAGAATTGAATTTATTGGAGATGGAAATTGAAAAATGAAAATGTGTTGTGTATTCACTAAAACAGGCCTGCACCTCAATATTGCATTTGCCCAACAAGAAACAACTCTGAATTTAAGATAATTCAACCCCTCATCTGACATAAAAAAAAGAGATTGCACTGGAAAAAAATTCAGTACAGATAAGAATCCTCTGCAATGCCCAGCTTTCCTAACTTGCTTGTATAGTATTTCTAAATTCCCTTCCTCCCTGCCCCCAGAGTAAATACTTCAATACTTCATAAACATGTATTGATGTGCATATGTTTATTATTATTATTATTATTATTATTATTATTATTATTATTATTATTATTATTATTATTATTATATCTTTAGTGAGATTCACAGGCTTTGAGGCTGGTTGGTAGCTCAACAGCTCAAGTCCTAACCAAGGACCTAGGAACTGTTCAGGTAGCATTGGAGGATATAAGCTGTTCCAAGTAGGGTGGTTTTTTGTAGAATCAGGGTATTCAAGTCTGATAATTTCAGGATTTCCAAATAGCGAGGCAGCCCTTTAGGTATTGCTCCAAGGGCTCCAATTACAATTGGGATAACGCATAATTTCTTTTTCCAAAGTCTCTCAACTTCAATTTGTAAGTCCCGATACTTTGTGATTTTTTTCTTGCTGCATGTCTACAATTCGTGCATCACCGGGTATTGCAATGTCAATGAACCAAACCCTTTTCTTCTCAACTATTGTTATGTCAGGCATGTTGTGGACCAAATGCCTGTCCGTCTGAATTCTGAAGTCCCACAAGATCCTGACTTTTTCATTTTCTAGAACCTTCTTAACCTGATATTCCCAGTAGTTGTTACTATACTCAAATCCAAACTTTTGGCATAGTTTCCAGTGAATGATTTTAGCAACTTGGTTATGGTGTTCTAAGTAGTCAGTTTGTGAAATTTTGCTGCATCCACTGATTAAATCTTCTATTATTATTATTATTATTATTATTATTATTATTATTATTATTATTATTATTATTATTATTATTATTATCATTAACATTAACATTATCCATCCATCCATCCATCCAAAATCAATCTATGTCAAGAAGGTTTTCCTAAAAGTTATGGATTGTATTCTGTTCCAGGGTTGGTTGATAGATGAGTGTTTTTCAGCTGTGATTAATTGTATTGATAATTATTTCAGCTTTTTCCCCACTATGTTTTGTTTTAGATTGCCATCATGAGCACTTTGTGGGTAGAAAGGTAGAACATAAATAAACTAATAATTAAAAATTAATATTCATTTAACATTTTAACTATCATAGTGTTCTTCATTGACAGAATAGTGGAATATAAAAGTTATCAATAAATGCCTAGCAGTCAGTTTGAAATGTGACAAGTTTATTGGTGTTCAGATGGCAAAGAATTTATGTCTCTGCATTGGGAAGAGTGAGGCTGGTGGCATATAGGTAGCAGCCATAAGTTAGGAATATTATATTTGAACTTTCTACAAAGACCACAATTTGGAGAAGTTTGTAACCATGTACCTCTACCAATATCTCCTAACTTATATCATCCTGCTTTATATGAAGTATATATACAAAATTAATACAATATTGATTTTGTAAGAATGCATAGTGAATATACATTATTATGTATTATAATATAATATACATACTACTTGTCATCTATATTGAGCGGCTATTTATAAGCTATGTTTCCAAATAAAACCTGTCTTCTACATATGTTAAAACTGCCTGCCTGTAAACATCTCAACTTCTCATTACATGGGAAATTGACCAGTGATGGGATTCAATTTTTTTTACTACCGGTTCTGTGGGAATGGCTTGGTGGATGTGCCTTGGTGGATGTGGCAGAGGAAGGGTACTGTAAAATCTCCATTCCCTCCCCACTCCTGGGGGAAGGTTACTGCAAAATCCCATTCCCTCCCCACCCCACTAACCTGTTTTCCAGCTCTGTTCTCCTATGCATGGCAACAAAAGAAGACCCAGCCGATCAACTGGGACTTGGGAGGCAGAGAATAGATGGGAGCATGGCCAATCAGAGGTGGTATTTGCCGGTTCTCAGAATTATTCAAATTTCTGCTACTGGTTCTCCAGAACTGGTCAGAACCTGCTGAATATCACCTCTGAAAGTAACCTTGAAAACCCTCTTAAACTTTAGTAGTGATTAGGCTGTTGGTTTTTGTTCGGAGCTCAAACGAACAGCCCAACTATCAACCCAAGCTACTAATATTCAAACACATGTAGTAGCAATTACTAGATCTGCATAAATTCCCATAGCCACTAGAGGGAAAAAAAAGACATATCCAAATCCGTGTTCCATCTAGTGGTCATTCAGAAATTTATAATCCATCACTGATAGCCCTTACCTTGATAATCAAAAGTGCAAGCTCAAACAGCTTTTGAATTGACAATGAAGATACTGAAGTGGTGGACAGCTTCTGTCTTTTACGATCTACCATCAACTGTAAAGGTGCTGTCAGTAAGGAAATATGTTGCAGACTAAAAGTCTATGGAGATTCTCAGTCATCCAGGTCATGTTTGTTCCAAAGGTGCTTTTTTCAGGAGGAAACTGGACTTTCTTGATTTTTGTTGGGAGATGTTTTGCTTTTCATCCAAGAAGGTTCTTCAGCTCTGACTGGATGGTGGGGAATAGAAGGATTTATATTCCTTGCAGACAGCTGAACTGGAAAAAAACCTCCTGGCAAAGAACGTCTTTGGGACAACAATGATGTGGATGACTGAGAAACTCCATAAACTTTTAGCCATGCACTTTGGGATGAAGACTTTGAATGGTGCGGGAGTATGAATGAATTTTCCAGAAAAAATTGCAGATTACAAGAACCATTCACATTTCAGTTTGAGATGCAGACAACACAGATGCATCCCCAATAGTCTGCCCCCTGTCTTCAACAGGAAAGGGACACAGGGTACAAAACATCCTGCAGCCAAGAAGGCTCCATGCCCATTTGCACTACTCAGGTGACCCTGAGGACACAGATAAACCTCCAAGTGGCCTCAAGGACCCTCTAAAAGGATGCAAATAACCAGCTGTCTGCAAGGAATATAAATCCTTCCATTTCTCACCATCCAGTCAGAGTTGAAGAAGCTTCTTGGATGAGAAGAGAAATGTCTTCAAAAGGAAAAAACAAGGAAGTCCAGTTGCCTTCTGCAAAAAAGCATCTTTGGAACATGTTGCAGACTAGCACGTGGTAAGGCAGCCATGAAGGCCTTTGAAAATACATTCAAATCCTATGATGTGTTCAAAATCACACAAGCCATGGAATTTTCTGTGACACTATATGGAAGCAAAATAGGGCATTGGAGAAGCAAGTTAGGAAGAGTGTTGATGCTTTTGAACTTTGGGGTTGAGAAGATTCCTGAGAATACCATGGACTGACAAGAAAACAAACAAGTGAATTATCAAACAAATCACTTGAGCCACAAATGACCAGACTCAAATTGTCCTACTTTGGACGCATTATGCAAAGACATTGCTCTTTAGAGAAGGCACTAATGCTGGAAAAGGTGGAAGGAAACAGAAGAAGAGGCAGACCAGAAGCAAAGTGGATGGAGTCAGTTACAGGGCAATGAGAGTATAATTGGAAGACCTCAAAGACCAGGTGAGGGAAGGATCATGTGATCCCTAGGAATGGACAATGATTTGATAACACATAATTAATCAGTCTGCTAGCCCGAACTTCCAGGAGGACCTAGATCTCAGAACAAGACTTCACATCAGAAAAAAGCCAAGCCATCCATTCTATTAGGGAATCCAGGGACCAAAAAATAAGATCAACATTCTTCTCTTCATTCTTATTTCTTTGATTGCTCCAGTGTCCACACACTTCAAAGAACACGTGAGATCAATTTCAGCCAAACATGTAAACAACCAAATTAACAGATAACAGATAACAGATAATCGGAGTTGGAAGGGACCTTGTAGGTTATCTAGTCCAACCCCCTGCCCAAGCGGGAGACCCTACATCATTTCTGGCAAATGGTGGCAAATTATGAAATCCCAGTGGTTTTTAACTAAGCAATATGATCATCTTCCCCCAAAAGGGAAAAGAGAGTCTTTTCCAAAACTTTGAACTTCAATTTTTGGGAAAAAGGGCATTTTGGTCAGATAAACAATATTAAACCAAATTCCAGGGCAACTACTTATTTAGTCCTAATTTACTTATCTGTTTCCCTGCCTGGCCATTTTGATAAGACTGGAGCATCCTAACTGAATGATCCAGAATCAGTTCCATGCCTTTTTCCTTTTTCTCCTAGCCTCTTGGACCATCATAATTCTGGACCTTCCCAGAAACAATTTTTAGAAATGTATTCTTTTTAGCTAACTCATTATAAAATCAGAGAAAATCCTGCCTGGACAGAAGTTAAAAAGCAGCATGGCAAAAATAAAATCTCTACTATGTCAGAAAAGCCCTTGACTGGTATAATTGGAAAGGTTTCAAAAACATGTATTTTCTAAATTAGCAAACTGCTGTCCTGAACTGATATAATAAGGCCCTTGATTCAGAAGCACAACTACCAACTAAAATTTGCAATCTGATTATCTCAACTTTTAAGCAATTGAATGGTTGAATCCCTCCCCCTCTTAACTACTACTTCTTTTTAATTGTCTGTCACATTTTAAGTTTCCTGATTTTGGGATAAGCAGAGTGCTGTATTACTTTAAAATTGCACGATATTCAGGAGGCCTTTTAGGTATTCTGAAATTTCAAACTATTCTGACTTTGGCCTATTCTTGGAACCTATGGTCTTTTTAGATTAGAGCCCCAAGTATCAACCAGGATAAAGAGCAGTTTCTTCTAAATTGGATGCTTTTCATTCTATTATATGTGAAAGGAATATGATGCTGCAGGCATTTAATCAGAAAATGGGAATTTTTCCTTCTTATCTCTGGAAAGGACCCCCACATGCAATGGATATAAAAAATGGGCCTTAAATATAAAGAGACTCTCATTAATTGATTTAGGCTTTATGCACCCTGTTGTTTAATTTTAAACTTGATAAAACATAGTGGCAATTATTTTTGGTATATATGTGTATGTAAATAAAAGGTTTGAAATTTTTAACATTATTTGAAATGAAAAATATGCAGCTGGCTTATGTTCCTCATACTGCTTTAAGATGGATGGATGAATGGATGTATGTATGATAGATAGATAGATAGATAGATGGATGGATGGATGGATAGATAGATAGATAGATAGATAGATAGATAGATAGATAGATAGATAGATGGATGGATAGAAAGAAAGAAAGTTGTACACACATACGAACACTGCATTCCCAAAGTTTTAAAACGTTGTGTTTAGGCTTTCAGTCACAGATTCATTTTGGATGCAGGCAAGTGTTTTGAAGGGCACTTTGTAATGGCTTTATCCAGATTCAGATTATTTGTAATCCAGAGGGAAAGCACACATTCTCAGCAAGGCAAGGAGAAAACATATCTGAGCACAAATCAAAAGAATGATTATGGTATGCGTGCTGTGTACCCATTACTGAATCCCCAAGGCTCTTTCTGTTTCTTAAGGCACTTTTTCTTCTGCTGCCTCTGGCTGGAACGGGGTGTAAACTCAGCAATGAATAAGAATGGTTAAAATGGAGAACATAAAAAGATGTGACATTCCTGAAGGAACCCATGTTTCAAACTTAGATTCAAGTGAAAGCTACTAAAGGAACACCTCCCAGTGGTCTCCAATAGACTTTTTATCAGTTTGTCAGTGGTGTGTAAATCCCATTGCCATGAGTGTTTCTTTGATCCTTCTTCATTCCCAGATTACTTTCCATTCAAGATGACTCTTGTTCAAAACCTTTCATTTTCTGTCTCTTGCACTTCCTGTCAAACTGCTGTACAAAACAACATGTTTAACCTAGTTACAGAATTAATACGTTGTCTGGGTTTGGACTATACATTGAACCACCAAATAACCAGAGGGGTAGTTTGTACTATACACAAAGTCAACCCCCCCTACACACACCATACATCTTAACATTTAACTGAGAACATATTCAACACATTCTGTGAAGACAACTGCAAGGTCTTTGCCTGATTTGTCTTAAGTAATCACAACCTCTATGTCTGTTGCAAAATAGTTGAATACAAAACTTTTCTTCACTTCAGCTAGAAATAGATAGGCACCTGTCCTTCCTTCCTTCCTTCCTTCCTTCCTTCCTTCCTCCCTCCCTCCCTCCCTCCCTCCCTCTGTCCTTCCTTCTGAACTAAATATGATTTTAAAAGTGATTCACTAATTGCATATATACTCACCATTCTTATTTTCATCTCTTGGAAGTTTGGCAGGACTTTGTGATAGAAGATCTTTATTACCTGTTCACATATTACCTGGTACTTGAGAAGAAAAGTAAGGACATCAATGAATGAAACATCTGTCAAACCTTTTTGGTTTGGATCACAACGAAACCATATGTTCATCTTTCTCTATAATGATGATTAGTAGCTTCAGATTACAATTTTTGGCATCTTCAGTAATTTGACCTAGGACTACCAGTATCCAGTTTTGCATAGTGGTGCTGAACTATAGTATATATCCCTGATGGCGAACCTATGACATGCATGCTGGAAGTGGCACACAAAGCCATTTCTCTGGGCATGCCAGCCATCACTTGTTGCTCTTCTGGGTTCTGGTGAGTGGATGCATGCTCGCCAGCTGATCTTCTCATGTGTGTGGGAGTGCCGGAAACCAGAAGAGCAGTTCCCCGGCACACATGTGCATGCTGGCCAGCTGGTCTTCATGTGCACACATGGGTTAGAAACTGGAAGACCAGGTGGCCAGTGCACCAGCAAGCTTCCGGTTTCCAGCGTTCCCACGTGGCACTCTGGAGAGCTGCTCTTCCAGTTTTTGGCGCATGCGCTCATTGTGCGCACACTCCCATTTTGCCACGGTGCTGAAAAGGTTCACCACTACTGGTTGTGTGTGTGTGTGTGTGTGTGTGTGTATATATATATATATATATATATATATATATATATATATATATATATATATATATATATATATTTCTTAAGTTTTGGGTACTTACATGTATGGCATTCAGCTTTGTTCGGGTATTTTCCCACGTCATTGTAGTTGTGCTTTTAAAGTTGTAGCAACGTTTCGGCAGAATCTCATCTGCCATCATCAGGCTTCTTCTCGGAGTAAGCACAAAGCCAAAGACACAAGCCTGAAGATGATGAATGAGACTTCATTGAAACGTCGCCTAGATACTTCCAATTTTATGTGGGAGAAAACCCGAATAACCAAAGATCCACATACAAATACCCACGAAAACCTCAGAAAACATATATATATATATATATATAGCCTGATGATGGCAGATGAGATTCTGCTGAAACGTTGCTACAACTTTAAAAGAACTACAATGACGTGGGAAAATACCCGAACCAAGCCGAACACCATATATATATATATATATATATATATATATATATATATATATATATATATATATATATATATATATATATATGTGTGTGTGTGTGTGTGTGTGTGTGTGTGTGTGTGTATACATACATACATAATATATAACACACAGTGTGTGTGTGTGTGTGTGTGTGTGTGTGTTTAGATTCTCTTGTACTTTTCTCAATGGCACTTTTATATTTCAAGTTTTCTATGCCATATTTAGATCAACTGCTCTTTTGATGTTAAAGAAACAACTAAAAAGGAAATAACCGTATGACCTTCCACAGAAAGGCCTTTTGAGGGTTCTAAGTCTAAAATGATCTATTTTATCAGCCAAGCTCATCAGCTTTTTAATAACAACCTAGTGTAAACATTTGGCATCAGCTGCTTTCAAGTTTCCCTTTGTTTAGACACAAATGTTTCAGTTCTGTGCCTTGTGTACACCGCCTGTTAAAAAGATAAATGATACAAGGGACATTTAACATTATCAGTTGTGGTAGAAGTTATACCAGTTTTTATCTGATTTTCTTTTATTAGGAATGGTAAAGTACTCTGTCATAAAATTTATTTCTAGTACAGATTTCTAAGTACATTTTTTCTAAATTTAAAATCTGTTAGAAGATCATTCACTTTGTGTAAAATTTCTACAGATCCAAAAATAGGAAGAATATATCATGGCAATTGCATTTATTAGTCTGCTTCCATTTTCCTTGACTAATCTATAATATGAATTTTCTTTTGGTTTATATTTAGAAAAAAATTCTATGGGTCTCGTGCTAATTTTTCACAGAGCTGCTAGTTATGATTACCTCTAAAACCTTTCCCTGCCAATAGCTACTCACATAAGTTGGGCCTAACAGCTGCTTCCCATATTTTATTTGAAAGATATCAGAATGGCTCCCAAGAGTGACTTCTCTATCCACTAAGATGTGCAAATGTCATGCAGGAATTTAATTATTAACTTGGATATATCACCTGCCCCGTCCCAAAGGTTTGGTCTGGGTATCCATAAGATGTATGCATGTATTTTAAGGAGGCCAATAATAAACTATGGACATCATGATCTCTTGTTTGAATCCGATGAATGAACAAAGGGCAGGAAAATACTTTATTTTGAATCCAAGGTTATACAGATAGTGGGCAACATTTTAAATCAAAGGCATAGGATTACATAGAATTAAATTACAGAATAACAGAGTTGGAAGGGACTTGGAAGGTCTTCTAATCCAACTCTCTGCTCAGGTAGGAGACCCTATACATTTTTTCCTGCTCGAGCAGAAGAGCTTAGACAGCCTGTCAACATTTTGATTCACAGAATTTTATTTTATTTTATTTTTTATTTATTTTGATTTGTCAATCGCTTACAAGATAATAGGTATAAGTATATACATAGTTATGAATACATGAAATGGGTACATATAAGAAAAATAAAAAGAAACAATAGGACAGGGACGGTAGGCATGTTGGTGTGCCTATGCACGCCCCCTACAGACCTCTTAGGAAAGGGGTGAGGTCAATAGTAGACAGTCTAAGGTTAAAGTTTTTGGGGTTTGTGGAAGAAACTACAGAGTCAGGTAGAGTATTCCAGACATTGACCACTCTGTTGCTGAAGTCATATTGATGAAGCTTGGAGATTTTTTCAATATATAAAGATACAGAGACAGAGTAGTTTCTGTAACTCTGTGTGTGTGTGTGTGTGTGTGTGTGTGTGTGTGTATGTGAGAGAGAGAGAGAGAGAGAGAGAGAGAGAGAGTATCAAGATGGCATCCACAACCATATGACCAAATCCTTGCTGTCTTTTACCTGCCTATCACACACTTTTAAAAAAGGACTAGGCAAACCATAACCCTTTGAGTCATTGTTTCAAAGGTATTTCTTTACCTGATTCCTCAACGCCCTCAAAAACGGCAGAACTTCTAATGTACTTGGAAAGTTCTTTAAAATTCAGAGAGATATTCAGAGAGGCATCTGGCTTGAAATTAGCCCATATCGAATTGTATAGCACAGTTCACACAGCACATACAGGTCAATGTATAATACAGCCAAACATCATGATCAGTTTTACAGTATTTTGTATTATGTCAAAAATTGCTTTATGAGAACTTTTGTGTCAATTACACAAGACTCGTGGATCCTGGATTTTGGATGCATTCTGTAAGTTAGCCCATTTGAAATACTTTGGTTCAAAAATTCTTGCCCTGTGATGCACCATTTCGCCTTACTAAAGATTAGAGACATGAGAGGTTTAGCAATGTATAGAAGATATGGCTTAGAAAATGTGGTTGCCATCACTATCTTGAATTGTTGACTCCATGCTTCCAAATGTCACTGAACAGATTCTCTTTAATTACTCATAGCAAATAATTGCATTGCCTCTACTTGTTTGGGTTTGTGCTGTGAACCAATTAAGGAAAACTAGCATAGTTTGCTGAATGTCTGGTACATGTTGGAGAATCTGTTTATTTCCTTCTTCTCCGGTTCTTCCAAACTGAGGACTTAGTGATGAATAGATCTGGGCATTTCAGTCTTCCCTCTTGCATACCTCCTTATTCTGAGATCTTGCAGATAACACAACATGTATCGTACTGAAAGCAACTCGGCCAATATCAGCACTGAGAAATGCCATTCCATGTTCAGCCTTTTCTGTTGTTGCCCCATTCTGGGGAATATCTTGCTGCTTGAGGTGATATCTTGCCCCTACCCTTTTGGCCTTCTAGAAGAGTGTTAAAACTTGTATCTGCCAATTGGTTTGGAGTCCTGACAGGGCACTGTATGTTGGAAGTGACTAGTGGATTAATAAGGAAGATGCCACCATTGTAATGTTCTTTCTGGTGGTTTCTTATTTATATATCTAATATTGTTAGTATTTTAATATTTTTATGTTTATGATTTTAATTATAAGCCGCCCAGAGTCATTTTGCAGAATGAGACATTCAGCTTATAAATAAAATGAAATAAATATATAAAGGCACAGGGTTTTTTTTTTACCCTGATTTTCTTAATTTCGCTTATTGATCCTGAACAAACCAACATTTGGTTGATTCAATACTTCTCTGTTCTCTTCTAGCTTAAGTTTGCACTTTTGAACCTGGATTGTTTCTGTTTTGTGTTATTCCATTTTTATGTTACAGGTTTATTCTCATCTGTGTAACTGATGTTATTGTGGAACAATTAATGTGATATGTTTGGATGAAATGCTGTTGAAAGCCTTTGTTTGCCCCTCCTATGAATGGCTCTTTGAGGCAAGTGAAGTGGAGCTTTGAGGTGATGTTAAATATATGTGAATGTGGAAAACAGTGTATTTGATTGTAGATGACTGCTGAGGAATGTCTACAGGGACTGTCCATTGTTAGTGCAGCAAAAGCAAGACACTCATCTAATAATGTTCTGCATAAGTGAAAAGGTACATAATTTAAAGCAACACAGAGCTTGGCTTAATATATTCAGTCTTTCCCCATGATATTTTATTGTTTATAGAAGGCAGATCAAAACACAGACTCATCTGATTTGTTTCCTCTCCTTTAAGGATAGACAACATCCAGAAGATCCTAATTTTGGAGGTAAAGTTTACTGATTTGGATTCATGCACTATGCTAAACTGTAATGGAGTAGATTTGATTGTAACTTTAAGCATGCAATATAAACTGAGGTCTTGTCATTTGTTAATTCTGATTTATGGCTTAGGATGATGGGCAAACCCAGGCAATTTTGGTTTATTCATTATGATGAACAGATCTTGCAACTGTAGAAAGTCAGTACCACCCTCCTAGAAGAATAAAGTTGAGGAATATTAAAAGAAAAAGGCAGAATATTATATTTCCCTAAAGGAGGAATGGAGAAACATGCTCTTGGAGAGAAAGCAGCCCACATCTTCCTTAATAGCCCACAGCAGATGTCAGCACTCAAGAGATAAAGAGCTTATTGAAAACTAGATAGTTCTATTCATAAGCAAATACCCTCACCCGAGAGCCAAACCAGGACAAAGTCATTAAGCCACAATAGGCCTTCATTGCATCAGCAGTCCAAACTTCAATCAAACTTAGCTCAGACAAACATCTAGGATTTGTACTTTGCCTACAGAGCCAACTATGACCCCTACATGGTCCCATGGGAGTCTGACAGCAGCCAATAGAATACAGGTCCTTGCACAGGAACAGGAAGTTCAAGTGCAAAGCCCAAGAAAGGTATTAAAATCCCCTCACTCTCAACTCCATGTAGTCAGATGCCCAGAACCCATGTGGTTCTGATTCATCATTAAACCTTCTTTCCAAGCAGCCTCCCAGTTTCCAGTGTCCTTTTCCCAGCTTGGAACTGAACCAGATGGATATTTCTTCCCACAGAACAATAGATTATTTTAGATTACACTGATGAATTTATAATCTAATCTTGCCTTTTTGTGTGGTGCTCAAAGCAGTATAAATGGTTACCCTCCTATTTTCACCGTTGTAATAAGTGTGTGACATAGCTCAGTAAAAGAGTGATACACGCATTATCATGACTTGAACTTTCTTTGAGACTTTTTACTCAAAATATAGGCTATAAGGCTATGTTTATGCAACACATTGAACCACAAATGAGATCACCATATTTTAGCCTACCAGGAAGGAAGGAACGAAGGAAGGAAGGAAGGAAGGAAGGAAGGAAAGAAGGAAGGAAGGGAGGGAGGGAGGGAGGGAAGGAGGGGATTTTATGGCATGCACTAGTAATGCTCATGAACCATACAAAATTCCTTCTTTTACATTGTTGCTTTAATGGATACAAAATAATCTTTGTATAAATTAGCCCTAGGTTTCAAAACACAGTATACCACCAAATCCACTGCTTTGACATTCACAGAAAAAAATGGGGTACCGAAAAGTCTTTTTTTTACCAAATTAAATACCTCTGGAAAACCAGAGATAAAAATGGCTGAACACAAGATGAATTGTTCTCAACTATTTTTTTATTTTTGTATTAGTTTGTAGTACGGTAAGATGATTAAAATCATAGAACACATTCAAATAGCTGCACGAAAGTGTTTGAGCCAGTAGAAATGATCAGTGTTTGAGCCAGTGTGCCAGTGTCAATTGCTGAAGTCTATTCTGTCTTGAAAAATTATGACAAAGAGTTCCTTGGAGCAGTAGGAAACTCCTTCCCACCACACTGTACAACCACTGCCCGCTGTAGCTGTCAACTGCTTTTGTGAACTATTTTTAAACAATGAATTCAGTGATAGGTTTAGGCCTAGACTGGACAGCACTGTAGGACAAGTTTGGAGAGATGGGTCTGTCTCTACCAAGTCTCTGATGCCCCAGACCACCTCCAGGGGCTTGGGCAACTGGCAGATAAAGGCTTTTCTTGTCCCATGGATGGCAAAAGAGGTAGGAAGAAATGGCTACTTCCACATCAGGCTTCCCATTATAGGAGAGAAGGGGGCATGGATTAGATGGAAGAAGAAAGAGTAGAGGTGATTCTTTATTTATGAGGAATACAATCCTGTGAAGATAATTTTGTGGTCAAAGACCTAACTCAGGGGTGTCAAACTCATGGCCTGTGGGCCAGATGCATCACGTGCTGGCCACATCTAAAAAAAGTCATGATATATCATGGGATGACAACTTGACGCTGTGAGTTTGACACCCCTGACCTAAAAGCTCTTTCTTCCAGATTCTCCAATGAACAGAGACCTGATAGGTCTCTAACAAAAGCATGAATTAGCATTTCATCTTTACAATAATATTAAGAGCTGACCCATATAGTGGTGAGGTGGGATTGTATCCTGAAGCAGAAAAAAGAGACTAATCCTCCTTCTGCTGGTTTCAACTTCACCATTAATCACCTGCTATTTGAGCTGATCCAGCTCTCTAAGTCAAAAAGTTAGTCTGGTTTTGAAGTGGAGAGCCCAGTTTGAAAGAACTGGAATCTCCCATTGCCCAAAGTAGAATGAACCTGGAAAACAGTGATTGAATATGTCACACAATATATTTAGTAAATACAGTGCTGACCCAAACCATGACATCAACCACAATGCCAGTGAAGTAAAGATAATGGTAAAGATCTCCCTTGTCCAGTTGTGTCTGACTTTAGGGAGAAATGCTTATCTTTGTTTCTTAGCTGAGGGAGCCTGCGTTGTTCAAAGACACTTCCATAATCATATGGCTAACATGACTATATGCTGAGGCACATGGGATGCTGTTACCTTCCCACCAGGGGTGGGATTCTACCAGTTCGCACCTATTCGCTAGAACCGGTTGTTAACATTCTAAGCAGTTCGGAGAACCGGTTGTTAGAAGAAATTACTGGCTTAATCCTGTAAGGAAGGCAGGAAGGAAACATTCTGGTGTTGCTTACAGAAACTGCCTCTCCGTTAACCCTTCTTATATTCTTGGCAGGACTAGACTTCCTGTCTCAGGAATATTTCTGGAGTTTTTTCCCCCTCCTTTGCTGGTACTTTGCTTGTGTGGAGTGACCATTTAAAGTTACAATGGCACTGAAAAAAGTGACTTATGACCATTTTTCACACTTAAGACTGTTGCAGCATCCCCAGAGTCATGAGAGGCCAGGCGAGGAGATGCGTGCCTCGATGTGAGTGATATTGAGTTGGCCACGCCCAGCCAATAACATAACCACCAAGCCATGTCCACCCAGTCACATGACCACCAAGCCACGCCTACCACCTAAGCCACGCCCACAGAACCAGTTGTTAAAAAAATTGAATCCCACCCCTGCTTTCCACCAAAGTGGTACCTATTTATTTACTTGCATTTGCTTTCAAAATGTTGGGTGGGCAGGAGCTTGGGCAAATAACAGGAGCTCACCCAGTTGGACAATGCTCTCATCTCGAACCGGAACTTTTTTAAACACTGAGCCATTACGCCAATGAAATATGCTAGATCATCTCTATAGCAGGAAAAAAAAAGTGTTGGGAAGGCAGGAAAACATATTCAAGTCTAGAATAGTTTTAAGTATAGTCTATAGCTGGGGACAAGATGAAGGCCAAGGTCATGAATATTGTGATATGTCCATTCCAATGGATAGAGGCTATGCCCAGGGAGTTAAACAATTTTGTGCAGTACAAGCCTGTTTCTTTTGGAACATATTGCCAAAAAAGATGCAGCTCTGAATGCCAATTGCTGAAGTCGGGCATGAAAAGGTGTTTTATATAGGACATGTGTCTTGCTTGTGAGCTTCCAGCTGTGGAAGAAAATTCTGGATTAGACTGATCATCAAAATTTTAGTTTCATCCATGTTTGAACAGCTGAACTTTCTTGAACCAAAAAAAAAAAGCAAATAATAAAACTGAAACAATAGTTTGGTGACCAAAATTAAATAAATGCTTTATGGAGTACAGTGCATGCTTTTTCTTAAGGAGAATAGAATTGTTTTGAATAACAAACTGGTGTTTTTGTTTTTTCTGTAGCCAACACCATTCTGGCTAAAAAAAGTCATCAGTAACATATTGCCCACAGGCATCAGGAAGTTTCCTCCCTCTGCTGAACAATATTATGTTTTGGTTCACCTTTGAGCAACTAGTCCCTGAAATTCTATATTTTCAAAAATATTCTCAGTTTGTTGGAGCTATTTATGTGTTTAAATAAATTGAGCCGGTCTGCAAATGACCATCTATGTCTTATGTGTAAATCTAGCTGCCGCTTTGAGATCTGGTGATGTCCCAAACCACTGTTCACCAATTCCAATTTTTTATTACAAATTAGAAATAAGCTCCATGGTCTTGCTGTTATGCATTAAAAAAATACAGAATTTCTTTCTGCAGCACCGCATTAGCCCCTCCCTCCCCCCGTTTTTATAAGCTTACAGAACATTCCCTTGATGATTTCAACAACACGTCCTAGTTTTAACAAACTATAAAACATTTTATGAACATAAATACAGTATGTGTGACTCACATTGATTGTCTTTTATTTGCAAAAACTGTAATTAATGGAGAATTGCAATGGAAAATATATTCACTGAAGGAAATGTAACGGAGGAGAAAGCATACTGGCAATATTGCAGGATAAGAATGGGCTGGCGTTTTATTTGTATACTATTCTGAGACAGAAATAATGAGACCACATAAACTATCTTGGCCAAGAAAGGATAATTGGTAAGACCAAGGCATCCTCTTACTATAAAACCAATGTGTAACTTTGGTTCATTTACCATTTCTGACCTGTCAATCTAGAAAGTTACAGATGTGTTAGAAATATAACTCCCAAAATCACTAATCAACATAACCAACAAATGCTGGTTCATAATTCTGGGAATCTTAGCCTCAGTCCATCAGAAGGACACCAGACTGAGAATGCCTGCTATAACCAGAGTTATTATTATTTCTTTGCTCCTGTAATTGTTATGCAGAAATTAAATACAAGAAAGGAAATGTGCTTAATATAAATGCTATAGATCAATGAAAAAGCCTATACTTTCCCCTAGGTCCGTGAAATATGATTATTTTTCCTAACTAAGATAGCAAGAAACTATTTGATCCACATTTGGGATCATTTCTTTAATTCTCCTGTCCTTGAAATCAATTTTATGTATTCTTCAGATTGCCTCGACTGATTTCAGATTTCTTTCGCTCTTAGGAACAGCTGTGTTGAACTTACATAAACCTTCATTCCTTTTGGTAGATAATTTTATGTAAGGGAATTTTTATATAAAGAAATGAAAGCTGAAAAACATAGATAAAATATACTACTCAACTTAGACAACAAGTAACGTGTAAATTCTTGAGCTTACATTCAAGTCATTCACGCACACGCACACGCACACACACACACACAAGCATTAGCCTCATCTTATTTAGTCACAATCTGCAAAAGCTGTCCACCTGGTATGTCTGAATGAGTAGCTTTAGATAAATACCATTTAACCTCAAAAACATTCAAGGAGTGTTTGCATCCCCCTACGAAAAAGGCAGAGATTTATTTAATCTCTGGATCAGTAAATATAAGCATGTTTCACATTCCTATGTTTTTCTCTATAATTATATATTATTTATCAATGATCTAAAAAGAAATATAGAATTTGCTTTTATCATAACATGCAGTGGTTCAATTTCTAAATACAATTTGCTTCTGAATCAATTGGTAGCAGTCCCAACAAGCAGGTTCTGGAATATGAACTTTCAAGAGCATTTATGATTGGATGATCTAGCCAGTTGTATGGTCTTTTGTTCAAAGCCTTAACTAAACAAGAGACGTAAGGATTAGATTTCAAACTCAAATTGAATCAATTTTATAATTTGGGTTCATGTATTTTCCCTTATACATGGGAAGATAGAGAAAATTAGAAAAAAATCCGCTTCCTTTTTTACTCTAATCAAATCTCCATTACCCATAGATAAATGGAAAAGGGTTGTATTATAATTGATAAACATTGATTGATGCAAAAGAGAAGCAAAACTTCTGATATACTAGACCAGAGATGTGTGTGATGTCATCATGCAAATACCACAACTTACATTTTTATGTAAGAGATCAGGATGCAGGTATGCACTGGGAGTATGGGAATAACGGGACTCTTGGTGCAACATTGGTGACGTGATTTACTGAAAACACTAATGTTTTTTCCTCCCAGCCATGCAAGAAAAAAACAGACAAGCATATGAATTCAAGAATCATAAAGGCTCATTCATATTCTTAATCATAGTTAAGTTTAGCCATAGTTAAGGTTTGCAAAGATATCATAGCAGGGTCAAAGGCAATCAATCTCAGTGACTTTTTTGCGCTCACTTCAGCCCGGCATCCCATCGCAGCCGACCTATCATGGGCATTCATTCTCAGCTGGCCCTTCACCAGAACTCCATCCCTGTTACTGGTCCCCCATCCTTCCCTCCCTGTCATGTCATCATAGCCAATTCTCCCAGAAGAAATTACTCCTGACCAATTTAGAGCAGCTTTTTAAGGCCTATCTTGTAGCAACAAAGATGGAGAACTGGCAGTACTTCTTTGCCCTTATTGTACCAGCAGATTGCCACCCTGCAGTCCTGATTCAGGTGACTTGGGCCTTCCCAGGTTAGGGTTAGGGTGGGCCTGTGGGTTAGGGTTAAGGGGGCCCATGGAAGCTTTTATAGGGACATGCATGCTCAGGATCTTTCCTCATGATATTTTGAACTGAATGGACAAACATTTGGAACAAAATAATGGAACTTTGGTTTTGTGCATGACAATTGCACCAAGTGGAAAGAAAGATGGAAAGGTTCCGCATTTCCCACAATTGAGGAATAGTTGGTGAAGAGGATGGAACTGGCTAAGATGGCCAAATTGACTTCTTTAATAAGGGGGCGGGGAGCAGAACCATAAAAGCAGAACAATTTTGGCTTCCTATAATTCAAAGACAAGACCAGATTCCATCTTTGAAAAGTTTCCTTTGCTTTTCTGAAAGAAATTTCAAAACCACTTTTTCCCTCATCAAACATTACAGAGAGAGAAAAAATTCTGCATAGAATTTCTCCCATGAGTGCAAGGGGAAGGAAAAAGGGCCTTTTTCCTTTTCTTTCTTTTTCATTCTTCCATCCCAGAAGACCACAAATAACCATGATAAGAGATAGAAACATGGAGAAAAGTGTTGCATAATTACAGCAGCAACATATTAAGGGAAGAAAGGAAGAGAAGCAGGGTGAGTGGAGCAGATACAATGGCCTCAGTTATTATTGTTCAGGGGGAGCGGAGGAGGTTAAAGGCAATTGGTCCAAGGTGAACTGATGGAAGGGGTTGCATTGTCTCCCTTCTTCCTCAAATGCAAAATAACCAGATAAAATACGAAAAACATATACTAAGTTCCTACATACTTCTATAATGCAATAGGTATTGTTTGAAATGGCTGTTACAAGAAATGGAAAAAAGTATATCTTACTGCAGAATTAGAGCACAACACATATAACATTGAAAGAACTGTATATTTGTTTGTTTGTTTGATTGATTGATTATTTGCCACCAATCTTGTGATTGAGGTGATTTTGAATGCCTCTATACACGCAAGGACTAGGGGATTTAAAAAAAAACATATTTGAAATAAATGGAGTTTAATTGGAAAAATTTAAACTTCAACAGCTGAGAGACAAGGTAAATTTATTTAAACTGCTATCAATTCCAATTAAGACAAACATGGTTGTGTCTGGTCAAAAGTGTGAATCCCTTATAATGTGCTGTTTGAACTTTTAGGAGCATTTAGCTGAACACCTGAATGAGATTTTATTGTTTCATATTAACTAGTATGAAAGGAAAGATCTTAAAAACATGAGAATTATGGCCTTAATTTATATTGTTTGTGGCTGAGGAAACTGGTTTAGTGCACTAATAATGTCACAAAGCTGAAGTACTTTTCATCTATCTCCTTGTGTGCTACTGAACATTTCATCCAATCTATGGTGCTCCTAATGCCAATGGCAAGTGTTTAGATTGTCCAGATAATAGTGCAACTATATAGAAAGCAATGTGTCTCTAAGGGCATATGCACAGTGCAAAAATAATTTAAAATAGAATATATGTGATAGAACTATACTGGAGGATGGCTGCCTCATTCCAAATTATTTCAGAAAATAGAAAAGTTTAGATGTTTATTATCCTGTTTCTCCAACAATATGGCCTCCCCCAATAGGAAGTCCCAGCATGTTTTATAGGCATGAAATGAAATTAAGCCCCTCCCCCCAAATTAAGGCCTATATTAAAACATGCGAAATGGGGGGAATGGTGGGGGGGCTTGCCGTTAGGAAGTACTTTTGTTGCACACCCGGATATGGTGCTGCCTGCATTGACCCCGATATGAAGTGCCCCACCAACCCCGAGGTCAACATCCAAGCTGTCGCCGCCCGCCCGCCCGAAGATGCAAGGGGGGGGGAATTAAGTCACCCCCCAAAAGACAGCCTAGCCATTTTTGGGGGGCTCAAAAAAAAAAAAAGACCCGGCCTTATTATATGAGAAACACGGTAGATGCTTCCTCATTCTTACCATATTCTATTTTATGTTGTTAACAATTCATTCATTTATGTAATAGAGTTATATGATGATCCCTCTTATTAGCTTTACCTGTGGTTAGCTCATAGCAATACTGATAACAACATTAAAAAATGATTAAAACGAACATATAAACCCTCCCATGTCCCAGCATCCTAAAATAACATTCCTCACATTAAAAAACCCTCTAGATTAACACATTAACAGAGTTGGAAGGGACCTTGTAGGTCATCTAGTTCAACCCTCCCACTCAAGCAGGAGACCCTACGCCATTTCTGACAGATGGCAGTCCACTCTCTTCTTCAAAGTCACCAATGATGAAATCCCACAATCATTGGACTCCATCCTTACCTTCTCCCAATGTTTGTGGGACAAATTAGCCGCATGTACAGTACTTTGCACTAATCCAACAAGGAAGCAATCACCACATAACTGAATGTGAACAAGGTCTGTTAATAAAGGAATTGGTACCATTGGTACATGAAATGGATCCGGGCAAAGGCCTGCCTCCTCTAGGAAGATCCCTAAGTCATGCACCAGCTTTTTCCAGGGAAATGCTACCCCAATGAAAGTGAAAGATCCTCCGCAGATTCATTGGTCCTCATCCAGACCCTCAGAGCCTCCAGGCACTAGGTTAGCCAGGCATGGAGAGGTACATCAGTGTACTGATGATTCTGCACCTCATGTTGCTGAATAAGTCACCCAGCATTTCATGTAGATATTAAAGAAGAGTGGTAAGATATCCAAACCCCGAGGCACCCCAGACTGAAGAGCCTAAGCTGAATAACAACTGGAACTAACCACAGAGGATGGAGAAGAAGCATTGTAGAATAGGGTCTCTGATTCCCAACCCTTCAAAATCAGTCCAAAAGGATATCATGGTTGATAATATGAAAAGCTGCCAAGAGATCCAAGAGGACAAGATAGTTGCACCACCCTCATCCCAAACAAGGTCTCTACAAGCACAACCAGTTCCATCTCAGTATTGTAAACTGACCTAAAGCCAGGCTGAAAAAGGTCCAAGTAATCATATTCATCTCTCTTGAAACTAAATGTCTACATCAGGGGTTCCAAACTCAATTTCATTGAGGGCCACATCAGGATTGTGTTTGACTTTGGGGGGGGGGCAGTGTGTGGCCAGGGTATGTGTGGCCAGCTTGACCTCACTCATGTCAGGGGTGCCTGTGGTGGCCCGAGCGCTCTACGAGCAAAAACGGGCTCCCAAACTCTATTTTCAGCTGCGATAGCCTTCTGCAACCCTCTGCCAGTGAAAATGGAGCTTGGTTTTTGCTGGCAGATGGTTGCAGGAAAACATCCCAGCTGAAAACAGAGACCGGGAGACCGTTTTTGCTGGAAGAGGCACCATGGGCTGGTCCTTCTCCAGGGGTGGGATCCAACAGAGTTAACTACCGGTTTGGTGATTTACGAGGTTCAGTGATTTACAATGTGCTTTCCTGCACACTGCGCCTGTGCCTGTAAATCATCATCAGCACGCTGCATGAAGAGAAGCAGCCTTTGAAAAAGCACTTTTTCCTGCTTTTTTAACTGCAGCTGTGCCTCGCATGGCAGCTGAAGTTGAAAAAGGAGGAAATAAAGGTTAGGTAAAAGCCCGGGTGGGCGGGTAGGCAAAAACATCAGCAGACTTAGAACCGGTTCGATGTCTGCTGCTCTTCAAAGCTACCAGTTCTACAGAGGTGGACAGTGTTAAGTTTGGAGAATAAGGAGACCAGACATCTGACCAGTGACTTCAACTCTTTAATAATAACAGGAATCAGAATGGAACAGAGCAATGCTATGGGCAGCAGTAACCCTTTTAGGGTTAGCTGCTGCCTTATTAACCAATGAAAATGTGCAACAGGTTCCAACTACTGACCAATAAGGACAGTCCCAAAAGTGGCCAATCAGGGACTGGTTCTGGCCCAATCCCAAGTTGTTGTATAAGGACAAATCAAGTGTACAGGTTTTCAACCCCTAATTTGCATTTAGGTTATTCACTTTTATTGATTCACAACACCCCTCCCCTTGGGTTCCGTTTGAGGGAGCTGTGATAAAATCCTCAAGATAGGCAGGCCGTTTGGTCTGCCTGGATGATTTCGAGGCTCCACGGGTTTTGTCCAATGTCCGGTTCGGTGGAGCGTTTGGATGACCATTGTTAAGTTCTATTTCGCTGCACGGCGATTCCGTGCTGCATTCACTGTGGTTGTCTCTGCTGCTGCGTGTTTCTTCGGGTTTTGCAGTTCGTTTTCCCCGTATTAAAGTTCCCTGAAGACATCAACTCCTCCCCGCTTCACGTTCCGGTGCTTCACTGGGCTGTAGGGCTCCCGTTGACCTGCTATTAGTTGTATCAAAGTCAATTCCCTCGATACTCCCTCCCCTTGAGTTGTTGAACCGGGAAGTCATGGCGCTGGGTGGTAATCTCGATCGGAGTTGGTCTATGTGGCGTTTCCACACCCTCCCATCGTCTGTTAGCAGGCGGTAAGATCTAGGCCCGGTGAGGTGGGTAACGGTTGCGGGTATCCATAACGGGTCGCCGGAAAAGTTTTTGGCAAAGATTAAATCGCCTACCTTAAATTCCCGGCATTTGCTGCTGGAGCCGAAAGGTTTTTCTGGTGCGAAGCGGGTGGAGCCGGTCAAGGTGCGATCGTATTTTCCGCCCCATAAGAAGTTCAGCGGGTGTTTTGTTGGTCACGCTGTGGGGCGTGATGTGCTGCAATAAGAGGATTTGATTGATTTTCTGTCGATGTTGCCAAATTCCATTTTATGCAGGGTCTTTTTCACAAATTGTACCATGCGTTCTGCACGTCCATTCGCCGCAGGGTGCGCGGGCGAGGTCAGCGCATGGCGGATGCCCGATCAGCCAGATATTGTTCAAAGGGCAATGCAGTGAACTGCGGGACATTGTCCGAGACCAACACGTCCGGAAACCCGTTCGTGGCAAATAGTCTGTTTAATTTATTAATAACTGAGTCGGTTGTAGTTGTGTGCATTCGATGAATCTCGAGCCAGTTAGAATAGGCGTCGACAGTAATCAGGAAAGTGTGACCTTTGGTAGGCCCCGCAAAGTCAATATGAATACGGGACCACGGTCCCTCGGTGTTTCCCATTCGGTTGGGCTCGCTTTGGTGGGGCGTTGCTGACGTCCTGGCAACGTTGGCACGTAGCGACCCAGGCCTCGATTCTTTGTCGATTCCCGGCCACCAAGCGTAGCTGCGTGCGAGTGATTTCATCTGCACAATGCCCGGATGTCCCTCATGCAATTTCTTTACTTGTTGGAAAGCATGTTGTTCCCGTTGTCCCCAAACCCACATTGCTTTTTTGTCTAATAGTCTATGCAATGGTTCAGCTACTGTTGCTTTGTGGGGTAAAAACACATTATAGAAATTGATAAGTCCAAGGAACGCCTGTAGGTCTGCCTTGTTCCTAGGAGTGGGTGCCTTTTTAATTGCTCGTAATTTGTCTTCGGTGGGATGAATTCCTTGGCTGTCCAGGAGGTATCCCAAAATTCTACTTTTTCGGTACATAAGTGGCATTTATCTTTTTTTTACTCTGAGGCCTGCATTTTGGAATCTTCGTAAACCTCTCTGAGTCGCTTTTTCTAGGATGTCTTTGTTAGGTGCGGCGATGAGTACATCGTCGAAATATGGGACAACGCCTTTTATCCCTTGTAACAACCTTTCCATTAAACTCTGGAAGATTCCAGGGTGACGCTTACTCCGAATTGGAGCCGGTTGCATTTAAATGCGCCCTATGTGTTACGATCGTTTGCGCCTCGGCTGTGGTTGGGTCTACAGGCAATTGTTGATACGCCTGGGCTAAATCTAGTTTGGCGAAAACTTTTCCGCCGCCCAGAGAATGGAGTAAGTGTTGCACTACCGGTACTGGATAAGCACTTTGCTGCAGTGCGTGGTTTAATGTGGCCCGGTAGTCTTCGCAAATTCTTAGGGACCCATCAGGCTTGATAGGCATTACTATCGGGGTTTCCCAACGGCGTGGTCGGTGGGTTCCAGTACGCCCTGCGCTATCAGCTTATCGAGTTGTTCGTCGATTTTAGGCTTTAGGCGAACGGCACCCGACGCGCTTAAGGCGGATGGGTGCTATTTCAGGGTTCAAGTTAAACGAGATTGGGGTCCCCTTATACTTGCCTAGTCCGTTCGCCGTCTTGGAATTCTTGCACGAGTGCTTCCTCCCAATCGACGCTTTCGGCCTTGTGGACTCCGGCTACAGTGATTCCGGCGGCCTGAACCATTGCAGGCCTAGAAGACTAGGCCTGTCTCGATCTACGACAGTCAGTGGTAGTGCGACGGTGCGGTCCTTGAATGAGACCTGGAATCTGCGGGACCCGACGACGGGAATTCGGTTGCCCTGATAGTCTTTGAGTATAACCCTCTGAGGGTTAAGGTCTTGGCGGCGAATCGTTGGAAGGAGCTGTTGGAGCGCGTTTCCACGACACCATCGAGAGGGAAGATCCCGAGTCTACCTCCATCACACAAGGTTTGTTTTCGATAGCGACCTTTACTCGGATTTTCCCGGCATCAAGGGATGTAGCGTGGCCTATGGTGATTGTTTGGTGGGTCTCTTCCCGCCTGGTTTCTTCATGCCTGGTGGAAGTGGTGGATGGCTTGTTTCTGTAGGAGTGGTTCAATTTTTCTCGGTGTGTGCCGAAGAATCCTGAAGACTGGAATTCGGCCTGTCGGGGTTTGGAGTTCTGTTTGCTCCTGCAAACCTTTGCGATGTGACCGCGTCTCCCGCAATGGCGGCAAAGTGCGTCAAGGAATTTGCAGCTGGATCGTGGGTGATTTGCTCCACAGCCGGCACACGGTCGAAATGAGTGTTGTGAGGACTGGTCTCTCTCCGTTCGAAGTCGGTTGACTTCTTCCTCATCGCTGTCGGACGGGGACTCTAGGTCTTCGTGGTGAGTTGATACCGGGTGTCTCTCTGAGCGAGGCGAGGTATCAGTGGCGAGTTTACATAGCGGTGCGTTGGTGCGGCGCATTTGGGCTGCCGACTTCTTTGTCGCCTCTGCTGCCGAGGCTTCTTTAAGGGCATCGGTGAGGCTGATGTCCCCTTAGCCCATAATTTTGCTCTGGATAGCGCCGTCTTCTAGGCCCAGAACCAGGCGGTCCCGGAGAGCTTCTTCTAAATTTGCGAATCCGCAGAGGCCTCCCAGGTTTCGGAGGTCCGCGATGTAATCGGCAAGGCTTTCACCTTTCTGTTGGTCCCTCCGGTAATATTCGTGTCTTCTGACGAGGGTTGGCACCGTAGGTGCGTAGTGAGCCCGTAGTAAAGGCTCGAGGACGTCCCAGTCCATCTCTTTTACCTCTGCTGGCCTGGCAAGTGACATTGCCATCTTAAACACGGTCGGGCCGCAGTGAGTTAGAAAGATAGCTCTTTTTTTCCCGCTGTTGCATTTTTTAGGTTGTTGGTCTCCAGAAACATCTGGAACCTATCCATGTATGACTCCCAGTCTTCGGTTTCTGGGTCGAATGGAGCGGGTGGTACGACACCGCTGGCCATGTTGCCGTTGATGGTGCGTGATCAACCACGTGCTCTGTAGGTTGCTCTGTAGGTTTAGTCAGCTCTTGGTCTCCCATCCCATCCTCGTCGCCAGTGTTAAGTTTGGAGAATAAGGAGACCAGACATCTGACCAGTGACTTCAACTCTTTAATAATAACAGGAATCAGAATGGAACAGAGCAATGCTATGGGCAGCAGTAACCCTTTTATAGGGTTAGCTGCTGCCTTATTAACCAATGAAAATGTGCAACAGGTTCCAACTACTGACCAATAAGGACAGTCCCAAAAGTGGCCAATCAGGGACTGGTTCTGGCCCAATCCCAAGTTGTTGTATAAGGACCAATCAAGTGTACAGGTTTTCAACCCCTAATTTGCATTTAGGTTATTCACTTTTATTGATTCACAACAGACAGAACCGGTAGAAACCCACCCCTGTCCTTCTCTGTTTCCAGAGTGGCCCCATGGGCCAGATCTAAGCACCCTGTGGGCTGGATCTGACCTGCGGACCTTGCGTTTGACATCCCTGGTCTACATTCCTTTTCACAAAGTTGGAGATTAGAAATAGAAATAGAATTCTTTATTGGTCAAGTGTGGTTGGACACACAAGGAATTTGTCTTGGTGCAAATGCTCTCAGTATACATAAAAGAAAAGATACATTAGTCAATAGTCAAGAATCATAAGCTACATTTAATAATAGTCATACGGTACAATAAGCTATCAAATCATACTAGGAAACAGTCAATATAGATCGTAAGGATACAAGCGATAAAGTTACAGTCATACAGTTACAAGTGGGAGGGGATGGGTGACAAGGAGTGATGAGAAGATTAATAGTAATAGTCGTGCAGACTTTGTAAACAGTTGGACAGTGTTGAGGGAATTATTTGTTTAGCAGAGTGATGGCTTTCGGGGAAATACTGTTCTTGTGACTAGTTGTTCTGTGTGCAGTGCTCTATAGCGTTGTTTTGAGGGAAGGAATTGAAACAGTTTATGTCTGGGATGTGAGGGGTCTGTAAATATTTTCACAGCCCTCTTTTTGACTGGTGCAGTATACAGGTCCTCAATGGAAGGCACATTGGCAGTAATTGTTTTTTCTGCAGTCCTAATTATCCTCTGAAGTCTGTGTCTGTCCTGTTAGGTTGCAGAATCAAACCAGACAGTTATAGAGGTGCAGATGATAGACTCAATAATTCCTCTGTAGAACTGGATCAGCAGCTCCTTGGGCAGTTTGAGCTTTCTGAGTTGGCACAGAAAGAACATTCTTTGTTGTGCTATTTTGATGACAATTTTGAGATTGGGAGAAATGTACGATAACAGGAAGTTTCTCTACCTCATGTTCATAATAATTATACGTTCTCTTTCTAATTGGGCATTTGGATGGTGAGATCTCTAGTTCTTGGAAAGTATTTAAAAACGTTCGGCCAAGTTCAGACAATGGGGGTTATAAACTGCCTTCACCCAAAGCCACACTTTGTCTTAATAAACACAAGTCAGTAATACTTTCCATTCGGTACCTAAAGCCTTGGTTTCTTTATCAGAATCTTCTACTACAACATGTGACTGGACTAAAATTCTCAATATCCCATTGGCTGGAGATAATGGAAGTTGAGCCTCATATATTGGGATGGTATAGGGATTGAAAAAAAGCTGATTTATTGAAATGACTTTGGTTCTCATATCATTTGTTTATTGATTTTATTTTTTGCCTATGCTTTGCTATCTGCTCAAGCAGCTTCTCTTTTGTAAGATTAAACAATATCCATCTGACATGACATTATATTCAACAATGTAACTTTCAGCTGTTTAAAAGGTCTATTTTAAAACCTGATCAAGGCACATTCTTTATGTGTATGTTTGGGTCTGAGAGATAAGACCAATAATTCATATTAATGCTTCCTTGTCTTCTAGCACCTACTTTAAATCTATAATCTACATGTAGCATTATTTAACTTTTATAAAGTCAGTTTGCATGTCTATGGGAGAGGGGGAAGACAATGAGAGATACAATGCATTTTATATAATAATTTTCCACTGATCTGACATGATCTTTTAACAAACACATAAACAATTTGTTTAAACTCCAAATGACTGGAAATTATATTACATACACACGTACATTTGTGTGTGTGTGTGTGTGTGTGTGTGTGTGTGTGTAATTTTAATTGAAAAGTGCATACAGATTAAAAAATAAACATTAAAGATAAATAGATAAAAGAAGATAAAAGAAAAAATACAAAAACTAATACTGTTAGGCAGAAGAAAACAATTAGAAAGCTGCTTCCAATCTCCTCAGCAGCTAGAAACAAACTTGTTACCCTTCTTCCCTCTTTAAGTTTATATTACACCATGGAAAATACTTCTTAAGATGTGAGAGGTTGATCTTCATGTTTATTACAAACTTGAGTTTTATAGAAATGCTTTTTGAAAATGGACGGTCCAGTTTGGCTCTAGATGTCTGTACAGCACAATACTATATATCTGTCACTAATCTAGTACAACTGTTCAACATGTTGAGAGAAAGTGAAAAGAGAACCTAGGCATGCAAACCAATCTAACCCCAACAGTTTGACCCTTGACATTCTCATATTAAAATGGAGTCTCCAACTGAGTTTTTATTCTCACCAAAGGAGACACATGTGGAAGATGCTTCTGACCCTTCCCCGTCAGCACGCGACTGTTGGCCATCTGGTTAAGCGAAGTGGATACCTCTCTAGAGCATATGGCTGCATTTCCAATTGGGTGAAGCAGGGCTGTGTGCTAATCCCAGTCCTATTCAAACTGTGCTTCACTTACATGTTGACACAGGGTGTCCAGGGTCTGAAAGAGGATGTGTACACCAGGTACTGATTTGATCTTCATTGCTTGAATGCATGGACAAAGTGCCTCTGTCCAGTCATTCAAGAAACCCTCCTATGACTGTACACTCCTGGTACACAAAAATAAAAACTGTTGATGGTAAACAAATTCTCACATGCTGCTATGCTCTTCAATCTGACTGTTTTCCAGCCTGATTTTCCATTTTGGTGGTGCACTGTCTGTTTGGCCTTTTTTCTTACTTGTTATTGTTGTTATATTAGAATTAGACAGAAAGAAACTTCACACAGTACTGCAAGACAGAATTAGAAGTCCTCAAGGCCACAAATGCCAACCTTTAAAAGTTTAAGAGTTTCCAAGCTGTACACAACCTACAGAATAAAATTACAGAGTTGGAAGAGACCTTAGAGCCAGGGGTGGGATTCTACCAGTTCACACCTATTCTCTAGAACTGGTTGTTAACATTCTAAGCAGTTTGGAGAACCGGTTGTTAGAAGAAATTACTGGCTTAATCCTGTAAGGAAGGCAGGAAGGAAACATTCTGGTGTTGCTTACAGAAACTGCCTCTCCGTTAACCCTTCTTACATTCTTGGCAGGACTAGACTTCCTGTCTCTGGAACTTCTCTGGAGTTTTTTTTCCCCTCCTTTGCTGGTACTTTGCTTGTGTGGAGTGACCATTCAAAGTTACAACGGCATGGAAAAAAGTGACTTATGACCATTTTTCACACTTACGACTGTTGTAGCATCCCCAGAGTCATGAGAGGCCAGGCGAGGAGATGCGTGTCTCAATGTGAATGATATTGAGTTGGCCACACCCAGCCAATAACATGACCACCAAGCCATGTCCACCCAGTCACATGACCACCAAGCCACACCCACCACCTAAGCCACGCACACAGAACCGGTTGTTAAAAATTTGAATCCCACCCCTGCTTAGAGGTCTTCTAGTCTAACCCCCTTCTCAAGCAGGAAACCCTATAACTCTATACATTTTAGACAAATGATTGTCCAATCTCTTTTTAAAAACGTCTAGTGTTGGAGCACTCACAACTTCTGAAGGCAAGTCATTGCATTGATTAATTTTTCATTAAACATTTTTAAATTAATTGAAATATTATCAACATTACATGTGCTTCATAACACAACTAATTAGAATGAGATGCCTGCGCATTCCCATTCTGGTTGCAATCTTTTGAAATAGAAGTGATAAAGGTTCAGAAAGATGTGGATTAATACCCCCCCACACACACATATACAGATGCTTTCACATGTAAGGCCCATTGTCCTGTGAAAAGGAAAAGTTCCTGAGAGGGAATGACTACTAATTCTACTTTCTTCCGTGACAAGGTCTACAGAATATGGATGATAAAGAAGAATGATTTAGATAAGGTCCACACACCTTGGGCCTAACTCCTGAAAAGTAATTTGGTTTCTGCAAAAAGTCCATACTCAAGGCCCGGGGCCTGGATTTGGCCTGCGGGTTGCTTAGATCTGGCCCACAGGAACAGCAAAGGACCAGCCTGCCATGCCTCTGCCAAAGAAAATGGAGCTTGGGAGGGACCCCCTGAGCTCCATTTTCTCTGGCAGAGAATTGCAGAAAGCCATTGTAGCCAAAAATGGAGCTCAGGAGCCCATTTTCACTGGCAGAGGCCTCAGGCCACCACAGGAGCCCCCCCCCCCCCACATGAGTGTCATTGAGCTAGTCATGTCCACCCTGGCCACACCCACCCTGCCCCCCACATGATCAAACATAACCCTGATGTGGCCCTCAATGAAATCAAGTTTAACACCGCTGGTCCATATTGACTGGCATGTTTGAGCAGCCTCTCCTAAATGAGTGCAGACATGAGTGTGCAAGTGATATCAGACATGTCATGACATCATCACACACATATTGCACATTATGTGTATCATCCTGATGCAAGTAACAGAAATTATATAACTTAAATTATTTGGTTTACATCATGGCATATATGATGTTTCCATGGCTTCTATCGGATGCTTACATTCCTTTTTTACTCTATGCCTTGCATTTTCATTGGTTTCTTCCTTTCCAAGTTGTCAACAGCTTTTAGGAAGGTGACTGAATGATATACATTACTGTATTTTTAAGAAATGGACTGCAATCACTTCTTGTACTTGAAGCTTTTGGCCTGCAATGTAGACTTAAAGTGAAGCAACCTCATCATCATATTAATGAAATAGTTTATTTACCTGCCGTTAATTCGTTTATCTATCTGCAGTTCTTGAATCAAGGTTGTTTCAGGAAAAAAAGTAATGATGTCAGAAATGGAGGTGTCTGGCAGTTGGATCATCAGAGAGAGGAAACTAGTTTGGTTGAAACATACTCCTGGAACAGACGAGACAAGTATTGTATTCTAGTCATTTAATCTTCCCAATGAGAATTGTGAAATAAAACATTTGAAACACCCTTCAGAACTAGTGTTACATTTGTTGGGATTCTAGAAGAAAATTGACAGCAGGTGGGAGCAGAAGTATTTCCTGACAACACATAAGCAACCTTAAGATAGGAAGATCATTTTCATGTTGCCTACCATAGGTTTAGATTTAGAAATCTACAACTGTATGAAGAATTTATATGTATAAAATCTGACTAGGGAAGCTCTGGCAAAACCTTATTATCATTCACACTGTAAGCCAGCATTTGAAAAGCACCCAGTCCCACAGCTGGATAAACTAGATATTATAGATAAGCTTGCAACCAGATTAAGAGAGCCAGAGATTGTGAATTTGGAGCACAATATATCTGATGGATAGCAGACTGAAGGAAAATCTTCTGACCTTCCCAAGGTCACATTCAAACAGGCCATGAAGATCTGCAAAGCCAAAGTCATATCTGAGTTCCGTTTCAAGCCATGTCAGGAGATCTGTGAATCTTCTAACTGAGGTCACCCAGATTGGTAGGATGTACTTCTACCAACTCTTTTATGGCCTTTGGAACAGCATTTCTCATGAAGTCTGTAAAGCTCACATTCTTTCATTCTTTATAAAATTTTGAAAGGCCTGAGAGCAAAACTGAGCTTTCTTGATATGCCTGGATGGTTTTGTAATGATCTTTATTGTTTCCCTGATATATGGTTTTGTAATTATATAAGTCTGAGAACATGGATGAATCAGTAAGGCTCAAGATGCACATTCATGAAATGAAATTGTATGTAGGTGTTGTGGGCAAAGGCACCAAGCTAGAGTAAGCCCAAAGTATAGTTTATGTAGTATTTAGGAACTATAAATTCTCAAATCATTTTGCCAAAATCTGAAGATCCTCCCAGTCCAAACTGGGAATGTTGCATGGACCAAAGACTAAGCATTTATGGGCATTGTATGTAAATGAAAGCACATGCTGTCCATAGTGCAGGACAGTGAGCAATAATATGAAGATTTCAGAACGGATGATCAATTTGGTCCCTCAACCTGGACCAAACCAGAGAATCTTGCTAAATAATTGATTCAAGATGCTGTAAGGCATGCCAAAATGCCTTCAGCAGATGATATGCGTATTCAAAAAGTAATCTGATATCTGCATTAAAATCCCTTCTTTATTTATTCATAATCAATGACAATGAGCCATTGTTACTTGAGCAGCACACTTACATTACCCAAATATAGCTCAAAGCTGCAGAAATCAAAGAAAGTTAATTCAGCTCCCCAGAACTGTTGGGTACAGTTAGATTTAACTGATTTCAGAGAAACATTACATGATCCACATAGATCTTGAAATACATCTTGCATAGGAAAATTGTCTGTGTCAAGGACAAGCTTAAAAAAGTTCTGGAACACAATGAAATAACAAAGCCCAAATCATGGGTCAACAATGTATTGATACCAGAGAAGAATAGGATGTTCAGAGTGTTACAGGCTCAATATAGCATTTTCTCTAATAGCAGATGATAACCAGGAATGAAAACAAATCATCACCATTATAGATGAGAAAGATGGGCTTTTAACTCCCCATGGAGGCTGTATTGTTTCAATGCATTATTTTGGGGCATCAAATTAACCTATTAAGTATTCCAACAAAACAACCGTCAATGTTCTGAAGATGCTGAAGGAACATACATCATACTTATTGACATAATTTCTGCTGCTACAAAGCAGAAGCATAATGACATTTAGGGAAGATAATGGAGAGTGTCAGGTGACATTTGTTTTAGTAACAAAATACAGTTTATGGTCAGTGAAGTAAGCTACATGGAAAATGTAATCAGCAAAGATGGTGTGAAGTTAGTTAAATAGCAAGTAGAGGCCATAGCCAAGATGAAAAACACATTTTAATGGTAGTGGATTATTTTTTAAAAAATATCCTAAAATACTGTGCTTGAAAAACAAGGTATATTCTCTATAGTCATCAATCAATTAAAAGTTGAATTTGCATGTTATGGTATGCACAAAGAGTTGTGACTAATCATGCATCCTTTTCAAACTGGAAAGTGAATCCTTGTGCCACAAAATGGAGACTCAGCTGAATGAACAGGCTAAGATGTTGATCTAAAGTACAGAAAACATGCATTGCATTACTATCACCACTTTTGGATAAGATTCTGAGAAAATTGTTGCCTGCTACAAGCAGCCATTAATACTTAGTCTTGTCCGAAGTACATTAACAATTGCAGTAACTCCAAAATGACCAATGCCACCATTATAAAAAAAAAATGTAAAAATACTCAAGGGGAGATTTAAAAAAAAGACTGCTGTTTTTCTGAAAGGAGAGAGAATTGTGGGAAAAGTGATGTGTCTGAAACAGGGATGGCATCCAGTAAGTAGAGAACAAGAATTTGAAAAGAGTGAAAAGAGTTTGGACAGTGGTGAGATGTATATCTGAGAACCCATAATGAGCAGTGCTTGACTCTCAGGAAAGGCAAGATAAAATTAGCTCATCTTTCGTCTCTTCATTACAATCCAAGGTTAAAAACTCTTATATTAGAACACTGGTACTGAGCTATTTATTTATTTGATTGATTTATATGGCCTTTCGTGGTGCAGAAGTAACTCTAAATGGTTAACAACACCTCCAAAGCAATAGGAAAAACAAATACATAACATTATAATGGTTGCCAATAATCAATCGAGGAAAACATTCAGCAAAACAACAACTCATAATTCATATAACCAGACCCCCTCACCCAACAATGCTCTGGAGCACCTCTCGGTCTTTAATAATTTGCAAAAGGCTGGAGCCAATCTAATCTCGGGGGTGATGGTAAACTCTTCCAGAGAGCAGGTGCTATACCAAAAAAGGACCCACTTCCAAGATCCCGTTTGATTATATTATTTAACTGAGAACAGGACAAACAACTGGGGAGTGGCAGTCCTGCAGATAGCCCAACCCATTGCCATGAAAGCCTTCGTAAGTGATGACTGGCATCTTGTATTCCACCCAGAAAAACACTTGGAACCAGTGCAGCTGTGGAGCAGAAGTGTAACATGGGCATATAGATGTGCCAATCACTGCCTGTAATGCTACATTGATTGCAGTTTCTGGATGGTCTTCAAAGGTAGCCCATTGTAGAACTCATTAGAATAACTCATTAGGCATGGAGACTAAAGCATCCATAACTGTGAGCATAGCCTCCTGGTACAGGAAGGAGTACAACTGGTGCACAAAATGAAGTTGCCTTCCTGCTGTGGCTGCCACTTGATCTTTGAAAAGAGCCGTGAAGACCACCATATTGTGCACTGCTTTTTAGAGGATAATCCAATCCTATCCAGAACCAAAGATAGATATATTCTGGATTCAGAACCTCCCAAACCCATAGCCACCCACTCTTAGCAAGATTTGATTGAAGTTTGACCCCCACAGACTCCTGATATTGGAGACAGTACATTCATGTCATCAATTTGTTGGCCAATTGCAGAGATGTAGAGATGTAAATCCATGCCAGAGGCCTCATGTAAATATTATATAGGAACGAGGAGAGTTTCAAGCCCTAATAGACCCTTCCTGTCATAACTGGACTTCAAACTGAGAAAGCAGGCGGTGTTGTATTCTACTGCATCTTTAAGAAATGGATTGCAGTTCCCTTCCTCTGGCCTTTAGTTTCAAAATTATGCAGATTTGATTGCTGCTTTGTTAATTATATTCTTGGTTTTTGATTTGAGATTCTGTAAACTGACATCCTAACAGAAGCTCAGAGTAGGTTGTTTCAGAGAAAGTGGGATAGCTTTTATTCCTATGGTGGCATTCAGTCTGCTTCAGTGAGAGTTGAAAGCATGGTGCAGGTGTGTTCACAAGGCTTATTCCCAGTGTCTACCGGCACTGCATGCTTAGTGCTAAAGTCAGCACTAAATCTGTAATTGTATAAGACAGATGTGACTACCCATTTCCCACAATGAGAAATCCTGCCTCATCAAGAGGACCAAGTTTGTCTTTACTCCGTTGCCCTGACTAATGTTTTAATTCTTATGTGGAGGCTGTCTCTCCTCTCCTCATGGTTTATCCACAGTTATTCTCCCTCCCCATCTTCATTCATACATCTTCAGGCATTTCCCTGGTATCTGAGAAAGAATACTGTGAGCTTTGTTTGGCTCAAAAATCATTAATGAATGGTCAGAGAACCACACCTAACATTTGAGCTACTAAGAAGAGAAGGGGAAGAGAAGATAGAAAAGAAGGATGGGGTTTCAGAACAGTATTCCTAAGATTTTACTGCCTGAAAGGTATAAAGAGAAAAGAGATAAAGCCCATTGGAGCTCAGGCAGGGAAAAGTCAGACATTCACCAAAAACTACATTAAAATAATGTTAAAATGGTTTTCTGTGGTTGATATAACAAGGCATTTTTTTTACTCAGTAAACACATAAAAAGGATTCTTGGAGTTGTTGGAAAGGCCCATATCTGGCTGATGAACATTTTCTTTTTTCTTTTAAATATATTTTTATTAAGTTTCCATTATTACAGCTCAAAACATCATGACTTCAACAGTATTTTTGACATCTATACAAGTTCTTATCATATATGACTTAACACATTATATTTACATTTATCTAACATTAATTAATAACTTTATCCATAATTATTCTTATATATTCGACATTTTTATCATTCGTTTTCTTGAGGTCTCTTACAGGTTAATTTCCTATCTTATTTCTTATTTCTGTTTTTTTTATCCAATCATACTATTTGTTCCAAATTAAAAAATATTCAGAGTCTTCTTTCTCTTTCAATTTCAATGTAAGCATATTCATTTCAGCACTTTCCGTTATTTTTTGTTGTATCAATTCTTCACTAGGAATATTAGAAGTTTTCTATGCTTGTGCATAGGCTATTCTGGCGGCTGTTAAGATATGTAACATTAAATATTTTACTTTTTTGGAATTCGATCTTTAATAATTCCTAAGAGAAAAGTTTCTGGTCTGAGTTCACTTTGATAACCAGTGATCTCCTGTAGCCAATTTTTAATTTGGATCCAGAATCTCCTTTTCTTAAGGCATAGCTACCATATATAGTAAAATGTACTGGCTGATGAACATTTTCACCTGCAAACAAAGCAGAGAAAATCACCCATGAAGTGGGCAGTCATTGTGTCATCCTCAAGCTATTTGTGTACATGTAGCCCCCCACTTATGACCCAATTGAGCGCAAAATTTCAGGTGTTAAATAATTTTGCCCCACTTCCTGCCACAGTTGTTAAGTGAATCATTGCAGTTGTTAAGTTAGCAACATGGTTGTTAAGTGAATCTGGCTTCCCCATTGACTTTGATTGTCAGAAGGTTGCAAAAGGAGATCACATAACCCTGGGACACTGCAACCGTCATAAATATGAACCAGTTGGCAAGTGTCTGAATTTTGATCATATGGCCATGGGGATTTGCAACTGTTATTAGCAGGGGTGGGTTTCTACTGGTTCTGTCCACCTCTGTAGAACCGGTAGCTCTGAAGAGCAGCAGACATAGAACCGGTTCTATGTCTGCTGATGTTTTTGCCCACCCACCCACCTGGGCTCTTACCTGACCTTTATTTCCTGCTTTTTCAACTTCAGTTAAAAAAGCAGGAAAAAAGTGCTTTTTCAAATATTTCACAAGAAGAGTTCTCCACTCCTCTACTCGTTGTAGAATACCTTATGCCACCAGACTTGAAATTCTAGACCTAGAAAACCTTGAATTACACCGTCTTCGGTCTGATCTAAATATGGTATATAAAATCATGTATTGCAATGACTTACCTGTCAATGAATACTTCAGCTTCAACTATAACAACACAATAGATACAAACTCAAGGTTAACCACACCAAACTTGATTGCAGGAAATACGGCTTCAGCAACAGAGTGGTCAATGTCTGGAATACTCTACCTGACTCTGTAGTTTCTTCCCCAAACCCCAAAAGCTTTAACCTTAGACTGTCTACTATTGACCTCACCCCTTTCCTAAGAGGTCTGTAGGGGGTGTGCATAAGCGCACCAACGTGCCTACCGTCCCTGTCCTATTGTTTCTTTTATTTTTCTTATATGTATCCATGTATTCATAACTATGTTTATACTTATACCTATTATCTTGTAAGCAATTGACAAATCAAATCAAATCAAATCAATCAATAAATAAAGATTTACTCCTCCTTCTGTTTTATATATATATATATATATATATATATATATATATATATATATATATATATATATATATATATATATATATATATATATATATATATATAATATAATAATAAAAAAAATAAAAGTAAATAAATTTCTTCTCCTTTTCTCTGTGATGGTTTTCTGTGGAAAAGTTATGAATATTGTTCATTTTTAAGCTGATGGTTTCCCCCTCCCTTTGGATAAACAGTCATTCAGTCTCCCAGAAAGCAAACATGAGGCATTTGTTAGAAGTGGTTGCTGGGGTATTGGCTCTGTTCATCTGTAAGCATTAAAATATTGTTTGCTGTGGTGGACCTTAGCCATATTGAGTTGGGTAACCTTGGAGGCCTGAAAGACACTTCCTCTTTTCAATTCAGCTTGCTTTGCACTTTCTATGTCAGTTTATTCCTGCAATGCATGGTGCCCTCCCACCTCCCTTCGCCAAAGAAGTGAATTAATAACTAGAAAATGAGACCAAACAAGAAGAAGGGAAGAAAGCGAGAAAGAGAAAAAAAATCATCCTAGAAGGGGCGTCCATTTTTTAATGTCACTGTAAGCAAGCAGCACTGGAGAGGAAAGGTTCCTTTCAATCTTTATGTTTACTGCTGTCTGTGCATTGACTTGTTTCCTGACACATGAGCCATGACTTGAAAGGAATTCAGGCTCCAGCAAATTTTGCATTGCGCTTCAATGTGGCCTCTGGGATTGAATAAGGGCAAATCTATTATGCTGTTGCCATGGAGACCCTGGCACAACTGCTGATAAAGACTGTCTGATGTTTGGTAGGCCCCCTTAGCATGGCAAGTACCATTTAAAGGGTGTGTGGGGGGGAGGAGAGATTCACTGGCTGAAGATGTGGGCATATGTCAGGAAGGAAGGGGACTTGATTTGGCAGAGGATGAAGGAATGTCAGACCTCCTTACTCTGCATTGCAAATAACCTCCTCCCTCCACAAAACAGAAGCAGCGTCCAAATGTGCATATCCAGTGGGTGGGGGCAGCAGAATAGACAAGGTCTTCTTTTGGAGTCTCAGAAAATTAATTGTTTCATATACATGGAGCAGAATTGAGCTAAGCTCCTAGAGGTGTCAATGCTGTCTTCGGAATCATTTGGTGAGAATGGCCTATCTTCCTTCAAAAAGCTGCTTTAGAGATCAATAGTAAGCCAATATGTCTGGAGTGTTCAGTAAGATGGGCTCTTACCCCGATGAATTTTAATCAGTAAAATGATTTTATAACAAAGAGACAAAGGAGTGGCCACCTTCCTTCCATTCCCATTCTCTCCCCTCCTTGGGAATCAACCTCTTTTATGCAATATTGATTTTATTTATTCTGACAGTGAATTTCCTCTTGCAAATTTTAATATTTAATTTTGGAAACTTTGTTTGAGCCTCTTTCTCAGTAATTTATTTCTCCAAACTTTCTACATTTTGACACATTCCTGTCTCACCTGTGAGCTTCTCCATGTTTTAGTAACTGCGCTAAGTTTGGTAAAGTCAAAAATCTGGCACAGCCAACTAATATTGTATTATATTTCATAGACTGTTCTGGAGTGGTGTGTATGCTCAGTCTAAAAGTTAATAACTATTACTACCTCCTACTGCTGCTGCTGCTACTACTACTACTACCACTACTATTGTGGATTGCACAATTTCCAAATTTCTTCCCCTACCTCATTGCTCTACTGTATTTTGCAGACCTGAGACTGCTACACTTCCACGTGGTTAATTTGTCAGTTTATAAATGACATTATGTTAACACTGAATGCTTCAAAACACAAATATATGCACAGAGGACTTGAATATTGAAGTGTCTTAGTACTACAGGGAAATAATTTTGTTGTCAAGCTGTGGCAGATATAGAAGTGCTAAGGGATACATGACCATTTCATCAGGACTGTGCCCATGATGGCCTATCCACATCCGGGTATAGGCAGGGGGGTGGGTGGGGGTGGGGAATAATCTTTTATCACTATTGTGTACCGTGCAGGTCCAGATGGGGGATAAAACATGCATGAGTTGCCCGCAGCTCTGAAAATAATTATACTCATTTGCCAGAAATGTAGAAAGTGCATCCAAGCAAGTTACCACCCATCATACTGACACTCCGTTTGCATACTGATGAAGTTTAAAGCCTGAGACAATGGTTTGATATCAGTAGCAGATGGGGGCTGGGCATATCACCAGAGCTATAGGATTAATAGTGCCATCATTTTTTTATTATGCAGCTACTTACTCCTGCTGCATATCAAAAGGCTTCCACTCACCTAGCTGTTTAAGCTCCTTTCTCCCCTTTTGAAGAACATCCATGAAGATGTTTATAGCTACTTTACATTTTAAAACAAACCAACCAACAAACAAAACAAAATGCCTTGTGCATTTATTGGATGCAATGAAGTCTGCACATATAATCAGAGAGGAATGTTGGGTGCATCAGCACACAAAGCTCACATTCACATTCTTGCCTCTGTCACCTCCCTTCCTGTCGCCCCAGTAGCTGCCTTTCCTATTCTCTTCAGAAAACTGCATTGGAATATGAGAAGATAATATGCGTGTGTTAAGCTCCAGTGCCATTGCAGGGTAATTGATGAATGGGTTTTTAAAGTGTAGAATGAGAATGAATACAAGTAGGACCCAAGAGAATAATTCTTTATATTGCAATCAGCACTGCTTATGTGTCGCTGGTTTAATATTAGAAGTCAGCAATAAAGAATTTAGGCTTGGATATTTAATCCTTACTAATGCAAAATTTAAAAAAAAAGCAATCTTTAGAGTGGTTTTTCTCTAACTAGATATATTGTTTTAAAGACCTTCTTATTTAAAGCTATGGCTTGGTTTTTAAAGGGTCATAATTTAAAATAAACAGTCTACAGTTGTGACCTAATAGATCTTTTTTAAATATTTAATTCTGATTGTGTGTGTGCATGTATGAATGCAATATAAAAGCACACACACAGTATATTGTATATAAGTGTCCTCCTATTTATGAAGCCATACATTCACAATTCCTGCAGTTCGATGCATAGTTATCTTATTGGTATGTGACCAGATGTTTAACTCACTTTTTCTTCTTTAAATACTTCCTATACTTGTGAATAAAGCCCATCTCCGATTATGCTTTTGTGCCTAGGCCTTTTATTCCCTTCTTAATTAAACAATGTATTAAAATGTTAACAAAATTAAAAACTGGCATGTAATTATTTTATTCACTGACTTATAGAGAGTATATTGCAATGTACTAAACATTTACTCTAATATAATATGCAGTACAATAATCATAAAACCATTAAAGGCATTACATAGGAGGAAGAATAAATTAGATGTATATTACCTAGATTTATCTATGAGGGATTCTGCTCCCTTTCTTGCTTTTTTAACACAGAATTCTGACTACTACTGCAAAACATGCCTATTCAAAAGGTAATGTCTAGCTATGCATATAGCACAGACCTATGCTGCTATTCTGACATTTGGGTTGTCAGTTAGGCATACATACGTATATTTCCACGTTTGCATGTATACATGTATAAATTGAACAACTGAATGTAAACAGCAACAAAATAATAGCATTAATTTCTTATTGAGTTTTTATTTGCATTAATTAACATTTCTATAATTTAAAGTCTTACTCTGACTAATGTTCCCTTTCCCATTTTGTGAAATATACTTTAGTTAGTAGACTAGGTTGAATAATGCTTGAATCGACTGTACTTTATCTTAGCATTGATGCTAATTTATAGAAAAGGTAATCAAAATCTTGAGAGACCTCTACTCATTTAGCTGGAAAAACCCTACCACCACATTGACTTGGATTTATTTCCAAAAAGATATCCATAGGATGTAACTGTGAAGTATTACCCCTAAGAAAATGCTCTAAAAAGGCTTTTACTTTCATTTAGAAAAAAAATTGACTAATGAGAGATATAGGAAATGTTTGTAAAACTTCTCTACTAATGCTAATACTTGGGGTCATGTAATGGGATCAGCTAGACATTTAGAGCAGAAAAACTAAAATACTTCTTTACAAAATGCATAATGAATACCTACAATTGACCATTAAAAGACACGGTAGTTCAGCATATATGGATGATAATCATAGACACACAGTCTCTCTTTCTCTCTCTCTCTCCCTCTCTCCCTCTCCCCTACCCCTACCCCTCTCCCTCCCCCTTCCCTTCCTCCCTCTCTCTCCCTCCCCCCCTCCCTCCATCACCCCCCACAAGTATATGTACTATATACATATAAAATGTGTGTCTGCTGTCCAGTGTCACCCTGAATCATCTCGTAGGGGAAATGGGCAATATAAAAAAATGAATAAATAATTATAACAAATTCAGCATCAGTCAATTGCAAAAGGCAGCTTTGCTTAGAAGAGCTTACATCCTGAGATAGCACATATACCACCATCAGATGCTTTTTCAGGAGCCAACTGGAGTTTCTTGTTTTTTCTTTGCTTCTCATCCGAGAAGCTTCTTCAGCTCTGATAGGATAGTAGGAATGGAAGGATTTATACTCCTTGCAGACAGCTGGTCATTTGTATCTTTTTAGAGGGCCATTGAAACACTTGGAGGTTTATCTGTGTCCTCAGGGTAACCTAAGTAGACCCTGAGCCATGATCTGGATGACTGAGAATCTCTACAGACATCAAACATCAACATCTGCCTATCCCAGGTCCTTGAGAAGGACTCAATAGGCAGACAAAAAATGCCAATTCCTTTAAACAACAGAAATTTAACAGAATAACAGAGTAGGAAGGGACCTTGGAGGTCTTCTAGTCCAACTCCCTGCTCAAGCAATAAACTATACTATTTCAGACAGGTGGCTGTCCAATCTCTTTGGTGCTATTGATCTTTGATATGTTTCATGCTCCTATTTTGGTTTCTAAAACCTCATCCCAGAAAATAAAAGGCTTCCTTGCCTTTTACTTTTCATTCCATCCAGGGGTGGGATTCAAAATTTTTAACAACCGGTTCTGTAAGTGTGGCTTAGGTGGTGGGCATGGCTTGGTGGTCATGTGACTGGGTGGACATGGCTTGGTGGTCATGTTATTGGCTGGGCGTGGCCAACTCAATATCACTCACGTCGAGGCACGCATCCTCTCGCTTGGCCTCTCATGACTGTGGGGATGCTGCAACAGTCATTAAGTGTGAAAAATGGTCATAAGTCACTTTTTTCAGTGCCATTGTAACTTTGAATGATCACTCCACACAAGCAAAGTACCAGCAAAGGAGGGGAAAAAAACTCCAGAAAGGTTCCTGAGACAGGAAGTCTAGTCCTGCCAAGAATGTAATAAGGGTTAATGGAGAGGCAGTTTCTGTAAGCAACACCAGAATGTTTCCTTCCTGCCTTCCTTACAGGATTAGGCCAGTAATTTATTCTAACAACCAGTTCTCCGAACTGCTTAGAATGTTAACAACTGGTTCTAGCAAATAGGTGCAAACTGATAGAATCCCACCCCTGATTCCATCCATGCAACCCTTAGAGTTTATGTCTCACTAGACCAGGGGTGGGCAATTAATTTTCCCAAAGGACTGTTTTGAAAGCCTAACCAATAGGGTTATGAAGGTGCATAGCCAGACATGCATGCCCATAAGTAAATTGGAAAAAAAAAATCAGAATTCTCCTTCAAAATAAAAATGATGCAAGGATATTGTGTGCATGGCATAGGAGGACCAGTCTACCACACCCCCAGCAGCCCAAAGAGAGACCAGTCTACCTGCCTTTCAAAGTACGAGAGAGGCTAACCTGCCAGGCTTGCCAAGGCAATTCACTTTCCCTCATTGGTATTTCTGGCAGTAAAGCTCTACTTGATTATCAATTGACCTCATGCAGGCCCGGACAGGGACAACCAAAGGGTGGGAAGTGGCCTGGGGATCATAAAATGCTCACGTCTGCTCTGGATATAACTTGCAATTTAAGTATGCATTTCAAAATCTGCTTGGGGTTTCAATAGGGAATATTAATTCTTTTTTCTTTTCTTTTTGTAAATTACATATCCGGAAGTATAATTTAAGGAAACGACTTCATCAACAAGATAAAATGTGAAACGATCCTTTCTAATATGAAAATACCAATTGCGCTAAAATGTCATTAAAATACACCATCAAAAAGCAGTAAAAACATGCATCTGAATATTCTGAGAAAACATGGTTATTTGTGTCTGTATAGGCTTATGATGAGGAATTCAAGTAGGCAAGTGCTTTATTCCTTGATGATTTGTGCATGTTTGTTGCTGTAGTGGGTTTGAACTTTGAAAGCTTGTTATGTCATGTACAGAATAATACCACAATTTCTAATATATGTCTCCAGGGCTGGGCAAGCATCATGCAAGCATGACCTTTACAAATACATGTCATTGAGATTCTGGCAAAGGGGAAAACAAGAACTCTTGCTTCATTGAGTACAAACCAATCAAACCAGAACAGAAGCGCACCAAATAAATGAATTTATTTTTAAAATTGACATTGCAAGGCATTCAGAAGGTTACCATAGGCTGGCCATGCTGTAGATCCCTTCAGCCAAAGACTGTCAGTTGGCAGGGACTAAAAGATAGGCCTTCTCTGGTATAGCTCCTTCCCTGCGGAACGTATTCTCCCTCTGTAATTTAGAATGGTCCCAACCCTGCTAGCTTTTCGAAGTTGGTGCTCTGAATATGTTAAGGCTCCCATTTCTTGACTTTCCTATTAATTGGTTTAACTATCTCAGCTGCTGTACATATGTCAGGCTCAAGGAATCAAGAACGCCATGTGGAGTTACTTCTGGTAGTTTTTTGTTTTTTTTAGTGTTGCTTACCTACAGATAAAATCTTGCCAGACAAAAGCAACCATCCGTATAACTATTAGATATACTCTTGGAATTGCCTACCAAACATTCCAAACTCTTTTCCCTTTGCCCTCTGAGAAGGACCCTCTTCCTCCAGTAACTCCGACTACATTTCTCCACATCTCTAAACAATCCTTTCCTCCTCCATCTCCTTGTCTTCATCAGAGTCCTCATGGGAACTGGGAGATGGGGGTAGAGATGATGACTCAGATACACCACCATCCTCCATGTCCGAGGATCTCTTCCTCCTGCAAAACATAGACACAATTAGCAAAATGCTTGATTTTATGCAATATGTACCCAAAGTTTGAATTAGCTATGCTTAACACGATCAGCTAGCCTGATCATGTGCAAATGCATCTCCTGGTGTCAGGAAGGACAATGGGCAGGAGCAGAAGCTTGAAAGTGAAAGCCCCAGCAGTTTGTATGCAAGCTACCTAGCAGTATATCTTACAAGAGTCCTTGAACCCTTGTAGTACCACTCTGTATGCCCATAAGCATATAACAGGGGACAAAAAAAGAAAAGTAAGCTGAATTAAAACTCTTGGGAGAAGCTATTCCTTCCTCCTTGTGCCTTAACTCTTACAGATGTCACTTGTGGTTAGCTGTGATTCAAGCTGATTGGCTTCCCCCATCTTGTGTGCATTGACCTACTTGGCAGAACAGAGGGCTAAAACCAGAGGGATAGTTTTTTCCTACATTAACAAGATTACATTACATGTCTTAGAATTTAAATAATGAGTGAGCTTTTCCGAATATATTGCAGTGACAGATGCTTTCTCACCTCATATTGAAAACTGCAGAAAGAGCATCATAGATATATTGCAACATGGCTGATTGTGTCATATTGTGTACATTTTATGAACACTGCATTCAGAATATACACAGAAAGCTTGTATTCAGATAAAATAGAACAATTCGTCTCTAATGCCTGAACATGTTAGGTAGAGCAGTGTTTTCTTTAGAAAACATATTTAGAAAGATGAATTTTATATGTAGTTAATTATAGAAATCTAGTTCTTCTCTCCATCTTTAAAGCAATATTATTCATGACATTTTATTTCAAGCTGCCGATCAATCAAAATAATTGGGGCTTTATTTTACACTACTACAAACAGCATTACATATATGTTCAATATATGTATCTCATCTATAGGCATAAAACTTTACTATGATCTATAGGGGCTGTAGCATTCTAATTAATTTCAGGCAGTGGATGATGAAAATACTCTTTAAAATGTGCTGATTGCTCTATTTTGCACAAGATACAAAAAGCTCATAAATGTCTGAAGTCTAGACAGAAAGTTCACCAGATTTTCAATAATGCCTGACAAGTGGAGAGCAAAATGCGTGAGAGAAAACACCAATAAACTGTTGATATAATAATGCTTTGTGATGGAATTGTACTGTGCATAGTTTTGGTCACAGCACAATAAAAGGATATTTTAAAGCTAAAAAGGTGCAGAAAGGGCAAAAAAGCCATTAAGGGCTGTGTAAATCTCCAACTAGGAAATATTCCAACAAGTGTGGCTTTTTAATTTTGAAAGGAAGCAAGGATAAGAGAGCGTAATTCCATTTTTAACATCACTTCCCATGAAATATTTCACATCCTTACCAGCTTTATTTATTCTTTTTAATGGAATAAAGATATGGTTCCTAAGATAAATAATGAAGAAAGTTCATCAGGGGAAATTTTTCCATCTCTTCCTAATCCCTATGACCTATCACAATCCCTCAAAAGCCTTTGTACAGGGTTTGCTGTTATACATTTCAGTGTTATTGAACTGGTGAATGTAATTCCTTAAACAGAAGAATATTGTAGTAACTTTCCCAGAAGTTGGAGCATCCAATTGAGAAACCCAGTTAGCTGAATCAGATTCAATTTAAGTAGATGGTATTTCAAGAAAAGAAGATAATTTTCTGAGGAGAAAGAAAAGCCGAGATATTCGTCTTAAACTATAGTAATCCATTTTTCAAACAAAATAAACTATTTACTATAGAAGGGTAAACAGCTGGGCTGATGTTAACAATCGAGATACAACTTGAGTAGCCATAAACATTTGATAGATACATGTAAGGTTCAGTCTAGTTAAAGAGATCAGCAATTGTGTCTGATGGAAAAGTAAGAAGCTGGTAAAATTAGGATAACACAGTACAGAAAATGCATAGGCAGAAAATGACCTATTAAATTATAATATCATATACAGATTTCAAACTTGTGAGATCCACTTTATTTTTTATTTTTTTACTGGAATTGTAATTTAGAAGACACTGAATTATAGGATTCTTCCCCCAGTAATAAATGTTGATACCGATATTGAATACAACTCCCTCACAAAGGATTATCTTAGGTTTTCTTTACTTAAATGTATAATTTACAGTGTGGAAGAATGTTATTCATTTACATTCTGCATGAATGTAAGAATACAAGCTGAAAAAGACATTAAATGTTATGCTAGCTTTTTCTTTATTTTAGTTAGGAATAAAGCCATCAGTTCAACAGATAGAAAATATATAATCAAGTATACAGATACATACAGGAACTAAGGTTCTGTTTCCTTAATATTTAATATTAATATTTTCTTTTGGGACTGCTGGAATGTTACAATAAATGAGACAAAGCACACAGAGGAAGCTACTTTAGCAACTAGCAAGTCATTCTAACTGGCCATAACGGGGAATGACAGGAAGGAAATTGGCACGATATTCAAAAACAGTTGTATAGCAGAGAGAAAGAGAGAGAGAAATAATAGTAGTAATAGTAATAATAATAATAATGGAATAAGAAAACACATACAAAAGGGCTTTTGTGAATTATTTCTTTAATGTCTCTAAAATATAATCCATGCTTGTATGTCTTTTACAATCAAACACCTTGGATAAATTATGTGGATGAAAAAAATCTCTTTAAATAAACTTTATATAATGGGACGATATATAGATTTCCAAGGAGAATTCCACTCATTTGATGCATTTAGATTTACAGAGTCATGTGATCTGTCTCTCATAGTATGTAATAATGCACTAGAATCTTCTCACATTGGAATTTCTATCTCTCAATAATTATAATATGCTGGAAGAAGGCTACAGAGGTGAAGAGGTCTACTTCAGTATCAACTTAGAGAAAATGAACAAGATATTTTAGCTGCCTTCCACATGGACAATCTCAGCTGCTTCCTGACTGTTCTCTTAAAAGTATTTGAAAAACAAAAAAAGAAGCATTTCTGATCACAGATGAATCAAGCATTTTGAGGCACAATTCAGAATGTTCCTATGATGGTTTCTCCGGATGTCAGCTCGAACAATGAAGGGTGGGGGAGGAGTATGGGGAAGTCACTGAGGGCCTTGAGTCAGGAGCAAGATGCCAGACATATTAGAGGGATTGCTGGAGGAGTGACCAGACAAATGCCCAGTTGAAAAAGAAAAAGGAGAGGTGCAGCTATAGCCAGAGAGTTCAGAAGCCCCCACAGAAAGTGCAGGGTAGAAAAGGTGCACAGCTACAGCTGGCCAGTGAAGATGAGGAGGAATGGCCTCCTGCCCCTGATGTGCAGGGTGAAATGGAGACAGGATGTACAGGGCAGAATGGAAACAGACTGAATGGAGATCAGCGAGGTCACTCATGAGGAGGCAGCCAACCTCTCCTAATGAACTACACTGGTGAGCACCTATTTAGTTGGACAAGTGGAGCAAGCTTATTGGAAACAATCACCCATTCTTCTGCTGTGTACATGCTTCACCTTCATGACTCTGGTTTCCTCACCTCTGGATTGTGCAGCACTTAATTGTGTGTTTGGACCTTGAATTTGTTTGTGGATTTTAGACTCCTACCTTGGACTGGACTTGAACTGTGGACTTTATGGACTTTTGCCTTTGCTTTTGGATTCAGTAACCTTGTGTCCTGACTGAGCAGTGTTGGACTCAATGGGAGTTTACATTGGGTGCGAATGGGGACCTGGGAATTAACATTAAGGACTTGGACTATCAATAAAGTCCTTAAAACCCCGTGTGCATGTTGTGCATGTGGAATGAAACAGGACCATTCTTTTCATTCTTGTCAGAATTAAATTCCATGAGATTCAAATGGTTATGTGAAGATTAGAATGCTAAAATCAAAAATGAATTCCAAATTTCAAATCCTGACTTTTGCTGGTCAAAATCCTTAGAACCAGTGTGGCATTGAGGTTAAGATGTGAGACTAAGATTTAGGGGAGCCAGCTTTAAATCCTTATTCAGCTGAGTAGCTTATCTCATCACTTTATCATTATATTTTGGCCTAATGTACACAAAAGTATAGTAGGGGAGGATGGCAACCTAGAGAAGTTCTGTTTAAAGGTCACACACCTATGATGTAGCATGTGCTGTCTCTTAAGAAGTACACTCAGTCCCCAGCATTCCAAAAATAAGTCCATTCAGTTTGTGTGTCTCTCATATACACAACTGATTGCTTGGGGACACCTGTCTTGGGATTTTGACTGGAATGTTACTATATGCTGCTTATTTTGTACACCATTCAGAATCCTTTGAGATTGGGACACATTGCAAATATTGTCAAGAAATAAAGAAATAGAATTGATTTGAATATAAAAGATGGTAGAACTACCATTACCGTTATATTATTCTGAGCTCTTTGGAAGGACCTTGATTCTCAACAGGCCAAAGACCCTATATGAAAATGTTTTAATTTCCTAGTATTAATGTCTAGTGTTTGGTGCTCTCCAACTAAACATGACTGAGTAGGAAGTTTCCTACTAAATCTGTAGTTCTTTTCTAAGGTAGGAGCAGTAAGTCTATGTTGTTTTTATAATAGTGAATGGTCCTCCAGCTATTTCTAAATTTTGTAGGAAGTGTAATAGGCAGTAATCACTTAGACAAGGCTTTTAGCCTCTTTCTCCTTTCTAAAAGCCAAGTGCATGCTCTTGGATCATCCCTGAGGCTCTTTCTTTTTAACCAGCTCCAAATACTCATCCTTCTATATCTTCTGTTGGTTACGTTCCAACTACAAGCTGTTTCTGATGGCACAAATCTTAGCAAATAAAGCTAGGTTCATTAGATGGTAACCCTTAAAGATCATCAGTGCTAATTTAAGCAAGCATCTCAAAGTCATTGGTGCCCATTCAAAAATACCTTTAGATACCAATGTATAGAAACGAAAAGAGATTATTTTCATATGATTTTCTGGAAACTAGTCATTTGTCATTAGTCCACATGGCTGCCATTTTATCCCCACTGTTATTTCAATATGCTCATATTCATATCAGCAAAGATTCCTGGTAGTTAATAAAAAAAAAGAAAGAAAGTAAATTCCAGCACAGTAACTGCTACAATAATACTTAATGATGCTGACTGTTCATAAAATGGGAGCCAAAACTAAGAAAGATTCTTAAAGGTCTTGCCTCCTCAAAGAAAAACTTCTCCATAGAAGTTAGCCATATAACATTTTGTAAGTTAAAACCAACACTTTTAATTGCATTCAAAATCCTGGTGGTAGCTAGTGCAATACTTATTTATTTATTTTAGAATTTTATCTTGCTTTTATTTTTGGTAAGCTCTAAATACGACATGCCTAATGCCCCTACCCCTATTTTCCCCACAACCACCACCTTGTGATGTAAGTTGGGATGAGGGAGCAAAATCACCTAACTAGATTCCATACCTAAACGAGGACTAGAACTTACCGTCTCCTGATTTCTGGCCCATCATCTTAGCTACCGTACCAAACAGGCTCTGAGGTGTTACATGACTGTGCTGGTTCTTTGAAACTAATAAGCAGGCCACTGCATACTGAACCAATTGTAATTTCTAGGTCAGTGATGGTTAAACTTTTTGGCACCGAGTGCTGAAACTGGAGTTCTCATGTGCATGCGTGCTGCAGCACCAGAACACAGAAGAGAAGAACTCGCCAGTGTGCATGTGCATGGTGGCCATGGCACTTCTGGGTTCTGTCGCATGCATGTGCACCAGACAGTTGGTCTTCACATGAAGGCCAGCTGTCCGGCGCACATGTGCATGACAGAACCCGGAAGAGCAGCTGGCGATGGCAGGTGTGCCACAGGTTTGCCATCACGGTTCTAGGTGATCCTCAATTCATATCACATACTTTCTCTAAGTCAACAGATGTACAATGAACTTTCTTTCTCACATTCATATATTACTCATTGACACAGACACTCCATAAGCAAACAAACTCCATATTTTACTGTTAGATCGCGGGAAAGGAGACTCGAGACCAGTGTGACTTTTTCAGCTCTTTATTTTATGTATAGATCTGTACAAAACCTCAGAGCCATGGCAGCCCTTCATATAGGGATTGCTTGCGGCTCACAGCCAATGACGGCTCTTTGAATCTCCCGCGATCAGCCCAGCCAATCGCGGTTGATTCGTATGGAGCCAACACAGTAGTTTAGTTAACCAATCAGCTTGCAGAATGTGTGGACCAATCAGGCAAGGGTATTTCGAGTATGTTAATATAGAACATTTACCATTTATCCAATGACATTATATATGCCTGCAGCCTTATATTTTTCATGATTTTCATACTATTTATTATTTTATTGTCACATCTGAGACATTCATTTTTATTTTTTATTTTAGAATTTTTAATCCTGCCTTTATTATTTTTATAAATAACTCAAGGCAGGGAACATACCTAATATTCTTTCCTCCTCCTATTTTCTGCACAACAACAAATCTGTGAGAAGAGTTGGGCTGAGGGTGAATGACTGACCCAAAGTCACCCAACCAACTTTTATGCCTAAGGCAGGTCTAGAACTCAGAAGACTCTAAAGCAGAGGTCTCATTCTTGCGGCCCGCGGGCCAATTGCGGCCCACAGGACAATATCCTGTGGCCCCCACCGTGATATGAAAGTATAATATTAGTGCGGCCCGCAGGGTAAATGGACCTCTGAAGGAAGTCCCGCCCACTGTTCCTCATCGTGGCTGACATTCGGTGCTAGGCTAAGCTACACCGACTTCATGCACACTACGCTTGTAACAACAGTGTGGCGGATGACGAACAGTCCGGTAGCAGTTGCCTTTTTTTGTGGTTGCCATTCCGGTACTTTCTACCATCAACAAATGCCACGATCAAACGCAGAGAAAGGCGACTGCTACCGGGCTGTTCATCATCCGCCATGCTGTTGTGACAAGTAGAAGCGGAAATGACATCACGCGTCGAGACGTTCTCCATGCGTCGCTAGCTGGCTAAACACTTCTATGAAACGTGGAACAAGAGCGACGCCAAGTGGAATGAACTAAATTTTGTCACACCCTCATCATGTCTTTGTCAAAGCCAAAGCCTGCAGTGAAGAGAAAGATAGGTGACGAGCACAGACAATTTCAGCAAAGGTGGGAGTATTTCTTTGTTGAGCACAGGGGCATCCCGACATGCCTTATTTGCGCTGAAAAAGTTGCAGTGCACAAGGAATACAACCTGAAACGTCATTATTCAACTAAACATGCTGAGGAATGTGCAAAATATCAGGGGGATGAGAGAGCCAACTGGGTTGCCAGCCTTAAAACATGTCTAGTGAGGCAACAAGATTTCTTCAAGAAAGCAACCAAAGAGAATGCTGCAGCAGTCGAAGCTAGCTATATGGTTAGTGAGATGATTGCTAAGGCGGGAAAACTATTCACAGAGGGCAAGTTTGTAAAAAAATGCATATTACAGGCTGCAAGTATAGTTTGTCCGGAAAAGAAAAGTCAGTTCAGCAACATCAGCCTTTCTGCCAACACAGTGGCAGAGCGCATTTCTGACCTGTCAAGTGACATTTATCATCAACTGTGTGAGAAAGCCAGATGTTTTGATGCATATTCAGTTGCTCTTGATGAGAGCACAGACATAACTGACACTGCTTAGCTCACAATTTATGTCCGTGGTGTTGATCGCAATTTTGAAGTGACAGAGGAGTTGCTCAGAGTAATTCCAATGCATGGCCAGACCACTGCTCATGAGATATTTTGCCAGCTGTGTGATGCCATTGAGAATGCCAGTTTGCCATGGAATAAGTTTGTTGGAATAACAACCGACGGAGCACCATCAATGACGGGGAGGAAAAATGGACTGGTGGCACTTGTTCAGAGAAAACTTGAGGAGGAGGGTGTAGAAGAGGCTATTGCTCTGCACTGCATTATCCATCAGCAGGCCCTTTGCAGCAAATGCCTGAAGTGTGACAACGTGATGTCTGTTGTTGTGAAATGCATCAACCACATCAGATCCAGGGGCTTAAAGCACGGGAGGTTCCGTGCTTTTTTAGAGGAAATGGAGTCAGAATACGAAGATGTGCTCTATTTCAATGAGGTACGTTGGCTCAGCAGGGGAAATGTCTTGAAAAGATTTTTTGAACTGAGAGAAGAAGTGAAAGCCTTCATGGAGAAGGATGGGATGGCTGTTCCCGAGTTGAATGATCAGAAATGGCTCATGGACTTAGCTTTTCTTGTCGACATCACACATGAGCTGAATGTACTGAACAAGAAGTTACAAGGCCAGGGGCAGCTTGTCAGTGCTGCCTATGACAACGTGAGAGCATTCTCCACAAAACTTGTGTTATGGAAAGCCCAGCTCTCTCAGACAAACCTTTGCCATTTCCCAGCATGCAAGGCACTTGTGGATGCAGGCACACCATTCAGTGGTGAGAAGTATGTTAATGCTATTTTGAAGCTACAGAAGGAATTTGATCACAGATTTGCAGACTTCAAGACTCACAGAGCCACTTTTCAAATTTCTGCAGACCCCTTCACCTTTGATGTGCAAGATGCCCCTCCTGTACTTCAAATGGAGCTTATTGACCTGCAATGCAACTCTGACCTCAAGGCCAAATTTAGGGAGGTGAATGGAAAAGCAGACAAGCATGGGCAATTTTTGAGAGAATTGCCCCCCAGCTTCCCTGAGCTTTCCCGAATGTTCAAGCGGACCATGTGCCTTTTTGGGAGCACATATTTGTGCAAAAAGTTCTTCTCCACCCTGAACTTTAACAAGTCCAAGTACAGGTCCAGACTTACTGATGATCATCTTCAAGCCATACTGAGGGTCTCAAGTGCCTCCTCTCTCAAGCCAAATGTGGCTCAGATATGTGAGAGGAAGCGTTGTCAAGTCTCTGGCAGCAAGGAGTAAGCTGGAGAAGCCATGTTCTGAGGAACTGTTCATGATCTTCATTCAATGTTCCATTCATGTGTTCAGGACAATTCATGTATTGGAGAAACCATTAACTGTTGATGACATTTGAGGATATTTTTTTAACAACGTTTTTTGTGGAATCTCTTATGCGGCCCAGCCTCACCCAGACTCTGCTTCCAGCGGCCCCCAGGTAAATTGTGTTTGAGACCCCTGCTCTAAAGTCTCCTGCTGTCTAGCTGGGTGTCCTAACCACTAGACCAAACTGGTTCTTATCCCAGTCATTCCAATACAAAATGGACTCCCAAAGACTGTTTATAATATTCCTTCACTTCATTTCCATGCCAAATCATTTTATCACTTTTATTTTTAACTCCATTCACCCTTCTGGAGGCTCCTTGTTGAGCTCAGTTTCCCCCCCATTTCCAAAGTAATGAAATGAAAGGTATTTTCTTTCACTCTTTTGATCTTAACTTTCCTTCCTGCCTTTTGATTCTGTTCTTTGAACTGTCATCTTTTTTCGATACCATATGCAAAATTACAATAGTAACTTTTCCTCACTCTCATTTCTACAACAATTATTCTCTTACATGCCTTTTTTATCACCCATAGCCTGTTTCACTGCATTATTCCACCAGACTTCCATTTTTAGAAATCCTATCAGCATAGCTCCATTTACTTCTATGGAAGCCTGAAACATAATTCCTTCAACTTGGTTGCAATCAGTTTCTGCTTTCTCCTTCTTTATGAGTGCCTCATTCTTTTGATAGTTTAATATATTTTTCATATATTGTAGGGCTAACATTCTGCATTCTACTTCTACTTATAAAACCTTCACTTTCTTCCTCTTCTCGCATATCTATTTTCCAATATTCTATTCCCTTTAGGAGTGGAACAGGCAATACTCTATTACCCCCCCAAAAAATGTTTGTTCCATACTCAGATTCAATTGCTTGTTAATTCCTTCGCCATGTACTTGTATGTGCTGACTTATATTGAAGTCATTTAAAACACAAGCTCAGAATTGATAGACCTTTTTATAGGTCACTATTCTCATTCATTATTTGTTCTCTGAATTACCCAATCTCCTTACTTGCTCATGTTTCTTGCACCCATCCATTAATGTCACTTAGCAGAGTAACTTTTTCCTCTGAACTATATTTTGTGCAAGCTGCCTACAGTCCTGCTAATTTCAACATTCTGCCTAGTTTCCCCCAGCTTGTTTTTGGTTCTTCTTTTATCACAATTCACTGGAATCCATTCCTATGAATTCCAAGTTTATTGTATTCCCATAGATGATAACAATACCTTTTAATATTTTCATTCATAATTAAATCAACACCTTCATTGCATTGCATATATTGCTTGATCAGTATATGCACTCCACAGGATCAGACCGCCTTAAATAAGATGTAGTATTTATTTTTCTCAAGAAAAAAGTTCTATTTTTGGAAATGGTGGAAGAAAAGAGAAGAGGATGACCAGCAGCAAGGTAGCTTGACTCAATTACAGTGGCAATGGGTGCACTGCTGGATGAGTGGAAAGGCCAGGTTAGATACAGAACATCATTATTGACCATTTTTTTATGTGAGGATGGCTCATAATCCTTTCCAAAAAGAGGCATTTTCCCAGATTTGTATAAAAACTTGCGATGATGACTGCATTACGGTACAAAACACTGTTGCCCTAATTTAACTCTTTCACACTGTCAGATAAGGTTTGTATGCCTACTGTGTAAAACACTTATTACAAAGACATTTTGGAGTCACAAAGACTCTTTCAGTTTTCTTTCCATCTGTCTTCAAATCACAACTATATTTTCTAGTAGACATCAACAAGAATTCCCAGGGGGTTAAAAAAGTTGCAGGAAAAAAACTACAAGAAAATGCCATGGAAAGTAAATCATTATTCTTTTGCTCAAATCCTTCACCAGTTACATCTTTTGAGTACAAGAGAGTTTGAATTAATGATGACATGTGGCAATACGTACTGCTTTCATTTCTATAGAATGAGACTGAACAATCTGATACAGCAGCAGGCATTTTCATTATTGACACATTCATTGGATAGAACAGTTCCTCATTTATTCATAATTCCAGAGTTATAATAAAGATGATTATTCAGCTTCTAGTCTTTGAATGTTTCTACTAAGGAAAGATCCCAGTGAGACAAGCATCCAATAAAAGTCCATAGAAGGCAAAGTGAAAAACTCAGTACATGAATGCTGCCAACTATTCTACTTAGCATGCCCCCTTCAGTGCATTCTTTGGATGGATAGTTACTTTTAATTCATCAGCCATCTCACGATCTGTTGCTTTGAGGACCTCCTCAGAGTGAGGCTTATTAGAGACTAGTTGGGACAGTTCCAGAGAGATTTGTATCTTAAGCACTATGAAATGAGCTAGTTTGGGAGGTTAATGGATAAGATCTTGCTCTCAATTTGTGCCTTGTGGCTCCACTTTTATATCTGGCATGACCTTAATTGGAGAGAGAGGGGGGGGGGGGGGAGGGAGGGAGGGAGAGAGAGAGAGAGAGAGAGAGAGAGAGAGAGAGAGAGAGAGCAATTGGCCATTTTGGCTTGGATTGCCAAAGAGACCAAACTTCCACAGATCACATCTGCCCATGAAATGTACTATTTGGACTCCTTATATACATTGGAGGAAAACTTGACCTGTTTTAAAATACATACTTAATAGTCTTTTGAAAAACATCCTGATCTGACTTTAAAAGAGAGGGGGGAAGGGAAATGGCTCTCTAGTTGATTTTAACTAAGAAAGTAGACTATGTTGGTGGTGCTCTCATCAATAAGTAGATTATAGGTTTTCCATAGCTTCTGATAATAAGTTCCTTGTGCTATTACTCCTTACTACTATTATTACTTTGGGGTGAGAACACAATTTTTTCTATTCTAATGCCATTTTCAATACTCCGTGGACTGGATGCTGCTGGTCTCACTGCTAGGATAGATATTCCCCTGGAATATGGATTGATTTTGGATATATGGGAATTGGTGTGAAATTGACAGATACGGAGTTCTATTTTCCCATTTTAGTTCAAGTTGATACTTTACAGGACCAGCAGATAAGTATGGAAGGAAGCTACAGAAATTGCCTGTTGTTCTTCATAAACTCTCCTATTTCTGAACATAGGTGTCCCAGTCTTCTAGAAGACCACTAAATCTCTGTCCCAAAATTCTCAGCTAATAGGTTAAAGGAATAAAATAAGGCTTTGTGTGAAAATTGGAGGGAAACAACCTTCATTGTTGACATATAACATGGACAATTTGAAATGTGACTAAATCTCCATCCTAGGCACCTACCCATAATTTGCCCAAGCCCACCAAACCACAGGTGGAGTGGTGTATGTATGTATGTGTGTTTCTCTCTTTAATAACAACAACAATAGCACTTAGGCTTATATACCACTTCACAGTATTTACAGCTCTCTCTAAGCAGTTTACAGAGTTAGTATATTGCCCCCAACAAACTGGCTCCTCATTTTACCGACCTTAAAAGGATGGAAGGCACACACAAACACACACACACCTTTTTTCACCAAGGCAGGAGGCTCAATCTCCATTTTATATTTTGCTATCCTGTGGCTCTTATGGAAATAAAGCATGATGATATCAGAAGAAGGAAAGGCACATGAGAAATATAAGTTTCATGCTTCAGAGTGCCATCCAAAGGAGCTCCTCGAAAGACCATTAAGTCCAAGATCAGCCCCATGGATGCCCATGTTTCTTCAGGCCCATGACCTTTGAACAGCATGCTGGAAACCACTCTTCCCCTAACTGTCAACTCAATTTGATTCCATTTAAATTGAATTAAAGTTAAATCAGTGTAATAGAATGAATGCCTTGCATATTTACTTATATTCTCTTTTTTCCTGTCTCTTTGTAAGTAGAATTTGGAGACATGTTTTGGAGGAGGTATGAGATCCCCAGGCTTTAGCTTATGGTCCTCTGCTTTTAAACCACCTAGTTGTGCTACTGTTTAGCAGCTGCCAAAAAAGAGCTATCTGCAAGTCACTTAGGCAGTACTTCTGACCACTGAAAGCTTGAATCCATTTAGTTCAGTTCAAGTGTTTATCAGGGTGTTTGGATTGGATCCTTGTCTCCTCTCTTAGCTCCATTCCTTCCTTCATGAGTTCCTTGCTGTGTTTAGAGGATGACAGCAGTGATTTGCAACAGTTTATGCAGCAAAATAAATATTTATTAGTCAAGACAAATAAAGGGGTGTATCATACATTTCACAGTTGGACGACAGCAACCCCACACTTGCTGATTTTAACAACCCTCAGTAAGGACACAGTTCTGTCCCTATTTATCTCAGTGGGAGCAAAGCTGTTATTCCAATGGTAACAAAATTCCTCCTCTAAGTTTACATCTGTTAGTGAAGTCTACCAATATGCAAGACACGCATCATACTACTCCCTTTTTAGGTAAGCAATGTTATGCAAAGTATTGGAAAGGAGTAGTAAACTTTAAACAAAAGAAATTAAATACATGAAATAAAAAAGGAATAAAAGAAATCTAATTTATATTTACACTATACCTGACCTGGAAGAATCCCATTTTTTTAATCCAAAAGAAGCATGGCCATCAGTTGATAGTCAGGCTCCCTTTGAAGGCTCTTATGCAAAGGGATTGGAAAAGTCAGAGTGAAGTGTTGAAGATGGCTGAATCTGCCAGATTAGACATCTGTCAAAACTAGCCTTCTCCCCAAGCCCGTTCCACATGAAGGACACCCAAATCCTTTTTCAACAGCTGTTGACAGTTGAAACAAAGTTGGACAAGCCACCAATTCCTTTCCTTAACTTGCTTTATCCAGAGTTCACGAGGACGGTCATGTCCTGTCATATTTATGGCAGGATAGAGATCACTGATGGAAGAGAGAGATTTACACTGGTATAGTTTTCTGCCAGCTCAAGGACTAGTGGATAGCCCCTTAACTTGACTATGGGGAAAGACTCCAACATTCATTTCCATAAAACGTGCTATTTAAGGGGGCACTTGGAGAATTGAATTTGCTCAGTATGAAATTATGCTTTTGTAGCTTTACATTTCACCTCCCTCCTATGCTGAGTGAGCAAGTGCTTATTCTTGGTTACGGTTATGCCAGGAGTGAGAGAGAGGGGGAGGGAGGGGGGCAGACTGCTAAAAGGGCCCCTCTATTTAATGCTCTGTCCCTCCCTTGCCATCATTCGGGAAGAATTGCTGCTTTGTTGATTCTTCTTTGTTCACATTTATCAACAACAACATTTCCTTGGCTGTCATCCGACAGCTCTGTATGTCTTGAGAACAAAGGCAGGCAGATTGTTGTTTCTGGATAGGGATTTTGTACTTCTTGCTGTTACCCAAAACAATGGATTGCTGCCAAGCTCTTTAGGCTCTTCCCAGGGATTATATAACATTGTTTTAGTGATTTTTCACGACCTAACTGCTTCCATTGTATATTCCACTGACTTAAACATCAATTAGGCAAGATTTCAAAAGACTCCCATTTCTCTTGGTCACTAAGTAGAATTGCCACTTACCTGGGTTTCAATGAGCCAGATTCAGTTTTGGTTTGTTTTGAGATGAAAATCATATCTCACTAATGATTTTCACTATCCCACAGAACGGACATTATCCTGTCATCATTGCTGTGGACTGTTCTTATTGTCAAGTCCTAGACCCCAGTTAGAATGGTTGCCTTTTATTTCAGTCAGGAGACTGTCCTTGAAGACCACCCATAAACTTCAGCTGGCCCAGAATGTAGCAGTGCAAGTTTTTATTGTTCTCTGTATTGCCCTGTTGCACCTTTTCTCCATTAGTTATAGTCACTACCAGCATGTTTCCAAGTACAGCTCAGGGTGATGGTTGCTACCTAACTAAGCCTTATCTGGTTCAGGCATCTTAGAGAACTCATTTCCATCAACTGAGGATCTTAGCAGTGGTTAGAACACAATGCTGCAGGCTACTTCTGCTGACTGCTGCAGGTTGCCTGCAATTTAGCAGTTCGAATCTGACCAGGTTCAAGGTTGCCTCAGCCTTTCATCCTTTTGAGGTTGGTAAAATGAGGACCCAGATTGTTGGAGGCAATATGCTGATTCTGTAAACTGCTTAGAGAGAGCTATAAAGCACTGTGAAGTGGTATATAAGTCTAAGTGCTATTGCTGCTAGTGATATCCCTTCCCCATCCAGCTTATCCAAATAACTAAGTAGTGCCCATCTACAAAGAGGTACAATGTGAGGGGATCCAATAGTGTTCTATTCAATAGCAGCCACCCTCTTAGGAAACAGCTTCCCCATAAACCAGGGCTCTTCAAACTTGACAGCTTTAAGACTTGTGGACTTCAATTCCCAGAATTCCTCCTCCAGTCATGTTAGCTCAGGAATTCTGGGAGTTGAAGTCCACAAGTCTTAAACCTGCCAAGTTTGAAGACCCTTGCCCTAAACCTTGCCCCTATTCTCATGGCTTTCCAGAAGCTGGTGAAAACATTGCTGTTATGAGGGTATTTGGGGAATTAATGTATCAAGACACCACTTCTTAATTTTCTAATTTTTAGCCTTGTATTTTAAATATGATTTCCTTTTCAATTTTCCCGTTAAACAAAATTTAATTTGTGTAAGCTGCTTAAAGTCCAGCTAATTTCAGGCAATTAGGTAATTTTTACAAGTAAACTAAATAATTAAACCTATTAAGGGTATATTGTAAATACTTGAATGTTTTCACTGTCCTATTTGGATGCTGCATCCCTAGGCAATCCCTAATGTTTTAGAAAAATTATCATATTTAACATGGGAATAGATAGTTACAGCCTTTTCAGTCTCTGATCTATAGTTTTTTCTTGCCCTCTCCATGTTCTTATTTTTCTATCCCACTATAATTGGGGGAAAGCAATCATAAGTACTAACTAAACTAATTCTAGGTGAAAAGGTTTGGCTGAAAAAAGAAGTCTAGATTGCTTTTTAAAAAAGTACTAATATAGTGGTTGAGCAGAATTCCAGAGTTTTTTAGATTACAGTAGAAGGTCATCTCCTACCATGTGTCTAACATATGGACCTCTGATATGACAGCATCTTCTCTCCTCTGACTTTAATGTATAAACTTAAGATGTCTAACCATTGGCTCTAAGTGCTCTAAAGCAGGGATCTCCAACCTTGGCAACTTTAAGACTTGTGGACTTCAACTCCCAGAATTCCTCAGCCAGCTTTGCTGGCTGAGGAATTCTGGGAGTTGAAATCCACAAGTCTTAAAGTTGCCAAGGTTGGAGACCCCTGCTCTAAAGTGTATGTATGCATTGTGGGACTAACATACTCTTCTCGTAAATCCCACAGAAGCAAATTTCCAACCTGAAAGTCATCTTTAGTTAAGGGTGCACTCTGTCCTTTGTGGCTTTGGCAATGACCCCTAAGAATTCAATAGCATCTTGAATAACATAAACTGAAATATTTACTTAAAATGCTATAAAGAGCTTTAGAAGAGACCTGTGGCTGAAATAATCTGAAATTCTATGGCTCTGGAATCTATATGTTCACATATCTGTAGCTTCCTGGAAGATTAATGAATGGTCTTAAGTTTCTTCAACATCTTCCATTTGGACTGCACACAGTAACTGTTGACTTTCTCCTTCCTCATTCTACTTCTGTTACTCTTCAAGGACCTTCCACTGATTATAATCAGTGTTCCTAATAAACCTTTGTCCTTGTTACAGTCACTTAACCACAATAATTATCTCTTTGTTCAGCAAAATGCAACTTAAGCACTTAAACAAGATTTAGATTTCAAGCAGATCTTCTTGAAACCAACCAACCAGCCAGCTCAGGGTCAACAAGAAGTCAAGCCAGTTTGTTCAATATTGCATTTCCCACTGAGTGATGCACAGTTTCTTGTACAAGTTAGCCTCAGGATCAAGGGATACGATTCAAAGAAACAGCCATACAGCTTCTCTGTGATGCATAATGACTCCTCAGGATTGTATTTCCAGAAGAGCTTCTTCCTGTCTTTTCATCAATTTCAGACCTGCCCTGTGGCATTTTGCCTCCTGTCAGCTAGCAAAGCCTGAGCTGGTCTTGCAGTGTCCTCTATAAGTCTTGCTCATGGGATATCCCCTTTCTGTCCTGTTACTTTCTGCTATTTGGTTAAAAAAGTGAACTGTTTTCTATATAGCCATTTTCTTTTTTCTTTTTAAATTTTATTGGTTTTTAAAGACAAACATAAACAAACAAAACATAAAAACATCAAGCTATCTTCCATAGGTGTACATACAGTGTGCCGGTTGGTTTACAAATTGTTTTGTGCTTCCATTTCGTAGTCTTCAATTACAATTACATTACATATAATCTCATATTGTCAATCAAAAATTAAATACCTTAGTATCATTATTAATCAATCACTTGACTATACTTTTATTCATTCATGTTTTACAAGATAACCATAATTTATTTAGTTTATTTTATAACAGTTCATATTATCATCCCAAATCTATCCTAAAATCATTTTGTAGATATAATAAGAAAGAAATATATTTATTATTTTCTAAAAGTCTACATATTTCATTACTGTACTTTATTGTCTAACCATTGATAGAAAAGATCCCAAATTTTATAAAATTGTTTATCCTCTTGTTCTCTAATTTCAAATGTCAATCTACTCATTTCAGCACATTCCAATATTTTCTAAATGGTTTCTCCTGTGATGTTATTTTCTCATTTTTCCAGTTTTTAGCAAATACAATCCTAGCCACTGTTAATAGATTTACAATCAGGTATTTCAAGCCTTTACTATATGTTTCAGGTAAAATTTCCAATAAAAATATCTCTGGTTTCAAGTCTATATGTTTTTTCATCATTTTTTCCAACCACATGTGGATTTTAGTCCAGTATTTTTTAGCATCCGCACAAATCTACTACATATGGTAATATGAGCTGGTGTCTGATGACATTTCCAACATTTTTTGGATTTATTCTTGAACATTCTTGCTATTCTTGTCGGGGGAAAATGCCACCTGTAAAACATCTTATACAAATTTTCTTTATATGCTGTTGACATTGTCATTTTATAATTTTGAGACCACAATTTTTGCCATTTCTCTAAATCAATCCCATATCCAAAATTCTTCCCCCAAGCAATCATAGTTTCTTTAACTTGTTCTTCTTCTAGTTTAATTTCTAATAAATATCCATACAATTTTTTAATCACCTTTTCATCAGTACCTGTCAAAATCTTATCTAAGTCAGTCAGTTTATCATAGAAACCTTCTGTTTTAGAATCTTTATCATACCTTGAATGTATTTGCACATATGAAAACCAATTCATCTTTATACCTTGTTCCTTTAGTTTTTGCATAGATTTAAGTTCACCCTTTTCATTCAATATTTCACCATATCTAACTGTTTGTTCCTTTTTGTATATTATAGGATACGAAAATGCTTCAATAGTCAATAACCAGACTAGAATTTTCAAATAACATTGTCTTTTAATCTTCTCCCAGTTTAACCACAGAGACTCCCGTATATAATGTCTTCTAAAATACCCCTGTGTTTTAGTTCCTTTATACCATAAAAAAGCATGCCACCCCAACAACAGATCATGTCCTTCTAATGTCAACAATCTAGCATTTCTTAGTGTTATCCATTCCTTAACCCACATCAGTTTTGTAGCTTGATAATACAACTCCCAATTAGGCAAACCAAATCCTCCTCTAATTCTAGCATCTTGCAAAAGTTTTAACTTTATTCTCGCTTTCTTACCTTGCCATATATATTTCAACACAATTTTATTTAAATCTTTAAAGTAATCTTTTCCAAGCCTAATTGGATTTGTTTGAAACAAATATAAAATTCTGGGTAATATATTCATCTTGATTGTTGAAATTCTCCCTCTTAGTGACAGTTGTAAATTTTCCCATTTTGCCAGATCTAGCGCTATCTGCTGTTTAAGTTTGATATAATTATTCTCTTTTAGTGTACTACATCTTGCTGTCAAATATATCCCCAAGTACTTGATCTTATTCGTGACCTGAATTTTCAATAGGTCTGCCAGTTCTTCCTTTTGTCTTAATAGCATATTCTTTGTCAAGATCTTTGTCTTATCTTTATTTATTTTCAAACCAGCCACCTTTCCATATGTCTCTATCTTTCTATCAATTTTGATGCTGTTTCTAAAGGGTCTTCTAAGATGAAAACCAGATCATCTGCAAATGCTTGCAGCTTAAATTCTTCCTTTTTGATTTTCATTCCTTTTATATTCTTTTCATCTCTAATATTTCTGTTTAGCACTTCCAAAGTTAACCCGAACAACAAAGGTAATAGTGGGCACCCTTGTCTTGTTCCTTTTCTTATATTGATAGTCTGTCAGTTCTCCATCATTACCTTTGCTGTTTGCTTGTAGTATATAGCTTCTATTGCTTGAATAAATTTTCTAGCGAAACCCATCTGTTCCAACAGTAATAACATGAATCGCCAATTCACATTATCAAATGCCTTCTGTGCATCTAGAAATATCAAAGCCATTTGTTTTTCAGGATGTGCCTCGTAGTATTCCAAGGTGTCCAAGATTACTCTCATATTGTCTTTAATTTGTCTCTTTGGCAGAAATCCATTTTGATCAGGATGGATAAAATTATTTAAATATTTTTTAAGTCTTTCTGCCAATATTGAAGCAAAGATTTTGTAATCTGCATTTAGTAGAGAAATGGGTCTATAGTTCTTAATTTGTAATGGGTTGGCCTCCTCTTTTGGAATAAGTGTAATATAGGCTTCTGACCATGATTTAGGTATCTTCTTCTTTAACATAACTTCATTCATAACTTCTAGCAATGGAAGATTCAACGATTCTTGTAATGTTTTATAAAATTCTGCCAGAAGTCCATCTGGGCCTGGTGCCTTTCCATTATTTTGCTTCTTGAGTGCTTCAGTTAACTCCATCATCGTTATATTGCTTTCTAACGTTTTTTCAGTCTCTTTAGGTATCTGAGGTAAATTAGCATTCTGTAAGTACTGCTTAACTCTTTCTTCATCAATATTCTCTTGCATATATAATTTCCCATAGAAGTCTCGAATGATTTCCTTCTTCTCTTTGCTACCATGGCAAACTTGGCCTTGGTCATCTATTAATTGCAATATTTTCCTTGACTCTTTCTCCTTTCTCAATTTGTATGCTAACCATCTACCTGGTTTGTTTGCATCTTCAAAGTAGTTCTGTTTAGCACCTCTAATTTTCTGTGCTAATTCTTCTTTTTCTATTTGACCCATTTTGTGTTTAATTATATCCAGTTTTAGCTTGATGTCCTTTTTCTGTGGCATTTTCTAGCTCTTTTTCAAGTCTTTTATGCTCATCCTCTAGGGCCTTAGAGGCTAGCCTTTTCATAGTATTCCTTTTCCTTGTATAGTCTATTATCAAGCCTCCATTCATACGCCTTCATTGTATCCCATTCATTCTGAATTGATGTATCTTCTTTTTTGTTTTCTCTAAAGAAAAAAGCCAATTCTTTCTCCATCCACTGTGTGAAGTCTTTTTCCTTTAAAATAGTATTATTTAACGTCCATCTAGATCTTCTTTTTTGTCCTTTCCATTTAATTGTCATTGGATTGTGATCTGCCCAAATACTTATTTCAATATTTATTTCTTGAATGTTGGATATTAATTCTGTTGACATCCATATCATATCTATTCTGGACCATGATAAGTGTCTATTTGAATAGAAGGTGTATTGTTTAGTTTTAGCATTTCTTTCTCTCCATGTATCTTTTAAGTTTATTTCATCTACCATTTTAAAAAAAGATTTAGGGAGAGTCTTTCTGTTTTGCTTTATTGTTTTCTGTGCTGTATAGTCCAATTTGTTGTCTACAATTCCATTAAAATCTCCCATTATAACTATATTAGCATAGTTCAATTCAATTATTTTCATATGTAATTTTTTGTAGAATTCTTCTTGTTTGTCATTCGGAGTGTAAATTGCAATCAGGAGTGTTTTCATATTATTGTCCATTATTTCCACCATTAGTATTCTTCCATCATCATCGGTATAGATCAATTTTGCTGGGGTGGTCTCTTTAATATATAAAACCACTCCTCTTTTCTTACATTGGGTCAAGGAAGTAAATATTTTCCCTAATTTTGGCTGTACCAACAATTGTTCATATTGCTTTTTAATATGTACTTCTTGTAGACAGATTATATCAAATTTTAATTTCTCCAAGTTATGAAAGGTTTTCCTTCTTTTAACGGCTGAGTTAAGTCCATTTATATTAATTGTAATCATTTTTTTCTCTTCCATGGTTATATATTATAGTTAGGTTTAGCAGCTATCGTAGATCTTAATTCACGTTGTTCTTTGGCTTCCACCTTTCCACCTACTGCGCCTTCTTCTTTTTCAGTCGCCATTTGACAGTCCTCTTGGAATTCAATTAATGAGATCTCTTTTTCTGCCTCTTCCTCTTTCCTTCCAAAAAATTCTGCATAAAATAATTCCGCTTTCTCAATTGAGTCAATTCTGTGCCTCTGTTCTTGCCATGTGAACATTAAACCTTCTGGAATCAGCCATCTATAATTCACCTCTTTTTAAAGTAGCATTTTAGTCAGGAATCGGTATTCTCTTCTCATCTCTCTCACTCTTCTGGGTATTTGTTTCAAGACCACAATCTCCTTGTCTTTGTATTTCAATGTTTTCTCTTTTGCCACTTGCAATATTTGCATTTTAATGGCTTTCTTTGTAAATCTAATGTGAACTTCTCTTGTTAGGCTATTTCTCATCGCATATCTTGTGAAAACTTGATAAACCTCATCTATTCCATCGATCATCTTCTCTTGAGTTATTTCCAAAGCTTCAGCCAGTATTTCTATCATTATCTCAGCTAGGTTTTGTCCTTTTTCTTCCTCTACGTTTTGGAATCTAAGATAGAATTCTGATCTATCCATCTCCCATCTCAACATACCACTTTTATCTTGTTCAACCACCGTTAATCTATTATCAATATCTCCAATCTTCTTGTCTCTTTATTTATCTTCTTCAATTTTTTGGAATCTCTCATCATACTTCAACATCATTTGTTGGATGTTCTCCACTTTTTCATCAGTTTTCCCTGTTCTTTGTTCAATGTTCTCAGTTCTTTGTTCAATGTTCTCTGTTCTTTGTTCAATGTTCTCTATTCTCTTTTCAATATTCTCTGATCTTGCTTGAATATTTTGAATTCCTTGCATAATCATCTGCAGAGTCACTTTTTCTTGTTCTTTTTCTTGCTTTAACATTTGTCTGTATTGAACGTTGTCCTCCAGATGGTGGAGAGGAAGAAGTAGAAGTTGAAGAACCAGGAGCTGTAAATTTCCTACTCATTTTAAGTAATTCAAAATCTTCAGGTTTTTCTAAACCTTAATCCAATTGTGAAGTAACCAATTATAGTTCAAAATAAAAATAGTAGAAAAAAGAAGCCCAATAATAATAATAAGAAAAACTGGGTGGGGGAGGGAGGACAAAATTTCTTCAGGTTCTTGTATACCTTAATCCAATCAATAGTTAGATAAAGAAAAAGAGCTTAAAAAAAAGAAAAGAAAAAAAAAGAAAAAGGAAAAATTCTTCAGGTTCTTCAACACCTTAATCCAATTGAAAGGTCTCAAATAGAAAAAAGTGCATAAGAATAAACTAGAAAGGTAGATGAAAAAACAAAAATACCAGGAAAGGGAAAAAAAAGGCTTTTAAGGCTTTCCCTTTAAAATAAAAAGCAAACGTAGAGATTGGACTCCCCCCCCACAAGAAAAGAAAGAAAAACAAACACAAGCTCCAACAAAGCCAAAAACCCAAATAGTTATTACCAAAAAAAAAAAAAAAATATAAAAAAAATACAATAAAGCTGGTGAGGAGGGATAGCACAACTTAGGAAAAGTAAAAAGGGCACACTGCACTTTGTTTAATTATCCAAGGTTCTTATTATAACTCTCTTCTCCAAAAACTTATCACCTTTTCCCCCCCTACATTTCAACACCAGACTCCAGCTGTTGATAGAAACCCAGAAGAGCACCTGCAATAATACTCTCTCATGCTCTTCCCTCTATCTTATCAAATAGCAATGTCCTTGAAAAAGAGTCTCAGTTCTTTCTTTCTCAGCTTTGTCTGGTCACAGGGAAATAGAATATTTTCAAGCCTCTAGTTGGCAGTGTTACAAAGTTTCTTTACTCTCACTTTCCCCCTCCTTTTCCGAGCAGGATATAATAAAAATTAATAAAAAAAGAAAAAGATATTTTTAAAAAATGAAATAACTAAAGGGAGCCTCTAGCCTAAAATATTACAAAATCAAAAAGGAGAAGAAAAAATAGATATAAATGAAAAAACCAGTCCAGTTTCAAAATACAAGATCATATATAGAAAATCCAGCAATGAGAAAAAAAAATTACTTTGACATTCCTGTTTACAATCGCCGCTTAATCACTTCTGTCAAAACTTTTACAGATTCTTTCTTTTCCTTAGGGTGTCCTTTCAGATCTTAGAATAAAAAAAAAAGTTTTCACCAAACCGGCACACTCTCTCTTTCTGCTCTCTTCTGTTTTGGAGCTGTCCCAACTTCAGCAGCTTTAATGGCTGCCTCTTTGCCGCTGGCAAGAAGAGCTTCTCCTGGATCTACCAGGGACTTTGCGGTATCCCTGGGATCGACAGGATGCGCTCTTCACTCTCATCATCTCTTCGGGATGGTTTAGATCCGATAGGACTGTCCAGGAGCAAAGATATCGGCAGCGATCTCAGACCTTCAAGATCGCATGCCGTATCATCGCGACGCCAGCTCCGCCCTCCTATATAGCCATTTTCTGTTATTTCTGCCAAAGGAGAGAGGGAGATATAGCTGAATGATAATCCATATGTCTTTTATGGAAAAGATATCAGGGACTGTTTTTAGTAATTGTTTTATTAAAAGTCTATGAACACAATTATTAGAGTAAAAGAGTAAAGAATAAGGGAGATGAGAAAGACAGCTTCTGAGTTACAGAAAATATACTGTTAAGTACAATTACAAAGTTATTGCCTACTATAATTGCGTAAAAGGTATTTACAGTTTTTTCTAATCATCAAAATCACAAATCATAAAGATATTTTCTTCCATTTTATGTAAATAGTCTACAAAGGGTTTCCAACCAACCTTAAACACCCTATTTTTTTCTCTAATTAAACAAGTTAATTTAGCTAACTCTGCAAGTTTCATCATCTTCATAACCATTCCTCCATTTGTGGGCAAATATTAGAGCATATTCCTGCTCTTCTCATTGCAGGAAAAATTAAATCTCAGCTTCAATAGTTGATTCATCCAGACAGAATCAGCAACAGGAAAAAAGACTGAGAACTGTTGCCCATGGTCAAAGCAGACTGTATTGTTTTAGATAGAAATTGAGGTCAATTTATGTCATTACATTTGCTCCTCTCTACCTTTGTTCTATGGTTTTCTCCCATTTATTTTCTCCAACATCTATGAAAAGACACTTCCACATAGCCAGCAGTTTCCAAACTCTTGATATACATTTTTTTGCATTTCCTGCAACTGTCCACACTGTTGCCATATTCAGACTTCTCTGCATTTCTCACAAATCGAGCAGTGACTGATACAGCTGGTGTCCTAGCCCATTTCTTATCATTGCTTTGTTGTCACTTAATTTAAAAAGGCACCATACTGCTTTCACTTTAACAGAGGAGAAGGGCTCAGAAACAAAGACGGAGCAAGAATTCTTGCCAATGAAAACTGCACAACTATCTGCTCGGCTTTTCCTCCTGAACTTCAGCTGAGCTGGAAATTAATCAGCTCAGTTGCAGAAGAGCTGCTACAGAGTTCCAGCATCGCAAGATACTCCACAAATATAGTGTTGATCCTGTATTGTTACGAATGCTGCCTATGAAAAGATCCTAAATTGACACCATAAATTCCACAGGGCAGCAATCTCAAGTTGTTGCATAGTGTACTCTGGGGAAAAAAAGGTGTACTGTAGGGTACTATAAAAACATTAAAATAACAAGAGGGAGGTGAAGATTATTATAATTTGAATTCACAATAGTTTATGTTTCAGATATCAACATGCTAAATTGCCTTAGTTGAAGAGAATTTTTTTTCCTGCTTGTGATAGTGTGATTGTACTAATTGTAACTGAGTTACAGTGCAAATGATCTCTCAGGAGAGTCCATCTATGAATTAGTCCCGTGATAGTGAACCTATGGCATGCGCGCCACAGGTGGTGCACAAAGCCATTTGTGCGGGCATCCGAGCCCCAGCCAAACTTACTTGCACTGCACATGCGCACACCTCCCAGCTGATTTTCAACCTGTTTGAGGCCGTTTTTGCCCTCCTGGAGGCTCAAGGGAAGCCTCTGCAGCCTCAGGAGGCCGAAAAACGGGCCCGTTTCGGCACTTTTGGTAAATACGGAACACTTCAGGTGTTCACCAAGTCTAATCTAATCTCAAGATCAGCCTGAGTTGGCTAAATGCTGCAAATTCCTATGATATCAGGGTCCTAAAGTTGGACATGACTGGACAGGGAAACCTTTACCTTTTATTTTCTCATCCAAGAAGCTTCATCAGTTTTAATAGTTCTTCAGTTTGAAGAAGCTTCTTGGGTGAGAAGTGAAATGTTTTCCAAGGAAAAAACCAAGAAAACCCAGTTGCCCAGTTGTATATAGAATGGTAAAATATATATTCTACATTTTTCTGTTGTATTTCATTTTTCTAAAAAATGCACTTATGTCTTTTGTCTTCAGTAATGTATTTTTATCTTTATATTGTATTCTTTTTTTTCTTCACTATTTTAAAAACAATAAATACAAATATATCTCAATCATATGTCAACTGGTATTCTGTGAACTGAATTTCCAACATTCCTGAAAGATACTAAGTCAGGAATAGCTGGCTTCTTGGTTTACAAACTTTTTTTCAGACCTTGAAACTTTTTCAAATCCCTGGAAGTTCTGATCAATTGTTTATGTTCAAGTGAATTCCTTCCTTCCTTCCTTCCTTCCTTCCTTCCTTCCTTCCTTCCTTCCTTCCTTCCTTCCTTCCTTCCTTCCTTCCATCCATCTCCACAACACAAAACACATTGATGATGTCTCCTTGAATGGTGATGAAATGTTTGCAACCAAATTGCCAAGCTCAGAGCTCAAACCAACAGCCTTTCTTCCTTCTTTCCTCCCATCCTCTCCCATCCTGTCCACTTCCCTTCCCTTCCCACAGAACCTCATCAAGTTATTGAAAATCTCTAGGGTTCCATGAAACATGGTTTGAAAAATCCTGAAATAGACAATGGATGCATAATTGTTTTGTGTGTGGGGGGGGGGAATGAACAGGGTTACAGGTTACATCAAAGTGGGTGCATTGATTTTAAAATGTTCTCTAGGATCAAGAGGAGAGCAAGAAGTTCTAGCAGTTCCTCACCGTCCATAGATTGCTTTTTGTTAGCACTGTTTGTTCCAGCCATATCAGGTTTTGTTAGCTATGAGCTGATTGGTTTATCTGCATATGTACCACCTGCATATGTACCACCTCCTGATCATCTAAGGATTTTTCTAAGGCATGCCACTATGAAACTATGGAATTCATAGCCTTAGCCTTAGAAACATTTCTTTGGATCTTGATCTGGGTTCCTTCTTTAAACTGGGTTTTTGGCCTGGACCTGACTATGTCCCTCGACTAACAGCCAGTTTCCTTCTTATTGAGGGCTGCCCTGCCCCCTTGTGACAACAGTCCTGGGCAGGCATACAGAAATGATGGCAGAACCTGTCACTTCTATTTTCCCCCTTGATTTGTTTTGGAATTAAATGGCTTTCATATTATTTATGGACTTTGCAAATGTTCCTAACCAAGCTAAATAAAATTCTCACTCATGGCACAGGTCAATTTCTAGCTGGTTCAGATTTTCTTAGTGTGGAGAGGACAGTTTTACTAACCTGCCAGTAGCAGTTAAAGCTGAAAAAGATCAAAGAGAAGAAAATCTGAATTCAGCACCACAAACCTGGTTAAATGCAAATACTAACCCAGATTTTCAGAAGTTCAGAACTCAAGCCCTGCTTTGGAAAGCTTTTGCTTCCTCCCGTGTTCAGATTTTTATTGTCTCAAATTCTTTTCAGCCCATTGAGAGGGAGATTTGAGTATTTTTTATGACTTTATTTAAAAAACGAATAGAATAAATGTTAATGCATCTTTAGTTTGGAGGGTCTGTAACTCCCAACAGTCTTCCTGAAATTTCATTTTACAGCCTAAATTAGCTGATGCAACAGGGAGCAGGAGATATATATACACAAGACACAGCTTATATTTTAAAAGGAAATTGCTCCTTTTGTCTATAGCTTTAGACAGAAGAAAGTCTATTTTTTCTTTGAATTAGATGAGTCCCTTACTTCCAATATTATTAATTGCATAAACTACTGCTTACAGTTTAGAGCAGCAGTCTATTTTTCCTTGTTCTTTTTGAATTAACTCTTTCATTTGCACATCCTATGGTAACTTCATTAATTTACAACAAAAGGAAAACAATAATGATAGCAGTTGCTTTGGTGGGGAAGATAAATGTATGGAGTACAGGGTGTAAAAAAATCATGCCAAGTTCCATCACAGCCTACGAGACTTCCCAAAGCTTCAGCTGCATGTAATGGAGGTACTGTAAAAGGGTTAATATTGTCCTCTAATCTATTGTTATAAGCCTAATTATTTTTGCATGTCTTCATTTCATTAATGACTTGCTGCTTTTTGCTTGCATCTCCTTCCTGATTGCTTCTGCTAAAACCTCCTGGTGGGAAGGGGCAGATTAATTTTGTTGTACCGTAATGAAACTGTATGCTACATTAGATTTTACCATTTGGCATGCGCTGCCAATATCGCCGTTATTGAATTATTTCTTTGTGAGCCCCAAACTCGCACAGGCCTTTGACATTCCTCTCTTGATGTTGTGATGACACAGCTGGCAGACCAGCTAAGTTTAAATGCTTGTCGGGAACTTTTACAGGGCTGTATAGTAATGTAATACATTACTGACTTCTCAGACAGGAACTTCAAGCCAACAGAGTTTGCAAGAGTATTTATACACAAGAAGAAAGCCAGGAAGGACTTACTATTGCACTAGCAAAATATTTTGTGCAAAAATAGTCGCAGATATAGCCATATCACGTGCTATTTAGAAAACAGGACACAAATGGGTGAAAGGTGTCCAGAATATTGATGTCAATTATTGTGGTATTCTTCACATACGTTCTTCAGCCTTTGCTTTCAGATTTGTTAAGCATGGCTATAACTGATGCGTCCCTATCCTATGAAGTAGGTTGGCTGCTAAGCATACAAAATAGAGTGGAAATGAGATTGGATATTAGAGAAATGATTGCTTATATTGCCAAGCTGGAGTTTCCTACAATGAAAAAGACAGTGAAATTCTTCATAATTCCAAAGGTAAATGACTGTTTTGGAGGACACTTACCATCCACCTCAATATGTCCAGAGTAATCTAGTCTTACATATTTTCTAAAGACCAGGTGTCTTTATTCTAAATTCCTAAGATCTATAAGATTCTGACTCCCAGTTTATCCCTAATATTTAATACTAATAGGTATAATGCCTTTAATCACAGAACTTCCATATATTTCATTTTTCTAAACCCATCCAACCCAGCCTAGTAGTTACTGTAGGCACTTGCCCAGTCTTCTAAGAACGTATATTAATTTTGTCCCCTAATTCTGCTTTAACTTTGCAATCACCTAGAATTATTTCTCATCACCCAACCTCTCCAAAGGAAGAGAACAATTCAGAAGGAGGCAACAACTTTCAAATGCTTTGCCCAGCTCTATTGGTTGGAGTTCCATACACTAATGTCCTGCATAAAGCCTCCAGTTTTCTGGGACTCTGGAAACAGGTTGATCCTACTTTATTTCAATGTGCTTCTTGGCTCAGGTGGCTTACTGTGACTTATGTTCTTGGTCTTCATTTGGCTGAACCCTTGCTTTTTTGGAATTTTTTTGGTTTGTTTTTGATACTGCTCTGATTTGCCAATTCAATATAATATTTTTTCTTTTCATTTATGCTGTATGCCATTCTAAGTACTCAGACATATCACCATTCATAAAAATTATTTTACTGCTCAGTTTCAAATACAGCATTGGTAAAAAAAAAATTTTTTTAAATAAACTGGTGGGAAAATTGAATCCTTTTTTTTTTTCAGTCTAGAACAGAAGCATGGATCAAAGGAGTATAGGAATAATATTTAGATTAGTAGCTTTGATTAATCATGCAACTAAAATCAGATTGCATAATATTTGGCCCTCAGGCTACATGTAATTACTTGTGGCATATACAATCTCTTTGGAATTATAGATTAGGTTGTGGGGGTTTTTTTGTTTTAAATTTGGCTTACACAAAAATACTCCATATCATTTTAATATTTTTGGTCATTTCATTTTTAAATAATGATTTTTGCTTCTAAAGGACATATAGATTTGCTCGTGTGTGATCCAGACATGGATGCATCTGTGTGAAATTGCGAGTTGATTCCAAGCTGAAATTATTATGTTTGGTCTTGGGAAAAGACAAGGACTGAGGACTTTTCAAGTAACTGAAGAGATGCGGACAAAGGTTGAAAATTGTTCTTTATTATTCTAAAATTCAGAATGTAGAATAAGGGTTTAAATTACATGAAGGCAGATTCTGGTTTGATAGTAAGAATAGTTCAGTAATCCAGAGTCTCCTTCTATGGATAGTACAAACAGGGTCAACATTTAGATTTGTGTATAGAGAAAGGGGTTGGACTCAATGGCTTCAACAAGTACTTCTACTTCTGGCATTCTATTTTATGAGCAATCACATGATCTGAATAAAAAGTATACGAATAAAGTCCATAGGACTTTATTTGGCATAGGGTGCTATTTGGCAATGAAAATGATGCTTCCTGCAGCTTCCTTCAAGTGTCATGGCTTAGGGCTGATAGTTGCATGTAATCCTTGGGGCTTTAGATATATGGGCAGGATGAGTGCATGTTCTGGGAATTTGCGTTTGAGGGTTTGTGTGTCTATTTAATTATTGGTCAAAATTGAGTTTTAATGGTTCTGACCGTTTTACTTTAATCACTTCTTACATGATTCCACCTGTTGGGAGGAAGTGCTCCCCCCACCGTGCCTCTCAAATATGTGTACTACTTTCAGACCATTCAGAAACTGTAGGTAGTCCTCAATTTACAACCACTCATTTAGCAACAGTTCAAAGTTACAGCAGCATTGGAAAAAGTGACTTATAACTGGTCCTCATGCCTATGAAAGTCACATCATATTCATAGTCATGTGATTTGTATCGCCATTTGCAATCCTTCCAGTCAGCTTCCAACAAGCCATGGGGGAAACCTGATTCACTTAACAACTTTGCAATTCACTTAAAAACTGCAACGATTCACTTAACATCCATGGCAAAAAGGTTAAAAAATTGGGCATGGCTTGTTTAACAACCACCTTGTTTAGTAAAGGAAATTCTATTCCCAATTACGGTCATAAGTTGAGGATTATCTGTATAGTCCTGGAGGGATTGGTTGACTGATTCTATCACTTTTATTCACTATATCAGAGTTCCCCAACCTTTCTGGGTTGACAACCCGGAGCGGTGGGAGGGTGGAAAGAGGGGATGATTTTGTGGGAAGGGGCAAGTGGGACCATAAGTGCCCACAACAAGACTTACATGAGTAGGGCCGTGAATGCCTGTAATGAGGTTCGCATGAGTGGGGCCATGAGCACCTGCCATGAGGCTTGCACAAGTGGGGCTATGAGCACCCATGATGAAGCTCATGCGAGTGGGACCGCAAGCCCCAATACGTCACTCATGTGAGTAGGGATATGTGCATGCACATAGGTGCATGCACCAGCCAGCCACTCACATGGCCCAGCAGTGATTAGCCCATGGCCCATGGCACACAGGTTGGGGACCCCTGCTCTATACACAATGAACATATAAGAAACAAATACATGAAGTGGTGCAGAGAGCAACCTCTTAAAATCTTGGGCTTGCCAAAAGTGAACTAGGAAGAGGCGGAACTGATTCATCTGCTTTATACTTGCCAATTCTTATCCAAGTAATGCATTTAAATCCTGTTATTGCATGTGTAGCACAGTGCAAAGCATAAGATAAACTTTTAAAATTGATAACTGAGACACAGTTGGCAAAAAAACAGCCTAATTGGGGATATTTTTCTCTTCGATGTGTACTGGCAGAGCCTTGCAGATGTCATCCATCACTTCTGAACATGAGTATGAAAGACAGCCTTTTTAATATCTTTCTTAATCAGCTCCCAGGAGTCCAAGTCTTGAGATCTGTAAAAGGGACCAGTATTATTCGCACTGAAGTAATGGAGCAACATAGGAGTCAGTGTGCAAAAATGCTGTTGGTCCAGAAACCTTCTGCTCTTTCTCTACAGCTCTTATAGCACCAAAGAGGTTAATAAGAGTGAGAAACTCCATCAAAACCTGATACGATCACAAAAGACAGAATCTATGATTCTGTCTATGAATCTATTGCAGACAGAATCTATGATGAATGCATAAAGCTTGTCAGTTAAAATTAGGACCAGCTAATCCAATACATTTTTCTTCTGCAATTTTGATTAGAGAGAGAGAGACAAAAATAGGGCATTCTTTGTATAGCAGCTGCAGGAAAGCAGTTTTGCTGCTGCTTCTGCTGCATATTAAACCAAACATGCACTGATATAGTTTTGTTTTCTCAAGTGTCCTTGGGAAATGCAAACAAACCACAGCCGTTCAAACATTTTCCTTAGCTGGCAAACCTTCTCGTGAAGAAAATTTTTCTTCTTGGCCAGCAGGCAATATTAATCACGACTTGACTTGAGAAGAATTAGTGCACAGAACCTGCGTTATAGGAAAATTAAAAGGTGCCATTGTTCAGTCTGATTTATCTGAAAACCATAAATACGAGAAAATGTAGTGTCCCAGATGCAATGCTAGTCTGACCCTTCTGCTTTGTATGCTGAGATGTTGTGAATTTAGCATATAGAATAGACAGTATAACTGCAGCCTTGTTCCTGGCACCGGGAGTGGAAGCTGTTTCCCTCCTTTCTACGCAGTGCAGAATTATTGTGGTTCTCAGATTTGACCTTTGTGAGGTGACTCATTAGATCATCTTCCTTGCCTGCATGTAAATGATTTGCATATTATCAGATTCTTTCTATTATCTTTCTTCTTTTACTAAAACTCCTAGGCTCCTAGGTTGAATTTTTGGTACAAATCTCTGATTGCCTTTACTGCTGGAAAAAAAATAATCTACTCATTATAGAAATGATCTTCTTTGAGTAATATGCTGATTGTAGTCCTTTTTATTTATTTATTAAAAATGCTTCCAAGATCTCTCCTTTTGTCCCTGTCCCTAATGCTAACACTTTTCTCTACAATCTGCTTTTATCTATAAGTTACTAGCTGCTGCTCCTTTTTTCCAGTTCTTAGCAATGCTCATCTCAATATCATGAATATGTCACTCTTGTTCTTATATCCCAGCACTGTATATTAATGCCAATATTTACATTTATCTGAACATCTGAAAGCCCTCTTCCCCAACTAGGTACACATTGTGGAAGCATTTAATTCCCAGTATACATAAAACTGGTTCATAAGGGTGAGAGGTTTCCTCTACTTGGTCTACGCAAAAGCAAATTATCTCCAAAGGTTTCCAGAATGACTGATTGGCATGCAACCTGGGCAGAAGTGTGTGAAAATTCAAATTGCATTAGTCAGAACCCCCCTCGGGTATGGCCATGCCACTTGAAAAACAAAGGAGAGAAAATGCAGTACTTGCATACAAATCTATGACTGAGTCTTGCACACCAGCTAAACAAGCCATCACATCAACTGAATTATTGTCATCTTTCCTAGCTATTGTTTAAAGACATTCTGAAAGGAAGGGAAAAGGTGTTCAACCATATCAGTGAAGGTTCCGTTAGTTTCCTATATGAATAGCCAAAGTAATTCTGACTTTTTTTTTTTACTGTGTATTAGTATAAAAACTGAAGACAATCTAAGTGATTGTAAAAAAAAAATATTTGCAGTTTTCCCATCATTATAAAGTTGCAGGAAAGTAATTTTTAATTGCAATTATCTCTAGAGCCGCCTTCATTGACCATCCAGCCCTACATATCTATTGAAAATGAGAAGGAAAAGCAAAAATACAAACAATAAAACAAGCCCTTAGTTAATTAAGACTACAATCTTATGGTCCTGGTGAGTGCATAAAATGCCCAACATTGCTCTTCTGGAGATCAGAAAAAGAGCAATTAAGCTTAGAAGAGAGGAATCCTAGTCTGGAAACCATCCTCTGATGGAAGCTACTGAAAGGGATCTTCCTCACTTGCCCCTAATCCTGGCACAAAGATACCCCAAAGTCTTTTCTTACCAGGACTTCATGAGGCTTCCTGTATCTCATCTTTAGCTATTCTACTTTTTAAAAAGTATTTCGTTTTACCACAACATACTTTTTTTTCCACAGTAACTTGGCTGTAATGGAATGTAGTCTGGATTGCCAAGAGGGAGGGGGGGATGCATTCCAGAGAAATTCCAGAGACAGCTCAGTTCAAATCATTTGTGTGAGAGAAAGAGGGTGAAGACATCCCCTTCTTATTAGTTCCCAGACTATCTGCTTCATGTAGGAAGTAGTCTGCTTCAGTTTGGCGAGATTCTGTCTATGAATGCAGAGCAAGAGTGCCTCTGTGAGAGAGATGGGCAGTTTTAAAATTTAATAAATAAAGTAAATAAAAACAATAAAGAATTCTGCTTCAAAGAATCACTGCATGTCTTTTTAATTTTCTGAATCCTGCCATTAGATCATTATCAGTCGCTGATAGATTAAGCAATTAGACCTGTCTAGATTGTTTCTTTAGGTTGTGTCCTTCCTTCTTGAAGATGTGGACTCCCCTCCTCTGCCTTCTGGCTTAAGTTGTAGGGGAACCAAATACCTTGCTTCTGTGAAGATATCTGCCTGTACACTGATACTTTCTATAATGATTACTCTGTCTTCCCTGGGATCCTTAGAAACATGGGTTTAATACTAATGATAGATTTGTTGGTTAATCAGGAATTTAGTGGGGAAAGTGGCAGTGCTCTGTAAAGACTTGAGTGCTTCGTTAAATAGTATTTGCAGCTATCAAATGGTGAAAATAATAGATGTTCCTCATATGTCCAAATTATATTTGTTCAAAACTATTAGATCATTGCAAAAATAGTTTAGGGGTAGAACTTGTGTTAGAGGGAAGGTCAACCGACACTTTCTGAAACAAAAATGGGTGAAATTATTTCTTGAGCTATTATTCTATTATATCCACTTGAGTTTTTTCTTTGTGTCTTTTTATACTCATACATGCTAAAACTCATACATGATAAAAAATATTGACATCCAATTAGAAACAAGCCATCACATCAACATCACATCAATTGTTTTTAATTGTTTTCTGATCTCTCTTTCTACTTTTCTTTCTTTGTTTCTTTTTTCTCTTTCATATTTATGTACATGTTGTTTGTCTGTTTTAATTGTAAAATTAATAAAGTTTATTAAAAAAAATATTGACATCCATTCTGTCCTCTGTGGATTCTAGATAGTTACATATTACCAATCACACTTTTTAACTTGCTTAATAAAAGTTAGCATAATCAATTGAAAGTACTGTATAGTCCTGTGATGGCGAACCTATGGCACGCATGCCAGATGTGGCACGCAGAGCCACTTCTGCTCACACAAGAGAGGTCGCCTGGAAGAGCCCCACTGCTGATCGTCGGGTATTTGGCGTGCATGCGTGGGGGGCGTGTGCGGGAGATGTGCATGCATGCACAGAGATGTGCGGCGCATGCAGGGGGATCTCACACGCATGTGCAGAGACGCGCAGCACTTGCTTGGGGGGTCACGTGCATATGTGTAGGGGGCACAGGGGGGGCCATGCACATTGCCTTCTGGGTGCCAGCACGCAAGCGTGCATACAATTTTTGGCACAGGAGCCCCAAAAGGTTAGCCACCACTGGTATAGTCCAATGTACCTGGATAGCACAAGACTCAAGAAAGTTATTACAAAACATTGGCAGGTCTAGCAATCAGGCATCCTTATACTTCTAAGCAAAGGATGGTATATTTTGAATCCATGTTGTTAATTACATTTAATTACAACAATACTGGGCAGTGAGGAACAATTGCAAGGATAGAATCTGGGAGTATCTACTACGTATATCAGGAAGTGGAATAGATTTCAGAATATTTGCCAATACAGCATTAATATTGGTTTTTTTTTTTTGTCCATTGTTGTTATCTTCCAAATGAAACTGTACCGATTATTTTAGTGAAAGTGCAGTAATCTCAATTAATGAACAAGGAAATTTGCCCACCACACCAGATTCTAAAATTCTCTTTTAAAATAATTTACTGCAGAACTTTCTCTCAGAAAGTCTATGGACTCTATATCAAGAACAGGAATAAATTTCAGAATATTTCAGTCATCCAGTCATGGTTGTCCCAAAGGTGCTTTTTCAAAAGGCAACTGGACTTTGTTTTTCCTTGAAGACGTTTCACTTCTCATCCAAGACGCTTCTTCAGAGGAAGCTTCTTAGATGAGAAGTGACATATCTTCAAGGAAAAACAAAGTCCAGTTGCCTTTTGAAAAAGCACCTCTGAGACTTCTCTCAAAAAGTTTGCATTGATCATTATACATTCTCAAGGGGGAAAAAAATCAATGTCATAAAACTCATTTATAACATTTGACTTAATATTTGGATTCTAAGCATATTGAATTCTATTTATTTTCCTAAACCAAGTTTCAAAATAAGTAAGATTTAGAGCAGCTTTACTATAAAGGAATGGAGGATTTACCTCAGATGTCATATGTGGGGAAGCTCTGGTGGCACCAGTGGTGGGATTCAATTTTTTTTACTACTGGTTCTGTGGGCATGGCTTGGTGATCGTGGTATGGCTTGGTGGGCGTGGTTTGGTGGCATGGCAGGGGAACGATACTGCAAAATCTCCATTCCCTCTCCATCCCGCTAACCTGCTTTCCAGCTCTGTTCTCCTGTGCAGGGTAACAAAAGAAGACCCAAACTATCAGTTGGAACTTGGGAGGCAGAGAATAGATGGGGGCGGGGCCAGTCAGAGGTGGTATTTGCCGGTTCTCCAAATTACTCAAAATTTCTGCTACCGGTTCTCTGGAACTGGTCAGAACCTGTTGTATACCATCTCTGGCACTAATAGTCTTCCAAATGATTCTCATGACCCCTGTGGTTTTGAGTGATAAGCCAAGCGATGTTCAGGACATGAATGTCAGTTACATTAACAGCCAGCAATCACTGGAAGATCATAAAGCACAGGACACCGAATTTTTTAAAATCCTGAAAATGTTGAAAGAAGAAGCAATAATTCAACATATTGGAAGTACAAAAGGTATACTGCATCTTCAGGTGGTTAGTGGGCAATCAATTGTTCAGGTTTAGTTTCCAATACAGATTCTTATCTAGCCATGTGGTATTGTGTGAGAAAGAGATCTCAGCCATTTTTGAGAGCAGCAGATAAGTTGAATTGGATGAAGATGGGGCAGGGGGCTGATATGTATTGCCAAATTCTGGTCAGAAGGTAGAAGAAAGGGAACTACCTTAGTTGTAGTAGAAGATATGAATCCATCACATCCTGAAGAACCATCCATTCTAGACCATGAGAATAGACCATGTTGTTTATTTTTGGCCTTGCCAGTTGAAAAAGCATTCTAAGTATCTTGGAGTAGTCTTGGATTTGATAACTTGAAGCACAGTCTCACAGTCACTCTCAAAACCATTTTTCACCCCTTGAGTCTTGTCTATAAATGGCACAAGTCCTTTTGTGAAATATATGGTCTCTAATTGGAAAACACTTCAAACCCTTTCCAAAGCACTAAAAATCCTTGACTTGCCTGTGTGCCACAAATCCTTGCCCACTTTGCATCATTGTTTGCCAACTATAGCTTTTAACTTCCTCCAAACTATTAGGTATAACTCTTGCTCATCAAAAGGGTATCTATCCCTGGGATTATAAATAGGCATTTGATGGTATTATTATACGTCAAACTTCTCCAGCTTGGTTCTCTGCAGATATATCGGGGATACACATTTACCTGTTTCTAGAACTTATAGTCCCAACATCTCTGGAGGATAGTAGCCAAGAGGATGTTGCCCTATATTTTGCTTGATTGAAGGATATAGTATTAACAGCTGAAGTTTCTGGTGGTCATAGTTACGTCTCCCTGGTGACAAGCAGGAACTTCTTAAAGACTTCTTTTGCTAAAATACGAAGTGTGTTTGTCGAAACCATTAAATATTGCGATTGGCAGCAAATAATATTTTCTCACTTTGGTACTATGGGTTATTGGCAACAATGTACGAATTAATGAACTCGCTGTAAACCAGAAAAATGGGTATAACCCTCCACAAGCCCTCTGGATCTCTGAGGGATGAAATTTGCTTCTTCTATCTATTCTTTTTTTGTCTTTTTGGAATTCATTAGTATGACAACAGGATTTCAGTGATTTCACCAATTATTTTGCTTTCCCAAGCTTCAGTAAGGAGGCTTCAATACAAGCACAGAAAAATGCACACTTGTGTGTGTGTGTGTGTGTGTGTGTGTGTGTGTGTATGCACACATATCCACACAGAGAGAAACATTTTAGCTCATATGCAGTGCACTGACAAATTCAGGGAATGACATTGCATTTAAAGGTTATTTCATAACTGTTAAATTCCTAACACAGTAGTGAATTTCAACCAGCCACCAGGAAAAAGCTTTTCTGATTTCACTGGTTTGCATCAATGAAGACAGTGGATATGTAGATTACATTGGCATGTTATTTTATGTAAATAAATCCACTACAAATATTTGCAGTGAGTGAAGTTTATTGCAAAGATGTAACAATGATCACTACCAATTTCATCTGTTAACACTACATCCTTCAATCAGATTTTATTGTAGTTGAGTCATTAATGGTATAAATATCAATTAGCAAAACAAATAGGAAGAAAATATTTGACCCAGTTGAATATCCAGGCTCTCTCCATTTCATTTCAGAATGAAAACTTAATTGGACCATCTCCAAGACACTACAGATTTTACAAAAAATGAACCAAGAGGCAGAGAACCAAGACTGAAGGTGCTACTCTTCCCATTTATGCATAATAGAGCTCCTGATACCATGAATGTGGGAAGCTTAGATTTGTCTGTAAGGAATTCTAAGGGTGATTTCTAGCCAGCTTCTGCATGCAGTATGTTATGATTCCTGCCTACTTCACTGGAGCTAGTTCTTCTAGAAATTTCACTAAAGCACCTAAAAGCCTATTCCTATCTCTAGTGTCTTTTACCTGAATAGTAGAATACAATATCTTAGTTTCCTGGGTTATAGCTATCTATAAAATCCTAGGCGATCTCTGAACTTGGTGGTTTGGTTGCAGATATTTCATTACCTAACTAGGTAGCACCATCAGGGCTAATGAATTTGCTCCTTGTTTATATATACAAGTCATCTCTGTCCTAACAGTCTAAATCAGTGATGAGGGATTTATGGCTTCTGAGATGCTTCTGAATCACAGCTTCCAGCATCCCTCACCCCTAACTGCAATGGGGAGGCTACTGGGAATTACGGTTTAGCAAACATCTGGAGAATCTACTCTGTTTTAAACAATGAAGACAAAAAGCTACAGAAACAAATAACCATGCCGTCTTGTTTATTTTAATAATTTTATTTTAATTTTCAGCGATGCAGAAATTCTTAGATGCATCCAAGATATAGGTTTGTAGGAATCATATTTACAACCCCATGAATTCTAAAGTTGTGTGCGATTTTTAAGTCTATTTTTCTATTCATTGCCGTTGTTATTATTGCAGCCATCTGCAATAACCACAGTGCTAGCGAAGAGCTGACTGCAGCCAGCACCATTTTAGATTCCAATTATGTGGCACTGGAGGAATAGTGATTACTTGGCTGAAAATGTGTTACAGTCCCATCTGGAATGAGTGGAGGAGGAGATATAACAGCCTCTTCTGTTGATGCACTTGGGCCTAACCTGCCATTTTGCTTTTGGGAAATGAGTGAAGCAGCGTTTCTGTGGTTTTGATTTCTGAGCCTCCGTCATAGTTTTGGAGATCAGAAAGTGAGATTTAAGATTTAAAAAGAATCCTTAATCAGCCCTTTTTCTCATACCTTTCTCCTGATCTCTTATTGTTTTGTGGCTATTTGCTTTTTATATAGTTCTTTCTAGAAGAGTCCAAAACAGTTCACAAAAAAAGGAACCAAAAAAAAAATCTTTAATTTTTTTTTAATAAAACAACTGATAGTAAAACAATCTGGAAGACACAGTGATACATATTAAAATAGTATAGTTGAACAATGTTAATTTTTTTTTTGACTTGCTGTTCCTTAGGATCTCCAGCAATTTTAATTTGTCCACTAAAACTAAACATAACCTGATTTGGCATTCAGAATATTTGAAGTCAACATATCTGAAATGCAGCCAATAGTAATAGCACTTAGACTTGTATGCCACTTCATAGTGCCTTACAGCACTCTCTAAGTGGTCTATAAAGTCAGCATATTGCCCTCAATAATCTGGGTCCTCATTTTGAGTCAACCTTGAACTGTCAGGATTGAACTCCTGGCAGTGAGCAGAGCCAGCCTGCAACTAACTGCATTCTAACCACTGCATCACCACAGGTCTTATAAATTAGAAGGACAAACTGGAATGCCCCAGATAAAAGTTAAGAGTGAGAGTAATCAGAAATCAGTCTGTACTCTTCATATTCATTACTCATGTCATTAGTTTCGTAAGGAAAGGTAAGCCCTTAAAGGAAAGGGCTTCATTTAGTTCAGTGTTTTATTTTTTGCCTAAATAATGCACACTCTCGGGGAATGAGTGCAGGTTATGGCTAGTCTGTCCTCCAAGCATTGATTGTATGAGATTCAGTTGCTGGAAAATGATGATTGACTCCTGGCCCTAACGCATTGCCAAGCAGTCACCCAGCTTGAGGTGGCTTCATTGCATAGACAACCATGTTGTGCACCAGCCATAGTTTATCCCCCATTCACAGGGTTTAGAAAATAAATTAACTTGAGTGCAGTGAATGTGTTGGCACTCATTAAAAATAATAATATAACAAACTCTACATACTGTCTGACTATGAAAAATTACAAAGCAAGCTGATTTCTGTATAAAAAAGTGTTTTATACTTTACAGGGTGTAATGTGAAGCAGCTGTGTAGCCAATTAAATAGCATTCACTGAAGTCAGCAATTAGAGCGTATGCATGAGAATTGGATTGAAAATGCACATTAGGCAAAACACTGGGAGAAGAGAAGGAATACATTGATTTACCAAGGGCTCCTGTCAAATGGATTGCATTAAAACCTGTTCAGCCTTCACCTGTCATTGACCCAGCACACTTAAAATATACATGCCTTGCTATCAACAATTCTGCAGAAAAGCAGGATTCTGCAGTAGCTTCATTTGGTAAAAGAAAACAGCAATCAAGCCTTGTAGCAATTCTGCCATCTTTCCTAATTGAATCTCTGCTTTAACATGATAGATTCATTAAACTTATTATTACCTTTATAGTTGAACTTAATCCTGGGAGTCCAAGACAGTTCACATGGGATTTTTCTTCATTTTATCCTCAAAGCAGGTTAAGTTTGGCTGACAAAAACAGTAACACATCCAAAGAGCTCCATAGTAAATTGGGTATTTGAACAAGCCTCTTTGATCAGTGACTCCAGGAATGTCCAACCGTGGCAACTGTACGATTTCTTTACTTCAACTCCCAGAATTCTCCAGCTAGCCATGCTGGCTGGGAATTCTGGGAGTCGAAGTCTACAAGTCGTAAAGTTGCCAAGATTGGATATCCTTGCTCTAAACAGTACTTAACAATATTGAACAATTTATACACATTTAATTTCTACAAATAGGGAGGACAGACCTGTTTGGATTATCCTTCTATCTTGATTCCTGATTATGGAGAAAGGAAGCATTTCCCTAAAATTATTTGTTGGAATATTCAGTTGTATTAATAACTGAAAGTTAATTGCACAAGAAAACTTTTTGCTACCATTGTCTTCCTATCTCGGCTGCTCCTTTGGTACCACTTTATTTGCCCTGTTACTAATTCATTCTTTCTAGTTTGGGAGCCAACTGTAGTTTGCCAAGAATGATATTCTAGTACTAGTTGCCCAATCCTATTGTGGCTTTCAGTTGGTGCAGAGAAGTCTAAAGAACAAAGGTTTTGATCACAAGCCATGGCCACCATCTTGATCTTTTTGACCTTTATTGCTGATACCCTCTGCTATAAGTCACAAAGTTGGGACAGTTCTCATTTCTGATTGTATACATTACAGAAGACAATAACTTTAAATCGTAGAGTGAAATACTACAGGCTACTTCTGCTGACTGTCGGCTGCCTGCAATGTGGCAATTCAAATCCCACCAGACTCAAGGTTGACTCATCCTTCCATCCTTCCAAGGTTGGTAAAATGAGGACCCAAATTGTTGGGGGCAATAGGCTGACCCTGTAAACTTAGAGAGGGCTGTAAAGCATTGTAAAGCGGTATATAAGTCTTAGTGCTATTGCTACTGCTATTACTGTATTAAAATAATGTTTGTTAGGTCAGGTCTTACCTTCCATGACTGAGAATGGTGATCATGGACCTAATACAGCCCACTAGGCTGGCCCATGGAGTCTTCATCAAGAGACCCTCCTGAAAAACCCTGTATATAATGTCAGCTCTTCAAGATAAAGCAGATCAGAAAATCAATGCCATGTAGTTTAATACTTTGTAGAATTATAGAAATGGACTCTTGCAAGTCTGAATGCACTTTCCCCTCTCCCTCTCAATGACACTCAATCTAACTCAGCCCACATAATCCCAGTCAGAGCAAACATATAGGTTTCATCCATCCTATAAGGTCTCATCCCCAAGAGAATGTCCAAGTCTTCTAGTATTTGAAATGCTAGCACATTTGAGGCCAACACTGTGTTATGATGTTCCAAAAGGGAGGCAATATGGCAGAAAAGGCCTGTTTCCTGGGTTCCACAAATTGGTACTGTTTAATATATGGGTCTAGAGTATCCCCACCTTTTGACGCCACGGCCCGGTACCGGCATCAGCTGGGCGCCGCGGCCTGGTACCGGCATCAGCTGGGCGCCGCCATCTTTTTGATGAAAAGTACTTCCGGTGACCTCACCGAAGCACGTTTTCATCAAAAATATGGCGGGCATCATCGTGAGCTTTTCCGGGTAGAAATGGCTTTCTACCGGAAAAGCTCACGAAGCATGGCGCCGCCATCTTTTTGATGAAAACATGCTTCTGGTGAGCTTTCTACCCGGAAACTTCACCGGAAGCACTTTTTCATGAAAAAAGATGGCAGCGCCAACAAGCCAGCGCCGGTAGGAGTTGTTCAGCGGACCGTTGCCGGTCCGCGGCCCGGTGGTTGGGGACCCCTGGTCTAGAGTATCGTCGCCACCTTCTTGGATCTACTGGGGTTGGCCAAAAAAAAACTGAAGAAAAATGCTCATGCGTAACCAAGCCCTATATCATGAAGCATTCTATAGGTGGTAACTAGCCCCTTTAATTGAACCTAGAAACCTACTGGGAGCCAATGCAACTTACAGATTAGAGATGTAGCATGGACATACAGAAGTGCATCTTTAACCGTGTGCATCACCATATTCTGGACCAACTGCAGCTTCTGAGTGGTCAGCTATGTAGCTGTAATTCATGGGGGCGGTGACCAAAGCACTTCACTAGGCATATCCACAAGCATTGTATCTGCTCTTCTGGCTGAAAAACCAAACTCAATGAGTAGTCCTTAATGGGTCTACATCTACATGGAGGGAAGTAATCAGTGAAGTACGACAAGGTTCCATTTTAGGCCCAGTACTCTTCAATATCTTCATAAGTGACTTAGATGAGGGAATAGAAGGGTTGGAATGCAAATATTTTTACTACTGGTTCTGTGGGCATGGCTAGGTGGGAGTGACTAGGTGGGAGTGACTAGGTGGGAGTGGCCATGTGACTGGGTGGGCGTGGCTTTTTGTTTGTTTTTTTCAGCACCCCCCCAGCGCTCCATTGTTGTTGTTTTTTGCCTCCTGGGCATCAGGGAAGCCTTCTGGGAAGCCATTTTTGCTCCTAGGAGGTTTCCCTGAGGCCCAAGGGGCAAAAAAAAAAACAGAGCACGAGGGGGCCGCACAGCACACACCCCCACGCTCCATTTTTTTGCCTCCTGGGCCTCAGGGAAGCCTCCTGGACAAAGCAGTAAGACAGCGAGTGGGATCCCGGCACAGCGGATCATCAGAAGAGCTGATTGTCAGGAGGAAAAAAGAAAAGAAATACCAGTTCAGCTTAACTGGTAGATATTTTTTTATTACCAGTTCACCTGAACCAGGCTGAACAGGTAGAACACCATCACTGGAACTTACCAATTTTGCAGATGATACTTAGCTGGCAGGAATAGCTAACACCCTAAAAGATAGGCTCAAGATCCAGATGGATCTCGACAGACTTGAACACTGGGCCCTATCTAAAAAAATGAAATTCAGTGTAGAGAAAAGTAAAGTCTTACAGTTAGACATGAAAAACCAAAAGTACACATATAGACTGGGTGAAAAATGTGCAGAAAAAAGCAACCAGTATGATTAGGTGACTGGAGACTAAAACATATGATGAACGGTTGCAGGAACTTGGCATGGCTAGTCTAGTGAAGAAAAGAATCAGGGGAGACATGATAGGAGTATTTCAATATTTGAGGGACTGGCACAGAAAGGAAGGGGTCAAGGTATTTTCCAAGGCACCTGAAGGCCAGACAAGGCATAATGGATCAAGGAGAGATTCAACCTAGAAATAAAGAGAAATTTCTTACAGTGAGAATAATCAACCAATGGAACAGCTTGCCTTCCGAGGTTGTGGAAGCTCCATCACTGGAGGCTTTCAAGAAGAGACAGGACAGCCATCTGTCAGAAATGGTGTAGGGCCTGCTTGGGCGTGGGGTGGGGGGTGCTGTTGGACTAAATGGCCTACAAGGTTCCTTCCAACTCTGTTAATCTGTAAATCTGCTCAGCTGGGTTTGATGAGGAACTGAATTCAGCCCCAACTGTGATAAATTTTCTCTTCTTTATTATGCAGTTATAGCACTTTTGAAGTTTGACAATGTCACTTCAGTTGGCAGAGTATTTACAGTAATGGGTGAATATAACAAAGAAGTAATGGGGTAGTGAGTAAGAAGGAAGGATTAAAAAATTAGCTTCTGAGCCATAACTTTGGCCAAACACGTGTTTTATACATAAGAGATCTCAATTTCAAACCTTGATGCCTTCTGTTATTTCAGACAGTCTGAAGAGCTTTTGTTAATCTACATAAATAGTATAGTGCTAGTGGGACCAACTCTAATAAACCATATAATGAAATTGCCTATGTCTCTACTGTGTTATACCATATAGTGATTTTGCTCTTTATTTATTATTTATTTGGTTAATCAGATTTATTTATTGTTCCAGTCAGGCTTAATGCTGAGCAACTGAAAGATCTGCCCAAATTGTAGTACAATTAAAACAAAAAAAGTAACAGATAATCATATCCAAATTAAATAAAAGTTTGTAGAGATACAATTCACAATGACAGCAATTTGAGACATTTTGAAGATCAGAGTGCTTTTTTTTTTTTACTTGACTCCCCTACTTCCATGACAACTTTGGGGTTGTATTGCATAATTAGGTTACTCTTTGCACACAAAAAACCCCAACTGCTTCATAAAATGTTCATATTCCCATGAATGAATATGCCAAATACAGCTAAGACTATGAAATATATACTGCAAAAAGCCAGACAACCAACAGAAAATGAAAGTTTTGGTTTCCTGAGTAGGGTGGGTAAGATATCTAAATAATTAAGATGGACATGTCACACGTGATTGCATGGGTAATAAAAAAAAATCTTGTTTTTCGAACCACCTCAGTATCCCTGGCTGTCCCTTTGGTGTTGTGTAATGAAGGTTCAGATTTTTGCAACTCACATTTGATAGCACTAAGAAAAGTATTGGCCTTTAAGCTGCTACAACGTTTGTGCAGTTAAATCCAGTTTAGTAATGAGCCCTGCAGAGTTTTAATAAAACTTTCTCTCAGAAGGATGTGTCTGCTAGATAGTAAGCCTCATCAAATGACATGGGACTCACTGGAATAATGTTAAATTTATATTTTCTTCATTTTTTCCCCTCACTGAAGCCATTCCAGAACCAGTTCTGTACTTGACAACAGTCTTTGCTGGATTTATAATGAAATGATAATAATAAAATGGTGCAAGAAAATCAGCCTAATCAGTGGTTATTGAAATCATTTTCACATTCATTAAATGATAAATGATTTTTTTAACAAGAGGATTGTTTAGAGAAGGAATAGATGAAAGGGAAATAAACATGTTTTTACAGCTTTGGTATAAATTGAAAAATAGTCCCGTTTCAAAGGAAATAATTCAGGAAAGATAGGAAGTATCATTTTGAGGACAATATTTAATACTACATGAATGAGGAAAAGTAATCTTTTTTAAAAAAAAATCATTTTGAAATAGCTTTCTTATTACTCTATCTATTCATATACTTAACTTTTCAGAAAGGAGACCACTAATATGTTAATATTTTATTTTATTTACTTATTTTATTTATTTATTTATTTTTGTCAAGCATGCATTTGATAAAATATATAAGTATAAACATGATTATTAATATATGAAATAGATACGAATAAAAGGGAACATTAAGATAGGGACGGTAGGCACATTGGTGCGCCAACTCAGAAACCTCAAACTGCCCAAGGAGCTGCTGATCCAGTTCTACAGAGGAATGATTGAGTCTATCACCTGCACCTCTATAACTGTCTGGTTTGGTTCTGCAACCCAACAGGACAGACACAGACATCAGAGAGTAATTAGGACTGCAGAAAAAACAATTACTACCACCCTGCCTTCAATCGAGGACCTGTATACTGCACAAGTAAAAAAGAGGGCTGTGAAAATATTTACAGACCCCTCACACCCCAGACATAAACTGTTTCAACTCCTACCCTCAAAACGACACTATAGAGCACTGCACACCAGAACAACTAGACACAAGGACAGTTTTTTCCCGAACGCCATCACTCTGCTAAACAAATAATTCCCTCAACACTGTTCAACTATTTACAAAATCTGCATTACTATTATTATTAATCTTCTCATCACTTTGATTGCTTATTGTACCCTATGACTATTATTAAGTGTTGTACCTAATGATTCTTGACTCTTGACGAATGTATCTTTTCTTTTATGTACACTGAGAGCATTTGCACCAAGACAAATTCCTTGTGTGTGCAATCACACTTGGCCAATAACGAATTCTATTCTATTCTATTATGCATGCCCCTTACAGACCTCTTAGGAATGGGGTGAGGTTAACAGTAGACAGTCTGAGGTTAAAGTGTTTGGGGTTAGTGGAAGAAACCACAGGTAGAGTATTCCAGGCATTGACCACTCTGTTGCTGAAGTTGTATTTCCTGCAATCGAGTTTTAATCATACTAAACAATGGCCTGCAGATCCCCAATTAGCACTATGGAAGTAGACATTTTAATTAAAGAGAAAGCAAATTGAGTGCAAGCTGAAACTCCCCCCCTCCCCTTTTGAGTCAGTTTTTGTCAACTCCTGGTAACTGCATGGACTAGCTTCTGGAGTTTTCTTGGAAAGGTGTTTCAGAAGTAGATTGCCATTGCTTGCTTCCTGTGCCTAAAGAGAGAGTGACTGGTCCAAGCTCATCTAGCTGGCTTCAGGCCTAAGGTGGGACTAAAACTCACCGTCTTCCAATTTCTACCATGGTGCCTTAAAACCAGGGGTCTCCAACCTTGGCAACTTTAAGCCTGGCAGACTGCAACAAAGCTGGCTTGGGAATTCGGGAGTTGAAGTCCACCAGGCTTAAAGTTGCCAATGTTGGAGACCTCTGCCTTAAACACTACATCAAACTGGCTCTCTTGAAGGCAAAGGAGAAATTTTTTAGACCCAGGAATGGATATGAATAGATGAAATTCCACACTGCAAAAGAACTCAAATATACATTCAGCCCTGGGATAGTTAAAGACTATGGGCCAATTCTCATTTTGTGCTAAGTATTATTTTGATTTGTTCAATAAACTATGGTTAAACATATATGGTAATATGTGAGTGCATTCTCTGCTTATAGAAATCTTTTCAATTAATGTAAATCAGAACTAAATGGCATCACTAAAAATAAAAATGGTTCTTCACTTATACTGTAATAAACTCATTTACGAAGGAGCAAGCTGCAGCTAGCTCAGTGAAAATTACTTCTGGTTTAGCAGGCTTCAGATTGTGCTAAAGAAAGGAATGCTACTGGCAAAGGGGAAAAAGCTTCATAAAATGTATTTATTTGCATTAAAACTGCAAACCACTTTAATTAAAATCGATTTTAGCAACTCATCATTAATCAGTTGGCATTTCACCTTTAACATACATAATGAATTTTCACGCCTGATTTTCAGCAAATGTAGAAACAAAAACAAAAATCTCTGCTTTTGTTTAAAAAAGATTTTCATTTCATTTTGTTAGGTTTTATTATTGCATTGAACTAGCAGCAAGATAATTCTTAAGATAGCAATATAAAATTCACTGTGTTATTCATTTAGAAGCCTTGAATTGTTTTTATTATTTTTTAAAAACATACACAGAATAGATAAGCAGTGGGGGGTTTTCCCCCCAGTGCTGCTGGATTGTCAGGTAGAATAAGAAAAAAAAACCTCTTCAAAACCAAACTTCTCCAACTTTCTGCCCTCCAATTATACTGAGACTGCAATTTCCAGGGTTTCCAGAAAGACTGGGAATTCTGGAAGTGCCAGTCTTACCTATATCTTGTTGGCACCAGATAGGAAAAAGTTATTCTGCTGTTACAGATTCCATTTTGTGCACACACAAAAAGGTGTGTGTGTGTGTGTGTGTGTGTGTGTGTGTGTGTGTGTGTGTGATGTGGAACTTTCATACCACCTGAATACAATAGAACTATGATAGACCCTGTTATTAGGTGCCATTATGTTGGATTGGAACTCTGTTGATTGAATGAACAAATATTGGCCATCTGATCTCTGATGATAACCCTTAGTTCTTTTAAGGCAGTGGCGTTAAACTCAAGGCCTGTGGGTGAGATCTGGCCCGCGGGGGTGCTTAGATGTGGCCCATGGGGCCATCCTGGAAACAGCGAAGGACCGGCCTGCGATGCCTCTGCCAGCAAAAATGGAGCTTGGGAGGGCTGGGCTGCAATGGCCTCCTGCAACCCTCTGCCAGCAAAAACAGAGCTCGGGAGGGCCGCATATAGCCCTCTCGAGCTCCGTTTTTGCTGGCAGAGCACTTGGGCCAGCACGGGCACCTCTGACATGAGTGAAGTTGAGCTGTCCGTGTCCACTCTGGCCAACCCCCTCCTTTTTAAGGGTATTCCATTGATTTTTGTGAGTCTTTCTCCCTTATCAGAAGTTTGTTTGTTTGTTTGTTTGTTTGTTTAATTTATATACTATTTGCATATGGCTTACATAATGTAAAACCATATTTAAAACAAAAAATAAAAATAAAAAACCATAAAAACTAACAAAAATAATCAAATAAATTAATAAAGTACAATAGAACAAAGTCTGGAAAAAAAAATCATTCCCTAACTCCCACCCCCCGCCCCAACGATAGCAGAATGCAGCTAGTCAGAATGATCCCAAAATGAGGAAAGTGATGTAATCTCTGTCCTTTTGTACCTGTGTCACAATGTGGCAAAGAACTGCATAAGAGATGTTTGCATCATGACATGACATTTTTGTCTTTGTCCTCTTTGCTGGATACCTATAGCCTTATCGACTGCCATCCACTTCTATTTCTCTCACTCTTAACAAATGTGATATTTCCCTATTCTCTTATCACATGACATTTCCACAGTATGTACAATGATCTAAATTAAATTCTATAGGTTTTGTTTTCTTAGTAGTAATAGCACTTAGACTTATATACTGCTTCACAGTGCTTTACAGCCCCCTCTAAGCGGTTTACAGAGTCAGCATATTGCCCCCCAACAATCTGGGTCCTCATTTTACCAACCTCGGAAGGCTGAGTCAACCTTGAGCCGGTCAGGAACGAACTTCTGGCTGTGGACAGAGTTAGCCTCAATACTGCATTCTAACCACTGCACCACCACAATTCTTAATAATATAAGTAGAGTTATCGAACTTTATCAGAACTTCTACATGGAATGTCAGATATTAGATCCTCATAAGTAGATTCACCCATGATTCTAATCTTCACAAATCCTATTGCCACATGGGTAGAATCTTGGCCAAAAAGCTTCCGTTTTCTTTTTGTGTGTGTGCAAGTGTTTATTGAAGTGCAGGGTTTTCAGTGGAAAATCCCAAAACATTTTCTGTCTTTTGACATACTGCAAATGAACTCAATACCCATAGCCTTATCGACTGCCATCTACTTCTATTTCTCTCACTCTTAACAAATGTAACATTTCCCTATTCTCTTATCACGTGACATTTCCACACATGGAATTTCCTCTTCTCCTGATAGTCAGTAGTAGATTACACACAAAATGGAAGTTCCCTTACAAATTAAGGACTTGATAGATCCCAATTGCTTGGCTTGGTTCCATTGCTGGGATGAAGGTATCAGGGACGACCAGAGAGATTTTGCTGTTTGAAACTAAAAACAAAATCTCCAATTCCATACCTAGAAACTAACGGAATCAGTCAGAACTAGCTAGGTATAAAAACAGCATAATTTCTGTAATTCTAGCCCATTGCCTTATCCCATCCAGCAGACTACTTGGCAATGGAAACATTCTAAATACAGAAAGCTAAAACAGTTGTCAGATATCAGTTTCATGGAATTTACAATTGTTCAGTGTATTTCCAAGAGTCACCATCTTCATGAATTATTTGCCAGATCAGTAGAGTCAGATCTGATTAAACCATGCTTGGTTTGTCAGTACTGCTTGAGTATTTCACAGATCAAAGTGAAAACTAGTTTAATAGCACACATGAGCAAATGAATAAAAATGGAAGTTTCTAACTCTTTTTGATTAACTAGGCCTGACGGTAGCTTCATAAACATGATTGTATTTTATGATTTTTAATGAGGTGCTCAGCAGGTCCTCACTTGTGCTGGCGGGAGGGGTGTCCTAACATTTAATCCGTGTCTTTCCAGCAGTTACATTCTAAGATGTTTGGAGGAGGAAAGAATATTATAGAAAAGTTATGAATATCTATTTAGAATAAAGCTCTGAATTCAGAAGAAGGCCCATTGTTTTTAAACTTAGTTTTGATACAACATTTGGAGTAATGGCTGTGGACTCCAGATACCATCTCAATTTAATATTATTTATGTACTACATTTTGGAAGTAACTAACCCATGAGGGTTTACGTATATCTAATACGGTTAAAACATTTAACAATTAACTGATCACAACAATCCAGTAGTTAGAAATAGTTATATTCCAAACTTTAAGAATTCAGATATTTTCTATGTACCAAGGAATATGCTGGGTTTCACTAGGACATACACCTCCAAACCCTGTCATCCACCAATTTAACTTTAAATGATTATAAATCTCAGTGTAGTATTAACAGTTTATATGATTTTATTGGAGGTATTAGAAAATATTTTCTAATATGTGTTCCTTAAAAAATTCTATATGATTCCAATTTGATCTGTGAAAAATATAATTTTGAAAACAATTTATTGTCTAATATCAATAACAGTATTCATATACCATCTTACTTTCAATCCGTGATACACTTTAGTATGTTTTAGTAATGCAATGTTGAGCTGTTTTGGAAAGACCCGTATTTTATCTGATGTCTGTAGGAAAATGCAAGATTAGAGACTGCCCCAACAATAAATTTGCTAGAAAGTGCATCCGCAATGTGATTTGAAAATGACACAGTAATCTTAGCTGAAGTGAGTTTTAAAACCCACACCATTTGTAATGATCAAAATATTTTTTTTTCCAGTTGAGGAACAGAAGACATGACTGGGTCTTTGTTTTAAGGCTACTGGGGCATTGCCTTTAATGGACTACATCTGCAGCTGTCCTGTGAATAGTGTACCAAGGCCACAGAAATAGCTAAGGTGTAATGGGCAGTAGAGAAGGGTAATTGCCCACAGAACTCTTTTTGCAGAGAATCCATAGTAGACAATGCTCATATGCAGTCCTCCCATTCCTAGGGCCCATTACATAAGGACAGGGCAAATAGTAAATTGGATTTCATTTCCATTTAATTTAAATAGCATTAATTCAATTATTTCCCCTTGTCCTTATTCAATTATTTTCTCCTGTCCAATCATATTATCTAGAACTAAGGAGAAATTTCCTAACAGTTAGAACAAGTAACTAGTGGAACAACCTGCCTCCTTTTGTGGGTGCTCCAATAGTGGAAGTTTTAAAGAAGAGATTGGAGAACCATTGATCTGAAATTGCATAGGGTTTCCTGCCTAAGCAGGGGGTTGGACTAGACCAGGGGTCGCCAACCTTTTGGGCCTCAGGGACCACCAAACTCATAATTTTAGATCCCAGGGGCCACTCACCGGTTCTGTGGGTGTGGCCTAATTTGTGGGTGTGGCTTGGCGATCATGTGACTGGCTGGGCATGGCTTGTATGTAAATATTATAAATATTTATATAAATATTGAATTTTTTATAAAAAAAGAACAACTTTTACCCAAAATCAGGCAAAACAGGCAGGCAGATTGAGTTGCTCACAGAATCACAGATTCATTCAGAGATCTATCTATCTGCCATTGGCCAGGTCAGTCTGTCACATAAAATTTGCTTGCAAGCAAACTCATAAAATTTGCTAGCAAGCACACTCACGAAATTAACTCACAACACACCATGAATGTAGATATTGAATTTTTTATAAAAAAGATAAACTTTTACCCAAAATCAGGCAAAGCAGGCAGATTGAGTTGCTCACAGAATCATTCAGTGATCTATCTATCTGCCATCGACTAGCTCAGTCTCTCAAATTTGCTTGCTGTGAGTCTGCACTGAATTTTCTTGCAAGCAAACCTTCAGTCCTAAGGGAGGTTTGGCTGTGCTGAGCCGAAGATCTAAATAAAGACTAGCTAGAAAGTAAGAAATCCAACCATTTCCTGCTTCCTAGCTAATCTAAATCTCCCAGCACAGCAGAACAGATGATGGTCGGAAAAAGTAAAAATAGCAATTTAGCAGGCAAGTTTACCGGGTAAGGAGTGAGTGGGCAGGGAGGGTTCCCGTGGGCCATGTGAGCGGCGCAGCCTTGTGTTTCTGCGCAGCCTGGATTAATTGCTTTGTGGGGGTACTCTGGGGGTGAAATTTTCTGCGGCCCACCAAAATTTTCTCACAGCCCACTGGTTGGCGACCGCTGGACTGGAAGACCTCCAAAGTCCTCAAGCTAGGGAATTTGTATACGTCGCCAGCAGATTTTAGGAAAAAGAAAGGGATAGCAGTATATGTGTAAGCCAATATGAAAGCAGAGTCAATTTGGATAGACCCCAATGGAAGAATTCTGGTGTTACAAATTTGGATTAAATCAATTCCAATTCTACCAGTGGTAATTTATGCCCCTAACGATAACCAAAAGGAAATTTTTAAACAATTACATGGGAAATTAGTGGAATTAGATAAAAGGAATATTTGCATCTTGGGGGATTTCAATGCTATTGTGGACCACCAGAAAGATCACAGTAGGGGGGGAAAAAGAAGAAGACCTCCAAAGTCCCCGTTGTTGTTATGATGATGATGTAAGGTTAACAATTAAAACTATTTAGCTCTTCTTGGAGAGTCTCTGTGGTGTCCTTAGAGCAGGGGTGTCAAAAGTGCGTCATCACATTGTTGTCACGTGACAAATCACAAATTTTTCCCCCTTCACTAAAATGGGGGTGGCCAGCATGTGATGCATCTAGTCTGCAGGCCATGAGTTTGACACCCCTGCCTTAGAGCTTGCTGAGCCTACGTATAGTTCTGGAATTCGGTCTATACATCTCAATGGATATAGCTAAAGTACATTGTTTTACTTTATAGATTCTTTCTAAAGGTGCTTTTTCAAGAGGCAACTGGACTTTCTTGTTTTTTCTGTGGAGACATTTTGTTTCTTATCCAAAAAGGTTCTTCAGACCTGAAGAAACTTCTTGGATGAGAAGCGAAAAGTCTTCAAAGAAAAAAGAAGAAAGTCCAGTTGCCTCTTGAAAAAGCACCTTTGGGACAACCATGACTTGGATGACTGAGAAACTCCATAGACGTATATTCTTGAGAGGTCCTTGTTGTTTTCTGAGATTGCTTTGTTTTCTTGCAGATGTTTCATTACCCTAACTAGATAACATAATCGGTGCTAGTAAGGAGTTCTGTTTGCTGTCGGTTTATATTCTGGTGTCTTCCTGGTCTGGGTGGGTGGGTACGGTCTTGTGCTTTGGTTGGGCTGTTTACTGAAGTCTCTTTAGCACTTTCTTGATTGGGGTATTGCTTATTTGATTGTTGGTCTGAAGTTAACCTTGGAGTTAATATATGCTGGTCTGAGTGCTGATTACTGGGGGAAAGGTGCTGAAGTTTTTTTTCTCTTTTGGGCTGGTTGATTATCTCTTTTGCATAGAGTATAGATGTTGTTGATATCTATGTGTCTATTGATGGCTGATTTGTCAGAGTGCTAGGTTCTAGAAATTCTCTGGCTTTTTGGACATACATTCTTTCTAGTTGTCTTCAAATTTTATACAAAATAGTTATATTCTAGATGAGATCTCAACCATGGCAAAATGACATCTGATTTAGAGCCATCAAGTCAATGTCAACTTTTAGCTATCACAGATTCTTACCATGATGTCTACAAGTTGGCCTTTTACCTTCCTCAGTGATGCATTCATGGCATCTGAATATCCTTTCCAAGAAGTGCTAGTCTGTAGCATATTTCTTGACTTCTGGATCCTTTACTGAAGATGGTGTATCCTAAAAGAGGTATCACTTAAGGTCAACCAAGCAATAGGTGAAATGATTCAGAAATAAATCTGGCAATGGTGATTGAGAGAAATGAAGATAATATTTAGGACTGACAGGTATTATAAATAAATTGAACATTCAAATACTCCAAAAACATCATCATAGTTTCTAGCATGACTAATTACTCAAAACTGTAGCATAATGATCACTACAAATATTTTGGACTGCTAGATATTGGTTAATTTTATCATTTTGGCCAGAGGTTTTCCAGTCACCTTTTTGTCTTATTTACATTTTTGCTGACTTTTGAAAATTATATAACCATATTCACAATGATGACTATGAGAGAAGCGAGGGCAATAATAGCATAATACACAAGAAGGATATTGATTAAGGCACTCCTATTAAATATGTGAAGATAATGTTTTATATATTATATTCCCATTACTACATTTTCAAATGGTGTATATCGTGTGAATTCCTCATTATTTTTGTTTCTCCCAAATTAAACTTCCACTTAGTTTCATTAGTGGGGTATTCCAAAATAATTTTAAAGGTGATCTGGTGCTTTTTCAGAGGCAAAGTGATGGCAGGGTTAAAATAAGGAGTGTGGGAAGCTACTGTATGAAGGAAGATACCTACAGAAGGTCTCTGAGGTTGTTTGAAACAGTGAGGTTGTTATATAAGTCAAAAGAGAGGCATTTCACCAGTCAGAATATGAGAGAACTTTAGAATCCCTCAATGAAGGTTATAGGAATAATAGATCTAATTCCATCACTAATGACAACCCAACTGATGGCAGCTTTGACTGAATAAAGATATCTGGAGACAGTTCTCATGGAAACCAGGTGAAGCAAATAGCTAATGGATGATTTTGGAGAATACTGACTGGTAGTGTGACAGGTAGATGCTAATTAGCAATCAACATATAATTGAGAGAAACAGTGTTTTTATCACATGGCTCACATCAAGATGCGAGAAGGAGTATCAACTGGTTAGGCAATCACTTTTTTGTCACTAGAAATAAAAATAAAATAGGAAACACACAAATGCATTAACTTCATAAGCTCTAGTAAACATTAAAGTAATGCTGGATGTGATTTGGAGAACTGATAAGCTGGAAAAAGCTTGCTATGTGGAGAATCAATTTTCCAAAGTATAAAGAAAAAGACAAAATAATGGGAAAATGGAAGAGGATTATTTCAACAAGAACAAGAATGAGCCAAGGCAAATGTGAAGTACTGTAATTGTTATGTACTTCTAAGTTCATCGGTTTGAATAGAAGTATATCCAGCAAGAATTCCTTGAAGCCCTATATCAGAGCTGTCAAACTTGCAGCCCATGGGCCGGATGCGTCATGCACTGGCCAGACCCACACCTGGTTTAGCAAAGGGGAAAAAAATTACAATACATCACGTGATGCTGGTGTGATGACACAAGTTTGACAGCCCTGCCCTCTATGTACCCAGGTGCTCTCTTTGAGCCCCAGTGAATACATTGGTTACCATATAGTACTAAGACGTATATACTCCAGTATTTCAACATAAATTCTTGCATAAAAATGTATGGCAAAAGACATCAGAATTTAGGAAGATTTGCTTTTATATCTTAACAATTGAGACAGAGTTGGGTTTGCTACTGCATAATTGTTGTACTTTTGTACCTTTAAGATCAGATTGACATAAAGTACAGCTGATATTTTATATGACCTTTAAAGCCCTTAATGGCATAGACCCAGCCTACCTGATGAACTGCCGTATCCAACATTCCCCATTTGGCCTGGGTCCAAATAGGGGAGATCAATGCTGGAAACGGCTGCTAGATTGACGACAGACTCAACCTCCCCACTTGTTCTCTGATCACTCTCTATGCATCTTTCTGTTTTGGGGTAATCATATGTATTGTTCATAAAAGTAGGCATTAGTAAGAAAGCAAGAGCGGACAAGTCTAGACTTATTCTTTTTCTTACAATTATCCAAAGCATTCAATAAAGTGCTTAATAATAAGCAGTCTCTTGAAAAATATTTATTTGTATATAAAGAGACCCTACGGAAGATTTGTCCTCTCCATTAAGACAATAGATTCAACAGTATAATCCACTCTGAAATCCATTGATAGGCCACTGCCATAATAGTCTCATCTGAAATTCTGGCCACCTTGTTCTTTTGAATTCTTGCCAGTTCTTGAATTTAATCTTTAACCTTTTGTTATACTATATATAGTCCATTATTTGTTTATGCCAGTTTTTAAAGTACCTTATTCTCAATAGGAACTGGAATCATTCGAAACAGAAAACAGAAAAGTTTTGGTGAAACACACAGGTTGACTGTTCCCAATCAAGAAAGGCACTGCTTGTTTAAAACTGTACCCAATCAAATTGACTCAAATTCTAAAGAATCAAAGAAACACTGGAATCTGGACAAGCAGTTTTTATATTTTCCTATAAGGGTTGAGAAGATGTTTTACTTTGAAAAAAATATATAAAAGTGAAATGTGAACTTTATAAATGTATGAGTGTTTTCTATTGTCTCTATCCTATATTCTATTCTGTTGCTTATTTCCAAATCATTCTATCAATCCCTATTTCTATAACAATTATTACATTGTTTTATATTATTCTTCTATTACTATTACAATATTTTTTTATAGAACAACTTTTCCATTAGTATTATAATAATTCCTCTTTACTATTACTATACTACATTCTGTAGTATCACTATTATAAAGCAATGATTTCTTCTTAGAAATTCTGTTCTGCTTTCCATCTTAATTCTTGTCTCTTTTTTTCAATGCCGTTTTTCTTTTCATGGCCAGCATGATGAAGATTTGCATTTTTCCAAGTGGGCTTTGCTTTGTTATATCTCTATACTTCTTTTTTCTCTGGACTATCCATTCCCTTTGAAGGAAAAAAAAATGCCTTCTTCTATTCAGCTCCTTTTCTCTGTTTGTAAGTAGTGGTGTTAGGTCCAGACCCAAAAATGACACCATTGAGTTCAATTCTTTATTGGTTTCTACCTAACAGAATCTCAGACTAAAGCTATACGTTTTTAACTTAATAGAATATAACGGAGAGATTCTAGGGTGTGGCTACCCAGAACTTCTTCCTCCCTTCCCTGTCCAGTTCAAGGTGGGGAAGTCTGTTATTTTGGGCTTCTTTCTCCGGGAAGCTGTGGTGCTCTTGTTGAGACTCCTCCTTCTCCTTCTTCAGATTGTGAGAAAAAGGCAACTAAGCTTTAAAGTTAGTATAGGTCTCTGCTTAATTGAAGGCCTTAAATTAAGTATATATAACAACGCCGGCTGAGCTGATTTTGCAAGCATGGTGAAATATTTGCAATCTGCTGAGCTGGTGGCAAGCGAGTTGGCATGTTAATTGACAGTCAGTATGAGGGGTGTTAATTGATGGTCAGTATGAGGGGACAAGGGGGTACATCCAGTAGGATTACATACTACTGAGTGGGCTTCAGAAAAAGGGTATAAAAGAAGGAGGCAAATCTCAAATCAGGGCCAATGATGGTAGCTATTTCTCGCCAGACTTAGCTACTATCTCTGGACCTCTTTGCAATGGGTTATTAGTAAGTACTATCTTACTGAAATGTTGTTATGTTATGATGACTTTTCATGTTCCAAACTGCTCATGAAATAAACCTCTGATCTCAAAGTAAGATTTATTGCTTGTGGTTTGTCTCTGTGTTTCTTTTATTGGATTATTTTTAGAACAAGATTTCTATTTTTCCCACAAAAACAACCTTGTGTGGTGGGTTGGGCTGAGAGACATTAACCGGCCTAAAGTCACCCACCCGGCTTTCATGCCTAATGTGGTACCAGAATTCACGGCTTCCCGGTTTCTGGGCTGATGTCTTAGCCACTAGACCAAACTGGCTCATTCTATGCACGTCTCCTCCTGTCTCTTCCCATGCCTGTTTAAAGATGCAAATTTATAGGCAGCTCTGTCAGTCAAATGTTGGGAGAGGCAGAAGGCAGCAGAGGTGCCTGCAATTTTTCTAAGTAGCCTTTTCTTCCATTATGTCATTATGTTTCCAAGTCAATAAATAATTAATGTTGAATAAATCAAAATCATTTCTAAATATTTAACATTTTAAGCAAAAATGTTAAAGCTGGGGCAATACTAAAATTGATTTCATCTTCTGTCAAGCTGTGTATCAGTTTTTGAGTTTTCTCTGATAAAGTGACATAGCAGTGATACATGTTCCATCACTGCTATTAAAAAGAATTTAGGTTGAACTATTGTTACAGTGGTAAAATACCATCAGCAAATATTTTTCAATTTGTGTCCTTGCACAGCTAGTTTAACTCGTACGATTTTGTTTCTTAGCATGTTTGGATTGTCAAGTGTTCTAGTAAATACTATTTTATAGTAAAAGTAGACCTTCTTCTCTTCAATATAGTCCATTGCTGCAAATTAAAACCGTTCACCACGTTTCAATCCATTGTTAAATTATGCTTCAGAAATTCTTCAAAAGGTGATCCCACCACAATAGTACCACACATGACAACTGGGAACAGGTTCTTTTCTGTAAGAACACTCTAGTTATGCAATTTCCTCCCAATAGGGATTTACCAAATGCTGCTCCACTGTTTCAAGTACCAAATTAAACTCTATATAAAGCCCTTCCCCCACCTGTCAAATACAACGTCCTAGGTTCTTGGAAAGAACTCAGTGTAGATGGAGGCCAACACCAGCAACTTTATTTGATACAGCTTACATCCTATGATGATACTTTTAGCACCACTAAACAACAATATCTGTCTATCCCAGATCTTTGGGAAGGACTCGATAGATAAATAAATCCAAGTCCAATCTATGCATCTGGCTGACTTACAAACAACAACAACAACATATTAAATTTAAATACTATCTTTCTATATAAAGCAGTAACACAGACCAAATTTTTATTAATCCATACAGTCTTACACTTACTATACAGTAGACACTCTATCAAATAAAAAGAGAGATGTATTAAGCCAATGCTTGTTTCTCTGATAATATGACTTGTCCCTATGCTAATGTTGAACACTTTAGCGTCACCTTACTGACTTCCCAAAACAAGATGAGTTGGTCATTTCTGACATTCATCTGTTTTCCACACTATTCTTTTTCTACTACTTTATCCTGTCTGCTTGCCTAGGTTTCAAAGAGGGAGATATGTGCTAATACATATTATACAATGCCAGAATCATCTCACATTCAGAGCAGAGACAGCTTATTACCCAAATTTTAACCCTATTGTAATCATGGTTTGAGAAATACAATTTAATAAATAACCCTTGAAAGATCTGTGTTCATAGTAATTATGAGTACATTGTCTACAACAAATATTATAATTCACAAATGATCTACTACACTGGGCGTGCAAAACTGCAAAATGAAAAAAAAGGAGTAAAGTGAAAATAATTAGTCTTGAATTATTTAATATTTTGATTTGGAAGCAGTGACAAGCAACTGAAGCCTGCAAATGTGCTGCAAAAGGTTTCCTCTAAAAATGGTGCCAATATCACATTGTGTAGAAATTGCTTTAACCTCACTTGAATCTCTGAGTAATGATTAGCAGAGACAAATGAAGGACATCAGCCTCCAGGTGCAACCTTGCTATACATCAGATTCACCCTCAAATTGCTAATTAGAAGCCAAACCACAGTGTGCAAACCTCCTCCTAAGCAAAGCTATTGAATGAATAAAATGTGCTCTAGAGCTATTCTTGACAGATTGCATGCATAGCACTGTGTATTATTGTGAAAGATTGTGCATTTCTGTCAACCCGCTGCATATTACAGGTGTAATTCATATGCATATGGGGAAGCAAATTTGCATAGTTGCATCCTTATGCTAAACGATTTGTCTTTGAACATGAAGTGCTCATCAAATGCTTTTTTTAAAAAAAAAATGTTGCAATAGGCAGGGATATATGAGCATTCCTCACAGACATGAGGCCAACATCTGGATCAAGCATTTCTACATGGAAGCCTTGGATAGAGGTAAGAAATAGTTCTTTCGATTTACTGGTGTTGATATCACTCTATCTACACTTTAATTTTTGGAAAGGGCAAAAAATAGATTTGGGATAACAAATATGAAACTAGAGTTTCTCTTCTTTCTAAATGAAACAGTAAATAGTTCCCCTGAAAACTTCCCAATAAATGTTTTCTCTCTAGCTTCCCGTCACTTTGAGAAGCAGAGTAAACAAAAAACAGAGAACATACATGTTCCAGTAACACACTACGCACACAAAAATACTTACCAATGGTGTTTTCACTTATGTATGGCACTAAATTTGCCAGATGACACCCAGAAAAATCTTAATAAGCATTTGAACTAATAGATTAGTATTGTTGTGGTTCACCAGCAGCCTGTGCAGACGGCAGCGGAATCGGACAGTGGAGAGGAACAGGGACCAGTATGGGAGTTTGGAGAGGACTTGGACAAGGGTCCTGCATCCGATGCAGAGAAAGGGCCAGGACCATCTGGGAGTGGGGTGCTTCATCTGGAGCCTCCTGACTCTGGCAGCAGCAAGGCAGAGGAACTAGGGGAGCCTGTTCCCAGTGCGTGTGTGCGCAGAGCTGCTAGAAGGCAAGAACAGCTGAAACAAAAGGGGCGACTTGGGAGTAAGGCTGGGAGGTGATTGCCCCTCCCATAAGGTATAAAGGACAGGCAAAGGTGATGAAACCTTTGCAGGAAGCAAAGTCATTAGTTTTGTTCAGAGATGGTATTCAGCAGGTTCTGACCAGTTCTGGAAAACCGGTAGTGGAAATTTTGAGTAGTTTGGAGAACTAGCAAATACAACCTCTGACTGGAGATTTTACAGGATCCTTCCCCTGCCACGCCCACCAAGCCACATCCACAGAACCAGTAGTAAAAAATTTTTGAATCCCACCACTGGTTCTGTTCGGATTAATCCTTGAAGCTCTGTGTGGACTTTTTACTTCGGTTGTTTTTTTATATTTCATTTGGCACCCTAGCTGTTGGTAGCAATTCAAAGGACAAAAGGGTGGGTGCTTATTTCAAAGGGATTGTTTGGGATTCATTACTGGCTGGAAATGAAAATAATTCCCAGTGTTGAAATAAAACAAGAGTTGTTTTAACTAAGTGTGTGCTTAATTACAGTCTCGGGAAGCCTTGGTCAGAACAAGTACCAGGTAAAATGTTTCCGTTTCACACTCATCCAAATTCAAGAAATTATTGATACAGGACAGTGGTTCAATTGTCAACAAAATACACCAGAAAATTGCCTGAGCAGAATATAATCCACTCTTGCAGTATTGAAAATAATGATTAGAAACTCACTTCTTTGTCTAAAAGAAAGGGCAAATCACTAACAACACTCCGAGTTCAGAGCAGAGTTTGAGGAATGGCCATCCTGTGGCTCTTTCCGAGAAAGGAATTCCCAAGGAGTATAGTAGGACTTATGGATGAACAAGCAGAGAAGCACATTGCACCCAAATGATCCTAACCCCATAAGCCTAAATAAATCCCTTTGGGAGGAAAAATGTGTGAACCATGCATGGGCAAGCAACCTGAATAATGTTACTTCAAGCATTTATAAATTCTCTTAAATACAAGAAAAACCAATAAAGGGGTGAATCAGTATTTTTAAATTGCATCAAAAGCAGTGAAGTTCGAACTATAATTTCCTTTTTTTAAAAAAAAATCAAAGAGTGCTGATTTCCCATTTATTTTCCCTGCCAGAGGTCAGTTGATCAGATGGCGGGTGCTTTATAACAAAGCCAAAAATGCTGAGTTAGGGACAGTGGCTACATAATTTTGTAACAACAGAAATAAAATGAAGCCACAGGGGCAAACAACAACAACTTCAGAAAAGAATATTGTCTTGAGTGGTTTAGCAGTGCAGAAATATTTTATACTTAGGCTACATGTTGGCTCTCTTCCCAGACTTGCTACCTATTTAAGACACTACTAACACTTACATCTTGGATGGCATTTTCATTTCAATGCCCTTTACCAACACTGATTAATTCAGACTATAACCTTTGTGAGACAGGTTAACAATTACCTCCATTCTTAGGGGAGAAAGAATGCTTCCATTGCAATCTTGGATGTAACTATTCAGAAGAGCCTGTACTTGTAGTCTTCCCTTTGAATCATCTGCAGTTCTCGAGAGCTTATGGGCAGTCCATTTCTCCAATTGTTGGAGTCTTTGCTGCACTTACTTCTTGACTTAATGGGTCTCAGCTTTTCTAGAACTTTCAAGAGAGAAAAAAAGACTGATTAGGCATTCTATCTCCTTCTGCTGAGACTATTTTGCATCTGACCTGACAAGCGCATCAACATTATTTCCCTTTTGCATAAAGTTTAGGAAATTTTTGTTTTTTTCCAGGACCTGAGGAAGCTTGGGACATTGCAATTTTTTCTCCTTGTTCTCATGCTTGTAAAGTTTGCGTAAAAGACACTTCATAGTTATCTTTGCTTTCTTTTGAGAAAATGGAGAGTAAAATTGTGGAACTCATGAAATGTGCTTACAACCAAATAATACATGCATCAGGGATAGTGCTTGAAGAGACCTTGGAGGTTATCCAGTCAAAAGTCCAGGAAGACGCATAGAAGAACTTTAGAACATCTCTGACTGTTAGGTATCGAACCTCTGCTTAAGTGGAAAATTAAAGCCTCTGGAAAACTCCCATTACCATATTCTGAGGTAGACCACTCCATTTTTTAAACTACTTTTTATCCCAATCTCAAGCTTAATTTTTGTTTTCTTTTAAATGAAACCTTATTTTGGGTTTTAATAGTACAGCATAGCAGCTATCTGAATAAGTAGTGTTATAATATATACAGATATATTTATTAATTATTTATTTAATTAATTTATATTGCCGCCTATTCACCCATGGCGACTCAAGACAAAAAGAATCAAATAAATTAATAAAGTACAATAAAACCAAATCTGGAAGAAATTTAAAAAAAAATCACCCCCCAACTCCCACCCACCCCCGCCCCGAAGGCAACAGATCACACTAGCCACTTGATGAGCTCCATCCCACCCTGGGTTCCCCAGGCCTGCTGGCAGAAACAGGTCTTCAGTGCTTTCTGAAAGAATGCTAGAGTGGGGAACATTCTAATCTCTGGGGGAATGATATTCCAGAGAGAGGGAGCCACCATGGAGAAGGCCCTTCTTCTGGGTTCCACCAGGTGTATCTCCGTCAGGGATAGGACCCGCAACATTCTCTGCCTCCCCGCTCTAGTGGGTCGGGTAGATGTGACCGGCATCTACATGTACTAAACACATATAACATATATATCACATATATGTTGATATTCTGATTTACAGTACCATATTCTGGCTCTTGAAAAACTGATCAGCACACAGAAGAAAGAACTAAACAATGTATAAACAGCTATGAGTGTTCAGAAGACAGCCTTTGTATAGATAAACTAGTAAGCAGACTGTTGAACACACAGGTATACATATGAAGAGTCTCCATGCCTGCAGGAATTTCAATCTCACTGGGCTCTAAATGGTATAAGGAGCGTATGCATCTTAATATCATTATCATATTGTCTTGATTGTTTGAATCAAAGAACAAAGGAAAATCAAGAATGAAGGAAAAAATATACATAAATACTAACTGTAATTTTCACTGCTGAGAATACATTTACAGTTACAATAGTATAGCAAAAATGGAGCTGTTTGGAACAGGAATAGCAGATGTGATACTTTCACTGGTGAAAAATACCTTCTGTTCCCAAGAAAAATAGTGAGGAAAGGATGAACCACTGTAAAATTTACGTATATGTTACTATCCAAGCATATCTAAAATTGGAGGTGTTGCTCTAGGGATCATTCCTTTTTAACACGAAATTCCCCCTTCAATATTCAGTAGGAACTTGTGATGTGGCTGAACAATATTTAAATGAATATTTAAATTAACAAAAAACAACAAGAATAAAACAATAGTGTGGGATAACAACAGTACAAACTAATTTCCCTACTGTTTGACAAGAAATTATTTTAAAAATGGCAAATGTGATTGACCAAGACTAAGACTTTTTCAATTAATATATTTAAAAGGCACAAGCTTTGGTGAGCTGAAGTCTTTTTTAAAAAATCTGTTAATTGGAAAAGGTGATACCAGACTCCTCACTGTTTGCTACTATAGGCTAACATGGCTCTATTCCTAAAGGACCTGGGAGAAAGTATTCCCTCTCCATTGCAAATCTTGCTGATGTGTCAGTTCTTCTAATAGAAACAGACATGTTTTAATTGGCTCTTTCAAATTCTGATTTCAAAAAAATCCAGAAATGTCTATTATTTTTGCTTTGGAATAAATTAAATATTGGATGACATTGTTGTGAGCACTGACAAACTCTTTCCTATGATTAGAATATAGGCCTATTTGTCACACAGGAATATTAACTCCACTTAACAGTTTATTTTTTACATTCCTATGCTGCTTTTCCTTAAGGTTTAAGTGGTATGCATGGAATTTCTCATCATTTTATCCTCACAACCACCCTGCATATAGATATAGATCAGGGGTATCAAACTCACATCATCATGGCAGCATCATGTGATGTATCGGGACTTTTTTCCCCTTCGCTAAACTGGGCATGGGCGTGGCCAGCGTGTAACACATCCGGCCCGGAGGCCAGGAAATTGACAGCCCTGATATAGATAGAATATACTTGGCCAAATTCATCCAGTGAATTCCATGATTGAGATGGGATTTGAAGTCCAATATCTTAACCAAATGTTTCCCAACCTTGGCCACATTAAGATGTGCCAACCTCAGTTCCCAGAATTCCTCAGTAAGCATGCTGACTGTGGAATTTTGGGAGTTGAAGTTCACATAACTTAAAGTAGCCAAGCTTGAGAAACACTGCATTAACTACTACAGTTCTGTAGTAGTTAATTCTTTTCCTGCAACTGTGCTATGAATCTAATGGAAAACAGAAGTCTGGATTTCTTCATTGCTTCCTTGGTGCATGGCCTATATGACTTCCATATCACAGATGTCTCCACATAACAAGAACGGTTAAGAATAAAATTCTATGTACATAAACCCATTTTGAAATCAGTATCCTAACTTTATTAGTGTGGGTTCTTATAAAGATTTGCAGGGGAAAAGGAAAGCATTTCCATGGTATAAACTCACAGTTAAGGAGAAGCAAGAACAGGTATTGTGATATTAGTGTAAATTCTTTGTATAGTTGTGTGCAATGTCATGATGCAAACACAAATTGGTAAAGCTTGTGCCATGACATCACAATGTACATTTTGTCATTTTGGCATCATTGTCATTTAGAAACACAAAGCTACATCAAAAGGTATTTTTAAATGACCTGTGTTTATGTGTAACAATTTGTGTGTGTGTGTGTGAGAGAGAGAGAGAGAGAGAGAGAGAGACAGACAGAAAAGCTTATGTGTAAATTGCTTTTCTTCACTAGCTTCTATGATTAACTATCCTATTTCATTTTAATCTACTTTCAGTAGCGAACATTACAAAAGAAATAAAATCTTGCTCCATTGTAATAACATTGCAGTTTTTCTCTTCTTTTAATTTCTGAATAGATCCTACAGAGTTGCAATATTGCTTGCCACAGTTTTGCTTAGGTCTCTTATTTCTGCAGCTCCTCTTATTACCATGTGGCAGGGCACCCCATAGGCACAATAAATAAATAATACAACACCAGGAGCAGTTACAACTCAGAAAATACATTATTAAAAAATTAAGAAATAAATATCTCCCTCTCTTTCCTTAAATAGAGATTGATTTTATAATGTGAAATGCTGAGGAGCACTGCCAGGAGGTATATAAGGGCTTGGGGAGATAGAGAATACATGGCAAATTGGCATTTTTCCTCCCCAGACAAGAGAAAAAAGAAAGGAAGGGGGGGAAAAACCTCCCTGAGTGAATATGTGCATTTGTCAAATGGAAACAGAATCGGATTGTTTACTGTCCCAATATAATGTTCTGAATGCATAAAGAGCTTGAAGGGTAGATGAACATTATGTATTGACCACATTCATAATGATTGCATATAGTCCAGGATCACAGTCCTGTTCAGGGGGGAAATTTGTATAAAATCATTAATTTTCTGGGCTTTAATAGCATCCTGAACTATGCTCATTTATGATTCTGAAGGGCAGAGTAGATAATGTGTAAAATGCATGTTAGATTAACGGACATCCTTGTTTTGAGGAGAGTGTATGTTAGAGACAAAGAAGAACCAATCTCAATCAGGTCTATGGTCCATGGACTGAAAAAAGACTGTAAACCTCTCTCTTTGTTTATACAAATTCATTGCAATCTCTACATGCATACAATGTACAGTGGTTTAAAAATCCCCTCTACCAGTGCTGGGATTGATCACGGGGGGGAGTTTCAAAATTCCCCGTGAAAATGACAGACTGGATACTTTTAGACAACAGGTTTGGAAAAAGATTTAGGGTGCTTTCCTTGCCCAATCTGGATTAGGCTGTCATTTTCATATAATTAAAAAAGCAAGAATACATCAGCAATAAAATAAAATGTAAAAGTATAATTACAACATAAAAACAAATTAATTTTAAAAATACATCAATGAAGAGGAAATATCTGCCAGCTTAAACCCTATTTCAGCAGTAAATCCATTTAATGCTAAAAAGCATGATGAAATGCTAATGTTTTTGCTTGCTGCTTAAGGACAACTACGATGAAGTCGGTTGGGCTCTCTTGGGAACATTAAAATGGGTTTGCTTCTTTACCAGAGGAAATAAGTCTTACTTTCAGGTGAATAGGAACAAGAAAATTATGTTAGGATGATTATTGCTGGACACACTGCCATTATTTATTATTTGCCAGCAAAATTGTGTTTTAAGTTCTGCCTTGGCTTCCATAAAACTCTCTAGGGCTTCATTTGGGTCATATATTCCACCCACTATATTTCATAATCTATAATTTTGTATTACTCAGCACAGTTTTAAAAATCCACATGGAATGGGGCTAAGACTGCCGAAGATGAGGAATGGCTTTTGTTCTAGGCTCTGCTGGTCCTTCATGGTATTATGAGTCAAATCTCAGGTTAACCTAAGTTACATCTCTGTCTTATTTCCATTTTACATTCTGTACCATATCTAGATTTCTTGCATTCCAACCTTGTAAAACACATACAAGAAATGTCTTTACTTTAAGTCTGCTCTTTTGTAGCAGATGCTTTTAAGTCTGTGGCTGTCCTTGAGCTTTTTGTCTTCAATTCCTAGCCATTCTATTTGTTTGGGAGACATACTGGGCAATATTGTTGCAGACTCTAAATTAGCCAAATACTGTCTAGCTTGGTGGACAAGACTGTATGGTTTTCAATGTTGAAATCAGATTCAAGCACTACATAGATAGATCAGTCAGCATCTTTACTTGCAATAGGGAGGGAGACCGTTTTCTGCTTTGCCTCAGGGACAACATGTCCTCTGAGGGAAATAGGTGGCTTGGAAATAGAAAAACAAACAAACAACGTTTTAGATCAGGTGTGAAGATCTTGCATTTTATTTTACAGAATGATATTGTCAAGTTCTTACAAGCCTCCACTACAGCCTGTATTCCGTGCTAAAATCTATTTTTACATGCTGCTTTGAAACTACTAAGTGCTAATTCTTGACTCCAAGAGAGTGCTGTGGCTCTAAGGACTCTCTCAGTGAAGATCTATCAGCAGATGAAGTGAGCCCACTCCAATGTTCCCATGGCATCACCAATGGGCAGGAGCAATCCTACTATATTCCACTTTCCTTCTGCTTCAGTTCCTTGATTTTGGTCAATCAAAGTTCCTTGATTGTTTCAACATTTTAGCAAGCTAATTCTGGTAGAATTAGGGTTAGATGGAATAAAAATTGATTTAAGAGGAGAATTTCAATTAGCAGAATCAACTTGCACCATTTTAAAGCTTATTCTAGTCAGAATACTGCCTAATTCAGATTGCATCTTGACAATCTTTGGCGAATGAAAGCCTGTATTGTCTAAATACAGATGAGAATTGTTGCAGTATAGTTATATAGATAAATTTTTATTTTAGCAATGAAGCTCAAAAATATTCCAAGAATTTAATAGGAAGGGAATCTTGTAAACTCCTTGAGCTCCCTGTAATAAATAAAGATGATATGTTCTTCAAATGTTAAAAGGTTACTTTCAAGAATTAAAGTTTGAATTGTTTCTTAATTGGTATGTTAATCAGTTAACATTTTAGCTAAACAGTTGGGAAGAATTTTAATCAATAGTGTGCATTTTAAATGTGGGTTAAGTATTCTGAGCATTTTAGTTTATTTTCTAAGTCTCCATTGGACTTCTAATAGAAAATGCATGCTGGAAGATAAAATGTTGGTTTTTAGAAACAATTTAGTTATGTTAGATTATAATTAATCAATATTAGGCATAATGTGCTACTTTATTATGAATTATTGTGCATTGGAATTTACATTGTAGATAAATCTTTGTTTGCTAGAAATATGCATTTTTCTACCTTCTAATTGTTTCGGAATATTCTTATATTCAAAACAAACAATCCAACGTCAATTTGGATCCTAATTTGGCAATTTGGCAATTTTCCTCAGGCTGATTAAAAAGCTGTTAACTCAACTGAAAGTATGAATCTAAGTCTCACTTCAACAATCTGAATCTTACAAAACATTGTAATTTTATGCTATTCATAAAAAGCACTTTCAGCAATAATGGCATCTTATTAGGAGATGAAATTTCCAAACTGTAAGAGAGAAAACTGTAGAGAGTAATCTAGATGTGTTTAAATGTTTATATTTTAAAATAGAAGTACTGATATTTTTTTAAAATTTCTTGGTAAAAAAATTAATCCCTTTAGGAGGGTTGAAACTATGAACCTACAGTAACTTATACTGACTGTCATTTTATTTTATTTTTTATTTTAATTTTGTTTTGTTTTTGATAATAACACTTTTATTTGAGTTTATCTACACAACTTTCCATGGTTTCATAGATTATTGCAATGAAAAATTACATTTGAAAATAAATTTATTCAAAAATAACTTCAAATCCAAACCACAAATATGTTTATTAGGTATGTTCCCAAAGACTATAAATGAAAGGCATCATAATTCATTTAGCTATAGTAATATCAGCAAGAATCCATTTGATACAACACTGGAAAAGAGAAATCTTGCTGTCAATATAGAATTAGGAGACAAAAATTTAGGAATTCATGGCAATGAATGTGTGTGTGTGTGTGTGTGTGTGGTATTCAGCTTTGTTCGGGTATTTTCCCATGTCTTTATAGTTGTGCTTTTAAAGTTGTAGCGACGTTTCAGCAGAATCTCATCTGCCATCATCAGGTTCATGTATTGGGTTCGTCTTCATCGTGTGTGTCAGGCTTTCGCAGCTGTTTCAGTTTTAAATTTGGTGCTAGCCTCGTGCTTTCTTTGAATGGTTTTTTCTTCATCCTGATTGGTTGGGAGTCTTGGTCTGTGTTTATTGGTCTTGGAGTTTGCTGTGTTCTGCTTGATTGGTGTTTCTAATATCTTCTGTCTGTTATGTAGCATATTTTTTTTTTTGATTAGCTGGCAACATTGTGTTTCGTGTATTGGGGGCTTTCAGCGCGGCTTGGCTTCTGGTGAATGGGAAGCTAGGTTTCATCTGGGTGGCTGGCTAGAGTGTGTTTGGGCTGGAGGTATCTGGGGATGTCTGTTTGTGCCCAGGTGTTTACTTGGCTTATAGTGTATGGATTTTTTTGTTTGTGAGTGCAGGCTTCCAGATAATTGACAGTCTGGTGGAGTCATCTCTTCTATTCATGCAGAAGATATTTGAAACACCAATCAAGCAGAACACAGCAAACTCCAAGACCAATAAACACAGACCAAGACTCCCAACCAATCAGGATGAAGAAAAAACCATTCTGGCACAGCAGTAGACTAGCCCCAAATTTAAAACTGAAACAGCTGTGAAAGTCTGACTCACAGACGAACACAATACAGAAGCCTGATGATGGCAGATGAGATTCTGCCGAAACGTTGCTACAACTTTAAAAGCACAACTATAATGACGTGGGAAAATACCCGAACAAAGCTGAATACCATACATGTAATTACCTGAGAAAACGTAAGAATATATATATATATATATATATATATATATATATATATATATATATATATATATATATATATATATATATATATATACACAACACACACACACACACACACACATCGACTTCAATGGCACCAAACCCTAGCTACTATAGAAAACTCCAGCTACAGAATCATCAGAGAAGCCATAGAAATTGATAAAAGACCTAATAGTATGAATAGAAGACATGACTCCACCAGACTATCAATCATCTAGAAGCCTGCACTCACAAACAAAAAATCTCTATACCACAATCCAGGCAAGCACCTAGAGACAAACAGACCCCCAATACTTCCAGCCCAAACATGCCCCAGCCAGCTACCCAAATAAAACCTAGCTTCCTAATAAATAATTATCACAAGAAACCAAGCTGCACTAAAAAAGCCCAATGCACAAAACACAATGTTGCCAACTAATCAAGAACACAGCAACTCAAAGACCAATAAACACAGACCTAGACTCCCAGCCAATCAGGATGAAGAAAAATCCATTCAAATAAAGCAGAAAGCCAGCACCAAATTCAAATAAAAACAGCTGCCAAGCCTGGCGCAAGCACAATTAAAAAGAACCCAATACACCAGCCTGAGAATGACAGATGAGATTCTGCCAAAACATCGCTATAATAAAAGCACAAATATTAAGACATGGGAAAATACTTGAAGAAACCTAAATACCATATATGTGTGTGTATACAAACACCATGTGTGTGTTTGTATATTCACTGTAGCAATAGCACTTAGCCCTACTGTATATACTGCTGAACAGAAGTATGGAAGGCTGAGTCAACTTTGAGCCTGGTGAAATTCGAACTGCCAAATTGCAGGCAGCCAGCAGGCAGCAGAAATAGCCTGCAATTCTGCATGCTAACCACTGCGCCACCATGGCCCCCATTCAAGGCAGGAGTCCTTATACTATGCTGGACAAGTGATTGTACAATCTTTTCTTGAAAACCTTCAGCAATGGAGCACCCAAAACTCCTGGAAGCAACCTATCCCACTGATTAATCATTCTCACTGTCAGGAAATCCTCCTTATTTCAAGGTGGGATCTGTCTCTGTTTCTTGTGTTTCTTGTCTTGTCCTCAAGTGCTATGGAGAAATTGACACCATAGTTCAGTCTTAATTCCTTGTCTGTGGCAACCCTCCACGTTTATCTGTGCTGGGTGGTGGTGGGATTGGGCGTTGAGGTAGCGGTCTCCCTAAACCTTTTCTTCATTAAGCACATCTAGGAATGGTAGTTGTTTGTTTGTTTCAGTTTCCATGGTGAACTTGATTTTGGGGTGTGTTGAGTGTTGTTTAGGTTTTCTTGTCCATGGGGCCAAATCACGAATGTGTCATCATGTATCTTAACCATAGTTTGCTTGAGGGTGGCATTGGCCAGGGCTCTGGATTGAATTCTTCCATGAACAGGTTTGCAATGACAGGTGACAGTGGTGATCCCATGGGAGCTCCTTCTATTTGTTTGTATCTTTGTCCTTTGTATATGAAATATGTGTTGGTTAAGCAGTGTTCTGTTAGTTCCATGAGGTGTTTAGCTGGTTGGTATTTATTTTTGATGATTTCAAGGGTCTCTTTTATCGGGACTTGAGTGAATAGTGAAACCATCGTCAAAACTTACAAGCAGATCTTCTTGCTCCACGTGTAGATCTTTGATCATTTCCAAGAAGATCTACACGTGGAGCAAGAAGATCTGCTTGTAAGTTTTGACGTGGTTTCACTATTCACTCAAGTCCCGATAAAAGAGACCCTTGAAATCATCAAAAATAAATACCAACCAGCTAAACACCTCATGGAACTAACAGAACACTGCTTAACCAACACATATTTCATATACAAAGGACAAAGATACAAACAAATAGAAGGAGCTCCCATGGGATCACCACTGTCACCTGTCATTGCAAACCTGTTCATGGAAGAATTCGAATCCAGAGCCCTGGCCAATGCCACCCTCAAACCCAAACTATGGTTAAGATACATCGATGACACATTCGTGATTTGGCCCCATGGACAAGAAAACCTAAACAATTTCCTAACACACCTAAACAGCGCACACCCCAAAATCAAGTTCACCATGGAAACAGAAACAAACAAACAACTACCATTCCTAGATGTACTAATCTACAAAAACAGATGGCACACTAGGACACACCATATACCAGAAGAAAACCCACACCAACCGCTACCTCAACGCCCAATCCCACCACCACCCAGCACAGATAAACTCCGTGGCTAAAACACTAATTACCAGAACCAAACGCCTGGCAGACAAGACACACATTAAGACTGAACTATGCACCCTGACTAAAGTACTGACAGCCAACGGCTTCCACAAAAGCAAAATCACCAGCTTGATCCACAAAAACACACTGAAACATAATAGAGACCCAGAAGATGAACAGACCTATGGAACAGCTGTCCTGCCCTACATAAGAGGTACTACAGACAAAATTAGTAAGGTACTACACAGACATCACATCAGGACTGCCTTCAAAACAGACAGAAAAATAGCAGCCATCCTTAGCAACCCCAAAGATAAAATTGACCTGGAAAACCAAGGCATATACGAAGTCCCCTGTGCATCATGCCCGGCCACATACATTGGACAGACCAATAGAAGAATAAGCACCCGCCTGGATGAACACAAAAATGCAGTCAAAAATCTGGAACACACTTCCTCACTAGTCCAACACATGGAAGCCACAGGTCATAGCATCAACTTCAATGGCACCAAAACCCTGGCCACTATAGAAAACCCTAATCACAGAATCATCAGAGAAGCCATAGAGATTGAAAAAGACCAGAAAGCATGAACAGAAGAGATGATTCCACCAGGCTGTCAATCATTTGGAAGCCTGCACTCACAAACAAAAATCTCCACACCACAAGCCAGGCAAACACCTGGGCACAAACAGATCCCCCTGATACCTCCAGCTCAAACACACCCCAACCAGGCACCCAGATGAAACCCAGCTTCCTAACTAATGATAGTCATCCATTTACCCAAGCCAAGCTGCACTAAAGGCCTCCATTAAAGCAACACAATGCTGCCAGCCAATCAAGATACAAAAAGAGCCAAAAACAGACAGAAGATATTAGAGACACCAATCAAGCAGAACACAGCAAACTCCGAGACCAATAAACACAGACCAAGACTCCCAACCAATCAGGATGAAAAAAAAACCATTCTGGCACAGCAATAGGCTGCCCCAAATTCAAATCTGAAACTACTGTAAAAGTCTGACTCACAGACGGACACAATACAGAAGCCTGATGATGGCAGATGAGATTCTGCTGAAACGTTGCTACAACTTTAAAAGAACTACAATGACGTGGGAAAATACCCGAACCAAGCCGAACACCATACATGTAAGTACCATGGAAAACTTAAGAAAACAAATATATATATATATATATATATATATATATATATATATATACACACACACACACACACACACACACACACACACACACATCGACTTCAATGGCACCAAACCCTAGCTACTATAGAAAACTCCAGCTACAGAATCGTCAGAGAAGCCATAGAAATTGATAAAAGACCTAATAGTATGAATAGAAGACATGACTCCACCAGACTATCAATCATCTGGAAGCCTGCACTCACAAACAAAAAAATCTCTATACCACAATCCAGGCAAGCACCTAGAGACAAACAGACCCCCCAATACTTCCAGCCCAAACATGCCCCAGCCAGCTACCCAAATAAAACCTAGCTTCCTAATAAATAATTATCACAAGAAACCAAGCTGCACTAAAAAAGCCCAATGCACAAAACACAATGTTGCCAACTAATCAAGAACACAACAACTCAAAGACCAATAAACACAGACCTAGACTCCCAGCCAATCAGGATGAAGAAAAATCCATTTAAATAAAGCAGAAAGCCTGCACCAAATTCAAATAAAAAAAACAGCTGCCAAGCCTGACGCGCACAATTAAAAAGACCCCAATACACAAGCCTGAGAATGACAGATGAGATTCTGCCAAAACATCGCTATAATAAAAGCACAAATATTAAGACATGGGAAAATACTTGAAGAAACCTAAATACCATATATGTGTGTGTATACAAACACCATGTGTGTGTTTGTATATTCACTGTAGCAATAGCACTTAGCCCTACTGTATATACTGCTGAACAGAAGTATGGAAGGCTGAGTCAACTTTGAGCCTGGTGAAATTCGAACTGCCAAATTGCAGGCAGCCAGCAGGCAGCAGAAATAGCCTGCAATTCTGCATGCTAACCACTGCGCCACCATGGCCCCCATTCAAGGCAGGAGTCCTTATACTATGCTGGACAAGTGATTGTACAATCTTTTCTTGAAAACCTTCAGCAATGGAGCACCCAAAACTCCTGGAAGCAACCTATCCCACTGATTAATCATTCTCACTGTCAGGGAAATCCTCCTTATTTCAAGGTGGGATCTGTCTCTGTTTCTTGTCTTGTCCTCAAGTGCTATGGAGAAATTGACACCCTCTTCCCTGTGGCAACCCTCCACGTATTGGAAGATTGCATCGATGTCTCCCCTAAACCTTTTCTTCATTAAGCTAAACATACTTAGTTGCCTTAGTCGATCATACAATTTAGCCTCCAGACCCCTTATCATCTTTATTGTTCTTCCATGCACTCTTTTTAGGGCCTCGGGAATTTTATTTTGAGTCATGGTTACCAGAACTGGATGCAGTATTCCAAGCTTCCAATTGTTTCTATATTATGAGGCAATTAGATATGTAGCATTCCTTTAAATGTTTTGGTTTCATCCTATGAGTTGTTATTTGATGGCCTCAATGCAGTGGTGGGATTCAAAAAATTTTTACTACCAGTTCTGTGGCAATGGCTTGGTGGGCGTGGCAGGGGAAGGATACTGTAAAATCTCCAGTCAGAGGTGGTATTTGCCAGTTCTCCGAACTACTCAAAATTTCCAACTACTGGTTCTCCCGAACTGGTCAGAACCTGCCAAATATCACCTCTGCCTCACCAGTGCTGTATAAAATAGTACTATCATTTCTCATGGTGTCGATCCTATTCCTCTGTTGTAGCTTAGGACTGAATTGACTTTTTTGGCACACTGCTGACTCATATTTAAGCAGTGAACCATCAGGGCATCTTGATCCCTCTCACAAGCATTACTGTTGAGCCAGGTATTGTATTGTCTATCCTGTGCACTTGATTTTTTTTCTAAGTGCAGGACCTTACTTTTCTCGCCATCGAACTTGTTGGATAGGGTCCAATGCTTAAGTCTGTCAAAACCCTCCTGATTCCTGAGCCTATCTTCCAAAGTGTTGTGTCATCCACATCCTTCATTCTAAATCCTTTTCCCAACAGTAGCCAAATGCAATTGTGTGCTCTTTTCTGTGATACAAAGTATTGTGTGGCAATATGTGCACAATTCTGTTTATCCCTCAGTCTGTATCTGTGAATCCTTGTATATGTGCATGCTGAAAAGCCAGAACAAACAGCATCTTCTAGTTGCAGGTCACCTGCCCAAAAAGGTACAAACACTTAGAATGCATCATTCAGAACATTCTGAGTTAATGCCTCACTGCATGGTAGCTGGGGAATTCGGGGAGTTGAAGTCCACATATCTGAATCGTTGCCAAGATTGAGTAACGCTGTCCCACTGCCTGACCCACAGACGATTCATTGGAGACACTATATGAAGAGAGCCATTGAGTTTACAGTAAGCTAGCAAAAAATCAGAAGAAACCTGATCGGAAAGACATCAGCTTTCATGAGCTGTAGCTCATTTCATTAGATTGAAAGGTTTGTTCTAGGATTGAATCTGTCCCTGCATGGAGGCTATCATTGAATCAATATCACTGTTGATGTTGAACTGTCTATTGTACATCTCTGGTGCTCTGAATTAATATCATCTCTCCTTTGCTCAGCTGTTCTGTGGAACAGAGCTGTAAATTGCTCAGCTGGTCAATAGAACACATTTCTCCTATTAGTCAATAAATCCTTAAAAACTTCCAAAAAGGTTCAGTTGTTCAATTATGACCACTGGAAGGAAAACTAGGTATAATTTAGTTTGATAATTGTTTCTATATTATGAGGTAATTAGATATGTATTATAATTTAAATATTTTGGTGTCATCATATGTTTTGTTATTTGATGTTTTATTCAGAACATTGGTCTGTAACCACAAATAATATCGGTTCAGAATGATCACATTGTAAAAATAAAAAGTATTGAATTCTACAATAGCCCTTATTTGTTACTTCACATGCAATCTCATTCAGAAGAATCCTGCTTTGACTCAGATCCCTGAAATCTACTCGATTATCTCAATTTAATTGAGAATTGTCTGAATCCAAAGGTGCTCCTGAGGTTGAAAGAAAAATAAATAAAAACACCTTTTAAAAATTTAATTATAATTTCTATCTAGTTTTTCTCTAGAGGGCAGACCAAGGGAACTCAAACAACAAAACATAAAACTGGAAAGTATAAAACACAATAACAGAACTAGTAATTAAAATAAGACAAGAAGCAATAAAACAACAAATCTCAAATTGCCTTAATTAAAAATGCCCACTATAATCATATTAAAATGCCCGTAACAGGCAACAAAGGCTAAATACACCTCTGCCCATGAGCTGTTCCATAATTCGGGCGCCAAAATCAAAACTGCCCACTCTTTTATTCCCATTCTAATTGCTTGGCAGTACTAATTATTTTCACATAGAATTCCCAGCTATCAGTCTGGGGATGCTTTCTAAAAGAGTGGAAGCACCAGTCGAATGTAGGCAATACCTGCGACTCTGCACCCAACAACATGGAGAAAGAGAGAAAAAGGACAACGTCTGAAAGTCAGATAAAGCTGTACCTGATCTCTGGCCTCTTCTGACATGTCTAATCAAAGTGAAAAGCAAAGTCTCTTCAAAGTCTACCTCACAAAATGAACCACTGCATTCCATTCCCAGATGCAAAATACTGTTCCCACAATCTGTGCCAGATACGAATAGGTTCGTTCACAAGTCCTCCCTGTTCCATTTCTGAATTACTCTTTGACATCAGACATAATATCTCCAGGATCATTTCTGTTTCAGCATGTATTTCAGTATGCATTTTGGAACAGATTGTTTCACGTGTGCCTTTTCTTGTAAGCCTGTACCTCTAGATGGATTAACAGACGTTGTTCTCAAAATGAACATTGTATAAAAAATTGAGGAGGAATGCAGGTTTAGGGTGGAGCTAGGCTCATGGAAAACAAAACTAAAATCCCAATAAAGAATTTCTTTATAACAACAAACATACATTTTAAACAATTAAGAGTCACTCTATTAACTATATGTAAATCAATACCTAAATTCATTATGCTTGCCTTTTGCCTCAGGACTGGTCACTGTAACAAATTCCTGATTCTATAGATGCCCTAGTGCAGTGATGGCTAACCTTTTTCAGTTCCCGTGCTGATCATTGTGCACACACGCTTGCACACACTCACATGCCAGCGCCCAGAAGGCAATGTGTGCTGGCCCCCCATGCCCCCTGCACATGTGTGTGTGACCCCCCCTCCACCCCTGCACATGCACGCCAGATACCCAACAATCAGCTGTCGGGTGGCGGCCCATGCATGTGCAGTGGGGCTCTTCCAGGCGACATCTCCGTGCTGGGGGAAATGGCTCTGCCACTTCCGGCACGCATGGCATAGGTTCGCCAACATGGCCCTAGTGCATGCTTTGTTCCCTTCTTTTCTCCAAATGCAAGAGATGAAGAACCCTCCATTTAATACAAGAAACAAAGCTGGACCAAATCATCCCAGCGTACAGGTAGTCCTCGACTTACAATAGTTCATCTAGTGATGGTTTGAAGTTACAATGGCACTGAAAAAAGTGACTTATGACTGTTTTTCATACTTATGACCATTGCAGGATCCCTTATGGTCACATAATCAAAATTCAGATGTTTGGCAACTGACTCATATTTATGATGGTTGCAGTATCCCAAGATCATGTGATTCCCTTTTGCGATCTTCTGACAAGCAAACTCAATGGGGAAGCCAAATTCACTTAACAACAGTGTTACTGTGATGGCCCGGGTGTGGCACAAAAGCAACAAAGTCACAAAAGTAAGCAAAGTCCCTTTAATACCTCCAACTTGGCCCCCAATGTCCAGTTATCATCGGCTGGAGATAAAACTCTCCCAAGAAATTTTTTAAAGGGAAGAAATTCAGTCCAAACCCAAAGTACATATCAATTATAAATAAAAACCAACACAAACCACGCTGCAGCAATTAATGAGACAAGGCAGGATAAGGAATTGCAGACTTCAAAAGATAATGAAACACACACAGTTGGGAGGATGCCAGAACCCAGATAAGACTTGACAAACAAAGATAATTCACGCTTTGCTTCCAGCAAGGTTCTGTGCGCAAACGCCCCTTTAAAATCCTATTTTCCCAGCTGCAGTTAATGAAGGGAATCAGGGCCCTTTTCTCCCCTATAACCCACGTAATTCATATTGCTCCCTTCTCCGTTCTTCCCTGCATGCCCTAGGATGACGAGGGGGTGGCCCTGGGTCTTCCTCTGAATGCCCAGCCAGACTGTGCCCTTCCCCAGTTTCTTCCACAGTCACTGGAGCCACACTACCACTCCCTGTCAGCTGCTCAACCTCCCCCTTGGAAACAGATTCCAACAACTGCAGTGATTCACTTAACAAATGTGGCGTAAAAGGTCATAAAATGGGGGAAAATTCATTTAACAACTGTCTCACTTACCCATGGAAATTTTGGACTCAATTATCATTGAGGTCTATCTTTAATGAGGCAGCTGTCCATTACAGTGGAAGTATGACTCTTCTATCACTAGCTGCAACCATCAGCCTCTCTCCTTTGGAATAGTGCAGGCAAAGCACTCTGTATTGACATATATAGACAAAATTGCAAGAAGGAAAGCAAAGAGAAAAGTGTTTCTAATGGGTTTTACCACAAGACCAACTGGGAAAATAGTCAATCAGTAGAATTTTCATGAAGATCCAGATTGTTTTTGGGGGGGGGCAATGTGCTGACTCTGTAAACTGCTTAGAGAGGGCGGTAAAACTCTATGATGGGGCATATAAGTCTAAATGCTATTGCTATTGCTATTTTTTGTTCTGTCTCAAAAAACACATTAGCTATGTGTGTCATTGAGCAAAACACTTTTTATTATTGCTCTAGTTCTCAATAAAAATGTTTTCCAGAAAAAAGACCCAATGACTTAAATGGCTATGACTTTTCCAGTACAGTGGTACCTTGGTACTCAACTGCTTGGAAACTCATGAAATTTGGTACTCAACACATTTTGACATGAAAATGTTGTCCCGGTACTCATCATTTGTTTGGTACTCAATGCAGAAAGCTAGAACTTGTCAGTTTTGGCTGCCTTATGACTCATTTCAGTACTTTCTATGGAGAAAACTTATTTGATACTCATCACACCTCCCAGAACCAATTAATGTTGAGTATCATGGTACCACTGTAGTTCTTTTTGTAGAATTTTGTCTACAACTGGTCAGCTTCTAATAAAGCTTAGACAACTTAGTGCAATTGATATGGCTATTGCCAAATGAAGCTATGACTCATTCTGTCTTTGGAGAATATTTGAGGACATGTAGTGTACGCAGCCCCAGAAACAGTGCCATAGAAGATTTGCCTATTTAAAATGGCTGTGAGGGTGAACACTGTTGTAAGACATCCATTTAATAGAAGTTGAATGCCAGAATGATCTCTACTCATCTAAATGGGAAATTTTTTTGGGCTCAGAGCATCCCTATAGCTAAATATGATGTTAGAGATAATTCTGTTTTGCAGCATGCCTGCTTCTTTTTAAATAAACATAAACATGCCATGGTTTTATTGAAAAGAACTTTTGAAAAAAAAAAGTAGGATAGGGAGTCAGATAAGGCCGAAATGTTACAGTATAGAATCTTGACATCTGTAAGCACTATTTGGCTTACATGGGTTAACTTACTCATTATGATAAAAAGTTTAAAGATTAGATTTCTTGTGTTTGTGTTACAAAAAGAATTGAGGGTTCCTTAACTCAGATTATTTAATTATATTATTATGTTTATTATGGTTAAATTATTATTAATTATTATTAATTACATTATGCTCTTAAGATGTTGTAAGCTGCCCAGGGTCACTAGACAATGAGGTGGACTATATAATTCTATATAACAACAACAACAACAACAACAGTAATAGTAGTAATAGGCATTGACAAATTTGCCATCAGTGAATTGCAGAAGGCAGCATTACTTGGAACAGCTTCCATCCTATGATGATATCTGTAACACTGTCAAACATCCAGATTTCCCTATCCCAGGTCCTTGTTAAGGACTCAATAGGTAGACAAAAATGCCAAACCCAGGCTGACTATGAGATGAAATAATAATAATAATAATAATAATAATAATAATAATAATAATAACAACAACAACAACAACAAGCACCTGCCACATAACACCTTTCTTATTAACAATTGTCAATAAGAAAGACCCAAAAAATTTACTTAGTGGACTTTACAATACTTGGAGAAAGCAAAATAGAAGACAAAGAACTGGACAACATTACAAAATACAAAGACCTGCAAAGAGTTAAAGCATCAGGTTACTGTAGAAAGCAGGAAACTATGAATTCAAGTCTCACCTTAGCCATGAAACCAGCTGGGTGACTTTGGGCTCACTGTCTCTCAATCCAGCCCACCTCACAATGTTGCTGTTATGAGGAAAATAGGTGTGTTGGATATGTTCATCATCTTGAGTTGTTTGTAAAAACAATAAAGATGTGATATAAATTAAAAAATTAGAAGTAGAATGAGTACAGCAAAAAGAAAGCAAAGATAGTACCAATAGTAATATGTGCCTTAGGTGCAGTCCCAAACATCTGGAATACTATTTGAACACCATTGGCACTGATTAAAAACATCATCAATCAATTGCAAAAGACAACTTTACTTGGAAAGCTTACATCTTGTGACAATACTTTAACACCACCCCAGGTCCTTGGACAGGACTTGATAGGTGGATAAGAATGCCAAATCAATTCTCAACATCTGGCTATATGATGAACCATAATAATAATAGAATACAAACTAACAAAGTCTTGACTACATCACATTTAAGTTTGGTTGAAATGAAGAAAGTGTGGATAATTGATGTGGCAATACCAAGAAATAGTAGAATAGAAAGCAAAGAATTGGAGAAGATCAAAAAGTAACAAGGTCTGAAAATCAAAATCAAAGATGATGGCATAAACTGGCCATGAGGGTCCCAGTGATTATCAGCACACCGAGTTCCATCCAAGAAATATTGGACAGCACATAGAAAATCTGTGCAATGACAAAAATTTCCAACTGTCAGTTACAAAAGACACTGTTCAGATCTGCACATATACCATGTTGATACATTATGATATCCTACATTCTTCAGAAGAACTCAACAGATATGAAAGCTAATATGAGCTAAAGAATTGGTGGTTGTGATTCCACATTTTTTAATATAATAATAATGACGCAAAATGACCATCTTGATTGGACTCTTAGTAAAAAAAATACATTAAAAAAACTTCCTTTTACAGCAACAAGGAATTGGTAGAATCACAATAGAGAAAAATGAGTATGAGAACAAATGGGTTAAAATCCTATGGGATTTCCAAATACAAACTGATAAACATTTAACCCATAATAAATCAAATGTAGCTGTAGTTACAAAAGAAAAACTATGGATAATTCTCATTGCAGTAGTTACAGATAGAGAGGTTAATGAGAAAGAATGTGAAAAATAGCAAAATAGAAATTGAGTAAATGTAGGGAAAAAATAGTAAGGGTCTCAATCAATGGGTTCCATCCCAAAAAGATTCAGAAAAACACTTGAACACAATAGGAAGGGCTGGCATCTCAACTGACCAGTTACAAAAAGTCTGCATTATTTGAAACTGTACATTTCAGAATAGTTTTAGCTATCCTACATCCTTGGGGAAAAAATCTGATAGACAAAAGTCCTAAACTCTTCACAGCAACTGTAAGAAGCTATTTCAGCCAGGGTCTATGACAATTCACCACGGCCAACTCACTATGGCTAATTCACCTCAGCCAACTTGCCACAGCCAACTCGCTGCAGGACAACTTGCAACGACCATCTCGCCACAGGACAACTTGCTGTAGAACAAGAATAACACTAATATCAGAGCAATGGTGATTCCTCTGCTGAAGAATGAAATATGAATAGCAAAAATTAAAATAATTTGTATTAATTTTAAATAATTAAATAGAATTGTTAAATTGCCCTGCAGCGAGTTGTCCCGTGGTAAGTTGGCCATGGCAAGTTGTCCCATGGCGAGTCGGCCATGATGAGTTGCCTCATTCCCTTCAGACAAGCCTTATCAGAACATTCTAATATTTTTCTGCATAATTGGTTTGCATTATTTTGTGAATAATTTTTTCCATCTCAGCACAGCAGCCTCCTGTAGGAGAGAAACATTTTCATTTTTGCACTCTAACGTCTAACTCAAAGCCCTTTCAGTCATGAATTGAGTAAGCATTGAGTTTAATATACAGTCATGTGTACTTAGCATGTAAACAATAAGACTAAATATTAGAACTACTTGAATTAATCCAGCTTCAGCAATATGAGCTTATAGTTCTAGGTACAAAGAGAAATTCCTGGTTTCACAATTGTCATTTTACTTTCATGGCTTGCAAAGGATGTTTAAATGCAAGAGGAATGATAACTTTATCACCAGGAAGTTTCCCGTCATGACTGATGCATATGTGTCTCTGTGTGTGTCCTGAAAATGACCAGACAAATAATGCTAGTAAAGAGGAAGCTTCACTGGAGAAGGTATCAAAACAGATGTAGATGTGCCATCTTGACTTTTTTTTATGACCCCTCCTGCAGATGTCAGCAAATGTATTTTATTTCTTTTTTGTATGACGTGGGAGTAAAGAGTTTCTCTTGTTTCAGGTTAAAGCACCAGTTGACTAAAATTCTAATATCTAAAACTACAGTAACAAAAATCTCTAGTTTGGCAGTATAGAACTGAGAATAGATTATGTTAGTTGTCCAGCACAGCTGATAGTGGAACATAGAAATGCAGCTTTCATCCCGATGTAAAATCCTCATGTGGACTTTATATCAGACCAACACTGCATTCAAAGTATCTTCATGTTCCTCCTCCAGTTCTACCTAAATTACTTTCTGATGGATAAATGACACCTTTAAGCTTCTTTTTCTAAAAGGGTGAGCCTTCTCACTCATCAGTTTCTTCACTTTGTGATGTGTTTTTTTCCTTCTTTCTTTCCTCTGGAAAGAAAATTACACACAAACACACACAGATGAGAAAAGCACTGCTTTACAAGCAGAGAGGGGTTTGACCTCTTCTTAAATTGCCTTAATCTGGAGCATGTCTCACATCAGAGTTAGCTCCCTTTTTCCATCAAGGGGCTTGTTATAAAGATGATCCAGAAACTGGTAACTCAATCTTCCAAAGAAAAAAAAATGAGGAAATGGTTTACTTAGCTTTCAGAAGAAAATGGAAGCAGGGATGACATTATGATAGAATTCTTCAAATATCTATAGGGTTGTCACAGAAAAAAAGACTAAAGACTGCTTTCTATATGCCACAATATGGGACACAGAATAAAGAATTTATGATGTATTGGTTGATTAAATTTATATGCCACACCTCTCAGTATCTTGAGTAATTCTGGGTGACAAAAACTAAACAAAATATTAAAACCAAGACTATGGATGGTATGGGGTGGGTTTTTGTCTCTCACTCACTCAATTACCTCCAGCATAGTGCACCCTCATTGGGAGGCCCAAGCCAACTGGGAGAGCTAGGTTATAAGGCTCTTCTGGAAGGTCAGAAAGCTGAAGATGGATCTCACCTCAGGAGGCAAAATATTCCAGAGAGTGGAAGCCATGGCAGAGAATCTCTTCTCCTTGACCCCACTAGCCAAAATTCCTTGGCCAATGCGGTTTGGAGAAGGATTCTTCTGACAGTGTGAGTGAGACTGTGCCCCAGATAACTTGATCCTTTCCATGAAGGGCTTTAAAGGTGATAACCAACACCTTGAATTTAATTGTAAACTTATATTGGTGACCAATTGTTCATGATTAATTTGCCCATGTTCTTCTTTTGTTGTACTTGTGTTTTGGTCTATGACCGCAAATAAAGCATTATTATTATTATTATAACTTATATTATGACAATAAGACCAATTATCTAAATAGCCAATTTACTTCCCTTTGTTGGGTGCATGCAAATGCTGACTGATCATCTCCGTGAACATGTTCTATTGGATTTTCCCATTAAGCAGAGGACTCTTTTCAAAGGGATAAGTATCCTCTTCCAGCCTTATGACCCTTTTTGGAATTCTCCAGACTCTCTTCCATTCATCTGATTCCTATCTCCTCTTCTTTTCTTTGCACTACTTTGGATTCTTTTCCATTCTCTATCTATGTCTCCATCTTTACCTTTCCTTGTTTTAGTAAAACTGCTGTGGGAAAAAGGGAAAAAAAGCAAGTCTGTGTGCATTTGTGTGAAATACAATATTCTAGGAGGAAGGTACACCACAGAACAAGAAGAATCTTCAGAAACCCTGCTGTACCAACTTAAAACTCCAACTTTCACTTAGGGAAATGTTGACCTAAGGCAGGGGTCTTCAAACTTGACAGTTTTAAGATTTGTGGTCTTCAGCTCCCAGAATTCCTCCTCCAGTCATGTTAGCTCAGGAATTCTGGGAATTGAAGTCCACAAGTCTTAAACTTGCCAAGTTTGAAGTCCCTTGACCTAAGGCATAGATTAGTTTGTATGGAGCAGACAATGCATCAAGATATATCCAATGTTTCAGTCTGTTAAAGTTTGAGTTCTGTCAATGAAAAGAACAACTAAATAAGAAGAGGCTTCTAAAGATAATGTAATGTGAATTTGTGTCTCTGGATCTTCAGCCTCTTTTATTCCAGAGAAAAATCCAAAGCCACTGGAATTTAAAACAGTAGCTATTAGTTTTGTTCCAGACACTGCACAAAGAGCAGGAGAACAAGAACTAATTATTCTCTAATGTAAATACCAACTAAATAAAGTATCCAAAGGCTATTTGGTCAGCAGATAAATTAAATTTAAAGGCTAAAGAAGTACATCAGTAGAAATTTCAAAAACATGTAGCAGGTCAAATCCTGTTCAACTTCCCTCCCCCTCCTCCTAACTAAGATAGTTATTTACTAAACCAGTCTTGCCTTCCAAAATCAGGTAACTTTGGACAGTAATATAAATGAATTCAATTATTCATAACACTTTGAATCAAAGTAACTGCTGATGCCACAACATCCTCATTGGATTCCCTTCCATAGCTCAATTAATAATTGGACAGTACTGGCGTCAGCCTTCAAGATTCCTTTCCTTCACATTTTTCAGCTGCCATAGTAACTGGTTTTTTTTTTTTTGAAATCTTTGGGCTTTGTGGGTGTGGGAAATGTGCTGGAGGTTTAGAGAATGAACTGTATAACTTGGGGGGGGGGAACTTTATTGTTTATGCTTACTTGCTTGCTTACTGAGCAGTCGCAACTCTTTATCAAAATAGGCCAAGGTCAATGGGTAGATGTCTGCCTCACCACCTGAAGATGCCCCCACATGGTATTATACACAACTTCCATTGGATGGACAGTTTGAACTATTGTGGGTGGGAATGTTGCCATCACTTTGTATATGTGTTTTTCGCGCGTAAATTCCTCTGATTCAGAATTCTTTTGAGGCTACCACTTGATTTCCAGTAAAAGACATCTTTTCTCTATATAAAGGAGTCTAAGCATTTCTTTCTTGGATTTTGAATGGAGCACCTGACAACTGGTTTGCAAGTTATATTATATCACATACCCTTTTCTCTGGTTTTTAAAATGATCTTCAGCTTCTTTTTCCCATAGAAAACAGCGATGGTGCAGAGCTAAAACAACTGAGTTCTGGGACAATTATCTCCCCTTGTAGACAGAGGTGTTTGAGATGGGATAGTTTTCCAACATAAATTAGGCCATTTGTGTCATCAACTGTTCCAGGTAGTAACTTCAGATTTCAGAAGTTAATGGCAAGTAGATATAGTAACTTGACTGTGCTTTTTTTTTTAAAGGGGCATCCTTCCCACAGATTTATTAGCTTCTACATTGCATTGATACCCTGCCACAATTATAACAGAAACTCTTGGTAGTGAGGACATCTATATATTTACTATTTAAGTTCAAATGAAATAGTATTTTATTTTCCTGAGGTCAGTGTAAATTGCCTTGTGGCCATCTGATAATTATGTTCTTATAGTGTTTTTATGTCAATCTGTTTGCAAGGGTTTTGTTTTACTGAAGATTCATGACTTATTTTAGATTTCTATAGCATAAGCTACCTTTTACTTGTTCTGAACCCATTTTTGATTCCAACCTACAGTAACTTACGACAACCTGTAAATGGAAACTTCTATGAAATACTTATATTCATTCTTTCATGAAGCTGAAATTCCCCTGACTAAACTAAACTACACAAGCAATACATTTAACTAAAATGAAAAGGAATACTAGACACAGCTGGAGAGAAAGAAACACAAAAGTTGGAATTTGATGTAGACTTATGATTGGTAATTGATCTTCAATATCTCTTTCTCTCTCTTTCTCTTTCCTTCCCACTCTCCGTAATTTCTCTAAAACTTCTGAAAAGCCAACCATAATAGAATAAGGCATGCAAGCAATGGAAAAATTGAAGACAGGGAATATAGAACTGCTCTCATTCAAGCTGTATCCTCTAGGGATTGTTGGGAGCTTTTAAAACATTACTGTAGTGGTCTGATCATCGAAATTGTCTAAAAAATAGGAAGATAAAAATATGTCATGCTGAACTCAGACTAAATGTTGTAAGCTAAGTTGGGAGACACTGTGGTCACTTTGGAGATGGCCAGGAGAGGATTCAAAAAGAGGGCTTTTTATAATGAATATTTCATCCCTCTCTCCCTTCTCATTTTCCACAAATAACCAATGTGCACCATCTTTCCTCAGAGATCCAGGCCTACAACTTGGCAAGTCATTGAGTGGGAATGCAACTTCCTGGTCTGAGACCATTTTTGAGTTCCTGTAGCAAAATCTTAGCTGAGGAATATGGAATAAAACAGCAGTGACTGAGACCAATTGCTTTTTCACATTTTAAAAAACGTATCCCCTTTAAATAATTTTTAGAAACAATTTTCCCCCAGTAAAAACATGCTCAAACTGCACCGACAAAAGAAGGATCAGGTTATTTCTGGAACCAAGGAACTGATTGAAATCAAGGAGCTAACTGAAGAGGTCACAGGCAAATCAAGTGATTTCCAGAGCTGGGAAACCCATGTCAAAGAGGAATGGGCATCCTAGTAAAGTCATAGAAATCATTATTAGGCTGGTATCACGAGAAGCAGAAATGTATATTGGTAGGTAGGAAAAGTTATTTGGCAAACCTGGGAAAAGTAATGTGGGAAATTGCAAATTCTATGCTCCAAAGAATTTGCAATGCAAGCAGTGATAGAATTCTGGTCTCTTTGCTTCCTACCTCCAGTAAATAGTTAAATGCCAAAAGTTTAATTAAACTGTAGCATTTTCCCCCCTTTTAATTTTAACTACTTAATTAATTTGTATAAAGTCAGCACTGTTAGGTCTGGAGCTGGGCCTGCCATTTATTATTTACGTAATTCAGTAGGGAGCCCACCAGATTGTGGAGAAGAAGGCTTACAATTATATCTGGTTAAATTGTTATAAATCTGTTTGTGCAAAGGGCCAAACAAGGGTGTAACATCAAAGGTCTGAAACACTATCAGGTTATACCTGTTCATATCACACCTTGCATCTGTCCCTTGGGTTTTATATTTGTAGGATACATAGATATTTATGTGGTTAATAAGGTTAACCTTTTAAAACTGGCTCTCTCTCTGTGTGTGTGTGATGTATGTTATGTGTACAAATTACTCCAGGCAAGGTACATTCTCTGGATTTCTCTTGGGATGAGACAAGGAATATTCCACAAAGCAATTTGATGCAGCAATTAAAAACAAGGGAATGAATTACACTAACAACTGTCAAGAAGAGAAAATTAATTCCCTTCTAACTACACTGCTACCATACTTAGAGTACCCTGGGTGATTATGAGTTGATTGCAACTGGAGTATTGCCAAACAAATATAGGGGCTGAAGGTGTTATTTTCAGCCAGTTTTAGAAAGATGAAATAAGTTTTGCACATGCTTTAAACCTACTGAGATCTCACATGCATTTTAATTTTTTTTTCTTATGGTTTCCCAAGATGGTTTATCTGCATTCCAGTACTTACTATGTGATTCTATATTTTTCATGCATTTCTTTATGTTACTTACACTACATTTCTTTTTTCTAGTTCTTTTGAAATTCCCATGGATCACAGTGGACGTTTCTATGTACAACTTGTCCAGTAGATTGTTTATACATTTTCACTTCAAATTGGAATGAGCATTTTATCCTCCATCATAGTACTTTGTTTGCTGATGTAAGATATCCTCCCTCAATTTGGCACACTTCATATATGTTGGTACTGCAATTCCGAGAATGTGTAGTCAGCATAAATTTAAAAAAATGAGTAATTCCACCTAGGAACCATTCTCTTATCTTAAAATTCTATTTGAAAACAAACTTATGAAAGGCAGAAAAATTCTCTTATATTTCTCCCTGTTGTTTTTTTATTTACTTTGAAGTTGTTTCTAAATTCTTTCAAAGGAAAAGAGAATTTTGCAGAAACTCAGATGAAATATGCTGTTCCTGTCTTTGTTAAGTTACAAATGATGAAGAACTAATTGAGAGCCACTTCTCTTTCACTTTTGCTTTAATCTCTCCTGCATTGAATAGTCTCATTGGCTTCCCACACTTCCACTGATTCCCAAAGAAAATATATTAAGGGAATTCCACCCATTGCGCATTTTCAGCAGTGTTGGTACTACCATTGTTAGGGCAATAGTCTGCCTTTAAGAAATTCTTTTCCTTAGAGAAATTCAAAGAAATCATCCACCAATTATATTTGCTACAGAAGGGTTCTGGAAGGGCATTTCACCATTCAGCTTTATTGGATGAATACGGATCTAGCACAGTCTTCATCAACCTGAGGGTCTTCAGATTTCTACATTTCAGTTTCCAAAATCCTTGGCCAATATGATCATTGTCGAGCTTTCTGAAAGGCAAATAATTGGGGAGGTGGATCATAGTGTTATAAAAGATAGAGAATCTTCTTCAATCAGCCTGGTTTGCATCATGCTAAATATTCTACAGTATTTCCTCTAACATACCCCAGATATCCAAATCTTTTTTCTTATCTGAACAACTCTAAATATTGTAGTTTTCCACCAAGGTTGCTCCATTATACTCAGACACCAAATACTGAAATTAGTTACATAACATGCTTATCCTCTTTATCAAATTATCCAACTTCTCAGTGCATAACACATGGAACCATTAACTTATGAGACAGTCCAGTATTCACAGAATGTGCTAAATCACACTGGCCTAAATAAGCATGTTGTTGATAATTATAGGAGTTCAAAAATTTACTCTCAGTTTACATTATTTCTTCTTTTGTACAGACTTCATTCGCTGTCTCTGTTTTAGCAATTAATTCATTTTGCACCATTTTCTGTCCTCATTACATTTTTATTATAAGGAATTAATATATTTTACCATTTACTATTCTGATGAAATCAGGAGAGAAACTGTGAGAGTGAATATATTTTGTTCCACTTGTCCTCATTATAATTTTAAGGTATTCTCAAGAATGGATTAACTCAATGCCACTTTCCCCTTTTTATCATAAAAATGAAAGCTAAAATAGTTATGAAACTCCGCCAGGCATTTGTATGAAACTATTCTCAGCTCAAGATGAAACTGCATCAAAAAAGGGATGAGGAGGGGATGAATATTTAAAATGTTATATGTGGTTGTATAAATTTATATTAAAAGATTGGATGCCTTTGCGATGCCTAAAGAAGGAAGACAATGAAACACATGACCCAACATTCAGGACTATCTCAGGATCATAATTTGGCACTTGGGTTCAGCACACAATTATGATTTTCATTAAATATTTATTCCCCAAAAGATTATAAACAATTCCTTGTTAATAAATGGCTGGATATATTGACATTAATATAATACAGCAGTATTCCATTTTACCCAAAATATTTTAGGATCTCAGGTGCTAGATGTCAAGCATCCAGAAAGTATTCATGATATCAATCACTCCAAGATGTTAGAAATTCAGCTGCCACTAGATTCATTTGCAGAAGAAATGGAGTTCATAGTATTAGCAATGGAGTTACATTCAATGAACAGTTTGAATGCCTTCAACTAATTGCAAAAGAAGCAGAGGCATCCAAATAACATTACATATATAAGACCACAAAGTAAACTACACTTTTTAAAGTTTAATAGATAGCCAAAATATAACAGAATTAGCAAAATTTTTGAAGGGAGGTTTAATGGAAAGTAGATGCTTTGCATGCCAAGGATCTGCAATTCAATTGTTGTCAGCTCTCAATGTCATAGATCTGAAACTGAGGAGAGCACCTGCCACTTGGTATCAGCAATACTAAACTTAATACTGAATGATCTGATTCAATAAGTCAACTGCTTCAGGTTTCTTAAAGAAACAGCTTCCTGTGATAATTCTGGTGTTTCCTACTTACACTTTTCCAATGAAGGAGAATATTTCTCAATTGTTGATACAAAAAAAAAAAAACCACAACTTTTTGTTTGTATTTTCTGCATAATATGTGGATACACAATAAAAATAGCCGGGAAATCTATTAACATTTGAAAAAAGAAAAAATAAGAAATCGAGCTGCTAAAACCATACAATAAAATGTGAGAATAGCATTAAAATTAGAAAGCAAACTATACAATATTAAAAGCATGTTGATATGTAGCAGAATTTAACACTTGTCAAAATGAAAATAAATAGCACAGCATTCTCAAGGAGATTATGCATTGTTGGAATGTTGCTTCCAAATGCAACCGTTTATGACACTGATTATCCAAATTTTCTTACTGGTTGGATATATACCATACAAATAATTATTGCATAGGGGTTTGTATGCAGTGGTGGGATTCAAAAATTTTTACTACATTGTATTTTCGAATGTTATCTATACTCTGAAAAAATGGACAGCTTAAATGTATTGGAAGCAAGTGTACAATGCCAAACTGTGTAGTTCTTTGAAACATGATCCTAATTATTCGTAATTACTTTGTCAGTCAGTCACAATTAGCACGTTCAAACTGAATGTATGTAAATATAAGCACTTGAGTCTAGACTCAGTTTCTAAAATCAGAGGGGTTTTAACGAAATCAATTGTTTCTGACTTCAGCAAGGTTCAGATAATTTATTCTAGATCCAGCCCAGTATTTTATTCAACCTTCTTAACTTTATCCTCAGTCTAAAGTAATTTTGCTTAGCATAAAAGCATCAAACTTTACTAACAGGAATAGAATGAGTTGTGTCTCTTGGAGAAGATCCATAACTCAGTAGCTGAATATTGCTACTGCAAACAGTTATGTTCAAATTTGTTACTGAATTCTAGTGTCCCATTTCTAAATTTGGGCAGTAAATGAACATTACATTACAAATTGTTCTTCAATAGCTGGAATTTTTTTCTTCTCTTGCAAAGGACACTTTGGTTTTTCTCTCTCATTCTTGTAGCCTTTTAAATTTTATGCTGGCTCTTTATTTTTTCTAAACAGCATTGTTTCTGTTTTGTGGCAGATGGTTCTATCCTTACTGTTACTTTTTATTTTACATCTCTCTCCATAATTCTAAAGTAAGGAGCTGGTGAGCATATTTATAACAATCAGAAATAAAAGTCCAGTTTACCAGAATGCTGCCACATTGGAAGGAAATGATTTAAGATTTAGATGGCACAGCTATTTGTTCTACAGCAAAGTTAAGGCAAATACAGATTTTAAAAATCATTTTAATATATGGACCATACTGAGAATTTGGAATAGATATAAGGCTAACTTGTCTTCTAAAATCCCTTTATGGTTGTCACCCCAAGAAGCCTTTTTTTATAAGGGAAATGATAGCTAAATAAAAATGGTTAACATGCTGACTTACTGTATTTTTCTCAAGGAGAATTTAATGTAAATACAAGAGAAAACTTGGAGTTGGAAGGTTTTACATGCCATTGTTTCCTTATGCTCAGCTTATCAAAAGATTTAAGTTGGATAAAAAGAATTATGAATTTGAAAAGGGTAACAATGAATTTGATGTAGAGCTCTGTAGAAATGATGATCATATTATTGCTAAGATGCATACACTTTTATTGAAAACAGAAACAGGATGTTAAAGATTGCAGGATAAAACAGGGAAATTGGATATAATATATAGCTGGACAGAGTCTGTGGGAGAATATGTGGAAGAAATGGTTGATATTTACATTGAATTATAACCAAAAAATTTTTTGTAAAATGAGGTGCAGTTGGTACATGAAACTGGATAAATTGTCAAAAATGTATAACGGAATATCTATCTATCTATCTATCTATCTATCTATTTATTATCTATGCTTGATTGCATTAACCTATACAACCAAAACCAAGCCTTCAGTTTCTTTTTTTAATGTTCCAGTTGTAAGACACTGCCAGATTTTATCTTTATCTACTTTCCCCTTGACCTTTTGTAGAAATTGACCATGTAAGGCTTTTCCCTGCCAGCATTCTGTTCATGTTTTCATTACTTTATTTTAATATTCATGTTTTGTTTCCTATACATTCAATAAGTTCCCATTTTAACTGAAATCAATACTTGTTCTTGGCTGTCATTTACACAATCAGCCAACAATGCTTATCTTTCTCAACAGTTTGTTTGATTTGAAATAAACTTGTACCTTCATTTCTGCAGGGCAAGTAAATCTATCAATAACACTATGGGGATATAATATATAGTGAATAATCATCAGTTTTCTGATAGCTCCTGATGGTTTGGCAATTTGGCATTTCAATTCCATTACCATTTGTGATTTTACTCCAATTTATTGCTATTGTAGCACATTTCTCTAAGCCAAATGCAACTGCAATATCTGAGCTGAAAATTCTTACAGTGTTTGTTGATTACTCATCCTACTTCCACAGCCTTCCTAAATGCCTATGTTATTCTGACTTTTTGTTAAAAATGAGGATATTCTCATATAGAAATATTAGAGAATAAAAGAGAAAATGGATATTATAATACAGAGATGAAAACTAAAGTGAAAATATAAATAATACAAAACAATAAAATAAGAGATGAAAAACGATCTGGGTACTGATTTCATTACTGGAAATTCAAAAGAGGATTGTTAGAATCATAAAGAAGTGCCCAAAATGAGAGAAAGAAAATTTGGAAGGAGATCAAATCCTACATCACCTTAATGAAGCAAAGAATAAAAACGTTACGAGCAAAATAAAGGAATATAAAGTTGACTTGTTCGATTAAAGAAGAAATATTTTTATGAAATCTGTGAGCCCTTTCTTTCTAACCCTAGAGAGAAATATTAATAATTTGTGGATTTGTGGCTGAAGAAGGGTTGAGATGTGGGAAGAAGTGATTTATGTAACATAATTTCAAAGGGGGTATTTTTCTACCCGTTTAATATTATGTTAAATGAATCACTTCTTCTTGCCTGTATTTGTTGAAGAGAAGATTGGAAGTCACTTCTTTAAATATTTTCTTTCTTCTCTTTTCTTTGACTTTAGTTTGTGTTATCTTTCACTATTATTAAAATTCTTAACAAAAAGTTTTTTTTTAAAAAGGATTTCCCACATATTTTTAGGGATATCTAGGAAACATGGAAAGCCAAGGTGGCTGTAAGCCATTCTACAGACTGGTATTTACGTCTTTTAAATAAAATCAGCAAAAGAACTTTCTTCCCATCCAAGAGAAGTAAAAGCAATTTATTTTAAATAGAATTAAAGATTGTTGCATTATTGCATCCTGAGCCCTCCAGAGGTCCTTAACAAAAACAACCAAATGGCCTCTCACTACTATAACCTGGCCTGAACTCAGACTGAAAAGGGGCCCAAATAATGTATTTCATCCATGGCTTTCTATAATTGTCTGCCAACCTCACTCTCAAGCTAGAAAGAGACAGATGGAGACTGGACAAAGTTATCCAACAAGGATGGCCAATTCAAGGATGGCCTCTTGAGAAGGGGTCCCATCACTCCTTCAAGACTGGTGGAAACATACCCTTCCACAATAAGGCATTAATCACTGCTTGGACCCAGCTTGTAGAAAATTGAAAAGAACAATAAAAAAACCCTCACTGAACAACCCAATTCCTAATACAGTTGCCCTCCCCACCATCAGGACAAATGCTTTTTGCTCAATGCTGGTTGTAGTTTGAATAGATGTGGCAAAGAGAATTGTAATCCATGCTTCTGAAGTGTGAGGCTGTCTCTCTGGGGAATTATTTCTTCCCATCTTGATGCTTTGTCATCACTTATCATCTCTTTCAGCCACATGCATGCAGTCATGGGACAGTCAGCGTGCCATAACTAAATCAACAAAATATTCCCTCCCTCAGCGATGTGCCTTGCCCTGTGAAGTTAAGGAAATGACGATGTCTTCTTAGGAGGCCGATTTCACTCCCCTTAAAAGACTCCATTGCCCTGGAAGAATGGCTGGGTGATGTCTCCTCCACTTGAATTTTGTTACAGGCTCTGTAATTAGCAACTAATAGAATTCCTCCCTCTTCCCTGTAGGCCAGCAGCAGGTGTTCCTATTTTCAGATATATATGAAATATCTGCCAAATCATTTGGCAGATTTCAGGGAGAAATGTGCCAAATTATCTGTCATAGCAAAAACTGCCTTTTTAAAGGAAAGATAAATGGCCTTAGCGCTCTGCTTTTACTGAACAACAGTGCCCCCCAGTGGCGTCTCACCCTGCTCGTAAATCTTTGGATGCTCTCAATTCCTTGAGGGGATCAGGTCATGCAACGAACAGACACCTTCGTTTGAAATGGCACATTCATATTATCTGGCTGGAGAAAACAGTGTTACGGATAGCTTCCCTGGAAAGTTATGATATGCTGGTGTTTTGTCATTTTGAAGGATGAGAAAAATTCAGTTCAGTTTATTTATAAACAGGTTTTACCTTGTTACTTCTCATCAGGCTTTCTTCTTGGAAAAGTGGTCGGCTGCAAATACACTTGTTTTATGCTCTCTATGTCTGATTAAATGCATGTCTGTTTATTGAACCCAAGAACTACTAGCTGAGATAGTTAAATTCAGACTAGAGTTAGAAGGTTCAGCGTTTAAACCAATGGAATTTTCTTTGTTGATAAGCAAAACGAAAAACACGAGACTGACCCAAAGGAGCTTTTTCAGGGGGCAACTAGACTTTCTTGTTTTGTCTTTGAAGACATTTTGCTTCTCGTCCAAGAAGCTACTTCAGCTCTGACAGGATAGTGGGGAATGGAAGGATTTATATTCCTTGCAGACAGCTGGTCATTTGCATCCTTTTAGAGGGTCGTTGATGCACTTAGAGGTTTATCTGTGTCCTCAGGGTCACCTGAGTAGTGCTCCATTCCCCACTATCTTGTCAGAGCTGAAGAAGCTTCTTGGATGAGAAATAAAATGTCTTCAAACAAAAAACCAGAAAGTCTAGTTGCCTCCTGAAAAAGCTCCTTTGGGAGCCATGACCTGGATGACTGGGAATCTCTACAGACATGAGACTGAAATTTAGCATCCTTATTTGCCCTGATAGATGATCATGAGATCTAACCTTTGCATGGAATATCTTAACCTAAGAGCAACTATTACAAGCATAGGCTTGTAATAGTCACATCAATGGGGCTGTTGCTTGTGGTACCCAAATTCTAAAAGTTGTGTCTTCCAGCTTAGGAACCCTTAGAACAATAATAAAGATCTAAGAAGCTTGTCTACATTTCAGGAAGCAAGAGAATGTCCAAGTTTTATTGCTTTATTTGTATCTCTTTGTCACATTACAGTTCCTCTAAAGCTGCCCTCAATTTGAAACAGGAATGGCACAAACATTTCTGGCAAACTTTTTGTTCTGCTGTGTTCCCATGACAATGTGTTCTTCTTGTTCCCAGCCTGTACGTGAGATAAGGGCCTGAGTTATTCTTAACATTATTAGCGTTAGAGTAGTATTTTCTTCCTTATTCGAAGACAATCAAGGGTAGCCTCAAAGGATATAATATGGTAGACTTTGCCATCATAGCCTTCGAGGGAGTTCAGGTGCATACAGCACATTGAAAGATAGGCAATAAAAGCAGGATAAGGATTGCCAGTAAAGAAAATGTCAAGCCGGTATTTGCCTTCTGCTGATTCAAAGACTTCCGTTCAATAGCTCCATCTACTTTCTGCTGTATCCAGCAAATAGATGGTGTTCGTCACCTTGGAAGGCAATCAGGTGACTATCTGTGTCCAGGAACAGAAGCAATAAAGGCAATATATGGGGATCTGCAGTGGGAACGATAATTTTATGCAGGTCATAGTTTTCTATAACTCAAGGGTGAGCAGTGCTGTAACTTGATAATGGGTAATGATCCTGAGAATGATGGCATTCCAGGAGATATCAGTGGGCCTTGTAATTACAAGGACTAATTTTGCATGGTTTATGCTCTTCTTGCACCTAGGAAGGTTTTAAAGTAAGAATGAGTAACTTGACTGATACTTAATATGGGTGAGGGATGGCTAAGCAGATAGAGGAATGCCTATTTCTGAGCTTATGCTAGCAAAAATCTGCAGATGGTCCAATATTCCCTTAAGAACTGAGAATGGCGGTTCCTAGGAAGAGTCCTGATCAGATTCTACTTGCTCCCCTGGGTCAATGACAACTTTGGGACAATAGACAAGAGTAGGCTTTATGTGTATAGAATTCAGAGACAACTCTCCGTAAAATTGTTAAGACTATAGGAATCCTGGTCTCAGCAAAATTGCATTTCTGAATGAAATTAGCTTTCTTTGTTTAGCAAGAAAGAGACAGGATTGGGACAGAATGTAATTAATATGGGTTGATAGATGAAATTCTTTTTACTGTTTGAGATGTCATTCTTAGATTTTCCTGGTTGGACTCCCCTTTTATCACCATCTCACATTTTCTCATTGGAAAGTTTTAATTAACTTGCAAAGTATTCTTTCAGTATGAATAAATGATTATGTTATTTATAACTGCTGTATTTGCAAAATCTAGTTGGAATTCTGTTAATTCCAAAATGTTAATGATCTGGTTCTCTGTTGAAGGCAGAAAGACGTGAGCTTGCATTCTCTTATTATGCCCCAGATCTTACTTTCAGTCCCGTATAAACTAAATTACAAAAGTAATAAGAGAATTCAGTGTTTTCATCCCCCTTATCTTTAGTGAGAAAAAAGGTACATAGGAAGTATTGCTTCATGAAGAATTCTCCAATTTTGCAGTGCCGCCACCCCATCAAATAATAAAAGCGCCCCCTCCAAAGAATAAAACAAATGATTTCATTTGGATTAGATTTAGGAAGAAGTAAATATACTTCTTTAGATCATTGTTTTTAAATCTTCACATTACAATGGTTCTCAAAGTTTGCAGTGCCATATGTGGGTATTGGGGTTAATCAAGGACAGAGCCTTGAACAAATTTTGACCACCTTCCCATTTGGACTGTGCAAGCTGGTCAAATGACCCCGTGACCTTCTGGGATCTGAATCTATCATTTAAGAACCTTTAAGGAAGGAAGGGCAAAAGGATGACAGGAGAGAAGGAAAAGCACACTTCAGTGAATCTGGGCACACTTCAAACCTTTCAGAAAACAGTACAGTGAAGTACTGTCCATAACTGATGGATTGTTTCCTCTGTCTCAGCTTACGTTTATGTTTTCTAAGGTTTCTAGGAAAAGCAAATCATGTCTTCTCAAAGAAAGTTAATAAAATAAGAAATCGGGTGGAAATACTTTCTTCTTTGTTGCTTTCCTTTCAAGCAAACAATAGACAGTATTTCAAATGGAGATAGAAGGCAGAAGAGTTGATATAGTCTGAGGAAAAACCTTTCAAGTCTCTTATATGAGTTCCTTGAATTAGCAAAGGTGTAGTGAAGATTGGGTTTCCTTGGATGGAATGGAGATTAGAGATAGAAATAGGTATTGGTGTACTTAAGATGGTTCCTTCAGTGTCCACCTGCCTCCCTGCTGAATAGACATTTATTCTGTCTTTTAGATATCCTTTATAGGCCAAAAGGTATATTGAAAAAAAAAAAATCCAACCCAGGGCTTTCTATGGAAAAGTGTCCATCTGCAAAAAGAAAAACAGGAAAACAGGCTAGGATGGTAAGTAGCAGGGATGGGATCTGACAGGGTTAACTATCAGTTCGGTGATTTATGAAGTTTGGTGATTTACAATGTGATTCCCTGCACGCTGCGCGCCCGTGCCTATAAATTGTCATCAGCACGCTGCATGCAGAAAAGCAGCCTTTCAAAAAGCCCTTTTTTCCTGCTTTTTTAACTGCAGCTGTGCCTCGTTCGGCAGCTGAAGTTGAAAAAGCAGGAAATAAAGTGTTAAGTCCTGAGCATGGACGCAAGGAACGGAGACGAGGCATTGAACTGTGACTTCAACTCTTTATTAGTGACTTCAGAACAGAGCAAAATACTTGGGCAGCAGCAGCTCTTTTATAGAGCTGGCTGCTGTCAAAACAACCAATGATTTGAGTTTACCGCTCTAAGAAGCGTCCAATCAGAGGCGACCCGCTGTCAGCCAATCAGATCAGCCAGAAACGACCAATCACGACACGCTATTCGCGGGCCAATCAGAAGTGCAGGATTACGAGCCTGCTGTTGAAGTAAAACTATTAGGGTTGTTAATGAACGCGTTAGCTTAGTTCGTAACATAAAGGTCAGGCAAGAACCTGGGCAGGCGGGTTGGCAAAAACATCAGCAGACATAGAACCGGTTCTATGTCTGCTGCTCTTCAGAGCTACTGGTTCTACAGAGGTGGACAGAACCAATAGAAACCCAGCATGCTGGAGAGCTAGAGGACATATCTGAAAACCACTTCATCAGTTCATTATTAATTAATAGACATTGGGGACTGACCATACCATAGCAGCATTTTGGGTGAATGCCAACAGTGTTCTCTAAACATTCCAAATATGTTCCTTGACTCAAAAAAATAATAATCTGCAAATAGAAATAGAAGAACTGTGGCAAAGAAAGCAAAGATAGTACCAGTAGTAATAAGTGTGGATGAAATCCCAAAATACCTGGAGCACCACTCGAACACCATCAATTGGCAAAATCACTATCAGTCAATTGCAAAAGGCACCTTTACTTGAAATAGCTTACATCTTACAACTATACCTTTGACACCAATAACCTACAACGTATGTCTATCCCAGGCCATTAGGAAGGAAGCAATAGATGGGAAAAATACCACATCCATTCTCAACATATGACTGACTTTGTGACTAGCCATAATAATACTAAAGATTTCAGGACATAAGTATTAGAACATGTGAACTTTTATTGTAGGTAGATCAGAAATAAATTAGACACAAAAATTAACCTTCTACTTTGGGATATTATCTGTACACTTGAGCAGTGACATTTCAGTTTAGCTTTTAGCATGAAGCTATTTCTTTAGATAGAAGGCAATCATTAGAAGTAGCAAAGTAATTTAAGACCACAGCTTTCCCTTCACTGTGATGAACTAAAAGTAAGGGGTGGAGGAGAAATAGACATGGGAGGTGAAATTGCAGAATCAATAAAACCTAACTAGATGAAATATTGAAATGGGCTTCTATTCTGTTCTGTTCTGTTCCATTCTATTCTGTTCTTTTTCATTGTGGATTTCAAAATAGTGGGAAATTGATGTCTGCAAAAGTGCACAATAAAAAGACGCATTTCCAGAAAATAGTTAAATGCATGAATTTATGAAAACCTGGCATACTGCTGAGGGGGAGATCATTCTGTAAATAGATGTCATCACAAGCAAGGCTTCTTCCAACTGGTGCCTAAAAGCAATCAGATAAACAACATGGACAGTGGCTGTTCCCCTGATAATCATATGCTAGTGCAACTTGAGAACGTCTTAAAAGTATCATCACCCCAAATTTAAGCTGTTAAATACCAATACTTTGATCTCAGTTCAGTTTAAGCATACATGCAAGAGGTGAACAATAAGACAATCTAATCAACATTGTTACTGCTACATTTTAAAATTCATTTTAGTTTCTAAAATTGTACCAAGCTACATCAAGATTATCAACCATGTCCAAGATTATGAGGCAAAAAACAAATTAAGGACATATCCTATTCAACTTAGTCAACTTAGGGCTTAGTGAAATCTCAAGGTGCCCACTTAGTATGACCTCAAAATGAAGTCACCCAAGAAAGTTATACTGGGGATTCTCAACACAATTTCCAAAACCATTTCTACCAGTTCCATAAGAGAAGCTGTTGGTTATGTTGACTGGGAATTTGGAGACTTATAGCCTATATATCTGAAAAATAGCAGTTTGGGAAAAGCTGATATGTACCATTCATTCTTAATTGCATATTTTCACTAGAGCTGAAGCAAGTGCCTTAAACATTTTGTGGTTCACAATTCAAAAACTTAGGACTAATCATATAATGTCCAAATTCAAATGGGTCCAGTTAATCCACAACGACAGTACAGTTTGGTGTAGTAGTTAAAGCATCATCTAGAAACTGAGAGACTATAAGTCCTAGTCATTCCTTAGTTACAAAGCCAGCTAGATAACCTTGAGTCAGTCAAATTCTCTCAGCCCTAGGAAGGAGGGACTGGCAAACAACTTCTGAAAAATCTTGCAAAGATAACAAAGATAAGAAAGAACTGGCTTGAAGGCTGAATGAATGGATGCATGGATGAATAACAATGAATACCCCACTCTGGAATTTTTAAAAAGGCCCCAGTTATTTTTGATTCTCAAAGCAGAAAAATATATGATGATTCTTAAATAAGCCAATGGGTCTCTTTAAGCTAGTATAATATTTGTGTGGTGCACTGTTAATCCATTTTTCCTTCAAGAAGCACCAGCTGACATTTTAGGGTTCAGCACTGGTTCAACTTTGAAAACATTTTCAAAAATTTCTATGAAATTTTTAGGCTATCATTTTTAGATAGGTGTATTTTTCATCTAATTAATACAATATAACATATAGTTTTCTGCTAAAACCAAAGATGCACTTCAAGCAAATGGATTTTGCAATGTTAAAAAACACATAATAAAATAATGTAAAGTAACAATTTATACAATATGAAAAGTTTATGAACTGCAGCAAATAGCTGAGGTAAAACAACAGTCTTGGGATTTTAAAAGATCATGTAATATTATTGGGGCAGTTGTGCTCAGGAATAATTGTTTCAATCATATTCAGCTAGTGCAAGGCTTTTGAAATTAAATAATTTATAATGTATATTAAGTTAAATAATCTAGACCATCAACCCAATGCACTCCATTTGGAGGAAAGCATATATTAACCTCACGGGAATAACTGATCCTCTTACTTAACTATCTAGAGCTGCTCTAAATGCATTTAATGTACATTATTGCTGTCATAAATTGAAAAAGGAGATAAAAATTCTAACATTACTGCTGACCATGACGGACTTGGGACAGGACTCTTTTGAACTGTAGGATATGCAATACTTAATTTCTTTAAAAAGAAAGTTCCAGATTGTAGAGCCCAAAGTGGAAAGCATTTTCCTAAATCTAAATATACAGGGAGAATGGGCAGTATTAGAACATTAATTTTGACAGACGAGAGTTAATGCAGTGAGACAGAACTTAGTGCTATTTCAGAACTGTACATCCTGAAGCTGATATCTATACATACACATCCCATATTTATAGGTACCAGCATATATAAGAAGCATAGTTCAGTCTTTATATAGAAAATGCTCTTGAAACCCTGTCTATCATCTAGAATGTTTTCAATCACATAAAGGGCCACAAAGTCCAACAAGATATGGTTAACATGCAGAGTTAAAACCAGGAAGTCATTCATAAAATAAAATCATATTGTAATAATAAAACAAAAAATGTGAGTGAATTTACAGTAAATAAATATGTAAGGAATGTAAAATAAAGCATATGACCCAAACTAACATATGACCATCAAATAAATAAATACACCTACTGCTTGTACATGCATGCTTATGTGTCTATGCGTAAGTACACACACATACACAGATACACACATAATATATATGAAATTTTAAAATGGCTAGTGAGGTAATAGATGGATTGGTTGACAAAGTAGTTAAAAAGTACCAAAGAAGAATAAAATACTATACAACAGAATAATGGGAAACAGTACAATAGAACATAATGTTCTGTTGACCCTCTCTATAAATGCAAGGAAAAAGTCAATATCCATACAAGGCATCATTAGAAAAAAGAGTTGAAAATAAAGTTGTCAATATTGTAATGTAAGAACTTCTTCAAGTTGTCCATGAGTCCTCTTGACTACATGTACTTATCCAAGTAGGTTTGGGGGCAATGATATGGAAGTGGATTGCCACTGCCTTATTCTGGGATTTTTTTAAAAAAATTCAGTCTAATAATGTAATCAATTTATATTAATCTATGGTACAAATAGGGCTGAGGCAATAGTTCTCTGGAGACAGTTCGTATCTACTTTTGTTGACATCTGTTAACATCATTCTGCTTCCGGTTTGAGCTTCTTCAGCGACAGACCGAAACCTCATCTCTGCGAGGCTTCGATCCGTGCTCGCCGCTGGAGCGCCCCGAACTGGCTGGTTTCGGGGCTAAGTCACCCAGTAGAGGTGGTGAAGAGGAGATAGACTGCCAGCAGGGTTGAGGAGAGCCGCATCTCTCCTCCCCAGCTGGCCATTACTCCCTTTCCCGAAGGCGACTGCAGCGGTGGTCAGAAATGGCCACCACAAAGAAGAACTTGACTGGAAAAGAATGTGCAGGAGGAAGATAAGAAGAGAAAGTTTTGGTTGACCAGGTCAAACAACAAAAGCAACAAATAAGGTACCCTGGAATTGAAACTGTTAAAAAACAATAACATTGTTCCCTAAGAAGATTTTTAAGCTGCGAAGGAGAGAGAAAAGAGAAAAGATTTGGTTTTCTCCTTTCTCCTTGCTAAGAGACTTAAGCAAGAAATTGGAAAAAAATCCACTTTGACATCAATAGGCATTTAATGCTGAAAATAAAAAGTGTGTTCATCTGTGAGTCAGACTTTCACAGCCGTTTCAGATTATTAAACCCGAATAACCAAAGATCCACATATAAATACCATAGAACCTCAGAAAACATATATATATATATATATATATATATATATATATATATATATATATATATATATATATATATATATATATATATATATATATGTTTTCTTAAGTTTTCGGGTACTTACAGTATGGTGTTAGGCTTGGTTCGGTATTTTCCCACGTCATTGTAGTTGTTCTTTTAAAGTTGTAGCAACGTTTCAGCAGAATCTCATCTGCCATCATCAGGCTTCTGTATTGTGTCCGTCTGTGAGTCAGACTTTTACAGTGGTTTCAGATTTGAATTTGGGGCAGCCTATTGCTGTGCCAGAATGGTTTTTTCTTCATCCTGATTGGTTGGGAGTCTTGGTCTGTGTTTATTGGTCTCGGAGTTTGCTGTGTTCTGCTTGATTGGTGTCTCTAATATCTTCTGTCTGTTTTTGGCTCTTTTTGTATCTTGATTGGCTGGCAGCATTGTGTTGCTTTAATGGAGGCCTTTAGTGCAGCTTGGCTTCGGGTAAATGGACGGCTATCATTAGTTAGGAAGCTGGGTTTCATCTGGGTGCCTGGTTGGGATGTGTTTGAGCTGGAGGTATCAGGGGATCTGTTTGTGCCCAGGTGTTTGCCTGGCTTGTGGTGTGGAGATTTTTTGTTTGTGAGTGCAGGCTTCCAAATGATTGACAGCCTGGTGGAATCATCTCTTCTATTCATGCTTTCTGGTCTTTTTCAATCTCTATGGCTTCTCTGATGATTCTGTGATTAGGGTTATCTATAGTGGCCAGGGTTTTGGTGCCATTGAAGTTGATGCTATGACCTGTGGCTTCCATGTGTTGGACTAGTGAGGAAGTGTGTTCCAGCTTTTTGACTGAGATAGTTCATCCAGGCGGGTGCTTATTCTTCTATAAGAATAATATTTATAAGAATTATTCTTCTAGAAGAATAAGCACCCGCCTGATGAACACAACTGCTTGCACTGGCACTAAGCCGAAAGCACCAGCCTGAAGATGGCGAGGGGACCTCGCCGAAACGTTGCCTAGATACTTTGAATCTTACGGGGAGAAAACCCGAATAACCAAAGATCCACATACAAATACCTGAGAACCTCAGAAAACATAATATATATATATATATATATATATATATATATAATGAGTTGCTTGCTTCTCCATTACTGCCTCCTCCTCCTCCTCCGCACCACTTCCTTCTCTGGGTAGGGCGATTCTTAACTAACCGAGCATGCTAAGGCAACTCAGGGCGCTACCGCTGTGGTGGCTTTGCCTGCGTTTCGAGGCTTCAATGTTGGGAGAGGCAGCAAGGGCTGGAAAAGGGGAGAGCTGTGCATGGCTCCATCTCTCTTTCCTTTCCTGCCTGCACATGGGCGGCGGGGAGGAAAGAGAGAGAGCCGGGAGCAATTCAAAGCTAGAGAATTAATGGGGAAGAGCTGATAGCGGGCGCTGGGGGAGGGGACTTCTGTTGCCACTGCCACCGGGTGTAGGAGCTGGTTGGCGCATGCATCTCAGGGGCCTGACACCGGGGTCCCTCGGAGAGCCGGGAGGTGTAAGAACTGCGCAGCCCAGATTAATTGCTTTTGGGGGCCATTTCTTCTGTGGCCCACCAAAACTTTTCCACAGTCCACCAGTGGGCCCCGGCCCACCGGTTGACGACTGCTGTATTAGAACAGTATTTCTCAACTTCAGTCCCTTTAAAATGGGTCGTCTTCAGTTCCCAGAATGGCTGGCTGGGGAATTGTGGGAGCTGTAGCCCACCCACCTTAAAGGGACCAAGATAAACACCACATTAGAAAAGCCTACTGTTCTACAACCTACTCAGAGATCTGTAGCCTTTCTGAAGGCAACACAGTCTCTTTAAATTTAGTTCAATATTAACGAAATTGATCCAGTGCATTTAATACTATGTACTTAATACTATTCCCCTTTCTATCACATTCAAAGCTTTCTTGGCAATATTTCTAAGGTATTGTATGTTTCATGCAGCCTGCCTCAGATTATGCACGTGCATAGGAAGTATAAAAAAAAAGTAATTCACCTAGAATATCTAGTGTATAGATAAGCTATTTAAATTCTTTTCTGCTTTTTATAAGGCTATTTTCATGTCTATGAAAGTGCTTCTGGTATCACATGGATCAAGAATGTCCAACCTTGCCAACATTAAGATCTGTGGACTTCAACTACCAGAATTCCCCAGCCAGCAATGTTGAAGTCCACAAGTCTTAAAGTTGCTAGGTTAGAAACCTCTGGTATAGATGAAGAAATAGCTTTGTTTTAGTAAACGGTATAATTATGTCAGTGTGTGTGTGTGTGTGTGTGTGTGTACCATGAATTCAATTTGACCATGCCACATATACCAAAATTATACAGAAACTATTCAACTATTCAACTTATGTAGTGATTATTTCACAGTAATTATGTTTATGCTTTTCAAAACAGTAAACAAGGCTTTAAGAAGTCATTGGCAGCATATCCAAGACTTTAATGTAATTAAGATTGCTTATATTATATAGGATATTACTTTTCACTTAGAAAATGCTTCTGTTTAACGACTTTGTTCAACATGCCTCTATCTCTCTTTGTTCCCCTTCACCAGGCTAAATTACATGCTGGTAGAATTATTCTAATTCCATGAGCTTTAGAGTGCGCGCATGCGTGTGTGTGTGTGTGTGTGTGTGTGTAATTTTTTATGCATTATAACTTTTCAACAAAAGACTTGTGCAAAAGAAAGCAAGCTAATTCTTGCCATTCCATTTGACCCCCTGGCATTTCTTGAACTAAAGAGCATTTTACATGCAATTTCAGGGTCACACATAATATGCTGCGTGAAGTTGCATCATCTGCATAATAACACTGTGGAGATTCAAGCACAAAATATCCAAGAACTTTTTTCTGTCTGAATTAAATTAAATAAGCAGTGTGGGCCCTTTCTCTCCTTTATAAGCAAGATTTAATCCTTTCTAGAGCTGCCCCAAATGGTTCTTTGACATTCGGAAAAGCATTTTATACCTGTAAGCAAGGCCTTAGGTCAAAATGTCTCTTAAGAGCAATGGTGGCATGGTGATTAGAAGGCAGTATAGCAGACTAATTCTGTTGACTGCCAGGAATTTGATTCTGACCAGCTCAAGGTTGACTCAGCCTTCCATCCTTCTGAGCTCAGTAAAATGAGGACCCAGATTGTTGGGGGCTATACGCTGACTCTGTAAACTGCTTAGAAAGGGCTGTAAAGCACTGGGAAGCAGTGTATAAGTCTAAGTACTATTGCTATTTACTCTTCGTATCTTTTCTATTTTACTCGTTTTGAGTGCAAATATCCACCAATTAATTAACAGATGCTTCCATATTTTTACAAAAAAAAAAATCTGGATGGTTTTCTCTCCTGCCCAGAAAGGGGCTCCAATCAGTTGAACTGTCATAGTCACTTTTTCAGCATTTCTGGCTTGGATGAGGATGGGGGAGGAATCTTCAATATTATCCTTGATTGTCTAAAGAGCTAAAAATACTAAAAACCTTTGTTATAAGTTTAAATTAAAACTTAACTTTGGCTAATACCACCTGTTAAAGCTGATTTAAAGTTTCTGAGATGTTTTTCCAATAGTCTTTCTTCCCTTACCAATTTTCTCTGAACATCCCAACCAGAGGTGGTTTTCAGCAGGTTCTGACTAGTTCTGGAGAACCTGTAGCGAAAATTTTGAGTAGTTCGGAGAACCAGCAAATACCAGTTCTGACTGGACCCGCCCCCATCTATTCTCTGCTTCCCGAGTCCCAGCTGATCGGCTGGGTCTTCTTTTGCTGCCCTGCATAGGAGAACGGAGCTGGAGAGCAGGTTAGTGGGGTGGGGAGGGAATGGGATTTTGCAGTATCCTTCCCCTGCCACGCCCACCAAGCCATGTCACCAAGCCACACCACGCCCACCAAGTCATGCCCACAGAACCAGTAGTATTTTTTTGGAATCCCACCACTGATCCCAATGTATTCTTCAGCAAAGTGTGCGCATGTAAATATTTCATTTCCCTTTCTTTCCAGAAAATTACAAAATAATGAGAACTAAATACATTGTGAAGATTGCAAACAGTAACTCAGCTGACAACACAGATAAGAACAGAGACAAATAAAAATAAACAAACAACTTGGTTTGGATAGAAACTCCCACTTCTTTCCATTCCTTTGATGACTGAGGATTTTTCCATCTCCTGGAAAATAATGTTCTTTGATTAAAAAGTGGAATAATCTTGAGCGAACTATTTGTGAAACCTGGTAGCACTGGTAAGATCTTTCTCATGTCTCTCAGTCTTGGATGTATGCTTTCACAAACCCTGATCAGTTTTCTTCTCATTGATTAAAATGTGATCCCGTTATAGTTTTACTTAAGCTTTGTAAATTATTAGATTGTCAAATGTCAGTTTGAGTTTAGGAAAAGTATTGTTATCTATGATAAATAATCTAACATTTATCGGAATGCTGCTGAGAAGTTGCAGCTACATAAAAAAGGGGGGGAATCTAAAATAATACATCTAAACAAAAAAATCAAAATAGGATTAGCGTCTTCTGTACACATTTAAAAACAACAGTAAAAAAGACTAACTGTTGGAGATATATTTACCTTACTCTGCTATATGATGAAGCTAGTCTTCAAATTGATTTTTCTGACAAATCATAATTGTTAAGCCCTATAGCTCAAGTAATTTATTTCTTATTATCTATGTATTGCTTTTATTATTCTCTTTTGCCCTGTAAAATGCTCAGAGTATTGTACAGAGTTCTCTCCTGTCATCCTAATAATCTTATACAGTAAACAAAATGGAGGATTGTGACACGGCTAAGATCAGCCTGTGTAGGACATAAAATAAGAACTAATTCATATCAGACTAAACCATTGCTTAAATATGAAGCAATAGTTTCACTATTGGAAAAAGATAGCTGTAAGTCCATTGGCTAAACTCTGACAGTGTTGGTGGGAGTGGTGTTGGTGGGAGTGGTATTTGTGGCTGTTTAGTTAATAATAAGCAGACCAATCAAAGAACTATCAAAATCACTCCCACTAAGACTGAATGGGCAAGCCATTAGAGCAGGGGTCTCCAACCTTGGTGACTTTAAGCCTGGTGGACTTCAACTCCCAGAATTCCCCAGCCAGCTTTGCTGGCTGGGGAATTCTGGGAGTTGTAGTCCACCAGGCTTAAAGTCACCAAGGTTGGAGACCCCTGCATTAGAGTATAAAGCGCGAGCAAACCCTACACACCCCACTAGCACTGATGATGGTATCTAATTTTGGTAATGAAACATCTGCAAGAAAACAACCAAGCTCAGAGAGCACTGAGGATATATTGGGAGCTAGAATTTTCCAGGGCAGGGATTCTGCTTTGGTTAACTGCTACCTAGTACCAAACCCCCCCAAAAAGGCAAATCAGTGTGTCTTTTCAGAAAAGGTAGTCCCAGATTTAAAAATGTAGTACATTTAAGTGATTTGCATCCTCATGTTGACAGAAGGCAATCAGCTGCTTTCAATGGGTTTATCCTACTTTGCAGTATTCTTATCTAGATGTCACATGTAGGGGTGTCAAACTGGCAGCTGGCAGGCCAGATGAGTCACGTTCAGGCCACGCCCACCCCAGCTCCACAAAGGGGAAAAACGTTGTGAAACATCACATGATGGCAACGTGACACAGCAAGTTTGACACCAGAGGTGGTATTCAGCAGGTTCTGACCAGTTCTGGAGAACCGGCAGTGGAACTTTTGAGTAGTTCAGAGAACCTGCAAATACCACCTCTGACTTGAGATTTTACAGTATCCTTCCCCTGCCACGCCCACTAAGCCACGTCCACTGAACCGGTAGTAAAAAAAATTGAATCCCACCAGCGTTTGACACCCATGATGCAGAGTGTTGGGATCCTTTCTGTTAGAACCAGAAAACCTCATGATCACAATTCCTTCTGCAGCAAGAATAAAGTTGACAAACTTGCCAAATAGGTTAAACTTCTGAAGGCAGCCAGAAGATCCAGAGCAGTGATCTCAGATTGACATGTACTTTGTGGGAGGAAGAGCCATATTGGATGGTTCAGAGGTAGTTAACTATTGTTGATTTGGGGGGTCTCTGGACTTGGCTCTTTTCTTGTAGATATTTCATTACCAGCCTAAGTAGCCTCATCAGTGTGAAGGAAAGTGGGGTTTGCCTGCTATTAGGATTTCCCTCTAGCCTATAGCTGCCTTATTGATGGTTTCTTGATTAGGATATTATTTCTTTTCTGATTGTTTATCAGATGCTGTTTTGTGCTGATCTGGGTGTTGATTGCTGGAGAAAAAACGTTTTTCCATGCACTTTTGACTGTAATCTTTTAAATGGTAATTAAATATCTTTTACCTCTATGGATTAATGGCTGTATGATCTGAATGCCATGCTTCCATGGATTTCCTAGAATTTTTCAATTTGGCTTGATCTACAATGTTAGCAGTTTTATTCACTGTAAAGAGCTGGCAAATCCCTCTGCTTCCAAGTTGCCATAGTGGCCATACAAAGAATGATTTCTGGGCAGTAGCGTTAAAATCACTAGCTTGAGACTCCTATGTTTAATAACCACCTGATCAGGATAGTAATTTTTATTCATAATTTGAACATTGGGAGAAAGGTTTTTTCCCCCCTTCTCCTGCAACTGATTGGAAGGGCTTATCTTACTTAGTATCAATTGATATTATTATACTATATTAGCACACAATAAGGTCATATTAATTTTTTATACATCGCTAAAAGCAGGCCCCTTTTGAACTAATATCTCAATAAGACCATTTTCCCAGCTGCAGGTCAGGTCAGTGGTAATCTGAAATGTGTTAATATAATACAAGTCCAGTTAGTACTTCAGTGTTACAGCATTTCTACTGCTGGCTCATAGAAAATGTAATAGGTTTCCTGCACTTTTCAAGATGCACTTTTGACCTTGGTCTCTGAAGGGAATTCATAGAGGCCAGTCATCCATGGACAGAAAGAAATTAGTATTTCTGCTCTGGGATGAACTGTTTTAGCTGGTATATATCTAGGGATTGTATGGGAGATGCAATATATTCTGAAAGCTAATGTAGTAATGGAAGATAGATTTGCATGGCATCCTTTGAAGGACTTGGGAAGGAAAGAATAATTGCAGTTTGCTGCCCGAAAGAGATGAAGCATGGAGAGATGTATGATACATTTTTCATCAGATAGCTATTCAGAGTAGCAGCTCTTGAACTTAATAAGAATATCTGCTATTCCAATTATATTTTTTGCTATGGTTGTCAGTGGTGGTAAAGTATTTCTCATGGATATGCTAGCAGGAAGAGATCACCTTCTTAGCCATGTTTGCAACATGGTTCACAGAATTATTAGTGAGACAAATCTTCTTACTTCAACATTTGCACATTCCAACTGTTTATTCATATAGTGCCAAAATGAGTGGGATGGAGAGAACTTTCTTTCCTCAATTTGGTCAATTTCAAATACAATTTTAACAATTAGCAGTAACATCCTCTCAAAGAAATTAAATAAAATCTATTCCTTTCTCTTCAATCTGTGGTGTTAATTCCCAGAGTCCAAAAAGTTGCTTCGTTGAATAAATTTGGGCCATCTTCAAATGTTATACCAAGATGGAGAATGCAACAGTCTGAAAAATCCCTATCTTCCCTTGATGTCACTCATATGTCATCGGCATCCAAGTAGTCATTAATTAATTAAACATTCTGGCTCATATGGAAATCAGCACCATTTCATTGCTCTGGATAGGTTTTCATGTCTTCCACCCATTGTTTCTTATAAAGAGTTAATAGACCAGGTATGCAGGCTTATCTGCGAGTTATGGAGAGGCAGGCTTCTGTGGCCCAGATTGATATATGACCATGTGAACTTATGAAATCCAAAGTGCTAACCAGGCAGCTTCATTCAACTTTGATATCATTACAGTTACATGGAACTAAATGATCAAGAACTTTCTAGCATAGGCAAAATTGGTGAAAGCCAAAAGATAGGAGGTAGGCACTTAACTATTATGGAAGAGGAGAGGGAAATGAGAAGAAATGTCTTAGTTTACTGTAAAAATGTAAATTAATTTCAAACTCTTTGATTTAAATTGGTATGAATGCAAATATTTTAGCAGAGTAGATTGTGCGAATAACAAGACAATATAATTAAAATAGTTTGAGTATTTTAATGTAATTCATTTTTCAGAGTTATGAAATCTGCTTTAGTAAAGTTGTTTTGAGGTGCATGTGAACAAGCAAAGGAAAACTTGTATTATTTTTGTAGCTTTACTATTTCAATGATTTCACTATTTAACACATGTTGATTATATATAGAGTACATTCAAAGATATTAGGATGTTGAGAAACTCTCTTCACATACCTATTATTGAACGCTGACAATTCAGCATCCTGGCTTGAAGGAACCACAGGATTTTCTCCAAATTCCTAAAAGCTAAAAAGGAAAAAGGTACTGTTTCATAAAAGTATGAACAACTGGAAAAGAGGCCTGATGGCTCAGTGGCTTAAAGACACTGGAGACGGTTTGTTCTCTGGCAGTTCAAGTCCTAGCACAGTATGACCGGGTAAGTTCCCATCACTTGCCTTGGCTTCTACCAACCTAGCAATTCAAAAGCATGCAACATGCAAGTAGATAAATAGGTATTACTTCAGTGTGAAAAATAATGGTGCTGCATGCAGAAGTACAAACCTAACTGATGCCAGATCTGCCAAATGTGACACACAAACGCAAGGCAACATTGGTGGAGGGGGAAAGCCCTGGATGAAGCTGCAGAACACCATAAGCTCTTCTGAGTGTAGAAGTAGTTCGTCCCCTGTGATGGACTTCTGGATAGCATGTGAGTATGAACCAAATGGACAAGCAATCTTAGGCAACCAAACACCTACGCTACATTAACATTGCAGTCTCCTAGCTAATGTACCATCTTCATATGCTAAATCAATCAAATCAATCAACAACTGGAAAGGCACACTTACCTGATCCCTAAAGATGACAGTTTGCATTCTACATCAGCTGCAGCTTCTGAATGCTCTTCAAAGGCAGCCCCATGTAAAGCACATTGCAGTAGTTCAAAGGGCTGCCATTCCAAGAAAGGTCACAGTTGATGCATTAGGTGGAATTAAGCAAAAGCCATTATAGTTACCCACAATCCTTGAGTAGGAGCTGTGAGTGTAAGAGGACCCTCAAATTGCACACCATTTACTTTAATAGAAGTACCACCCTATATCCAAAATTAATGATGAAATCTCAGTGGAAATGGCTGGCTTTCAAGCACACACCTGCTCCCTCTTGCTGGGAGTATCAACCTAGTATTCACCAGACCCAGACATCTTCCAAGCACCTGAACTAAACAGCATCACTTACTCTGTCAGAGGTACTGGTGAAGCTTGATCCTATGCCACTAAATAATCTTGCCCAACAGCTTTATGTAGATGTTCAATAAAGGTGAGGAGAATGTGAACTCTGAGATGCTCCTGATTTTACAGGTCTAGTGTGTCTATCCTATTGTTACTATTGATTGGAGTCATCATTCCAGGAAGGATCAGAATCACCATTGCAATAATCCCTACTCCTAACTGGTGAAGACAATTCAGAAGGATACTATCATAAGCAGTATCAAAATATACTTAGGTCAAGCAGAACTAGGAGGGTTATATCCTGGTTTCACCAGAGATCATCAATAACTATAATCAATGTCATCTCCATATTGAACTTAGATCTGAACTAAGACTGAAATGGGTCCAGACAATCCATTTCCTCTAGGGTCCTCTGCAGTTGTAGGGCAATCTTCAAAAAAATTTCCCCCAAAAGGAGATTGGAGACAAGCCAATATATGTTGAATGATGGCAACTTGAGAAGACTCATGCCAGCAATTCTTTAACTACCCTTCTCTCGTGGATGTATTCATCACCACTCTGATCCAGGTCTTCATCTTCTCCCTGGAGGATTTCTCCAACCAGGAACACAAGGTCCAGGGCAGGTGGTTGAGTTTATACTACAGAGACCATGTCTACTTTAAATGCCCCAGGGCAAACACATGGTCTATTTTTAAATACTTTTTATTAAGGGGTTTTACAATACCAAAAAAATAATAAAACTGGAATAAAAAAAGAAGAAAATAATAGAAAGAAAAATAATATAAAGGAAAAAAAGGCCACCTCCTCCATCATCATCATCATTATCATCATCCTTCTTCTGTAATATGATAGCAGACAATATATAAAGCATGAGAAAATTGGGGGGAAAACCATAGGAAGAGCTGAAATTGCTTGTGGCTCCAAATCACTGGAAGGAAGAGAGGTCGTGTTTTTGTCTGTTGAAAAATGAAATGCAGGTCAAGTTACATGTGTTCACCAGGTAGATTGTCCTCTATCTGAACATCTGTCAAAGTACAATAGACTATTTGAAGGTGTCCTCTGTCTGAAGGGCTCTGTACTACGGTCTGGTTTAAAAGAATTATAACAAGGGACAACAATGCATCAGCAGTAGACTGAAGCAGAACTTAAGTCCAATGTTCCCTAAAGTAGATGTACAAATGATATGCAAATCTATGTCATCATCTTTTGTCTCCTGTTCAGTTATGCATTTCCAGTTTCTTGGAAATGCCCAAGAGGTTCTGGTAAGTGAACAGTGAGATTCCAAAGAAGCTGGAAAAATTGAGGAGGATTAGAACTCCAGGGAATAGCTAGTGAAAAGTGAAGCTGGAGTATTAATTTCTTTTATTTTAAAATGTAATATACATTTTTTTCTTCCCTGGAGAAAGCCCAGGTAGCTAAAGGAATGTACATTAACACCTACACACACACACATACACATACACAGGGGTGGGGAAGAAAGAGCGCTAAACACACAATACATATAAAGTTAGAGGGGAAAACAGCAAACAGCAATAAGCTATTATTAGCATTGCAGAAATTAAAAATAATAAGTAAAATAATCCTGACCATATATTCAGCCATTCATGTAGCCCAAAGGCAAAGCAACCTGTGTTTTTTCTTTTTCTTTTTAAAATGGCTGTCATCTAAGTATCTGCAAGTGTGGAACTGTACAGTTTCTTTAAGCAAGATTGCACTGACATAACAGGTAGCTAAACCCTGGTCCTAACAGGCATTGCCCACTCCCTTGAAGTGTTTGGAACAAGAGGCTTTCTGCTGAATGATTAAGAATAAGATAGGAGGAAAATAAACAGACAAATAAACAAATCAGGAATAGGATAATAGACAAGAAATGGCTAAGATCAAGTTAAACTTCTAGCTTTTTTACAGGGTGCAATTATTATATGTTTGCCACAAGCACTCTGCACAAGAAATATCATCTAAGCAGAATTTCAGATTTCAGAAATTCTCAGTCTCTCCCTCCTTAGAAATTTATTATTATCAATCCAGATTGGTCTGGATGCTGCTGCGAATTACCCTGTTGCAGGTTCCTCACCAATATACCCAGCTATCACCCCCCTGGGCATATCCAAGGGTAAGAAGGCTTCTCCCATTTTTATACTGTAGAGCAGTATTTTTCAACCTTGCAACTTTAAGATATGTGGACTTCAACTCCCAGAATTGCCTAGCCAGTTCATACTAGCTGGGGAATTCTGAGAGTTGAAGTCCAGATGTCTCAAAGTTGCTGAGTTTGGGGAAATACTGGTCTGTGCCAAAGAGCTGGCAGGTGCTGAAAAATTGGTGCTATTACCAATTCCCTGCTATCAGTATGAAGTGTGTTTCTAAATGTATGCTTGTCAGATGAATTCATTATATTTTAGATAAATGCACAAGAATGCAAAGATTGATTGATTTGACTTATGTCCGTTTTCCTGCTCTGGCATGCACAGAAGGGAGCTAAGAAAATTTAAAAGTATCAAGTGTGTAATAGTTCTGGCTGTTGCTGACATCACACACAGAGGAGTAAGAAAAATCCTTAGCACAGCTTGGGTGTTGTCTGTTCTCCTTCTCTGTTTTACCACTTCTCATATCCAAATTATATCTATCTCCTAAGAAGATCACAGTAAGAAGCCTATTATGATTTCTGAATATTTTAAAAATTATCTTCCCAAACCAATGTCCCTGTTGAGAATGAATCATCTCTCATAATATAGTGAGCAATTAAAAAAAAACTTTATAAAGCCCCATACTAAACGTACTTTATCCGGAAAGAATGCAAATGCTTCAAGTTTGTAGTGTTCTTCCTTGGCCAGCTCCCAGCAAGTAGCTATTTAGCTTTAATTGTTCTTAACAGTGTAGGTGACCTCTGCAGAGCAAGGATTATTTGTTAATCTGTAAAAGATATACTGGACAGTTATTTGGCTTGTGGTTTTTTAACCACTTGGGAAAGTTTAGAAGAATGGAAGGAATCTCTGAGAACATTAGCCATCCATCAGTGATAAGTAAGATAAATAAACAAAGATAAGGTAAAAGAAGCAGATTTACCAGACACAGGTTTGTTTTGGGAAAGATTTGGGTGCTGTTGAATACAAATTTGCAGTTATAAACACAGAAACAAGCTTTGCTAATCAAAATGCAGTAGCCAGGTAATGAAAAAAGTAGGGTAACAAACCTGTGTTCTCCAGATTTTCCTGAATGACAAACAGGGGTGGGATTCAGGGGTGTTACTACTGGTTCGGTGACTACGTTTTGCTGCGCGCATGTGTAAAAAAAAAATAAGCTGTGCCACGCGGACTGCTGAAAAGCACTGCGTTCAGGTGTGCAGTATTTGAAAAGCCTCTTTTTTCCTGCTTTTTCAACTTCAGCTGTGCCGTGCAAAACAGCTGAGGTTGAAAAAGCAGGAAATAAAGGTCAGGTAAGAGCCCGGGTGGGCGGGTGGGCCAAACAGCAGCAAACACAGAACCAGTTTGGTGTCTGCTGTTCTTCAGAGCTACCGGTTCTATAGAGCTGGGCAGAACCGATAGCATCCCACCCCTGATGACAAACATTTCTCAGCACTGGCTATGCTGGTGGTACCATTGGGTGCTCAGGTTCATGAGAACCTGGAGGATCAAAGTTTCCCCAGGCTTACAAGTGAAGAAAGAAGCTGCTTTATTTGGCTTGTCGATCTATTCCTTTTCATCTGTTTTGATTAGTGAGGCCTGACAATTCTCACTCTCTCTACAGAATAACCTAACACATCAGAGGTGGTATTCAGCTGGTTCTGACCAGTTCTGGAGAACAGTTCTGGAGATTACCTCTTCCCCAAACATCGTGCTAAATGTACTGTTTAATGGCCATTAAGGAAAGAGGCATCATGATAGATTAAAATCAGAATTCTCTGTTGAGATGAAGGTAAGATGTGTTTTCACACAATAGAACCACAGACTAGTGCTCTGTATTTAACTATGAGGCATCAATGAACTTTAACATAGCTTTTTTATATTTAAAAATTGTGATACTGTGCTAAAAAAAGTTAAGTAGCTGCTGCCATAGTAGTCAGCCATTTGATGCATGTGATCCTACAATATTATAACATGACAAATCGAGACTAGATTTGTTTGCAGGAGTTTCTGCTCCTCCGGTGAGCCTGAAAGTTCAAGGCCCTCAACAGAGAAATTCATGTTGAAAGGAACTGTTTTTATTAGCCGTTATCAAAGATGAACTGGCTGCTTTCTATTTGGGAGTCACAAAGAAACCGTGATCTTAAGGTTGCCTATATGGAAATGTTTCATGTGTAAGAAGAATGTATTGTGGGGATGTACATACCGCTGATGAGCTACATAAGTAGTTTTGCACAATTATGTAAATCAGCTTTTTAAAGTATTTTTAGTACTTGAAATAACTGGAACATTTGACATGCTTTAGAGAAAGCCAGTGAAGCTGGAGGAGGGAATGCTAAAACTGTGCCTATTAGAAAGCCTGAGGAATGCAGCAAATGTACAAGACGTATTGTATTTACTAGACAAATTTAATAGACACCCACAAACAATTAAATGGTTGCATCAGCACAAATTATCAGATTATTTAAAATAATAATAATACATCGATACTCTGTCAGATCTAATGCAACAAGAAAGCTCTACTCTTGGGTAGAGAGAGAGACACACACACAGTGGATAGAGAGAGGCTATTGAGCACCACAAAATGACAGGAAGTTCTTAGGCATTCGTGAGCTTTTGTTATCAGGGATGGAGAGAAGTGCTTGTACAATTTTATGGCTTCTGCACTAAAATATTTATCTAGTTTGTTACTAGATGCCAGTGGTCTCAAATTCCGAGTACCACATGCGTGTTTGTTCATTGGTTCCAAGATTGCAAACACTGACGCTTTTTCATTGTATTGATATAAGAGTCTCTAATGCAGACTTGTACAATATGCTACATAGAGCCCGTTTGTATTTTTTATGTATTCAATAAATTCACCACTGCCAAACATTGCCACCTCCAGGAAAGATGTGCTGCCTCCACCACCCCAAAATTGTTGAGCACCCCAAGCATTGACTGTCAGTTCCATCATTGCTGCTGCAATTGATCACTCTACCAACTATTTTTTGTCCCTGCAATTATTTTTAAATTATCAATATGGCCCTTTCCCCTTTATGAGTTGAGCAAGACTGCTCTTATGGCTCAGAATTGGTAAAAATGGAATGTTGTCATAGTACATGACAAAATATACATTGATTAAGTAGAAGTCCCTAATCCTCCTTTAAGTTCATCACATATCCTGTATTTGAAACCCAGATTTGACTTAGCTAGGGTTATTCCCTCATTTCATTTTTAGACAAATGCTAATTTTAAAAAAACAACCAGGAAATTTGTTTACACTGTAAATTTATTAAATGTACTAAAGCATGCACATTTTCTGTGTGGATATAGCAACAAATATGAGATTAGGGAAGTTGTATTACTATACCAACTATGATGTGGGATACTTTTCTATATCATTTTGATTTTTCACTACCCTACTTTTTATCAATTTTAAGCCATTTTGGTTGGAAAATGTGTATTTTTATTTCAAGGGATTGTCTTACTTTTTGACCTGGGGATGAAAATAAAACCCATTCTCAAATAGAGGTTTTTTTTTGCCATGTATATTCATCAAATAATTGGTATCTGTTTTTCCTGAAAAATAACTAATTCTTTGGGGATGCTATCAATGGAAAGCTGAAGGGGCCAAGAAGAAACCATACTTTGAGGAAGAAAAGTGTCCTCTCTGAATCCAGCTGCATCAGGACTACATTTTCCAGGGTACCAATGGAGTGGAAGAACCATCGGAAACAAATGGGATTGGCTCAGACTTTTGTTCACTTTGCTGAGTAGCTCCTTTGTGCTGTGACACGTTGATTTAGTCCCTGACACTGAAGAAGCAGGAACAACAGAAATGAGAATCAAATGTATTTGCTGCTTTAAAATATGAAAGAAGGCCAAATGTCTTCCTTGTGAGTGGGGCAGTGGAGGAAAAACAGTTCTATATATGTATTGTATATGTGTTTGAGAGTGTCTGTGGGAGGGGACCAAATATAACTTCTGCTCCTATTTTTTGCATGACAAAATGTAAGAACCAATTTGCAAAAACTGGACTAAACTGGCTACATAACATTTTTAGAATAACCATAGCTGTCCACACATATGTGTTACACATGCAGCAGGTTTGCTGGCGCTCCCAACTGAAGTGCAGTCTGCTCATGCATGTCAGCTTTCCAAAAGATATCACTGCTTTGCTTGCGCTATGCTACTTCATGAAACATTTCTTTCCACATGCTTTGAACAGCCTTTCTGCTAATTCTGTAAGCTGCTGAGCAAGATAGCACATCAGTGAGTGCCAGCACTGTTAGTGGTGAGAAATGATGAGAGTATCAGTTGACTAACATTTGGAGCACTGCTTGCTCTCCATCCTTATTTCAGGCAATTTCATTTCCTATTGCAAATACAGATGAGCAAGAGAAGTCATCTCACATCTCCATCACAATCCTGATAAAAGTCAACCATTTACCAGACCTGTGATTATATGTTGTTTGTTTTTCAGGTAATGTCTATTTAGATCTCAGTGGCAGAAATGCTTGGGAAATGTTTAAGCTGGTAGCATTTTAGGTGGGGCATAAATGACAGTAGGAGCTCCAATATTATAATGTCCTTAGGTGAAAGTTCTACCTGAAACCATCTAGTTTCAGAGAATGTGAATTAGGTTAGCAGGAGTGGTATTATTGCTGTTTAAAAAAAAATAACCCAAGGAGAAGCTTTTGATTATATACTGTAGTACTATAGCCTATTTCTGTGAGGTACAAAGAAATGGAGACCAAGAGGCACTGTTTCTTGGTTACTATTTTAGTCTCACAGAACTGTCTTCTCTTGGAATTAAGTTTTGCTCCATCCCTTGTGACCATCACCATCATCATCTAGGAAACTAACTCATGGAAGTATCCAGTGCTAGAAAAATAGCCCAGTCTTAAAGTGTTCCAATGTATAAAATAAATCAGTTGGTCAAAATTCAATCAGAGCATCATTCTAATATTTTTTGTTTTATATTTCATAGATATGTTCATATCTATCCATCCACCTGTCCATCCATCCACCCACCCACCCATCTCTATGCAAAGAAAGTGATATAGATTTCCGCCCCATAACTCAGATGAGCACTTCATCCTCCTGGTGCCAATCAAATAATGTCAGTCTTTTGCTAGGAACTTTTGGACTTTGAACTTTCAAATACCAATCTGTCACTCTGACTGTACAACTTCTGTGCATACATGCACAAACGTTAAGTGGTTAAGTTTATAAATAAGTAGAGTATAATTTTTAGCCAATTGCATCCTACCAGGCTAAATCTACTGTGGTATGAATCAGGGGCATCTGTGGGTGCAGGGCTAAAGAAAAACTCAAGCTAGCAGCCACATCCATGCTATTGAAACCCTGAGTAAGGTGGCAGATATAAAAATAGGAAAAGGCTTCAGTTCCATGCTCATGGCTGCCATTTTGCCTTCTTTTACTTGCCCATGGATGTCCTTGACCTTAATCCATCTCTGGCATCAGTGTCCAAGATTTCAAGCACATTCAAGTCTTGGGGTTGAGTTTCATATGGGGAAAATATATTCACAGAAAGCTCTTTTCTGCAAGATAATCCTAATGTCTTTTCCTCACCGTATTATGCTTATGAATATTTTCCACCATATTAATTTTTCAGTGTAACAATGAACAATTAATTTATAAATTAATGTTAAGAAGTAAGAACACTTTAAAGCTATATATAGGACTCGTTGTATTTAGTAACTACTGTATAATATTTCTCTGACATCTCTTATTCCCCACAAGGATTAGTTTTAAAAGCCATAGCATAACTACTGAAAACAGTCAGCCTTACACTGGCATATCCTCTAACCTTTGAAGAGATCAGCCTGACCTTAAAAGATGGAAATTATGTCTGACTGCCATTAAACAGACTTCTACAGAAAGGATTGTCTGATAAGGGCAAATTGCAAAGAAATATTTGGTTCTGCAAGCACAAAAGCAATGTTAAAACATGGAGGGAAGCATTACAAAATCAAATAATGTAATTCCATGGTATTGTAAGAAGACAAGGATAGGAAGGAGAGATAGAATGTTCCAGTTTGCTACTTGTAATCAATCAATATTCATCCAGAGGAGGGGGGAGGGATAGGGTTAAGGAAATTCATGTTTAGAGAACATTACTTCACGTTTGTGGCAAGCATGAGAAAGGTAGGGGACAACATTCACCAGAATTCTGGGAGGAACTATCTTATTCTCAGATTTCAGATGTTTGTAATCAAAATTACTGATAAATAATTGATTGATAAATAATTTCCATCTTTTAATACATGCTGGTTGTCAATGTAATGGTACTCTAAATTGAACAACCAACTTATCAGCACAACTGAGAAGTATGTTATGGTATTGGAGAATAATTTCTAAGGAAACTTGGATAAAATATTACCTGATGCCACATACTCTATACAAGTGTTATTGAACAAGTGAGAGGTTTGGAAAAGATGAAATTATGCACCAATCATGTATCATATCTTTTGGGAATGCCCCGATATAGCAATAGTACTTAGACTTATATACCACTTCACGGTACTTTATAGCCTTCTCTAAGTGGTTTACAGAGTCAGCATATTGCCCCCAACAATCTGGGTCCTCATTTTACTGACCTCAGAAGGATGGAAAGCTGAGTCAAGCTTGAGCTGGTCAGAATCAAACTCCTGGCAATCAACAAAAGTAGTCTGCAACACTGTCTTCTAACCACTGTACCACCATGGCTCTTCATTTAGATTAAAATGGAAACATTATCATAGATTTAATTTACACTACTGGAATCATGTCTGTAGCCCTCAAATTTTTATTTCTGATGAAAGAAACTATTGTTCTTTTATCTGCTGATCTAGATGCCTTAGAACATCTTTTGATGGTCTTTTTCAATTTGCTTAATTCTGTGGCATCATGTAAAATGCCCACAAGTGCACTCACAGTTACAAAAGTATCCATTTCTTTGCAACCGTCATGTTGCTCATGGTTCCCAGTATAAAAATATGTCAGAGAACTCTATTATTTAATTTATTTATCTATCACATTTCCACACTACACATCTCACCTAAGTGACTCTTTTTTTTTCATGGGAATTATGCTTTTCATGGGATTTCATTAAATTATGGGACAGCTGGGAAGATGCAAACTGCTGAAGAGAAGATGGTATGGTGAAAGAAAAGACATTCAAATATAAAGGTATTGCCATTTCATTAATAATATAAGAGTACCATAACTTAGCCATGAGTGCTTCATTGAAATATTATTCTCCTTTATAATATAACAAACAAAAATCAAAATTAATGCAGAATAAATTAAGCTTGCCACTGGAAATAACAAGTAATGAACAACTGTCAATGCTTTTTTTGTTAAACATCCAGAGCATTGTTTGAGAATTATGCATTTGAAAGGATGGCAAGAGCTATAAATGGAGGGAACAAAATCTCTCTTTTGGGAAATTATTGGTTAGTGTTGCAAACTAGATGTGATGCAATTCAAGCAATTACTAGCCATACATATAGCTTTTTAAAAGTAAGCTGTAGTCAATGAGGGGGAAAAAAATCTGTGGATTGGAGAAGTGTATGCCAAACATTGTTTTTATTAGAAAACTTTTATTCATCTATAACTTGCCTTTACATTCCAAGGAGTGTTGAAGATGGTCAATAAAAATGTAAAAACTGAAATTGCTAAGAGTCAAGATTGAAATCAACATTAAAATAATTAAAGGTAAAGATTTCCCCTGTCCAGTCATGTCTGACTCCAGGGGGCAATGCTCATCTCCGTTTTTTAGCTGAGGCAGCCAGCATTGTCTGAAGATTCTTCTGTAATCATGTGGCCGACATGACTATACACATGAAATGCTGTTGTTCTCCCACCAAAATGGTACCTATTTATCCACTTGCATTTGCATGCTTTCAAACTGCTAGATTGGCAGGAGCTGAGTCAAGGACTGGAGTTCACTCCATCACATAGTACTTGGACCTCAAACTGCTTATCTTCTGGTTGACAAGCCCAACATCTTAATTATTAGGCCATTGTAATGTGCCATCAAGTCAGTGCTAACTCTTAGGGGCCGTAAGAACAGACCTTTTCCAGGATTGTCTGCCTCCAACAAAGTCTTAAAGTCTCCCAGGGGTATATTCACTGCAGCTGTAATCAAGTCCATCCACTTTGCTACTGGTCATTCTTTCCTTTCAGCTTTCCCTTCCAAACAGCCAAGTCTTTGCACTATTTGTCCAAAATATGATAATTTGTGCCTGGTCATTGGTGCCTCAAATGAGAATTCTCAGCTGATATGTTCTGTGATTCATTTGTTTCTTTTCTTGGCTATTTCCAACACCAAAGTTTAAACCCATTAGTACCTTTCCTATCCATCCTCAAGGTCCAACTTTTACTCTCATAGAGAGTTACAGAGAAACCCAAGGTATAAAAGTTATAAGTTTAAACTTACAACAACATTATAAATAACTTTGTGGTGATGAAGTTGATTCCTGATATACAGAAGGCAAGTACAGTAACCTGTTCTGACTTAGATACAAATTGGGGTTAAAACAGAGTTAGGGAATGAAACTTGTTCTTAACCCAGGAATTGCTTGTATATATTTGACTCATTCTGTTTTATTGTTGGCTCCTAATGAATTGCCAATTTGTAGATTTTTAAAAAGAACAGTCTATTTTGTTTGAATTATAATATTTTGTCCTCCAAGGATTTGACAACAACTCTATGATGTAGGCTAGACTGGATCATCTATTTTGCTTTTGGAAATCCAATACTATTCATAAATAGAGAATTGCATTTCTGTTTAATCCTTATATTTGCATTCTGTTTGTAAATATGACGATTAAATAGAAACAGGGTATTCTTTATGTTGGCATTTTATTATGAGCTCATATTCGCTCTGTAGTAGCCCTTTACAGTTGTGGTTTGAAAATAAATTCAGCAGATTCCCTGAACAGCAAAAGGAAGCAAAACAAATGTTACAGAATTACTGACAATATCAGTAATGCTTGTGCAAGGATTGGCTTCATAAAAGACAAAAGTAGTATTAAAACACTGTTCAGAAAAGGAGATATTTTGAAACAGGCTCCTAATCCTTTCTTATCAATAGCAGTTAGTCTTATATACCGCTTCATTGTGCTTTACAGCACTCTCTATGTGGTTTACAGATCCAGCATACTGTCCACAACAATCTGCATCCTCATTTACCAACCTTGGAAGGATGGAAGGCTGAGTCAACCTTGAGCCAACCTTGAACTCCTGGCTGTGGGCAGAGTCAGCCTGCAATACTGCATTCTAACCACCTTGGCTCCTGTCTAACAATTTAGCGTGCTAAATTGTCTTGTTCACTTTCTGTTTTTCAAAACTTAGACCCAATATATCTTGCACATTTTTTGAATTATTGTTCTTCAAGGACAATTCTTCTTCTGAAACAAGATTCTTATACTGTTCTATTATGTCCAAATAGATGCAATCAAAGCCATTATCCTGACATTTTTTTTTACCTTAAAGTCCAGTCACCATGGTTTCCTATCCTATTTCCAGGAACAGCTCTATTATAACTGAATAATATGTCAATGTTTTGCTTCAGATTATTGTTTTTTATAAAGTCATATCTCCCCTATTTTGGCTACTTGTGGTGCCTTTCCATTAGCTGTTGCATTCAAACAACGATGTTAGTTATCCCATTACTGGAATGATTATTCAGTATTTCAAGGTACACTCCAAAGAATTACTCTAGGCCAAGAAACAGTTTTTACTAGCCTGAAGGGAGAAAACACACATTTTTGTTCAATTAATTTTTACTTTGACATTCCTCCCAGAATCTGAGGGTAAGAGAGACACTTCTTCTCTTCCCAATTATTTACTTAATAAATAGATTTCCTATCCTTTAATATACCTATATCCAGTTTATTTACAAAAGTGAGAGAAACCCGTTACTCCTGGGTATACCATTCAATATATAGCCCAATGGTTGCTAAGAGTACCTTGCACTACAAGAAGGACAAATCAACCAATCTAAAATAAATAAAGGCTGACTTCTCTTTTGAGATGATGAACATATGGTGGACTAGGAAAAAAATGATTATGCTTGTCAAGATTGAGGGAGGTAGAAAAAGAATACAACAATGCATAAAAGGGATGGATGGAATTCAAGAGATTAACAAGGGAGAGCTACTGTACAAATTGTTACAGGAGACAAAATGTTTGTACATGGTCACCTTGAATCAAACTGGACTTGATGGCCCCTAATTAACTAATCTTATTTTACCCCCAAGGTTCAAGGCCATGTACAGGTAGTCCTGTACATCAGTGATCCCCAACCTTTTTTACGCCACGGCCCGGTATCCCCAACCTTTTTTATGGCGCGGCCCAGTACCGGCATTAGCTGGGTGCCGCCATCTTTTTTTGATGAAAAAGTGCTTCCGGTGAGCTTTCTACCTGGAAAAGCTCACCAGAAGCACTTTTTCATCAAAAAAAGATGGCGGCGCCCAGCAAGCCAGCGGCCCGGTAGGACTTGTTCCACGGACCGGTACCGGTCTGCGGACCGGTGGTTGGGGACCCCTGCTGTACATATAATGACTATAATGGAGGCTGCCAATTCTAAACCTAGGTTGTGACAGCAAGCACCAATTTTACCTTTTTTTTGTGGTGGTCATTAAGCAAACTCCACGGTTGTAAAGTCAACCCTTTGTTTGCTATGGGACATTTTTGCTGAAAAAATGTAAATTGCAGTCATGTGACTGCGGGGCACATAAATGCAGATCAATTGCACTCAAAATGTGGTCACATGACCACATGGAGAGGGCAGCCACTGAAACTCCGGAACCAGGTCATAAGTGTTTGGGGGGGAGGTTTTGTTGTAACTTGGAATGGACTATTTCTACAATGCTCTCTCAGTCTCCACAACTCTTTGAACAGTTGGCCCCCCCCCAAAAAAAACAACAGTTGGCCAAAATGGGGGGAAATCAATTCAAAAGTGTTTTATATGGGGGAAGGAAAATCCTTCTTAACTACTAGAGGTCTCTATTAAAACAGTGTATTATATCTTGTCCATTTTACAGGAGCAGTGAGTAAAAATCTATTTCTTTTTCCCCACAGGAGTATAAATCCACTTAACGCCAATGAATTTACCAAGAAGTAAGCAAGATATAGTACTATGAAAGGTTTAAAGTGACAACTTAAAGAACTGGTAGTTAGACAGTAGGTCTGGTGCCAATTCTCAAACTGTCAACACTGTTTAAAACTTTTATTTTAAAACGAAAGATTATTTTTTCCCCCCATGTGAACCATTAAATTTCATAATCAAGAGAAAGCTGCCATGGCGGCTACACATCCATCGGTGGTGACTGAGTACCTGCTGCTTCTCACCAGTGGGAATAATTAGAGTGAAATGAAACTGCAAACATCAATAACAAGGGAGGAAGAGAGAAATGTGAGGAATTTCAGTTAGACATCCTGAGATTTGTTCTAGCTTCTTATGTGAAATATAGATTTTAATGCTCTGAAGATTTTAAACCACAGTCCCCATTCTGAAGTTCTAAAGTACAAAGGCTTTCAATCACAAGAAAGGAGATAAAATCTAGAATATGCAATGGCTTTATTACACCTTCTATTCTTTGGCAAGGATTATGGACAGAGGAAGGGCAACCCCAGAGAATTACAAAGACTAGATCCTCTCTCTCTCTCTCTCTCTCTCCACCTTCCTCTGCCTTGTTTTGTTTTGCTTTGTTGCTGAGCTAGCTTGTACCCAGCTGAGGTCAATGAGTTTGGGACTCCAGGACAAAAAGGGTTATGCTTTTGTAGAATAGAAGAATGAGACAGTATTTTCCTGCAACAGAATCTGGAAAACTGATAGCATGATCCCCTCCAATTTGAAACACTGAAGCGCCGTTGAAAGAAAGGATTGTTAGATTCATTCTCTGTGCTCATGTACTGTAGGAAATTCAAATTAAAGTATCTCTTAGACAGCCTTCTCCAGCCTCTGTCTGAACATAGCTAGGGAAGGAAGCCCACCATTTCTCTAGGTAATTGGAGTCGTATTGAATTGTTTGCGTTATTAGCAAGGTATCCCTGGTGGTCAATTGGAATCTGCCACCCAGTAATTTAAAACCATTATTACCATCTTATACTTTGTGATAATACAGAACGAGTAAATGACTTTTTTATAGCACTCCTTCAATAGTTTAACAGTGCTATCCTATCCAGTGTTTTATTCTTATGGAATTTTTGGTGTTCTCTAAGCTTCGTTGTTTGTTTGCAGATGTTTCCATTACATCACTAGATAACATCACATTACCTTATTGGGTAATGAAATATCTGCAAATAAATAACCAAACTCAAAGAGCACCAAGGACTCCACAGGTCAACCCTGATCTACACGTCATCTCTTCTATTAGTTCTGCTCTCATGCTAAACTTATCCACTTCTCCCAGTCTTTTCTCTTAGGGCTTCCTTTCCAATCCCCTAATATCCTTGTTGTCTTTTTTTATTAATAAAAAGCACATTCAGCATTTTTTCACTGTTTATAATTTTTATATAAAAAATAAACTCAGAAATAAAACTTGACTCTTAGTGAGTACATGAGCCCAATCATGCAGGGATTCTTTTTGAAATAATCTTATAGTATTTAATGTATTTCAGACTTCCCTATGTACTGTACCCTATAAGTCAGGTGCTCCTAATGATCCTCCATTCAAATATAACTAAATCGGAGGTCCAACAAAATTCACCATCTGGTACTAGGGTAGTGAATTGGGAGATCTTTGAATTAAGAGCAGTGGTTATAACTAGGCAATTCAGGCTAATTCTGCCGACTGCCAATAGTTTGATTCTGACCAGTTCAAGGTTGACTTAGCCTTCCATCCTTTTGAGGTCTATAAAATAAGGACTCACATTGTTGTGGGCAATATGCTGACTCTGTAAACCACTTAGAGAGGGCTGTAAAGCACTGTGAAACTATATGTAAGTCTAAGTGTTATTGCTGTTTTGCTTATTCTAAAATAAAAGAGAACAAATACATGGAGCAGCTTCTTAATATATATCTTCTTATTTACTGTACATTCAGAGGAATTTTGGAGAATATCCTAACCATTGAGATAAATGGGAATTTAATAAATGAGGGTGCTTAAGTTCAAGATGGGATCAGCAACTTTAAAGGGATTAATAGTGAATTCTTGATTGTTATTTCCCTTCTTTGAAATAACATTTCTCCTGAAAAATTGAGTTGCTCCAATATTATGGAAATTTAAGAAAACAATCAAAATCTGCTTATTTTAACAGATCTCGGGTGGGGGGGGGGGAGAGAAATTGAGAGACAATCTTTCTTTGTATATGAATTTGTTGAATATTCCTGAACCTGAAACTTGTGGGTGGTATGTTTATTATTTATCTGGTTTTATTTCTTAGTTGTTTGAGTCTTGTTTATGCATGGTTGACTTGTAAACCTCTCAGAACTAGTTAAGAACTGGAGGACTTCTGGGGAGAAATGGTAATCTGAAGATACAGTAGCTCCATGAAAATTGGTGCCGACAACCGTGGTGGATTGAAGAGGCTGCGAGTAGACCAGGTTTTTATAATTCCTCTCCAGACAAGGAGGGGACTTCAGATCATCTACAAGTACTCCAAGCAGTTGTTCCTTATAAGGAGATTGCAAGATGGCGATCTCTGGCAGCTTTAGAGCCATTTGGAAGACAAGGGAATAGCCATTTTGCTCAAACTGTAGTCAACATCTTTGAAAAGACAATGGACTTCCATATTTCCTTTTCTAATTGCTTTTGGAAACTGTTAATTGCTTTTCAGCTATGAGGAAGCAACATGTTTTACCACACCAGGTGAGTTTTCTTCAGTCCTTAGTGAAAGAAGTTTTAACTGCAAATTTAAGGACTTGAAATATTTTTGAATAAATAGCAAAAGGATGATAAAAACTTTGATTTTAAAAAATTATTAGTGAACTAAAGGTCCAGGTAAATTGGAAATAAGATTTTGGAATTAATTATAAGAATTCTTCCTGTGGGAAAATGCTTTTGTTTTGAATTAAAAAAAAAAAAGTAAGCCAAGGCCTGACTCCATTATCAAGCCTGGGATTCCTGGTGAATTGGAGACAGGCTTCATTATTCAGCTGGCTATTTTTATTCCCTCTTTGTCTATGGTTTATAGCTCTGTTTTATAATATGTATTATTACTGTGAGATATATATATATATATTTGTAGCTGTGATTTTTTAAATGTGTGGTTTTATTTGTTGTGTCACTCGGAATCAGCTTGGGTGAGATGGGCAGCTACATAAACGTTATTAATAAATAAATAAATAAGAAATTACTGTATCAGTTGGCATTATTAAATTCTCTATAGACCTATATTATTTTCCTGAAGATACACCGTATGTAGTCAAAGAGGTGGCTTTAAAACACAGGAGGATAAACCAGGGATAGGGTCTGGATAATTTAAATATCCAAGGTCTGGATAATTTAAATTCTTCTTGCCGGAAGAGCAGCACTGACCTCCAAAAATCAAGAACTGTGCATCTTTGCAATCCTTCAAAGGAGAATGAAATAATGAGAGTGTAAATGCAAAAGTGACACAATTGTCCAAGTCATATAATTTTTGCAGAATAATAACAATGCTGGTATAGTTATAAAGGAGGAAGAAGAAAAGAGTCAGAAGATTTAAAGAAGGGACAAAGAAAACATTGAGAAAAATAGGCTAAGTAGATAACTCAGTTGATCTGTCTAGTTTATTTGAGGGAAAGTCTTCTTCAGTATCATCTTTCATTCACCTCCAGCACTGCTGCTTGTTGAAGTACGCATAAGCATATCTGAGATCTCATGGAGACTTAGGAACAGGGATATCTTCAGGTATGGTCGTGGAGATCGTCTTGACTTTTTAACCACCATGCCCTGCAGACATTCTGGTTTCTGGGCTGTCCTCCCCTCTATACTGCAGTGGGGAACCAATGTTTGTGTCACCTTTTACAAAGTCTCTAAAACAAGATCTATCTGTGAAAAGCAAATATGATTCTAGAACACTACTTCAGTAGTTAGTATAGAAAACATTTAATAAGCATACTAATAATGTAATAAACTAATAAATAATAGATAGAAATTAAAGTGGTCTTTCAAGTTTTACAAAACTCTCCCAGAGTATGTTCTGTCACCACTGGGGTGCCTTTGAATAATGTCATCTTGGTGTATCACCTAATTAAAACACTGTTCTAAAGCTAGTGCCTTTTTTTGTCTGCAGTCATTCATAAAAATGTTACTCCAAATGGGACCAAACACTGCCCTTCAATATTCTGTCTGTCTGTCTGTCTATCTACTTTTATCTTGGCTTCTTGAAAGCAGATACATTTTACCTTTTTTGTCATAAAATTTTCAGATTAATGAAGAAAATTATGAAGATTTTCTGCTTCTACAGAAAAGTACTTGGTACTATAAAAAGTAAATTATTACAGGATTGCAAATAAGGACTGCCTCCCCCCCAAGCAATGGCTTCTTTTCAGTACTAATTTAAACTTTCAAGCATTTACTTTCTGATCTTCAAAATTGGAATGGACCAAAAACATTTTATTTCTTAGGATTGTAATAATCATTTTCCCCTTATAAAAGGAGTTACAGCGCCATCACCTGGACACATAGGAAATTATTGTCAGTAGACACTTACCTGTCTCCGGCTCTTCTGTCTTCAGATTCAAAGCTGAAGAGATAGGTATAGAGTCGGAGCTAGGCAAGGGCCAAACCCAGCAGCACCTTGCAAATTAAGAAAAGATGAAGGAAGACAATCATGTGAAAGAAAGAGGGGTGACTGAGACATTTTAGTCCAGTTAATAGTACTATATATAAAAGAAATTGCTTTGTGGCTGATTCTTTCTACAAGTAATATTTGCATTTTCTACCTTTGTCTCTGTCTGTCTGCTGTTGTTTGATTACTTGGAATCTTAGACCTGATACAGATTATACTTGCTTCTTCTGCAGTCTCTATGGACTTCTGAAAAAGTAAGCTCGCATGCATCTTTTCTATGCCAAAGGTTTTGCACTGTGCCTAAGATTTTGCTTTGCATTGCCAAAAGTTTTGCATTTGTTTTGTGTTAACTTTGATGAAAAAATTATGGCTGTAAGAAATATAATGAGGGCTTTTTATTATCAAAAACTGGTTGTGTATGTAATTGGCATCATAGAACATCTTCCAGAAAAATGTTACATATTTATTTAAAAAATGAAATTTTAAAACAAGTGAATAAACACATCTAAATGTTTGCAAACTTCACCACAGAAAAGATGTGAAGACCCCTCTTACTTAAGAGAGGCTGTTTGTCCCAAAGCACAATCCTTTTTCTAACATCTAAAATTGGGTTTTGTTTTGTTTCTTCTTTCTCTTATTTTGTACATTCATGCCTCTTCTCGATTTTCTTTTCTTTTCTTTTTTGCCATTGGTACTAGAAGGAGAAAGAAATGTGTATACTTGTGTGCTTTTGGTGAAAGAGTAGTTAGGCACCTTGAGGGTTAGGTCAGAAAAAAGAGCAAGCATTTTATGAATAGTAATTTACTGTTGTTGGATAAAATAAAAACATTTTGAAAGCTTACCAGAATGACCACCTGCTGAATAGAATAGAATAGCTTTATTGGCCAAGTGTGATTGAATACACAAGAAATTTGTCTCTTGTTCCAGAAGCTCTCGGTGTACATACAAACAACAAAGTAATATAATCATAATACTGTTACCAATAAGAGAAGGTGCGAGAAAAAGATGAGAATGATAATAGTAATACAGCCATACTACATGGGTAAATATTGATTGACGTGATGGTATTCTTTTGAATTTATTTCTTATATCTTCTTCACCAGAACTGGATTGTTTTTGATTTTTTTATATCTTGCATCCTTCACTAAATTCATGTCTAAACTAATCTGGGTTTATATATGAAAGGACTGTGCTGCTAGTTCAGAACGCAGAATCTATCTATCATCTATCTATCTATCATCTATCTATCTATCTATCTATCTATCTATCTATCTATCTATCTATCTATCTATCTATCTATCTATCCATCCATCCATCCATCCATCCACCCACCCACCCACCCATCCATCTATCTACAATATCTCCCTCATGGGTGACTCTGTTACTGGAAATTGGCCATGGTTACCCTTTGGATTAATTTTTATTTGATTGTGTCTGGGGAAAGGATTACAATTCTTTCAATTCCATTAAAAAAATCAGCACCTGCACAATCTTTGCAGGTATAGGCACATTGTGACATCTGAATATCTTTCCTGAGGTCTTCATTTACCAAATTCTAGAGTGTTGGTTCTTTACTGTTGATACTTGCTCTTTAAAGGCAGAAGCTATCCACTACTACAATATCTTTTAATTCTAAAGCTGGTTTCTGTACTTGCTGTCATTAGTTTGGTCTTTTTATATTTAATCTCATTTTATACCTTTCTCCATAACTTTAATTACTTGAGCTTGCATATCCAGCTAGCAGAGAAGTATCGTCAGCACACTGCAGGCTACTGATGTTTCTTTCTCCAGTTTATGTTCATCATCTTTTAATCCAGTTTTCCTAGATTTATATACAGTTTTTAGATTTGTGGGAGGTTCTTTTTACTCTGTCAATCAAGCTAACCCTAGATTCAGTGAACCCTGGTAAGTACCTAGCACAGTAAGGTTTTTTTTCTTGTTTACTAACATAAAGACAAGTTATGCACAATGTGTATTACACAGAACCACAAATGAGCAACAAATTACAAATTACCGTGTTTCTCATATAATAAGGCCGGGTCTTATTTTTTTTTGAGCCCCGAAAAAATGGCTAGGCCGTCTTTTCGGGGGTGACTTAATTCCCCCCCCTTGCATCTTCGGGCAGGCGGGTGGCGATGGCTTGGATGTTGACCTCGGCGTTGGTGGGGCACTTTGTGTCAGGGTCAATGCAGGCAGCACCATATCCAGGTGTGCAACAAAGGTACTTCCTAACAGCAAGCCCCCCCGCCATTTCCCCCCCATTTCGCATGTTTTATTATAGGCCTTAATTTGGGGGGAGGGGCTTAATTTCATTTCATGCCTATAAAACATGCTGGGACTTCCTACTGGGGGAGGCCGTATTGTTGAAGAAACAGGGTACAAACAATAGATGTGTGTAGAAAGTAAGGAAGGTGACCTTGATAGAAATATGTACAAGGACTGAAACATTTTTTAAGTTCAGAACATCAAAATAATGTTCAGAAGTTACTCCGCCACATTCCTAATTCTCTGAATTTTAAGAAAGAAAATTTACAGCACAATTAGAATGTAAGTTTCTGTTGTTATAGCTAACCTCATAAAAGTTGTTTTAGCCTTCTTTGATTGATTTGTCTGGTCTACATAATGGGGGTAACAGTTTGTATCTCTAGCTAACCTAATGTCCTATATTGTTATATTATATATGATATAATCGTATGCTGTAGTCTTAATCTATTGTATTACTTATCCCTCTATTATGCCACTCTACACTATGCTACTAATATCATATTCCTGCTCTACTTCCTTTCTACCTTTGGTTCCCCTGCCCCTTTCTCCTGGCGTCTGCTTTATCATATTATTGGTCCTGCCTTGTTGAATTTTATTAAACTCACTATCATTCCAATAGAGACCAGTAGATGGCACTCCCGAGTCTTTTTTTTAGAATCCTCAACCTTCTTCTTGGTTCCTCACAAAGGAAGGGCTTTGAATCTTCCCACTTACTTCCTTTTGTTTTTGGAAGAGATTTACCTTTGAGGGGAAAGGATGGTGGGAGAAACAAAGAAACAACACAACACACACTTCCCCTTGCTTCCTGCAGAAAGTCCCCAGGAGTTGTCACTTAGCAGAGATTTCAATTTGTGCAAATTCCTCTGGGTTCTCATTCTGATTAGTCACGGTATTTTCCTCCGGAGAAGTCAACTTTATTTTTGGTAGGTTCTGTTCAATTTTTGAATTCTTAGTTCAAAACACTAATACACACACATCATCCTTCTCCAACTTGCCCCGCAGCCAGTCTGTGAAAAAGCTGGGGAAAGACTTAAAGGAAACTGAGTGAAGTAGCATGTGAGTTTGCCAATGCTCAGATGCCTTTTTGCAAGGTTGAATGAATGAATGAATGAATGAATGAATGAAAGAATGAATGAAAGAAAGAAAGAAATACAGCCCTGTCTTGCTTATTTGTCAATCTGGAGCCAATCTATTTTGTCATGTTTGGTCCAGGCTGTGACTTCCTGATCTGTCTACCGGTTTCGCATGACTACAATGAGTTGTTCTGGGATGCTCATTTTTCTAAGTATATTCCATAGTTCAACTTTATCAAAGGCCTTTCTATAGTTAAATTCTTTGGCCTTCTCAATTATCCATTGACGATGACAAAAGTTTGTTGTTACTCAGCCATTTCTAAAACCAATTTCTATATCTACGGTAGTATTTTTCTTTCCATGCAAGGCAGAGGTGGTATTCAGCAGCTTCTGACTAGTTCTGGAGAACCGGTAGCAGAAATTTTGAGTAGTTTGGAGAACTGGAAAATACCACCTCTGACTGGCTCCAACCCCATCTATTCTCTGCCTCCTGAGTCCCAGCTGATTGGCTGGGTCTTCTTTTGTTGCCCTGCACAGGAGAATGGAGCTGGAAAGCAGGTTAGTGGGGTGGGGACGGAATGGGGATTTTGCAGTATCCTTCCCCTGCCACGCCCACCAAGCCACACCATGCCCATCAAGCCATTCCCACAGAACCGGTAGTAAAAAAAAATTGAATCCTACCACTGTTGCAAGGTTCTAGTTTGGTGTGTGATAGTTCTAAGCATTATTTCCCTAGAAGGTGAAAGGAAGGTTATTGTTTCCACACTCTGATGGGTCTTTTTTCCTGGTTTTAGTACAGACTGAGCTCTTCATTCTGATGGCCACTATGTCCTTTTGCTTCCACTTTACCATTGAGTAGAGCAGGGCTGTCAAACTAGTGGCCCATGAGCTGGATGTGTCATGTACTAGCCATGCCTATACCCAGTTTAGCGAAAGGGAAAAAAGTCGCAATATGTCACATGACGACATGAGTTTGACACTCTTGGACTAGAGCAGGGGTGGGCAAACTTTTTGGCTCGGGGGCCGCATTGACTTTTAAAATTTGACAGACGGGCTGGGTTGGACTAGAGCATACAGTGGGATTAACATTACATTGAAATGCTCAGCTTGGGATCATAGAATATAGAGTACCTTTATTGTCATTGCATTCCACGAATACAATGAAATTTGAAAGCTTCTCCAGCAGTGCCCCAAACACCACATCACAATCACACTACAGAGTAAATAATAATAATAATAATAATAATAATAATAATAATAATAATAATAATAATAATAATAATAATAATAATAATAATAATAATAGTACCTAGTCTAAAACCTATCTAAAACATTTAGTAAGTTAAATAGTTTTAAAATGCCACTATATACATAGGACTAAATCACAAATGCACTGTTTGATTCAAGACAATTATTGCCTTGGAAAAGAAACTGTTTCTCAGTCTATTAGTCCTCATTTTAAGACACCTATAACGTCTCCCTTTTGGTAACAGTTCGAAATATGAATGACCAGGATGAGAACGGTCTGTGGAGATTTTTTGTGCTCTAGAGAGGAGTCTGGTCTTCACAATCTCTTCCAAAATAGAATAGAATATCCAATCAAACTGATATTCTATCATTTCTGGGTTATAGTTAACAATGATTTTGACATAATTAAGGACAGCTACCCCATTTTTGCCATTATTTTCTTGTTCTAAGATCTGATGCTTCTTTGATGTTAGGTGATCCACACTAATCCGTGATTCCCATGATTTTCTCAATGTTTAATACATTGTTTTTGTTTACACAGCATCACATTTGTCTTGATTCTGTGTATCATGGTGCACTTTGCAGCAAATTTCCTTCTGATTCTGGGTACATTAGCAGCTGGACATCCTTTTGGCTTTAATCCAGCCATCTAATAAGCACCAGTGCTGCTAAGATTTGCACTTAGCTCTTTTCCAGTAACTCATTCTGACCTGAAGGAGGCTCATCTTCCAATAACATGTTCTAAATGTCCATCTAGCTTTCTTGGAAGAATAAGGGAGTGAAGCAGTGGGTCATATTTAGTCTAATCCCTTTTCTCCATCCTGTCATGGGTGACTTTTCTGGAACTGTACATTCTCAGAATGATAGCTTATAATATACAATTCCTTTATCACCTCAAAATAATGAGCTGTGTTGGCACAGTGGTTAGAATGCAGTATTGCAGGCTAATTCTGCTGACTGTCAACTGCCAGCAGTTCGATCCTCACTGGCTCAAGGTTGGCTCACTTTCCATCTTTCCGAGGTCGATAAAATGTGGACCCAGATTATTGGGGGCAATATGTTGATTCAGTAAACCACTTAGAGAGGACTGGAAAGCACTGTGAAGTGGTATATAAGTCTAAGTGCTATTGCTAATGGTTTACATTGTACAATATCAGAAGGATAAATCCATACAATATTTAAGTGAATTCTTCCTTATTTTTTTAGGAGATGCATGGAATAAGTCCTTTTTTGAGCAATATGGTAAACGTTTTTTGAGTTCTCATGCTTATTCTTTTCCAAGCTCCTCCTGTTTTTTCCAAAAAGAATCATGCTGTATATGGTTTTTACATGATTAAAAACTGCTCAATTTTTAATAATTAATCAGTATTACCTGGTTGTTGCTGCTGGCTGCTGGTGGTATTACTTTGTTTTCCTGAAAATATGACCTAACCTGAAAGTAAGTCCTAGCTTGATTTTTACACGTGCGCCCAATATAAACCTTACCTCTGAAATAATCCCTAAGTAAGATCCCACCCACTCCAGAGTGCACAGGTAAAAATTAAGCTAAGGTGGGAATAGGGGTGGTGGTGGAGCTGCCCTACTACTTACCTCTGGACAGTTGTAGTCAGGACTCACACACCCCGACACCTGCGTTACTGGCCCATTTCTTTTGCAGCTGGCAAGGCTGGCAAGGCTTTCCTGAAGGCTCTGTAGCTGATAACAAAGCTTCAGATCGATCCGGAACTCTGTTATCTGCTGCAGAGGCCTTCAGGAAAGCCTTTCCGGAAGCAGAAGAAGTTCCTGAAGGCCTCTGACAGCGAAAAGGAGGCCAGGGATGACACATGTAAGTGAGATTAGTCAGTGGATGACATCCCCCCAAAATAAGACCTGGTGCCCTTTTTTGGTGTAAAAAAATATAAGACAGGGTCTTATCTTCGGGGAAACATGGTATTTACTACATTAATGCATATACCACCTAATGAAGATTTGGGGTAGTTTACGATAATAAAAGTACAATAAAATGCCAAGCATAAAACCATCAGGTAATATCATCCTTTTATGAAATATACACTAAAAACACTTCTCTCCAACCCACCTTTCCTGTAAACTCATACATCAAAATAAAAATACAGAACAGCAGCCCAACATTATTATTAAAATTCAAAACCCCATGTAATAACATTGCTTTAATAGCTTTGTGGAGGTTGGTAGCCTGATGTGCAAGAAAACAGAGAAAAGAGTATTCAATAAAACGTATTCAATAAGAGACAATAAACAACATTTCAGTCTAGTAAATTAATCTCCCCTTGAATTGCATATTACCTATTATTATTAAGAAATATTTTTATAGGAAGTCCAAGTGATAGTGGAGTTAATACAACTACAAATAGCTACTACAGGGTTGTGTTTGAAGCAAAAGTTAGATTAGCGGTGATACTGGGAAAAGGGAATAAAGATTCCCCATACTGCCATCTAATGTAACAACTGATATGTACATATATTAAATAAAAAATTAAGGCTAACGTCATATATAAATGCCTTTTGCAACAAAGTCCAGTTTCTATTTGTTAAATTGTTCTATTCTTATTTTAAAAAAACCACTGACGACTACAGTGGAAAAATGAAAGCAATGCCAGCAACTGGTATTAGCAACTAAATAGTGGTAACAATAGCAATAAAGCTGGAGATGTTATTAAAAGGTTATTTAATAGCTATTGACAAGGGGTGTTTTTTTGGAAACAGAGAAACCCATATAATTTTATCTATTTGCCATTGCTAGATAAGATTTCACAGACAATATATATATACTCACAAAGTTTGTAGCCAACTCTTTAAACAGAAGTCCATGGGATTGACTTATAAATCAATTTAAAACAAGAAAATTTCTGCCCACTCCCAACTTGTAATACTTACAAAAAAGCAAAAATTACTGACAAGAACCAAGCTAGTTATTTATGCTAAGAGATACAATGCTATGTTGCTGAATTGGTCAAAATGTGGCCTGATGTGTAAACACAAATTGCTCTCTCGCTATTCAACTAATAACAGAAAAAACAGTTGCTGAGTTATTACCAAAAATGATATGTGCATAACCCAATTGACTTATGATTTGAATGATTGCATTTTTTGCTGAGAGAAAGAGAATATTGCAGCAAAGAATGGGCAGGAAAAATTGCTTTACCCTCTTCTTTGAAAAAAAAACCAGATAGTAAAATAAAATTATTACAGCTTTAGACCAAACATGTGTAGTGGTTAAAATACTTTATTAGGAGCAAGGAGACCTAGATTTTAGTCTTTGCATAGAAGCGAACTGAGTGACTTTCAGCCAGTTACTCTTTCAGCCCTTAGGTCATAAAGTCAAAAAACATATTCTACCAACCTGCATAGTACCAATATAGCAAGCTATAGTCCTCAACCTTCAGTGAAGTGGTCTTCATATGAGTCGATTCATTCATGCTAAATAATAATAATAGTACTATATGCTACTAAAACTCTTGTGTCTGTGACTTCTAATAGGCCAAAACAGGTGCATTACAGGGAAACAATTTTTGAAACAAGATACCTCAGATGGGCTAACTTACAGGAAGTCATGGATTTATCTGGAACTGAAATTTAGAGAATTTCATAAAACATTTTGTGACTAAAAATTCTCATAAATCATTGTATGATATAATACAAAATGTGATGAAACATTTCCTATGGTCAACTCCTGTTGGTTTAACTATACTGTAAGGTTCAACATCCCTCTTTTCACACTTCTTGATAGGTGAGGACCTTTAATGGCATTCCCTGTCCCCTCAGAGCAGAGAAATAGCATCTTCATGGAATAGGCAGTTTCAAAAATATCTAGGCCCTAGACATTCAAGCAGTAAAAAGTGTGACTTGAAATTAAGAATCAAAGGATAAAAAGCAATAAATCAAACAGCTTTGCATTCCCAACATGAAAGGGGAAAAGCCACTATTTATAATAGGATTGTCCAAAGTGCTATCAGCAAATGATAGCTATTTATACAATTTCCACAAACTTACTAATGGTGATCTCTGAATCGTGTAAAAAACACTGTCCGTAGGGAAATACTGTTCAATCTTTTTAATTTAAAAAAAAGAACCACAATGTAGCTCTTAGAAGCTGGGAAGTCATAGCCCAAGAGCATTTATTTAACAATTGCTGGGTTGAAGTCTTCGATCAATCTTGCACAAACTAGTGCTTCCCAGATATTCATGCTGCTGCAAATCACTGGGGGTTTATACATCATCATATCTGTGTGGCAAAGGCTTAAGGACTTTATTATAAATATTTGAAAGTATTTCAATATTACTAGAGAACTTTCATATGAAAAATTGTGAACTTCCCTCTTGGAAATGTTTTAATATTATTTATTCCGCAATTCTATCCACAGCTTCTAATTTTCATCCTTCATTCCTTCTGTTATTTGCAATATTATAGTTATATTGGCTAAAATATAAATATAATACTTTAGGAAATAGACTTATCTGTTATTGTTACTCTGACTCAATGACTTATTAGTAAAATAATTTATAAAGTTACACAAAAATTGCTTCAAGAAATCTATCTTAAATCTGAAATTCTCTCCACACACACTAAGGACTACTACAAACAAAATGAGATTTATTTACAAATAAAGGGGCTCAGGATGAAGCTGCAATTAGATGTGGTTTTTCATGAGGAAGTCAAAAAGGGCAGATTATTTATCCAACCCAGTAATACCTATTCTGATAATAATGAACCTCCAGATGGCACAGATTAAACTTAGAAGTTTCTGCATTCCATACAAACTTCCTCAAAATATCATTTTTTAAGTTATTTTTTATATAGGCAAAAGAATGAAATAGTGGTGGTTATGTTACTGCATATGATTGTACTCGGGGGTGGGATTCTACTGGTTCTATAGAACCGGTTCTTATGATTCTGCACAGTTCAGAGAAACGGCAAATTGTGCCCCTGGCTGGCCCCTCCCCTCTCTGCCCACCCCTCCCAGTAAGTCCTAATCGAGCATGCGTGACATTGCGCGCATGCCCGACATCGCTGACTGCGTTCTCCCCTGCCAGTCACTCCCTAAGGTATTTTTCCCCCTCCCTACGATCAGCTGTTCTGATGACCAGCTATGCCGGGATCCCCCTCGCTGTCTTACTGCTTTGCCCAGCAGGCTTCCCTAAGGCCCAGGAGGCAAAAGGGGGCACGTGGGAGGGGGCGGGGGGAGCTGTGTCCCCCCCATGCTGTTTTTTACTGTCCTGGGACCCAGGGAAGCTTCCTGGGAGCAAAAATGCCCCCCAAAAGGCTTCTCTGAGGCCCAGGAGGCCCAGAAAAGGAGTGCAGGGAGGTACTGCATGCCCCCCCCCCACCGCGCTTCATTTTTTGCCTTCTTGGGCCCCAGGGAAGTCTTCTGGGAGCAAAAACACCCCTCCAGGAGGCTTCCCTGAAGCCCAGGAGGCAAAAAACAAAACCAAACGGGGGGGGGGGGCTGCAAAAAATAAGTCACACCCACCCAGTCACATGGTCATGCCCACTAGCCACACCCACAGAACTGGTTGTTAAAAATTTTGAATCCCATCCCTGACTGTACTGAAGAAAGTTGCATGTCATACTCAAATGCAGATTCATGTATATCGGCACAGCCCATTACAGAAGGCATGAAAAACCTGCAGTCCTCCTCCTATCAGTAGATGGCTATGGCTTGAACTAATGAAAAATGAAATTACACAACAACTAGAAAGCCCAATTTAGAAGAAGCTATTTCAAAGGAAGGCAGGTTATAGTATAGCAACAAAAATAGTGACGTTGACAGACACCTCTTTCTCTAGCTTTAAATGATTTGACACCTCAGAGTATAGCCAGAGGGTGGCAACACTCCCAAAGTTGTCTAGATGAGAGATCAAAAGGAAATTTTCTACAAAAGAAAAATACTGCATACAATTATACTTGCTCCTAAATAAAGAAATAAACATAAACTGTAATATCACCTTGTCCAAGCACGAATCAGGCCCTGTGATGCCACTCACACACTTTTGGTGGACTGCTGGCATATAAGCTTCTGCATTTTAATGCTCTTAATTCACACTGAAAATCTGAGTCACCAATGTACTTCTAAATTCCCGAAAGGGCAACAGTGAAATATATTGGAGTTGAACTGTGAACTTCCTCATTATGCTTCAAAGAGCTTTTCAAATTAAGTCAGTGATAATGGAGTTATGATAATCACTCACAACCACTATTAATAAATAAGTAAGACATTATTTTTGACTATATTATACCTCTGGTTATCAGAACACTCATATGGAGAATAGAATCCACAAAATTTCAAAACAATCACAATATTCCTTGTGCCAAGTTATTTTGAACAGAAATCTCTATTACATAGCTGCCAACTTGTAGTTTGATATTTTTCTATAGCTTCCAATGCAACTATAATTGACACACACTATTGTTTATAGTATCTTAATGCAACATATTCATGTTTGCCAAAGATAAACCTTTCCAAGGGCTTGTCAGTTGCCATAAAAAATAATTGTAGTCACAATCATACCCAAGTCTACAGCTACAGACCAATTTTTGAGATGTTTCCTGGATAGGATAATAGTCTGTATGTGCTGCCTAGGAAAGTTTGATTATGTTAAAAGTCACAAAGAACAATTGAAGAAACACATAAAAATATGGAAGCTATGTTAAAGTAACTGTAACTCGTAGTTTTTCTACTAAAAATGTGTACGTATGATGGTGTTAGATTCAAAGTGTTCAAATATCAGTAATCAGAAATAGATTATGCTGTGACTGTTAAAAAGCATAGCATGCCATCTTAAAGGATATCCTAGCCAGCTATTCTGTGACATTCATTCATTCATTCATATAGCGAATGACACTAAGCAGAATTGAAATTGAAATACAAATGCAATACAAATACAAAAACAATAGCCCATACGTAAATGATATATAACAATAATAAAATCTCATCAACAATAGTGTTTGTCCAACCTCCTACATTTGGAAAGAGCCAATCCAGTCCAGTCCAGTCCAATCGAATCCAATCAAAATTTTAGTGTGAAAACTTGCCAAGAAAACTGCAGGGGTGTCCAAGCAAATGCCTGTAATAAAAAAACTGACTTGAAGGTATCCACATGCACACACACAAAACTCATGTCAGGCATAGAATCTTTATTTCTTTGGCATTGGAAGCTTAAGCATACATAGTTTCTGATAAATCTGCTATTCCTGTTTTTACCATGAAAGCCAGCTGGGTGGCCTTGGGCCAGTCCCTCTCAGCTCAGCTCACCCCACAGAGTTGCTGTGGTGGTGACAATGGGAGGAGGAACGTGTGTTATATATGTTCATTTCCTTGAGTTGTAAAAATAAGGGGTGTGTGTGTTAAAAACAAATAAAAGTATATCATTGTCAATTTCCAAAGTGAGATGAAAGCATTATTTTATTTTCAATTTATGTTTACAATTTTCATCTCACTGAAGGCAAAACCATACAAAATTAATCTATGAATACTAACTACCTTGCATACAGCTGCTACCTTGTACTTAACAATCCTTGACCTATTGGATCATAGTTTCAGAAATATTTCTTTCCTAAACAGAAACAAAATGACCAAGAGCAAAAAAAACACCAGTGACAGTGGGAATGACTTCCAGTTTCTTGGTGGCTTTACTCCTGCTGACTGCCCTCTGGCAGCCAATAGTGAGACCAGTCTAACTGGCTTCAGGAAAGTTAGGGCAGGACTGGTCTACTGATACTCTGGGCAGTGGCTTGGCAGCATGGCAGTACTAAAACAACCACAAATTAGAGACCATAATAAACAAGATGTATTAAACAAAAGCTGAGAGCAGTAGCATACAATACTGTGTTAAGAGTCTAAGAAAGATTCAATATTTTTCATTTTTTGAGGGAAAGAGTGAGTTTAACTAAAGACGGGAAGCAGAGGATTTTTAAGACACGATTTACTTTAATGGAAATATATGGAGTATTTAGCTTCTAACAAGAAAAGCAGAAAAATAAAAATATAACATTAAAACTGCTTGCCACAGCAAAGATAAGAAATTTTAAAATATAGCAGCCACACATACAAATGCTAAAATGGAGGCACGAGATGTAGCTTAGGTTGAGAATAAAGGCTGCTTTTTACATGGAAAAGGCAAGAATAATTTTTGGCTAATGAAAGAAACAGAAAAAGAATGATGTTCTGAATGGTGCTAGGTCATTTTTGCTGGCTAATATAGTGGAAAATGGGGGCTGTGGGGAAGAGACAGGGGTGTCAAACTCGATTTCACTAAGGGCCGGATCAGGATTGTGGTTGTCCATGCAGGGTCAGGGGGAGGGGCATGGCTGGGGTGGTTGCGGCCAATTGGGTGTGAACAGCTTGATGTCGCTTGTGTGGGGGGAGCCTGTGGGGACAGAGTTGGGGGGGAATCCAGGAGTCTCTGGCAGGTGGAGAGGTGGGCGGATCATCCTATGGGATGAAGCGAAGTGAGGGTGGGGGTGGAGCAGCTACTGCTGCCGGAAACTATTGGCCACCACACACTTGCCATCCTTTGTCCGTGGGGGCCAATGATTTCTGGCAGGTTGGGGGCCATCAGCTGCTCTGCAGCTCCGAGGCCCATTGCCACCACCAGGCTGGCCGTCCAATTAGCAAGGGGCTGAGGTAGCACTGCAGATCTAAGACTGGCTGCGGTCTGGCCCGGATGGCTACCACCAAGCTGCAGATCAGCGCCCAGTCCACTGTTTCTCAGATGGCCCTGCATGTAAGATCTAACCACCTCGCGAGCCAGATTTGGTCTGCGGGCCTTGAGTTTGACACTCCTGGACTACAGAGAAAGGAGTTATGTATGTTGTGTGAGTTGGGCAATTGTATAAATTTGTTATATGTATGAATGTATGTAAATGTGCTTTGGAAAGAATACAAATGTCACACCAAATCTTTACATATTAAAATACTATGCATTTGTTCTCTCTTGGTAGAAATAGAGTCAAACACTGTATATACAGTATGTTGCAGTGGTGAATAAGTATCAAAGGTAAATATAATTTATTACCCTTCAAACTCCTAAATGCACTACTTTAAAATGTGTATACAGATCCATATGATTTTTAGAGATCCATTTTTATTTCTAAAATAATTGTGGAATTGTATATGGCTATATTGAAAAGAGACTTGTAATACTGCAAAGATGGAAAAATGTTAGCATTTGTATCAAAAATCTTTTCAGAAAAGATTGTAGGAAATTAAAAAAAATCATGTATGAAAAGTAAAAGAAAAATGTATTTTTCCACCTGCGGAACAATAATATTTAGTCATACATCTATCTATGTAGATGTAGCTGTTATTTTATTTGCACTACTTTGTAGGCTTGTCCTTATTATTTCTATTCATCCATGCTGTTATTAATGAAACTTATATACCCAGTTGGGAGTGGCTTTCATATGGTGAAAGAAATGTTTAAAGGCACCAACAGCAGTGAGAAGAATGCAAAGGAACTCAGCATGGCTGTGATGAGCTTGATAATAACTCAGGCTGTTATTGAAAAGTTCTTTACCATAAGGTTTTGTTATTGTCATATGTATAAGCTACATATGTTACAGTCTTAAGTATACAAATGGGTTGGCAGATATACATTATGATATTTTACATAATTAACAGTTCTTCTAGTTTAATAAGTTTAAATTAGGTAGGAACAGGCACCAAGTTATTTGTTTTACTGTGAAAACAGCAATAGCACTTAGACTTACGTACTGCTTGACAGTGTACAGTGCTTTACAGCAATAGTTTCTGAATAGGGGAAACTGAAACAGAATGATGAGAATTTTATCTTTGTATATGTGAAAGAAAATATCAACAGGGTTGAGAACTAGTACTATACAAGATTTTATCCCTTCATCCCTAAAATAAAAACTGTATTTAGGACCTTGAAAACATACATACAGATATGTACTGTATATTTTAATAAGGCCTTCTTGATGCCTATGAAGTGTTTGCAGTAGATATTTCTTTCTTTGTGCCCTAGGAAAGAAACAACTGCCTAAGATTAAATTCTCAACCTTCCTAGTGGGAGGTGAGCATCTTCATCACTAGGCTATTATGCCCACCCCCCTCTCTTAAATTAAACATTGTTAATACCTGCTTATATTTTTTCCTTTTTTTAAAAAAAACTCCAGTTAATCTGAATACAGCACTCTAAAAACAAACTGGATAAGATACAGGTGAAACTCGAAAAATTAGAATATGTGCAAAAGTTCATTTATTTCAGTAATGCAACTTAAAAGGTGAACCTAATATATGAGATAGACTCATTATATGCAAAGCAAGATAGTTCAAGCCGTGATGTGTCATAATTGAGATGATTATGGCTTACAGCTCATGAAAACCCCAAATCCACAATCTCAGAAAATTAGAATGTGAAAAGGTTCAATATTCTAGGCTCAAAGTGTCCCACTCTAATCATCTAATTAAGCCATAACACCTGCAAAGGGTTCCTGAGCCTTTAAATGGTCTCTCAGTCTGCTTCAATAGGAATCATAATCATGCGAAAGACTGCTGACCTGACAGTTGTACAGAAAACCATCACTGACACCCTCCATAAGGAGGGAAAGCCTCAAAAGGTAATTGCAAAAGAAGTTGGATGTTCCCAAAGTGCTGTATCAAAGCACATTAATAGAAAGTTACGTGGAAGGGAAAAGTGTAGAAGAAAAAAGTGCACAAGCAGCAGGGATGACTGCAGCCTGGAGAGGATTGTCAGGAAAAGGCCATTCAAAAGTGTTGGGGACTTTCACAAGGAGTGGGCTGAGGCTGGAGTCAGTGCATCAAGAGCCACCAAACACAGATGGATCCTGGACATGGGCTTCAAATGTCATATTCCTCTTGTCAAGCCACTCCTGAACAACAAACGTCAGAAGCATCTTACCTGGGCTAAAGAAAAACAGACCTGGTCTGTTGCTCAGTGGTCCAAAGTCCTCTTTTCTGATGAGAGCAACTTTTGCATCTCATTTGGAAACCAAGGACTCAGAGTCTGGAGGAAGAATGGAGAGGCACACACTGCAAGATGCTTGAAGTCCAGTATGAAGTTTCCAGTCTGTGTTGATTTGGGAAGCCATGTCATCTGCTAGTGTTGGTCCAATGTACTTCATTAAGTCCGGGGCAACGCAGCCGTCTACCAGGAGATTTTGGAGCATTTCATGCTTCCTTCTGCAGATGAGCTTTATGGGGATGCTGACTTCATTTTCCAGCAGGACTTGGCACCTGCCCACACTGCCAAAAGCACCAAAACCTGGTTCAATGACCGTGGGATTACTGTGCTTGATTGGCCAGCAAACTCGCCTGACCTGAACCCCATAGAGAATCTATGGGGCATTGCCAAGAGAAAGATGAGAGACATGAAACCGAACAATGCAGAAGAGCTGAAGGCTGCTATTGAAGCATCCTGGTCTTCCATAACACCTCAGCAGTGCCACAGGCTGATAGCTTCCATGCCACGCCACATTGAGGCAGTAATTGGTGCAAAAGGGACCCAAACCAAGTACTTAGTACATATGCATGCTTATACTTTTCAGAGGTCCGATATTGTTCTATGTACAATCCTTGTTTTATTGATTGCATGTAATATTCTAATTTTCTGAGATTGTGAATTTGGGGTTTTCGTGAGCTGTAAGCCATAATCATCACAATTATGACAAATCACAGCTTGAACTATCTTGCTTTGCATGTAATAAGTCTATCTCATATATTAGTTTCACCTTTTAAGTTGCATTACTGAAATAAATGAACTTTTGCATGATATTCTAATTTTTCGAGTTTCACCTGTAGGCAAAGTACATCATTATAGAACAATATCCTTTAAATAGTTGGTTCGAACTGAAATTGCTCTAATAGTCTTCTCTGACTTAAATTAACCATACATGTATAATTTCCCCTTTGAAGAAGATATACAAGCACAATAAGAACGTCCCTGATCCATCCTTTTAAAGAATTTGTTAAGCATAGAATAGCTTTATTGTCACTTTGAATGTAGACTAATTGGCACACATTAAAATGAAATTTCATTGCATACAGCTCTCAAAGGATCACCACCTCCAATATACACTACATAAACATGACAAAATACATACAAAATTATATATATACCCACATATATGACACATAGATATATTACTCTTATGGTCAGAGTACTCATCCTTAAAAAAAAAGTGGGGTAGTGACCTCTAAAAAGAAGCCTTTGAATTTACATCTCCCCCCCCCACTACCAATACATTTATTAAACAAAATTATTGCAGGATGTTAACTGGATTTCCCTCCCCCCCTATGAACCAACATTTCTGTCATGCCTCTGGTGGAGACTGACTCTGAGGGAGAGCAGGAACAGCTGACAAGGTGTGGAAGTGTGGTTGTGGAGGAGGCTGGGGAAGGGCAGAGGCCGGCTGAGTAGTCAGAGGAGGACCCAGGCCCATCCCCTATCCATCCTAGGGCACACAAGCAGGAGAGGATAAGGGAGTGGTCTACTGGGGAGGAGGGCCTTGATCCTCTTCATGGGCTGCAGCTGTGACAACTGAATAAAAGGATGGACTTGCATATGGGTGACAGCTGGAAACAAAGGTGGGAATATCTCTAGTTTATGGTTCCTGAGTTTGGCATCCTTCCCAGTGTGTGTTATCTGTGGACGTCCTCCAGCCCTTATCTTGCCTGGTTTGTGTTGCTTTTTTCCTTCTTGTAACTGTGTGGGAGTGTTTTGTCTTCAATCAAGAATATTCGGAGCTTGGAAGCAAAGTGAAGGAATAAAAGGGGCTTCACTTGTTTTATGTGACTGTTTGTTTTGTATCCCACTCTGGGTCATCATAATTTCTTTGAAAATGCCCATTTTGATGTGTGCTTCTAAAGAAAAACCCATGTAGATGGCAGTACCTAAATAACCTTTATTAAACTTGGAAAGTTAAACAGGGTTGGATCTGGTTAATATTTGGATGAAAGACTATTAGGAAATACCATAGCTAGTATAATGTTTATGACAATGGTAAGCCACTTCCATCTTTACTAAAAAAATATAAGAACATGATTATGAAATTGAGAGATTTTTTTCCTTCATAAGATTGGGAATAAACTATGTTTATATAGTACTAGCAGAGTGTTTTGCTTTTATATATATAGATTATAATTATTTTATACAACATATAGTATTTGAATAAATCTTATGTGGAGTCCATTTCTTTTAACTATTTTGCAACACCACCCAATTATTTTTAATTTGTTTAGTGTGCCAACCAAAATTACGGTCCAGTTTTCTTGATAGATTGCAAATATTTCATTATTTCTGTTTAAACTGGCCATAAGAGAAGCCCAACTACTAACAGTCTTTCCCCTTTCAGAATGGAAACATTCTTAAATAAGAGATGAAATTACAAATCAACATTGTTGAGACAATACAAAGCCTGACTCCCTAATTATATTAGCACAATGGTTGGATGGTGTAGTAAAACTGCTACATATCCCATTGATTAAAGAGTGTCATCCAATGTGAACCAGGAAGTATGCCTTCTCTGCTATAGTACTTAGCACACTATACCACCTGATTTTAATCACAATTCTGCTGGCCTTTCAGTAAGCTCTTAAGACTTGGCTGTCCTCAAGCATGAGGGTCAGAAGGTCATTGAGCCTGTGAGGTGCTGTTCACTTACTGTTGACAGTTTATCATCAGTTGTCATTGTTCACTTCTGTTTTTTTAAATTATTTGTTCTTATATTGATGTTGTTAGCCAGAGTTGCTGAGATAAGAGGGGGCCATGTAAATAGAATAAAATAAATCACCAATGAAGAAATTAGTATTAATTGGGCGTTCAGTCTTGCAACACATTTTGAATTTCAGCCCTTAAACCTTTTTATATTTACTTGCTTTTTCCCTATTCCATTTTATAGTTTTGCCTGATTCTGAAGAACTCAAAAATATGCTTAATTATAGTATATAACTAAATTGCTTCTCTTTGGTTGATACAATCCAGGCATGCATTTTCAACTGTGATACATAACATATTTTATCAGATTAAAATAATTCTTCAACGCTTTTCCAAAACCTAAACAGCATATTAAGGGACGGAGAGGTTTAATCAATCTAACCATTTCCTTTCTGAGAAAGAGCCAAATTCCATTAGGAATTTATCCCAATGTTGCCATTTTCATGTGGCAGCCTTATGGGAAGCCGAAGTGATAGAGTGAATACACACATTCTTGGATGTTGTGATAATTCCAGCATAGATTTATATATATATATATTTTAAAAAATCCACTTTAACCAAAAGGAAAAAACCTACATGCTTTTCCATACAAAGCCTAGGACTAACTCAATACAGAACTGTATTCTACTGATGTCTGGAGGTGATAAAAATGACTTCAGAAAATGTGAGGGATCAGACATCTCAAACACACAGTTTAAAAGTTGTAATAGCAGCTATAAAAGGGGCTCTAGACAAGGCTTAGGCCAGAACTAGTCTCAAAATAAATGACCTCACGTAATTGCCAGGAAGATAACAGGCTTACGCTATTGAGGAGGACAGGTGGGGTGAGGTTGCAGCATTTTAAATATACTAAATAGACTCAACTTGTTACGACCCTTTGGAGGAATGACAAGTACGACAATGCCTTAATGAAAAAGCTTCTTTTTCATTCAGGGCATCAAAATCCCACATGAGGTAACAACGGACAGAACGAGAACTGAACCCGCCTTCCGTTCGGGCCCGTCCGTCTCCCCGCACTCTCGCGGCCTCCCTTGCAAAACGGGGAGCGCAGTATCCTCTACTCCGTAACCCAGGAACCCACTCCAAGGACCAAGGCCCCAAATGCACCTGGTCGGATAGATTTTTCTCGTAAACCCCACCACGCTGCCGACGAGGAAGAGAAGCCGGGGGCTGGAGTTCAGGAGGCGGAGAGCAGAGCCCGTCCCCCTCCTTCCGTTCAGCGCGGCGGCGCCCTAGCCAGCACAAGAAAGCACCGCCGAAGAAGCGCCTGGAAACCGGCGGGCGTGCGGGCGGCGACGGCGGCCTCCGCGGCGCCCCACGCCAAACTCTGAAAGCCCGCCGCCCGCCTCTGCTCCTCCCACTCCTTAAACCGATCCTGCCGTGACGCCTCCATTGTGTGCGCAGCGGCAGCGGCTCCCGGCGACTGTTGTATCCGGCCGGCGCCTTTTTTTTCTCTCCTCCTCCTTCCTTCCCCCTCCCCTTTCCCCGTAGAAACTGCTGTGGCCGCCGCCGCCTCTTTCCCGCCGCCCCTCCCGCTTCTCCTTTTCCTTCAGCCGGGCGCCCCCCCGCCTCATCTTCGGTGTCTCCCCCTCCCTTTCACTCGATGACGCGATGGCAACGGCCAACTTCGGCAAGATCCAGATAGGGATCTACGTGGAGATCAAGCGCAGCGATGGTGAGCCGGGGAAGGGGGAGGGGAGGCAGAGGACAGCAAACCGATGAATGGGTGGAAGCGATGCCGGGGGAGCTTGAGTGGAGGGGCCCGCCCTCCTCAACCGGGGCGGCCGGGGCCGAAGATGGGCGCGGGCCCCGAGAAGGAGCGGCGTCGGCGTCGGGGCCTGTGGCGTCGGCCCGCGGTCGTTAAGGAGATTTTTATGTCGCCTCTTGCGGTGAGGCACCCGGGGTGGCAGACCTGCGCTATCGCCGCTGGAGACGGCAGAGAAAGAGGGAGGTTGCTGCAGTGCCATGGGGAAGGGAGGGCGCGGAGCCGCGGGGTGGGTTTGGGGGTGCGGGGTTGTAGGGGAAGCCGCTTCAGGGATGGGGAGGCTCAGGAAGGGCGTGGCCGGGGAGGCCGGCCGGTTGGAAAGGCTGCGCGCGGAAACTTGGGGTAGCAACAGGAGTATTTTCGGCGGGTGATGAGGAAGCATGTGCAGGAGACCCAAGGAGAATGCAGGCAAGTCTCACGTGCGGCTTCTCTGAGGTGTAAACCCGTATTCTGAAGCCCGAATGGGTGCAGTTTTCCTTCTGTTAACAAGAGAAAAAAGCAAATGGAGTGACTGACATCCCACTATTCAGAACAATGTCATATAGTGTGCAGTATTTAATTTAAATAAACGGGATTGCTAATCTCTCGTTGTAATAGCCGCATATTTCCACACTACTCCGCCGGGAGGGGGAAGTTCCTGGGTTGCTCCCGGTTTTTCCTTTTTTCTCTTTCCCCATTTCTGCCCTGTGTCTCGTGGCAACAGTGTGTGAAAAGCTTTCTAACGATGCGGATGAAGTTTGTAGGCGTGGGAAGCTTTGGTGAGATTACACTTGCATGGTGTGGGATAACAGCGTGCGGAGGGTTGCGTGCAAAATGAATCTCTTGCTCAGCCATGATGAGTGAGATGTCATTGGATGCTCCTGGTTATTTTGATGACGCTGGGATGAGGTCAGTTTTAAATTCGTTCTGGAAGGGTACCTATCCGACACCGCTTAATATTTGCCAAACGCAGGAGCTCATCACATGTCTAGAAATCGGAGGTTTTCATGATTGTACTAAAAGGACTAAGAAATATTGTTAATTCTGCTTTCTGTTTCAGCATTTCGTTTGTGCTCCATACACTTTTGATTCTGCAGTTCTAACTGCAGGTACTCATATTAAGAGTTTGTCAGAGGAACCTATACTGATCTTAAAATTCTTGGTTTTGGTATATTTTCAAAGTGGTTCAAGGAATTTGTTCATTCTTTATTACACGTGATAAAAATGAGTATATGTCTCTAACAAAATGTTTCTGTCTGGGGATCACTGTAATTTTTAAAAAGATTCTTGTATTCTACTAATTATAAGAAATATAATTGCTTACCACCATCAGTGAAAAGTTATGAAATGAATGGAAATCCCCGAGTATCTTTGGTTGGATAGGTTCCTGGCTGGTTTAACATCTGTACTACCAAATAGTTTAAAATAAATTGTTTTATTTTTGTAAGGAATCCTAAATTTAGATGTTTCTTGTTTTCTGGAAGTTAATTGACAGTCATCTGCTACCTATCTTTTGAACTTTTTTTAAAGTAGTTGACTTGTTGCCTACTGTTTGGAAAAAAGTGTAAATGCTAGCTCACAAATATAAATTTTGGTAGATTTTAATCCTAATTCTGTAATGAAGGAGGAATTGGAACAAATAATATTGAACTTAAAAGCATTCTGAAAGAATGAAAGCACTGCCTTCTATTGGAAAACATAGATGAACCCACCATCATCCAAGTTCAGTGCGGATGCATTGCTAATATAACTAAGACTCACAGGTTTAAGTCACTTAGAGCAGGGGTGTCAAACTGGTGGTCTGTGGGCCAGATGCGTCACATGCAGGTCATGCCCACCCCAGCTTCACAAAGGTAAACATCATGATATGTCCCGTGACATCAACGTGATGCAACGAGTTTGATACCTGTGACTTAAGGAATTAAGAAATAGTAGAATATATATATGCTGGTGAGATTCAGAACTTTAATATAACTTTGTAATAAGAGACAGCACATACTCGTGTTATTTTTTTTAAAATTCACTAACACAATGACAGGTTACAGGTAGTCCTTACTTGCTGTTTATTTTATTCATTGATTATTTGAAAGTAATATACAATGGCATTGAAAAACAAGTCTTATGACTAGTGTTTGAAGTTGTGGCTGTTGTATCCCCATGGTCACATGATTGTGATTTGGCCAGTTCACATGACAGTCATAGTGTCCCATGGCTACACAATTTCCATTGTGATATTCTAAGCAAAATCAACGGGAAGCTTAAAGGAAGTTGCTCATCACAGTTGTATTATCTCACTTAGCAACTTACGATGATTTGCTTAATGACTGCACCTAGAACTGACCCTTTTGAGTTGCCCTCACATGGCGTCAGTCTTAACTACCATACATTTAGCACCTGAGTTGCCAATTTGTCTTGTGGTTCGTAAGTGAGGACTACCTATATAAATGTTGATTAAAGATTGGTAAAGAATTGAATAATCATTTTTATTATTTAAGCCTGTTTACTTATTGTATTGTGTTAAGATACTTCCAGATATACATTGGCTAAAGTTTGTAATGCAGCGAAGTTACCATTTATATAAGAAATTGATGTTTGAACCATTTCCATAGACTGTCTACTATAATACAAGAGTGTTATTGGTCTTTCCCCTGAAGTGTAATCAACTTCCCTGTCTGCTTAAGTATTCCACGTGCATCATTGCTTACATTTAGAATTCAGGCAATTTAAAGTTATTTATGGCAAAGAACTGACAGGCAGATAAAATATTAAATATTAATTTCTCCTCCTAATTCTCTGACTTTGATCTTTTTCTTGAAGTAGTTTTTCCTGTTTAAAAGGGAATTATTGTAACAGCTCTCATCTACAATATGAGGAGGATAGGGGAGAATGCCACTATCCTAAAATACCTAAAGCTTTTTGCACAGAATATCGACTGGGTAGGCTTTTGGCCTAATCTTTTTCCATTTTTTAAATATTCTAGTTAGTGGGACCACATACAGTGCTACTGTTATTCTACTGAATACTGTATCATTACTCCTCTTAGTGAAGAGCCAATGCAGATATATGAGCTCAGAACCAGAATTATAGCTTTACTTCCCACTGACATTTGGGTTTAAGCTCTGTTAATTTTAGTAGAAGTTGTAGATGTACATAGATTCAAAATTACGTTGAAATTAATCCTATTAAAACTATTAAAATTGTATGCATTTCTCTATAAAATTATAAGAAATAGGGCTGCTAAGATCATTCTGAGGTTTGCTTTGTAGCAACAATTGTACTAAATTTTAGCAAAGCCATGTGTTTGCTGATTCATTGCAGTACCAAACCCAATTGAACTGCTTTCTGTGCATGTACATTTCAATTGGGAAGGCCCTCAAAGCAGTCAGAGGTTATGTATGACTCAGTTACACTTCATTTACACAGCCTGAGCTGGAGAAACATTTATACTCTCAAAATATTAGTTTCCAAATATATTCATATATTTTTCACCCAAGTTTTGAATGCAAAAATGGAAGAACCATTCTAAAGAATAATGGTATTTAATTACCCATTTTAGTAAGAAGTAAAAATTAGATTAACAAAGATGTGAACCAAATAAGAATTCTCACCTCTTTTTAATGGATAGAAACCTCTTTAAGCATTATATTTCTACTGGTAAATAAAAACTACCTTCTTTGCGTGTTTTTTTTCCAGAGTGCAGGTTTCTCAGTTTTTCATCTAGTTCCCTTCAGAAAGATTATTTTTTTGATATTTAGTAAATTATTTAGTCCATGATTGTATCTCTGAGGTGAGATGTAATGTACAGGTAATTCTTGACATACAGCAGTTAATTTAGTGACCATTGAATGTTACAACGGCACTGAAATTAAGTGACATGACTATTTTTCACACATGACTTTTGCAGCACCCCCATGGTTACATGATCAAAATTCAGATGTTTGGCAACTGACTCATATTTATGATGGCTGCATTGTCCAGGGGTCTTGTGATCACCATTTGCGAACTGTGTTACTAACTTATCAACAGCAGTGATTCACTTTTACAACTGTGGCAAGAAAGGTCATAAAATGGAGCAAAATTCACTTAATAAATGTTTCACTTAGCAACAGAAGTTTTGGGCTTTTATATATATATATATATAAGCTTACTGTCAGAATCGGTGGTCCTGTAACATCAATTGATTGCCCTGCCTTCTGGAATGAGAGAGGCCCCCCGAAAAGAAGTGGGCCAGAGCGGAGGCGGCGGGAGGCGGGCGGGCGGGCGGGGGGGGGGGCGGCGGGGGGGGGGGGGGGGACGGGGGGGAAGTCCCAGGGGCCACCCGGGCGCCGGGTGGCTACCGCCATTTAAAAATGGCGTCACCGTGGGTGTCGGTCGCAATGAAAGAAGGGAGGGAGAAGACCGGTCCTTCGGGCGTTCGCCCTCCCAGCACGCTGAGCGGGGGGGCGGCGCCCGCCCGCCGCCCGGGGCCTGGCGTAGGTGAATCGACGCTGAGTAAAGGGCGTGTTTCCGCGCGCCCAACAACCGCAGGCAGGCAGGCAGGAGGTGGGACACGTGGTGCGGGTGGGTGGGGTGCGGCCTGCGGCCAAAAGCCCCGCCTGGCGTTTGGCAGCAGCCCCTCTCCCTCCGAAAATTTCTGTGAACGGTCCCGGAAAAGGTTGGGGACCACTGTTTCTTAGGGTATTAAAAAGTTCGAGCTACCTTTTTTGCTCAAAGTTTTTTTAGATTTATTTTTTCCTTTCCTCAAATGAGTGTCGCCTGGGTTTATCGTAATAGGTCTGTTTTTCTTTGTGGCACGATTTGGGGTATTTGAAAATGGATTTTTTTGTGGCTAGCTATACCAACATCCTTCTATGATATTTGTCATAGGTCTTATTTCCAGCTTCCTTATTCAACATCATCCTTGCTCTTCTCTAATAGTGTTCTGAATCCTTAAAACATAGTGTCCATAATTGGATAGACCGTCCTAGAATCCTAATACCCAGAATTTATGAGTGTTTCTAGTTCTCTTACCAGTATTAGTATGATGGTTCCCAGTTCTTCCAACTCCCATTCATATATCATTTGCCCTAGGAAAACACACTGCCTTTTAATAGTTGCTTCCATTTGTTGGATTGTTCAGTTACAGTTATAGGAAAATCAAACATAATCAAACCTGATTTTCCTGTCTAGGTGCCTCTACTGAATAATTGCTAAAATAACAGTCTATGGAATGATGTACCCAGATGTAGGTGTAGGTATAATTGATGGCCAGTCAAGTTTTCATCCATTAAAATGAAAATTGATTAGAAAATGCTGTAAACTAGAACATATTACTGGAATAAAAAGTTGAAGTCAGAGAAGCAAGGCGCACATTAGTATTACTCAAATTGCTGGCAGATTTTCATCATACTTTTATTTCCTCAAAATTTAGGTTGCTCTCCACAGGTTCCTCTTTGCCATACTCTGGTGATTCCTGTACTCCATTGCTAGCTATGGATATTCATTTGGGATTGGATTAGCTCTGTCTTTGGATCTTCAGGTATAGTTCAAAACAGCTCCTCTTATTATCTGACAGTGAAATTTTGTAGAACAGAAGCAATTTGTTGTATCATTTTCTTCTATGATTCCAGATCCCTAGTATTCTCTGTTCCTTTATTCCCACAGAGCATGTATTAAGGTTTTCGGCATAGGAAGTAAAAAGTTCATAAATAATAAGCCCTCTCAGTAAAATCAGTACAACATTGCAAAGCCTGACTGCAGTATATAGGGTATTATTTCAGGTTTGTGACATTCCAACTATTTTTGCAAATTATCATGCCCTAGAATCATTTCAATATTTAGCTTAGAAACAGTGGTAAGCATTCTGTTTAAACATTAATGCCTATAGATAAGTTTGATCTTTAAGCATCTTTTCATAGGCACTATTGCAACAGCTTCAATATTCAGTTTTGAAAATGTTCATTGGGGAATATTTCATTCATTATTACTACAAAAGTCTTAGTTTGCCAAAAAGAAAAAATACCTTATTTCTTCATAAAGATGTGACTAGAATAACAGGAAGTCCAGGCTTGGAATTAAATGTAGAATTGACCATGTTGTAAGAGATATTCCTTAGATAAAAGCATCTGAATGTGTGAAAGTATCATTAGAAACCCCATTATTGGAAGAAAACTGAAAGTGTCTCTAAGATTCATATTTTTCTCAGAAATGGTTTAGTGACTAGCATACTTACTTAATCAAAGCCATATATACAGCTTTCTGTGACCTGTAAATAGTTGTTCATATACAATCACACTAACTATTGGTAGAATGTTATAAGATCTTTCCCAATTCACATAGTGTAAGTCATTTAGCAGAATGCTCTGCTCAGTGTAAGAATCAGCCAAATCATTCTCCACAAATAGCTATCCAGCCTTCATCTGAAAATTTCCAGTGAAAGTGGGTCAATCAAGCTTTCTGATTATTTGACAGCTACTGCCATTAAGAAATTCCTCCTAGTATTTAGCCTGAATTCTTTCTTTTAATTTCAATTTCTTGGTTCTAGTCCGGCACTCACTTTCAATAGAGAGCTGATTCTTCACCCTGTTCTTTGTGACAGCCTTTTAGATATTTGTAGACAGCTACTGGTCTTCTCTTTGGCAAGTTAGGTATGTCTAGCCATCCAACACCTCTCTTACAAACATTTCCAGCTTTTCCATGTCCATTTATATATTTAAAATTTTGCATAAACTCCCTATTTAAAAGAAGCCTAAAAGTAATTTAAAATATTCAGTCAAAATACTTTTTAATATGTACTACTTTAGTGAATACTTTTTAATATGTCTTATTTTATTCAATTCTTCAAGCATAAAGCATACTAGCTGGAGAATTCTGGGAGTTGAAGTCTTACATCTTAAAGTTGCTAAGGTTTAGACACATAGGTCTAACCTGTACAAAGTATAGTGACATTTATTACTTCCTTTGATCTGGATGCAGTGATTTGCTTAATGTGCACCATGCTTAGATTGGCAACCTGTTGGTGGTCCACTAATACTGATCACGGTTTTATTTTATACATTGTCAACAAGCCATAACTTCCAAATTTAACTCTGCAAATGTAATAAGCAACCTTTCCATCCTCTAGGTCAGGGGTGTCTAACTCACAGGCCGGATGCGTCACATGCTGGCCATGCCTCTGCCCGGTTTAGTGAAGGGGAAAAAAGTCCCGATATGTCACGTGACACCACTGTGATGACGCGTGTTTGACACCCCCACTCTAGATCATTTTTAAGGATGTGGAATAGTACTGGCAGTGATGGGTGACCTACTTGATATTTCCTCCCAAGAATTGATGTAGCTCATTTATGAAAAAAAGTATGGATGCCATTGTTTAAGTAGTTGTACATTTACTGAAATACAATACTGCTGTTTATAGTTTAAATCCATTTTCTTAATTTTTTTGCCCTTTTTGCATGAAATGAAAAAACTAAGCTGCTCTATCTAGTCCTTAATGCATGAACCTGTTGAGATGCTATACATCTTATTTTTGTCTCATAGGAGGAGAAAGTTAGTTTTTTTCTGTGATACTTTTTTCCTAGGGGTTTTTCACCATTTTTGATCCTTGTAGAACAACTGAATTATTTTTTAACCTAATGACTATGTTGAGTGGGTATATATCCAATAAAAGATGGTGAAGAAGGTATCTATCAGAAGATGCTTATCTATTTAAAGCCATATTTATAGAAAGAAGTATTGGTATAAATTGTTGCTGATTTTTATTATTTCATGTAAAAATATATTAATGATATCATTAACCGAAGCAAAGATTGGTTTGTCTTGGTTTAATTCTTTTACCTTGTATGAATTTTAAGTCTCATTTTAGGACCTTTTTGCTATTGAATATTTTTGATCATAATTCAGTTGTGAGTAGTAACTAGATAGAAAATTGAGGTTACAAAATGTATGGTTGTGTATTCATGGAAAAATACTTGTGTCTTGGGCTCTAAAAATTGTTTTATCAAGTTATACTAGATCAGAAGCATGACCAGACAAGGTAATCTAGGTTTGTTTTTTAAAAGTTGAATCTTAATATGAAATTGGATAAATTTATATTTATTTAATAGATTGATGTATTTTTTCTCTTTTGAAATAATATGCATTTAAGAGAAATAATTTAGGTTAGGGTTTTATGAGATCTTAATGTTGGATAGCTGGCTTTCTTATTTTTATTTTCTGTGGGGGTAGTCTTCCCCTGCCCCCTTGTTTTGATCTCTGAAGTATTTTAGTGTAGGGTTTTTAAAAAAGAATTGTGTAACTTTATATAGTAAGGGCCCTTTTGTAGAGTATATTTTATACAATAGTAATGCAGTTGTATAGTTGATACAACATTTTTTTAAAATAGTGAAAAGTTTTGCTGAAGTTTTGAGCTGTCAAACTTGTGGTTACTTTTTCCCCAAACTTGAGGGTTGGAGACATCTGTTCAGTGTTTCCATAATTATTCTGTCTGGCCTGAAAATTGGTTCCTGCCTTGCCAACTTCAGTCTTTATAGGGATTATAAAGAAATCCATGGACTAGATTGTGAAGATGAAAAAAAATGATCCTATAACGAAGGTAGTGGCAAGCCACTTGCGTATTGCTGCCAAGAAAAACTAAATGGGCCTATCCATGTTGTCATCAGGAATCAAGGTAGACTTGATGGAGTTTTTCCCTTTTATCACATAGACTTGTTTACCAGAGATAGTCTCAATGAAAAGTTACTTTCTAGTTTGATAATTTCTTTAAAATTCTTCTGTCTACCAAAGAGCAACACAAAAGTATGATTATCAACATTTATATTATAATGTATCTCTGATTTAAAAGAAGTTTGTCTTGGCATCCATAAGGTGCATACAAATGACAGATCTACACTGATGATGTGGTGCTGCTTGCCTGGATTTGCTGCAATTATCTTGATGTTTATGAGATTAATTTCCATATAGAAATATTAATTTCTGTATTTGTAATAAATTTCATTGAATTGCTCTGTATAAACAATAAATACTAAAAATGATGGAATCTCAGTTCCTTATACTGTGTGGATTGTTGAGGGCCAAAAATATTGGTGTTCTTCTCCCATGTAATGTCTCCATTTTTTGAACTGATAATGTTAAAAAGCATTGTCAATATTGGGAGAGGAAATTCCCAGTGTATGATATAGGGCTGTTGCCATAAACTTTATGGAAATTATTATTTTTTATTATTGTCTTTTCTGAATAGTTATTTTCTTAATATGTATATAGTAAAAAAAAACTGTAATAAAAAAATATTCTATTACAGCAGAGTTCCCCAAACTTTTTGGCTTTGCGCTCACCTGCTGTTTGCAGAAGGGGGGATGTGTACACACTCTTCCGCAGCCCAGTTCCATATGGCTCAATGCCTGGAGATGGGCTGTGGCCCAGGAGTTGAGGACCCATGTATTACAGAAGTCAGAGAGGATACTTAGCTTTCCTGACAACAGAACATACCATTTAATTCTTTTTGGGAAAATGTCAGTTATTCTAAAATAATCTACCTTAGGGTTTTATTGATATTTGTCTTTTTTTTATACATATGTTTCTTTGAATCTCAAAGTAGATCACTTCAGCCAGTTTTAATATAGTCTTCTTGCTTATGTAGTTATGTTATTGGCAGGAGATAACTTAAATCTCTGTCTAGACTTTATCTAGCAACTGAATTAAGATCATTCACCAAGGAGAAAAATATATTTTGTCTTCAGCAGTTAGTTTGAATGAGTTTGTTAACAGAGAAACAAAGAAATGGATTCAAACCGAGGAAATGAGCCTGGCGTCCTTCTACTTCTCCAGATGAATCTGTAAACATGTACAAAGGAGAAAAAATTCCCAAAAGAAAAACAGCTGTTTATCTGATAAATGAGAAAGCAGAGTTTGCTTTGGCTTTGTTTATTGTGCCATTTAGGAAAGGATTAGGTATGATTGATTGGAATCTGAAATAAAAGAAAATACAAACACTAGAGCCGTGATGGCGAACCTATCAAACGCGTGCCACAGGTGGCACGCAGAGTCATTTGTGTGAGCACGTGAGCCCCAGCCAAACTTACTTGCACTGTGCATGTGCATGCCTCCCAGCTGATTTTCGGCCCACTTGAGACCGTTTTTGGCCTCCCAGGGGGAAGCGAGAGTTCGAGGGAAGCGTCTGCAGCATCAGGAGGCCGAAAAACAGGCCTTCTGGAAATACCGGAAGTGCCCGTTTTCAGCCTCTGGAGCCCGGGGGAGGCTGTTTTTTGGAGGCCAAAAGTAGTATACTGGAAGTGATGTAACAGGCCCATTTTTCGGCCTCCAAAGGCAGCAGAGGCTTTCCTCGAGCCCCCGGGAGGGTGAAAAAAGCCTCAAACGGGCCGAAAATCAGCTGTAAGTTGTGCACATGCGCAGTGCAGGTAAGGGGGCGGGGGGGAGGAGTTGCGTGCGTATGTGCAGGGGGGTGGGGCACATTGCATTGTGGGTGCCAGTATGCACACTCGCATGCGCAAGCGCTTTTGGCACACCACAACAAAAAGGTTTGCCATCACTGCACTAAAGGGTGGTTTGTTTGTTTTTTGCGGAATCATGGTTCTTAATAGTGTTTTTTTTTGGGGGGGGGGTAAGTGTAAATCCTATAGAGCAGGGTGTCAAACTCAGGGCCTGCGGCTGGATGTGTCACATGCTGGCCATTCCCACGGTTTAACGAAGGGGGAAAAAGTCAAGATAAGTCATGTGATGACAACGTGATGCTGCAAGTTTGACACCCTTGCTATAGAGGTAAATACTGAGTGCTTCTTGTTTGCCATTCCATGGGGTAAAATAATTTAATTATATTCATGTTCATGAAAAGAAATGTCTGCAGTTGGAAAAATCATTGGAGAACCAATTTTACTGTCTGGCCAAATGTTCCAAATATTGTATATGTATGTAAATACACAATTTTACTTTTTAAGTACTTTTTAAATAAAAATACTTTTATTTTTAAGTATTACTTTCTTTTATATACCGTGTTTTCCCAAAAATAAGACTGGGTCTTATTTTCTTTTGACCCCCCCCCCCCAAATGGCTAGGGCTTCTTTTGGGGGAGGTATCTTAATTCCCCCCATGTACCGGTAGGCAGGGGGCGAGTGGCTCCTTGCACCAGCTTCCCGAAGGGTTCCAGCAGACCATTCTACCGTCCACAGCTGCTTCATGGGTGCCACTCTGGCCGCCGTCTCCAGCAAGCGTGGCCACTTTTGCAGCTGCTGGGTCTCCTCTTTGCTTGCAGTGCAGACAGCACAAGGTGAGGAGATGAGGCCGAAGGGGAAGAAAGGGGGGAGAAACTTGCCCCACATGCCCTTACCTAATGGTCGCGCCTGCCATCCATGCAGAACAGCCTCGCAGTGGCCGCTTCAGCAATCCTAGCCACTGCACCCCTTCTGTTAATGGCGGCCACAAAAAGAGCGGTAGCCCCAGTGATTTGCCCCATACACCCCTTACCTAGTGGTGTGATGGTCACAGCAGACCATCCCACCGTCCACGAAGCTGGTAGTCTGTGCTGAGCTTGAGGAAAGGATGGCAAGCAGAAAAAACCCCCTCCCCATTTTCTTGCCGTTCGCCAAAAAGGCTCTATTCTGAGCCTTCAGCGTTGCTACTTTGAAGGCTCAGAATGGAGCCTTTTTGGCAAGTGGCAGGAAAACGGTGAGGGGGATTTTTCTGTCTGTCATCCTTTCCTCAAGCTCAGCACAGATGGATATCCCAAATAGGCTCCTTCCTGAGCCTTCAGCATTGCAATCCTGGGATGTGTGTCCTTTTCTCAAGTGACATTTTATCACTTGAATAGGAACAAGCTTCGCGCAGAGAGAAGGAACAAGAGGCAGCTCCTGGCCCTTGCTGGCTCAGCTGATCCACGGGCCTGATTAAGAGGCTGAGCAGCCATGAGGTGACCTGGGAAGGGAAGGGCTGCCTCCTATGCTGGCCATGCTCACCCCTTTCATGAGGGCTTATTTTGGGGTAGGGCGTATCAGCCCCCCCCCAAATCAAGCTATGGCTTATTTTCAGGGTAGAGCATATTTTTAGGGAAACACGGTACTTTTAATAGATTTGTAAATATTCATTATTAATTACTGATGGCAAGGAATCCCTGCCTTTCAAGAAGCAGGTAAGCAAGTTTTTGTAAAAAAAATTGTAAATTGAATGGTGATGGAAATTGTTGTTTTCCCATATATTTTTTTTCCAAGCTTTAGTATTAGGATCAGGGGTGGGTTTCTACCAGTTCTGTCCACCTCTGTAGAACCGGTAGCTCTGAAGAGCAGCAGACATAGAACCGGTTCTATGTCTGCTGATGTTTTTGCCCACCCGCCCATCCGGGCTCTTACCTGATTTTTATTTCCTGATTTTTCAACTTCAGCTGCCGAACGAGGCACAGCTGCAGTTAAAAAAAAAACAAGAAAAGAGGGCTGTTTCAAAGGCTGCTTCTCTGCACGCAGCGTGCTAATGACGATTTACAGGCGCGTGGCTCACAGCGGGCAGGGAAGCTTGTAAATCCCAAACCGGTAGTTAACCCTGTCATATCCCACCCCTGATTAGGATGGTTTGAAAATAATTCAGAAGTGTTTCTGAATGTGTGTGTACGTAGCATCTCTTTCAGACAGCTGCAATTTTAAAGCATCCATGTGACTCAGAAAAAGGATCTCTCTGCTTTAATGAGTTGACTAACTAAAGCTGCCATGTCTGAAAATAAAATTTTGGATGCTTTAAAGAGGTGTTGTGCTCATTTCTCCATTAATTCTGAAGTACCTTTTTTGAATTTTTTGAAGAATGTTGAACCTTATTCTCTCTTATATTTAATGCAATATATGAAGAATAGTGTATAAGCTTTATTGGCTGATTTGCAAAGATGTTCATATAGATTGTAACCATAAAAGATAATGTAAGGACAAGGAAATTATATACTTAGCCAGTGTTTAGTTTGTGATTTCAAAAATGCCAGTTCCTGAAGATGGCTGCAATTTGTGTTAATTATGAAAAACCTCAAACTGTGATTCCTTGACAATTAAACAGTATTATTCTCTTTTCCTTTATATTATTGACAGAGTTGCCCTTGATGTTCACATTGTTATGAAAGCTAATTATCTAATATGGATTAGCCATTAACAAATGCCAGCAAACCATATATAATCTCAAGGAATAACTAAAACAATGTGAACCAAAACCATGACCCCAAACGCACAAAGTTGATGATCCATCACCACCAACCAAATACATCTTCATTACATACCTCACCCATTTTTTATAAAAAGTCTAAATCTGTAACTCATCTTATTCATCAACAGAAATCCAAAAAAAGTTATAAAAATACATAAGTATACAGCCCCATTTTCTATTTAAAATGAAATCCAAATACCTCTCTTTAATAATGAAAATCAAATCCTAATTAAGAATTAAACATTACAGAAATTCAAAACCCTTAAGCATTACCAAAGATCTTATTTATGTATCAGGAGTAATAATATATATTGTGTACCAACCCATTACACTCATTTAAAAATTTCAAAAAAGAAAAGTATCTAATCTAAGTGTCTATTAAACAACACTAGAGATAGCAATCTATTATTTAACCAATAATCCAAGAAACCAATTTTGCTTTTGCTTTTCTTTTTCCTCTCAGGAATCTTTAAACATAAAGTATATATTGAATCTCTTATATTCTGATTTAAAATAAGTAATCCACATTGCTCTTTAGTTATTTGTGCATCTATCTCTTGTTGATTTTTAAATAGTATAGCAGCTCCATTTGTAAATCCAATAATTTCCTTCTTTTAGGTTATAATTTTGGAATCCTCCATAATAACCTTTTCATTTTGATTCAAAGAAACTTGATTCTCTTCAGTAGTTTGGGTTGCAGTATAGGGTTAAGTAGATCACACAATTCTTGAGTCTAGAAGGCCTTGAGTCTAGAAGGCCTTGAGTCTAGAAGGCTGGTAAATTTTCTTAACATAGCCATCATCCAGTGATTAAACTTCAAAGCCTTCTTATCAGTAGCTTATAAACAAATTCTTTCCTGAAGAAGAGGACAGTTCTAGTTAATTTCCATGTCTTTAAATAATTTTCATCCAAATTCTTAATGTTTTAAGAACTTACCAGAAACAATATAGTCATCCTTTTGCTGTATAATGCAAGAAATAAAAGCTTACCAAGCTGGAAACACATATTTTTCTTTCTTTTTAAGTGGATTAAAGAGGGACTCAATCAGCAAATACATAACTCACAGTTTTGAAGGCTTTTAAATCTTGAAGTCATAAGAAAATTAAAATCCAAGGTGATTATAAAGAATGTTGAATTTTAAAATGGCTACATTAATGGCTCAGTATGACGAAACACACAACTCCCAAGTGATCACAAGTGGCTACAAAAATATCCAAGTTATCACAAGCATCTGCAAAAATATGAGATTTTGCTGTTGAGCTCACAAAAAGTCCCAATTGACCGGAGTACACAAGGGTCTCTTTAAGATCTCTATAATTTAGAGATAGTTATTGATAGTCTGGATTCTACAGCTGCCTTTTGACTGCTATGTCTCCCACAAAACATGGCGTGTCAGATCATCTGGTCACTGGAAGTGTTCTTAGTAGAGTTCATTGATGAACACCAACTAGCAGTCAGAAGACATGATGAAAAACTCTTTACTCTCACACACCCATGGATAGAGTTAACCATTATTTCAATAAGGAAACGGTGAGCATCCTAGACAAATCATCTATCTATAGACACATAGAGATAAATACATTTATACACTATTCAATGAGGACTACAAAAAGCTAAGAAGGAAACAGGAAGTCCAGAACATAGGGTTTCTAGCAGCCTACAGCCAGAAAAGCACACAAAGTATTCAAACAGAAAACTACCCTAGTCAAGGAACCACAAGGAGAAAGCTATCATTGGCAGGGCAAGCAACTGTATATAAAAACCCCACACTAACACTGAAGATTACCTAATCAGGTGATGAAATGTCTGTGTGCAAACAGCCAAGCTCAGAAAGCACCAAGGATTCAAAACAGAAAATATTTTCAGAAAAAATATATGGAAGGGGGAGGACTTATAAGAATGGTTTTTATGTTGCATAAGGAGACTGGAGTTTCTATTATCAGCTTAGGGAGAAAAAGTCTCCCAATAAGAGCATAATGGCAAATAGGGGTCAGCTTGGTTTCTTCAGTTGGCTGAAGAAGGAATAGGTACATGAATCTTTTCCAACCTTCTATCGTTTGTCAGAGAAAATAGCCTGGGTATTAAGAGCCATTGTATTGCAATATGTTGTACAATACGTTTTTAAGAATCTTTGGATCATATTTTAAAATGTAATATACTTTCCTTCCAGGTCGAATACATGAAGCTATGGTAACATCTCTAAATGAGGATAATGAAAGTGTTACTGTAGAATGGATTGAAAATGGTGATACTAAAGGAAAAGAGGTATTGACTCTTTAACCATCTAAATGTTATGAAAAGTGAAATTCTTCAAACCAGATACAGTATCAATTTGTAGAAATAGTTGTAGAAATAGTTGTATAATATGAATTGCATTCAATGAAAACTGTAACAATATGGTTCAAAGGTATTGTATGCTTTTTAAAAATCAGTCTAATGGAAGAAATAATTAAAATTTCATCACCAGCTGAATTTGCAAGAAATAGCTTGACCCAATACAGGTAGTCCTGCATTTCTGTTGCTAAGCAACTTGGCTTTACTTGCCAGAAAGTCGCAAAAGGTCTGGAACATTGCAACAGTCATAAATATGAGTCAGTTGCCAAGTGCCTGAATTTTGATCATGTGACCATGGAGATGTTGCAATGGTCATAAATTTTGAAAACGGCCATAAGTCACTCTTTTCAATGCCATTGTAACTTCAAACAGTCACTAAATGAACTTAAGTTGAGGACTACTTACCACTTATTAGCACGCTTCCTTGAGACATATATCTTTTTGATTATCTGAAATGTACTTTCCTTTATTCAAAGAAAAGAACCTGAAACAGTTGGGAAGAAATATAGTCACCTGTATTATCAAGATAAATAGTCATTTGTTTGAGGAGAAAGGCAATATATCAACTAAATAAAAAGGAAATAGAGCAGTTAGACTTATATCAAGCAGTGATATATCTCTGAAGAGACTTTGCTGATCAAGAATGTGGCAAAAGACAGCTGTAATTCCTAAAATTTCAGAATTGAATTTCGCTCAGAATTGAGCAAAAGAAGCATTTCCTTTCTATGTTAGTAGAGAATGTCAGTAATTCATTTTGCCCTAATTTATTAGGTTCTGCTCTTTTTAGAAAAAAGGAAGACCTTTAATTTTGGTGGCAACATTATATAAGGACTGTTTGTTGAAAAAAGGGAAGTAAATGCTTCTCTGTATTTATTTTAAACTATTTTTTCTTTTAAAAGATTGACTTGGAGAGTATATTTTCGCTTAACCCACACCTAGCTCCTGAAGAAGATGATCCTAGCCCAGAGACTCCTCCACCTCCCACACCCTCGGCAAAAGTAAACAAAATTGTGAAGGTTGGTAATGTATATAATATTTATTTAGTTGAAGTCACTGTACTTCATTGTGTCTCTTAGTTTATAATTATCTTTATTTTAGAATTGAAAATTTAACAGTGTTCTGGTTTTTAAAAAACGTTAAAGACAATGAAATAAGATTTCTTTAACTTTATTTTATCAAAATTTTCTTTTAGATTATAACATAATGTGAATTTCAGTCATTACAACCAGCTGTTTCCCTGATTTCAACGTTATCCCCCCCAAAATAATTTCCTCTATAGATTCTTTAAGATTTTTTGTAACTTCTTCATTCATCTTTACAGACCTATTTTCCATTCTTACTCATTTAATATTTTTGTAATATTTCTGGGATAATTCCCTTTTTCTTTCAGTTGCTGTAACAATCTTCTCCTTCCCATGTGTTGTAACTTTTCTAGCGGTTGCCATTCTCTTATTTATAATCCAAAATTAAAAGTAAGTCAATTACAAAAATGAAGGCAAACCTCACTCTCTTTTTCTCTTTAGACTTCTCTTTGTTCTTAAAACTTTAGTCCAATCTGTCTTTCTGTAGTTTTAATAACACAGACCATCTCATGATACACCTTTCTCCTTGTTTTATAAATTCCACCAATTGTCGTTTCCCTTTGGTGTTAAAAAAAAATCAGCACTAACAGGAAGATCTGGCCTGTTTATTTAATTCATTCCAAATAGTACTAAAGCACTTTCAAAATATTACTCCTTCAAATTTATACAGTCCTGTTTATTTATAACTTTCTTAGTCAAAAATCTGATTAAGCTCTTTGCTGTTGTTTTAATGTCTTTTAAAAGTATTTCCTCTTTGTTTTACTTTCTGTAATTCAGAAGGAAGGCTGGCTCTCTGAGAGACTGTTTTCTTTGTCCAACTGTTTTCAGAGATCTCTTTTCTACTGTAAATTGATTGAAACCAAAAGTGTTTAAGAAAATGAGGCTTTGGTAGAACTTAATGTCCTTTAAAATGCTACACATTGTGTGTGCAAGCGCAATGTGTGTATAAATGTGCTGTTTTCCCCTTGTCCCCCCAGCCATTCTACCCATGAGAAGACTGTTAGACTTCCATCCCGCAATCTCACAAGAAATTGCAAATTGGGATGTAAATAGATCAGTCTCCCAGTCAGAAAAAACTTTCACTTTTGAAAGCTGTGCTGTCTTTGCTACTTCAGAGACATCTAGTCCACCATAGAACCTTATCTGGAAGCTGGACAGTTATGCTTTATAACGAATTATTAAGTGGAAGCGTGTGATCAAGCTGCCAGGGATATTTTATGTCAAGAGTTCTTCATCTACCGTATATACTCGAGTATAAGCCGAGTTTTTCAGCCCATTTTTTGTGCTGAAAAAACCCCCCTCGGCTTATACTCGAGTCAGATTCCCCTCTGAAAAAAAAAATGGTGTGGAGCTCCGGAGCTGGGCAGGCGCTTCCCTGCTTCCGTGTTTCCTTTGCAACTTTTAAGCATGGGGGTAATCGGAAGCAGAAAAGTTCTTGCATGAGGATATATTGTTTTTTCTTTTTTTAACTGTTTTTAATTCTCACCGTCATGTGAGAATGCTCAGACACGAAATCTATCCGCCCGAAAATAAGTGTGTGTGTGTGTGGGGGGGGAATTTTAACAGAGGGAAGATGTAGGGAGAAGGCAAAAGCGACAGAAGATCCTTCAGGGGAAACTGAGGGGAGACTCCCCTTGGTCCAGATGAGCCCCTTCTCCCACCCCTAAGGAAGCAGAGGCAGCCAGCAAGGGCAGGCAAGCCCCGCTTCACAGACTCCGTCCGTCCTCGCTCCCACCCAAAGCCACGAAGTCCCCCAATCGCGCAGCCCAGAATCGCCCTCCCCTCAGGGGGCAGCAACAACGCCCGGTTTTTCCCGAGACAAGAAGCTCCGCCGTGCAATGAAAGCGCCCTGGCTCTAGGCTCGCGGGCTCAGAAAACAACGCGAGCCGAGGTCGCTTCGGCTCCGCTCGGCTTCTCCAACATCCAGCACCGCCCTGTTCTATGTGCCGGGCCCGGCAAGTCCGAGCAGCCAGCGCTTGGAGCAGGGCGGCACCGGAGATCGTTGGCTGCCTCTTTCGCAGCACGGGAGGCCTCCCCCGGCTGGCCAGCTGCTCTCCTCCTTCTCTGCCTGTTTGTTCTGTGTGACCGAGGAGGAGGAGACTGGCCAGCTGGTTGGGGGAGTCTTTGTGCGCCGAGGGAGGCGGCTGTTGGTGTCGGCTTTGCTCCGCTTCTCCGGCGCGGCCCTGTTCTTTACTTGGGCAGCCGGGCGCCCGCAACGGCGCCCACGGCGGCAACAGGCAGTTCCGCCCGGGCTCCGCTCAGGTTTCTGGCTGGGGCTGTCGGGAATTGCTGCCGCCGGTGCGGCCCCAGCCCCACGTCGCCTCGGGAAGGGAAAGGCAAAAAGCGCTTTGTTCTGTGTGACCGAGGAGGAGGAGACCGGCCGGCTGGTTGGGGGAGGCCTTTCCCTTCCCGTTGCGGGCGCCCGGCTGCCCAAGTAAAGAACAGGGCCGCGCCGGAGAAGCGGAGCAAAGCCAGACACCAACAGCCGCCTCCCTCGGCGCAGAAAGCCTCCCCCAACCAGCCAGCCGGTCTCCTCCTTCACACAGAACAAACAGGAAGAGAAGGAGGAGAGCAGCTGGCCAGCCGGGGGAGGCCTCCCGTCGCCTCGGGAAGGGAAAGTGCTTTTTGCCTTTCCCTTCCCGTTGCGGGCGCCCGGCTGCCCAAGTAAAGAACAGGGCCGCACCGGAGAAGCGGAGCAAAGCCGGACACCAACAGCCGCCTCCCTCGGCGCAGAAAGCCTCCCCCAACCAGCCAGCCGGTCTCCTCCTCGGTCACACAGAACAAAGCGCTTTTTGCCTTTCCCTTCCCGAGGCGACGCGGGACTGGGGCCGCACCGGCGGCAGCAACTCCCGACAGCCCCAGCCGGAAACCTGAGCAGAGCCCGGGCGGAACGGCCTGTTGCCGCCGTGGGCACCGTTGCGGGCGCCCGGCTGCCCAAGTATAGAACAGGGCCGCGCCGTAGAGCGGAGCAAAGCCGGACACCAACAGCCGCCTCCTCGGCGCAGAAAGCCTCCTAACCAGCCAGCCGGTCTCCTCCTCCTCGGTCACACAGAACAAACAGGCAGAGAAGGAGGAGAGCAGCTGGCCAGCCGGGGGAGGCCTCCCGTGCTGCAAAAGAGGCAGCCAACGATCTCCGGCGCCGTCCTGCTCCATGCGCTGGCTGCTCGGACTTGCCGGGCCCGGCACATAGAACAGGGCGGTGCCGGATGTTGGAGAAGCCCAGCGGAGCCAAAGCGACCTTGGCTCGCGTTGTTTTCTGAGCCCGCAAGCCTAGAGCCAGGGTGCTTTCATTGCACGGCGGAGCTTCTTGTCTCGGGAAAAACCAGGTGTCGTTGCTGCCCCCTGAGGGGAGGGCGATTCTGGGCTGCGCGATTGGGGGACTTCGTGGCTTTGGGTGGGTGGGTGGGTGGGAGTGAGGACGGACAGAGTCTGTGAAGCGGGGCTTGCCTGCCCTTGCTGGCTGCCTCTGCTTCCTTAGGGGCGGGAAGGGGGCTCATCTGGACCAAGGGTGAGTCTCCCCCTCAGTTTCCCCTGAAGGATCTTCCGTCGCTTTTGCCTTCTCCCTACATCTGGGGCTGTCGGGAGTTGCTGCCGCCAGTGCGGCTCCGGTCCCGCGTTGCCTTGGGAAGGGTGGGGCAAAACCAGGAGCCGCTGAGCCTGAGCCTCCGGTGCCGCTGCCGCTGTTGCAAAGCACTGCCGCGGCTCTTCCTTTTTGCCTTTCCCTTCCCGAGGCGACGCGGGACTGGGGCCGCGCCGGTGGTAGCGACTCCTGACTCAGGGGGCCTCCGAGGGAGGGGAAGAGAGTGACTCCTGCCTCCCGCTGTCATCATCATCTTCTTCTTTTGGGTAAGTGAATCAATTAAACCTTTCATGATAGTGAGATCGTTTCCCAAATTAATTATTTTTATTTTTGAAATTTACCAGTAGCTGCTGCATTTCCCACCCTCGGCTTATACTCGAGTCAATAAGTTTTCCCAGTTTTTTTTGTGTAAAATTAGGTGCCTCGGCTTATATTCGGGTCGACTTATACTCGAGTATATACGGTATATTGAAACCATTCCAGTCTTACAGAAGATAGTAACAAAGCCCTTTATGTAAAAAGTTGAACAATTGGAACTAACTTTTTTATGGATTATAGCAGGGGTGTCAAACTCATGTTGTCATGGTGGTGTCACGTGACATATCGGGACTTTTTCCCCTTCGCTAAACCAGGCATGGAAGTAACCATCGTGTGACATATCTGGCCCATGGGTTGGAAGTTTGACAGCCCTGGATTATAGTGTCAAAGTGTTCATAGCAAATTGTAAGGCTAAACTAAATATTATTAAATAAAAATAACCTTATCAGCTAATGAATTCATTGGTATGGACAGCAGACTTTTCATCTTCTCTTTGGTAAGGAAGAGGGAGAGAGAGATTTGCCTGGCCAAGTGCAGGACAAGGATTAAACTTTCCTATTTTTTATTTATTTTATTGAATTTTATTTGCCACCTATTTGTAATGAAACAACTCTGAGCAGCTTGCAGCATTAAAACATTAAAAGCCTAACAAATAAATATCTCTAAAACAATAATCCAATAATATTGAACTCCTTTGTTACTGCTATTTACAGCTCTAAAATGATTGATAAATATTCATTAATATCTTCTCCTATTTGCATTTTGAGCTTTCATATTAAATCCATATGGGCCTCTTGTATTGTGCCAGTATATTCCAAATACAGCTGCATCATATGTACATGAACCCAAGATAATTTGCAAGTTACATATTTTGTCTTTTAATTTTTAATAACTTTTACATGGAATTTCACTTCTACTACAGTCTTCATTATTATGTTGATAATTTGGTTGTCATCCCCAATTTGTTATAAGGTACATATATTTGGTGGGGGTAGTAGTTAATTTTGTTTTCACATTTCTGAACTGCCCATCTCCCTCAAAAGAGATTATAGTTACCGTATTTATCGGCGTATAACACGCACTTTTCCCCCCTGAAAATAGGGGGCAAATGATGTATGCGTGTTATACGCCGATATAATGTTAAGAAGCCTTCGGTGAATGCTGCTGGGATCGGGATCAAGGACACAAATGAAAGAAGGGGAGGGAGGAAGCAACCAAGCCTGTCCTTCTCTCTGGGTCAGCTCTCTCAGTCGCTCTCTCGCTCCTCCACCAGCACAGGAAGAAACTGCTTCAAAGAAGCGGGGGGCTTTTCCTGTCGCCGCAGCTTCCCTGAAGCGCCCGTTTCTCCCCACCCCCACCCCGCCCGCCCGCCCGCCCGCCCGCAGTGCTCCGTTCTGCCTGCCTGCCTGCCTTCGTTAATGGTTGAATCGGAACAGCTTCGGCTGAGTAAAAGAGGCGAATAGTTATTATTCTCAGCCGAAGCTGCTCCCAAACAACCAGAAACTAAGGCAGGCAGGCAGGCAGGCAGAACGGGACACTGTGGATTGAAGCGCGGGCGGGCGGGCGGGGTGGGGTGGGGTGAAACGGGCGCTCGGAATAGCTGCGGCGACAGGAAAAGCCCCCCGCTTCTTTGAAGCAGTTTCTTCCTTGGATGGTGGAGCAGCGAGAGAGCGAAGCCTCCTTCTCTTCTCTCCCCCCGGTCCTTGCAAAAATTTTCTGCTTGAAACCGGTCCCTGGTACAAAAAGGTTGGGGACCACTGATTTACCTTATAAGTGGTAATAATATTAATAAAAAAAAAGTTCTGAGCTACCCTTATTTTGCTTCAAAGTTTTTATTTAGAAATTTAATTTTTTTTCCTGAAATTTCCCTCTTAAAATGAAGATGCGTGTTATACGCCTGTGCGTGTTATACGCCGATAAATACGGTAGTTAGAAAATACTTACTTCACTTTTTTGTTTACTATATTGACATTCAGTCTCTGCAGTTTTTTACACATTTGTCAGAAGGATAGAGCTGCTTTTGTAGATGGTTGTGAGAATAATTTAGGGACTTCCCAAATGTATAAGTTTGGCTGACTTGCTGTTCTTTTTACCTGCTGAAGGGCTTCAAATCTCCCAACAAGTTTGTTTAGACGTGGATAACAAATTATAGAATGTCTGTCCTTTCTCTAGAATCGAAGGACTGTGGCTCCTTCTAAAATTGAAGCTCCTGCTAGAGATAACAGAGGTAAGTTAGTTTGCATATTTTTTTATTTAATTCCAAGTCCAGCTATAAAGAAAAAAAATCTGTCTTTCTCTTCTGTAAAACTTTGCATGGCGATTTTATTTTCCATTTTAATGCAATGTAATATACTCGGAGTAATACAGATCCTAATATAATTATAGTTAGTTAGCTGGTTTTTGATATCTTTCTGGACAGTTACCGAGATCATGGAGTGGTAGGCACTGTATTGGAGTGATGATCTGGTTCCAGTTGGTGGAAAGGGGAGAAGTTGAGCTGAGACCTCTGGCTTATGGTATTTCACAGCTTGATGCTTTCCCAACTTCTACTTTATATGCACACAAGGATGTTGGGGATTGATATATTGATATGGCATCAGTTATAAATATGCTGATGTAATCCAATTGTATATTTCCACCCCTAGTCAAACAGATAATGCAGTATTGTCCTGATAGCTAGACGTTTATAGGATCTGGGTGCACAAAATAAATCTAGACATGGTCCCAAATAGAGTGGTTTTGGGTTAGGGTTAGGGTTCCTATACAATTTAGGAAACCATCTGACTCCAGAGGGATTCCCTCTAAGTTCTGGACATTTTCTAAAGTAGGAGGCACTACTTAGTCACTCATGTTTAAACATGGTTGGTCACTTCTTGTTTGGACTGCTGCAATGTATATTACCTGAGGCTGCATTTGAAGACTACTTTGAAACTATAGGTAGTCCTCAACTTAGAACCATTTATTTAAAAACTGTTCAAAGTTACGATAGCCTTAGAAAAGGTGCTTTATGGCTCGTAAAGCCCTTTTAGTGGTCGTAAAACATCATGGCCTCTCCTGCAATCATGTGAATGTGATTTGGGAGCTTGACAACCTGTTTGCACTTGCATCTGGTTGCCACGCACTCTATGATCATGTGATTGCCACTTCTAATTTTCTCTTCAGGTTTCCCCAGAAAATCAATGGAGAAGCCAACAGGGAAGATTGCAAGCTATTGTCACTTGCTGAGAGGGCCCCCTCTCATTTTGTGGGAGAAGGAACTGCCAGTTAAGGGGAACTGAACTCTTCTGGCATGGTGCAGAAACATAGCTCAAATCCTGAAAATCTGAACTGCCTCCTGTAGTCACATGATGCCTTGCTTATCAACACTGCCCAACTAATGAGATTCCTGACTCAATTGTGGGCCTAAGTTGAGCACTACCTGTACAGCTAGTTTAGAATGCAGTAATTGGAGTAGCTGTGTGTTTGTTATAATTTCCCCACACAACTTCTCTATTTCAACAGCCCTAGATTCTAGATGTAATTTGAGGGTCTAGATATCATCTTTAAAACCTGGCTTGAGGACTGCCACCTTTTAATTATTTCTGTCTGTCAGATAAGATAAGATGAAAGAGACTTTCAGTTGATCCACCACCACCCAGCCTCCCCAGTTTTACTGCCCCGCAAAACATTATTAAACTTGGCTTTTCTAGCAAGCCTTGGGAACAACTGGTCCCTCTTAGGATATTCTCTTTGAATTTGTTCATTTCTCTGGTATAGAATTGTGAGTTATTTGTTACTTGCTGATTTTTATGCTTTTGTATTTTAAAAAAATCCTTATTTTGTAGAATAGGATAAGTAAGCTGGACAAAATCATTTATAATTGGAGTAGAATATAAGTCCAGCAATGAATATTTATTTATTTTTAGAAATCTCTTGGAGAGTTTCAGAAACACAAGTGTTTTGAGTAAGGGATGATCTGCAGGTCTGGAATGAAAACTTTCATGTAGTACATTTCTGCTCATGACTCATTTCTCCCCCATCTCTACCAGAGGATTAATACTCCTCTGCTTCATTGTTTGGCTGATCACCTCTCATTGCTGGTATGAATATTTTTATTGGAATAAGGTGTGGGAGTCCCATAATCTGAATTGCATGAGCTAATATGTAGACAATGGGGCCTAACTAGTTCTTATGGAACATATGAGTAACCACCTACCATTAAATACTATCTATAACTTTTTAAAGTTATAATTGTGTAACTTGTTTTGGTTGATTGTATTGTCACAAGGAAGATCCACCAGAGTAAGTCTACTAGCCCTGAAACTTATGTGTACTTGTATGGTTCTGCCAGAGTAACACATGAATTTTATTTCTTACATAAAGATTGACAATCACTTGTGAAAGATTAATTCAACCACTGATTTGTTACGTAACTTATTCTTATGTTTTGATTCATCTCCAAGAAGTATGCTGATTTTTCCCAACTATAATTTGCTTCATTAAACAGTATCAGATTTAATAAACAGTATAATTATCATTAACAAGTCACTGAATTGTGAAATAATTACACTTATTTCTTTTCCATTTTGCCTCGTTTTCCTAGTAAATCTTTTTAATAAACACTTTATTTTGATCTTTTCAGTGATTGGTTCTGCACGTGCACGACCTACTCAACTTCCTGAACAGTCATCATCTACACAACAGAATGGTAGTGTTTCAGATATATCTCCAGTTCAAGCCGCAAAAAAGGAATTTGGACCCCCTTGTATGTAAACCATGTATCAAGGATTTATTTTAGGCATTACATGTAGACTCTCTTGGATGATTACATGATGCTTAAATAGAGATTTAACTATACCATTATTATATCTTGTTATAATACAACATTGTAATTATTTTTCAATAGAATAGATTAAGAATTCTGTTCTAACTAACAAGCTGAGTTTAAAATCGGCCAGATCTTACATTAGGACAAACCAAGACAGTAACGTATATTAGTGGCTGTTTCTGTGTTGTCACTTCTTTTTTTCCATATCCTGCTGGCCTAGGTAAGACAGGTAGACACTCTACCTTCAAGCTGAACTAGCCATTTAGGTGAGACCTCTAAGTCAAGTAGTCTTAACAGAAGAGAATTCACATTGTCTTCCTTGTGGAAAGTGGGGGACTCTGCTCTCCTTGTTAACAAGTTATGCTATCCTTTCTTATTCTCCAGGGCCAGCAATAATGATTATGACATAAACAGTATTAAATAAGTATTGAAAACATTTCCCTAGAAAGTCCCCTGTCCCTTAGCTAGGCCAACAGATTTTCAAATAAAAAAAATTGCTGTATTTGTTAACTATTATGTAACACGCCCATGATAAGATAATTGCTTAACATTACAAAATAAGGGAAGGAGGAGGGTGGGACTATGAAAAAAAAAAAAAAACACTGGTTGAAGGGTTATTTTCAGCCCGGATTTGTTAAGGAAAAAAAAATATCTCTGGCCTATATTAAAATTCTGTCTCTGGGAGAGCAGCCAGCAGAATTTGTTAGTTTGCAGGTGGTGTACAAACTATGGTGCAGTTGAGTAGCAACTAGATAAAATTAATAGGCTGGCTATGTGAACAATACACTGTCAAGCTCTCTGGCAATTTTTTCATTCCACCTCCCACAGCTCAAAATGGTTATTCAGAAGATGGTTATATATTACGAATTTTTAAACCCATTTATATTGAATTAAACTAACATGGACAGTTCTCAATCTTACTAATTAAAAAACTGTGAAAACTTGAAATACATTGTATGACAAAAACTGTCTGTCTTCTTTAAGCACGTAGAAAATCAAATTGTGTGAAAGAAGTTGAAAAATTGCAAGAAAAGCGTGAAAAGCGAAGATTACAGCAACAGGAAATTAGAGAGAAACGAGCACAGGTTTTTATTTTTTTTATTCATAGTGCTACTGTGTACTATTCATATTTTTCTAACCATTTAAAACAATGCATTAAATTGAATCCTCTTCAGAATCTTTTTTTTTTTTCCTGTTCCAAGCAGCTTCCATATCCTTTTTTTCACATCACTTTCCATTCCCCCTATTTGGAGGTTAATCTTTTTTACAATGCATCCTAATGCAAAAGTTGTACTTTAATTAACTTCTTACAGTAATTTATTTTCATAGCAATTTCTAACTTTTTTCCTCCTTCTATGACCATATTTTATTATGGAATTTGAGTTTTGACTACCATAAAACACTCTGTCCCACATTCACTCTTATAAGCTTATTACTTTCTCAGTCTTTCTCAGTAATTATGATAGTAGTCATGCCATTCTTAAATTACTTAATGGTCCTCTTTTATGTTATTCCCACCCTTCTCTTATCTCCCTTAGCAGAATAATGTGGATCTTATTCATTCAGAATATTAGACATTTTTCCTCAAATTTTCCCATTGATTATAACCTTCTGTAATGATCATTAATTAGAGTATAACATGCAACTACCACCAATCTAAGGATTCCTAGTTTAATATGCGTCCCTACCATCCTAGATTACACCAATTTATACTGATAGGTACCAGCCCTTAATTTTTCCATAAACATCAGGCACAAGCAATCGGAACCACTCACAAACAATCTCAAGTAGAAATTTCATTATTAGTCAGCCATGATAGCAATAGCACTTACACTTATATACTGCTTTACAGTTCTTTATAGCCCTCTCTAAGTGGTTTACAGAGTCAGCATATTGCCCCCAACAATTTGGGTTCTCATTTTACCCACCTTGGAAGGATGGAAGGCTGAATCTGTGAGATTTGAACTGCCAGTTGCAGGCAGGCAGCAGAAGTAGCCTGCAGTACAGCATTCTAACCATTGTGCCACTGAGGCTCATTGACATGATATGAGAATCTCACCAGACTGAAGACATTCCTTTGAGATTGGTGAGATAAGGCTTCAGGGATTGTGCATGAGGTCAGGCTTGCAACTTCTTGCAGTGCAAGGACTCTAAGCCATGCCCCCTCTTAACACCTTCCTCCAGTATACTGTAGCTGGAGGTTCCACCACAATAATTAAATCTATGCTTTCCAGCATGTTGTTGATCATGACTTTCTTACAAAGCTTTTTATTAAGATAAAGAAAAAATAGGAAAGGTTATTAGGCATAGTCCAACCCAAGCCACATGCACTATTTTCCCTGACAATAATGATAACACAAGAAATTAGATCAGTCTAACACAAAAAATGCTAATAATCCCGCAAGATCAGCTTTAACACGCTCATGTCATTTGGCACAAGCCAGGATCTAAATATATTCCGATAAAGAAGTTATTTGCAGACCAAATATTTTTTATTGTTGCCCATATCCCCTCATGCAGTGAAGTGATTGTTCTCCGTAGAGCTGCTGCGAGCATCCAGAGAGTGGGAGGTGCTCCAGTCTTCACTCTTACAGGCTGAGCTATAATTGAGGAACGCTCCTCCTCCTCCACATGACTCCTCCGTAGCGTTCCCCAGTTTTAGCTCAGCCTCGCTAGAGACAGGCAGCTTTAATAGTTACTCCTTGGCCGATCCAGGTTTTTTCTCTCTACAAATTCAGGTTTGATCTCTCCTTTTCCTCCTTTTTCCCTGCGCATTTGGTTTGTCCCAAATTTAGGAAAGGAGCGATTTTTCGCCCCTCAGGGGAGAGATACGGGGGTTTTTAATGCCTTTTGCCCCCCCCCCCTGTTTCTGCCTCTGCCGCTTTTAAGCCGGGCTGCATTTCAGCAGCGGCTTCTGTTTGCGTTTCCTTTAGCGCTCCGTTGCGCCTTCCCCCCAACGAACGCCCTTGGAAGAAGGAAAGCTTCCTTCCGTACAGCCCCTCGTTTCGCCTGCATTCAGGCTTCTTTTTTGTTGTTGAGGGACTTGTGATCGTCTCTGAGCTATTCGCGCCGGGGCCGGTGGCCATTTTGGGCGCGCCTCGTGGCCAGCCGCCATTTTGTTTGTGTGCATGATCTTGCTGCAACGCTTCCGAAGGCCCATAGCGGGACCGGCAGGCCGTGTGGAGCCTAAATATATTAGAGGGTAGTGTGGTTCTGTGCCCTGTTGCCCTTTTTCAGTTTTTTCGTTGGCTGACTTCCGCAGCTCACTCAGTGACGAAGGCACCAACTTCCCATTTTGTTTGGGAGGCTGCCTCAGGAGGCCTTTCATTTCCTTGCCTTTGTTGTTTGTTTTTCCTGGCCTCAGCGTTCATTTGGCCTATTGGATAATCAGAGATATTTCTTAATTTTTTTGTACTTATTTGGAAAAAGAGGATAGAATAAATTATTATTAATTTTTTTTTAATTCAATTGGCACCTTTTGGGTTCCTCCCTCTAATAATAATAATAATAATAATAATAATAATAATAATAATAATAATAATAATAAAAAATAAGGATTATTTAAAAAAAAATTTTTTTTTCCAAAAGGGGGATGCGGCCCAACTATAGGACAGCCGGCCTGCGTTGTAGGTCGAACTCCCAGGCATGCCAACTGCCTTTTTGTTTAAATATCATTCTTTACTCCTTTTTTATTATTATGGCAGAGGACAATCCCAGCGGACCTTCTTTGAAGGCTAAGTCAAAGGCGCACCATTTGCGCAAACAGGACAAGGACTCATCCGAAGCCTCTCAGAAAGACGCCTTAAGGCGCCATAAGGCTTTGGAGAAGGAGTTTGACAAACGGTCCAAAGACTCGCATTCTGTAACTCTTACTCTTCCCACTCCCTCTACCTCTACTCAACCCCCCCCCTGCCAGAACAGCCTTCTCTTTCCAGGTGCAGCTCACCCGCCCGGAGTCGCCAGGCCACTCGAGCACCTGAAGCGACATTCACACCAATCGCTGCGGGCCTACGCCCAGAAGGCTCATCCACAACCATCATTCCAGACAGTATTAGAGAATGGATGCAGCTGGCTATCCGTCAAGGGATAGCAGAAGGTATCCAACAGCTGTCCAGACCAAGTTCACAAATGATGGCGCCCGAGGTCGAATCTGTTTCCGGAAGATCCCTCTCCAGGCCGGAATCGCAACACGGTCAGCTACCTTCCCAAATGGAGCCTCCTTTCCTAGAAGGGGAGGAGGCACAGGAAGAGGAAGAAATGGGCTTTGCACCCTTCAGGGAAGAGGAAGGGTCAGATAAGGGGTCCCTACAATATTCCGAGCCCTTTTTCGAGGTGACCCTATGGAAGGAGAGATGTCAGAGGACGAAGGCATTCCTCCTGACCAACCCATCTTTGTAGGCCTGTTTAAGCCTCATTTGTTTAAGTCCTTGCTATTTAAGGCAAAGAATATTTCAGGCCTGTCTTCCCAGTCACCCTCTGATCCATCTCCAGCAACCCCGGGGGGCCCAGAAGATTCTATATTCAGACAACTGGTCGTAGAAACTGAGGTCATCCCTGCTCCACCAATTTTCTCCGACTTGGTAGCGAGACAACTGGCCTTTTTCGGGTCCCCCCCCCGCCCCTTCCAGTCAGGACAAGAGTTTGTTTAATCTCGATACGGAATTATCTGCCATGTTAAACACTCCCGAGGTGGACGACCCCATAGTGAGACTAGCATCATCCTCTAACTCCACTGACGCTCTGGAAGCACTGAAGCCAGAGGACAAGCGGGCAGAGATGGCGCTATGACGGGCGCACCAATTGGATGCTTGGGCCATTCAGTCTGCCACGGCCGCATCATTTTTCACTCGATCTTCCATTAGATGGCTCAGACAATTGAAACAGCATGTCCCCCCGTCAAACACCAGGGCCCATCAGGACATTGCCAAGCTCACGGCTGCAGCGGAATTTGCGGCCGACGCTACTTTTCACTCTGTGAAATTTTCTTCTCGGGCCATCTCCTCGCACGTTACTGCCCGACGACTGCTTTGGCTTAGACACTGGCAGGCCGACATTAAGAATAAAGCTAAATTGGCCTCTGCTCCCATCTCGGGAGGCAAATTGTTCGGCCCGGCCCTGGACCCATTGTTGATGGAGAGCCGGAATAAAAAGAAATTCCTCCCATCCCTTTTTTGCAGGCAAGAGTCCAGAGGGTCCCAGTCCTTTCGGAGGGGCTCCTTCTGTACCTCCTTTCAGACACCCTTCACCCCTAGGTATCAGAGCTCCCCGGCATTTCGGCCGGCCTATCAGGACCGGGGCAACACGGGAGACAGGAACAGGAGGGGGGGCAGCTACAGGAGGCCCTTTCGGGGTGCAGGTAATAAAGCATCCCGCCGTCCAAGATAGGCCTACAGCCACTTATCCCATTGGCGGCCGCCTTAAGTATTTTGCCGACCAGTGGGTATCATCCACTTCGGATTCCTGGATTAGGGACACTGTTAAATTTGGCCTCTCCCTTCAGTTTCAGCTCCCCCCTCCGGAGCACTTCATGGTTTCTCCTCTTTCCAGAGACCGCACTAAGCGTGCTCTTATAGAAGCCGCTATCAAGCACCTCTCTGAAATCAAGGCCATACAGCCCGTGCCACCTTCGCAGCGAGGAGGAGGGTTTTACTCCCTCCTCTTCTTAGTTCCTAAACACTCCGGGGGTTGGAGGCCCATTTTAGACTTGAAGAGGCTCAATCGCTACATTGTCCGTCATAAGTTCAAAACGCATACACTTCAGTCCATCTTGCAGGGCACTAGGAAGGGAGACTGGCTCAGCTCCATTGACCTCTCTGAGGCATACCTCCACATCCCCATTCACCCCTCGTTTTTCAAATATTTGAGATTTTGCTACAACGGCCAGCATTTTCAATACGTGGCCCTTCCCTTTGGTCTAGTCTCGGCTCCGAGGACCTTCACTAAGGTGTTGGCAGCTCTAGCGGCTCACCTCAGACACTTCCCTATCCGCATTCACTGCTACCTTGATGACATACTCATACTATCCCCCACCCGACATCAAGTCGAGAGGGACACTAAGACCACCCTCTCGGTGCTTCAGGCTCACGGTTTCCTCGTAAACTGGGAAAAAAGTCAGCTTAGCCCTTCCACAATAGCTCACTTAGGGGCAGTGATTGACTCAGTTGAAGGGAGGGTTTTCCTTTCCCCCGAAAGGTTCAGCAGTATCCAGAAATCGATCAGGACCATTAGACGGGCAAGAAAGGCCTCATTGCTGGACTTATCCAAATTACTTGGAAAATTAGTTTCATGCATATCTATTGTTCCCTGGGCCTGCCTCCATTCCAGATCCCTGCAGTGGTTCCTCTTGCCTTATCAGCGTTCCGGAAGGAGCAATTCAGGACTTGTGGTGAAGGTTCCTCCAAGGGTTCTCGCCTCCCTCCTCTGGTGGACCAGACCCGCTACCAACAAGGGACATCTTTTCAAGGAGCCCCAAAGGGTCACTCTCACTACAGACACCAGCCTATCCGGATGGGGGGCCCACATGCAGTCACTTTCAGCTCAGGGAACTTGGTCAGCAACCGAGCGACGCTGCAGCATCAACTGGCTGAAGCTTCATGCAGTATACCTGGCCTTACGCGCCTTCCTCCCTCAAGTGCGAAGGCGCCACGTACTAGTCCTGACAGACAACACTACAACCAAGGCCCACATCAACCATCAAGGGGGCACTCATTCCATCCGCCTCATGAGGGAGGCCGAGTGGCTCTGTCGGTGGGCAGAGGTCAACCTCTTATCCATCAGGGCGGAACATATCTCCGGGGTCTCAAATGTCCAAGCAGACTGGCTGAGCAGGGCCACCCTGGACCAGTCGGAATGGCGCCTACACCCCTCCCTGTTCAAGGAGGCATCAGCGATATACGGTCAACCCCTGGTGGACCTGTTCGCGTCTCCGCTCAACGCCCAGACACCGAGATTCTTCTCACGATACCCCACCAAGGGGGCAGAGAACCACGATGCCCTGCGTTGCCCCTGGCCCACGGGGCTTCTATACGCATCCCCCCCCGTTGATTCCCAAGGTGATTCAGAGGTTGATCATCGAGAGGGCGGAAGTTCTCCTGGTGGCCCCATATTGGCCCAGGAGACCGTGGTTTGCAGATCTTCGCAATCTGTCAGTGGCCCCCGTGGAGGATTCCGCCAGACAGGGTCTTGCTGTCCCAGGGACCTCTTCAGCACCCAAATCCACAGTGGCTTCAGTTAGCCGTCTGGAGGTTGAGCGGGAGCGTCTAAGAAATGAGGGCCTGTCGGTCCAGGTCATCAATACCATCCTGGCAGCAGGACGGCCTTCGACCACCCGCATTTATAACGCAACCTTTTGTAAGTGGTGCCATCAATTCGCTCTCCCATCAATTGCGCAAATCCTGGCCTTCCTACAAGACGGGCTGGATAGGGGCCTCTCCCCCAATACCCTGAGGAGGCAAGTCTCAGCCCTATCAACGGTGGTCTCTGGCAGCTCTTCTGGCTCGCTTTCACACCACCTCGCATCCGAGCATTCCTTAGAGGAGCCTCCAATCTGCACCCTCCAGTAATTCACAGATACTGACTTGGGATCTTAATAAGGTTCTTATGGCGCTGACTAAACCTCCCTTTGAGCCTCTCAGGAGGTGCCACTTCAGTTTCTCACGTTCAAAGTGGTGTTTCTTGTGGCAGTAACATCTGCTAGACGGATATCTGAAATAGCAGCTCTATCCGTTAGAAAGGATCTATGTGTTTTCCACACTGATCGGGTGGTTCTGCGGCCGGACCCTCCTTTATGCCTAAGATCAACTCGGCCTTTCACAGATCACAGGAACTGGTTCTTCCTAACTTTTGTCCCAGACCTTCTCAAGAAAGGGAAAGGCAGTGGCACACTCTCGATGTCCGAAGGGCACTTCGTATCTACATCTATCGCACACAGTCTATCAGGAAGTCAGAATCTTTGTTCCTGTCATTTCAACCAAAGACGCTGGGTTGCAAAGTATCCCGTCTACTATTGGCCGTTGGATTAGAGCTACCATATCCAAGGCCTATTTGTCTCAGGCCCTTCCTGTTCCTAGTGGGATAACTGCTCACTCTACAAGGAGTGCAGCTACTTCAGCATCCTGGGCTACTCAGGCATTGATTCAGGATATCTGTCGAGCGGCCACCTGGGCGTCTCCGTCCCCCTTTATACGCCACTATAAGATCGATCTTTATGCTTCAGCAGAAGCATCCTTTGGCAGGCGAGTCCTTCAACAAGTGGCGAGAGAACCAGAGGAGATTCCGGACCAGACGGAGTCCCTCCCGTAGGACAGGCCATGCTTTGGTATGTCCCACTCTCTGGATGCTCGCAGCAGCTCTACGGAGAATGGGCGTTGGTGCTTACCTGACACGCCCGTTCTCGTCGAGCTGCATAGAGCACCCAGCCCCACCCTAATTGGTCCGTCTGGTGGGGAATCCTGTTTCGGCCAATGATGTCTATAGTTTGTAGTTGAGACTTGTATAATAGTTAAGATGAGAAGATAGTTGTTGTCTTCTCGTCTTCGTAAAACTGGGGAACGCTACGGAGGAGTCACATGGAGGAGGAGGAGCGTTCCTCAATTATAGCTCAGTCTGTAAGAGTGAAGACTGGAGCACCTCCCACTCTCTGGATGCTCTACGCAGCTCGACGAGAACGGGCGTGTCAGGTAAGCACCAACGCCCAATCTCTCAGTTGAATTCAAAACTCCCTTGGCTGGTTTTTGAAAAGTCTCTATGGTATAAACTCAGAGTTTTAATGTTGATGACTTTATTTTAATACTTTAAGTTTTAATTATCGCTGTATAGTTTTATTAACAACTGTTTAGAGCGATGCTTCCCAAACATTTTGCTTCATTACCCAAACCACTTATCAGAAATTCGTTTTTACCCAATGTAGGTAAAACACTTTAAGTCAATTTAAATATCCCTGGTATGTTTGGGTAATATGTTTATGTGTTGTTACCCAAAGAAAAGCCACTTATACCCAATTTTAGATAATTTACTCCAGTTTAGGAAGCACTGGTTTAGATGCTTTAGAAGTTTACAGTGTAGTCAATGTATATATAAAATAAATAACAACAATATTTCAGATGCTTATTTGATCTGAAGATCCATAATCATTTCTTTATTTCACTACTTTCAAAATGTGCAATCCAAATGACTAAGTGTGAGTGGTGAAATGCTACATAACCATCAGATTCATGAAGTCAAAGCTTTTTGGTCACTGGCACTATTTTATGGAAAACAGCATTTCTCACTCTCTCAATATTAAGTCAACATCTAATTTGGCATTATTGGTATTTAATAAAGCCATTGTAATTTGCCTTTGTTCAGAAAATTTTGGGGGTCTGAATTGAGAGTAATAGTTTCTTTCCCCCGCAAACAATGATAGTTAGATTTTTGAGGGGTATGATTGTTCCTCATTGTGAGATGAAATGTATGATATGAGATGTGTATTGTTATGGTCCTACATTCAAACCAATTTACTGCGTTTGAATGTATGCTGTTTAGAGTAGGTTTGTGGCAAATTATCAAGTCACTTTGGTGGGATGGGAACATCATCATCATCCTAGCCATTGTCTGTAGGATGAAGACCTGTTCTGAATGTTTCCAATCAATACCTCTTGAATAGGGGTGTCAAACGCACATCATGTGACATATCGTGACTTCCCCCCCTTTCACTTAACTGGGCAAGTGCGTAGCAAGTGCGTGATTCATCTGGCCCGCGGGTCATGAGTTTGACACCCCTGGTCTTGAGCTTTCCTTTGCCAGTTGGGCCCACAATACTTGCTGATGTCGATCCATCTTGTTTTAGATCTCTTTTTTGTGGAGATGCTTTTCACCAAGTGGAATCCATTCTATAATTGCCTTAGTCCACTTGCCATCAATTGTTCTTGCTATGTGACCAGCTCAATTCTATTTCTTTTACTCTTTTGATGGCATCGTATATTTTGTTTGTTCTCTAATCCATGTGCAGGTCTTTCTGTCTTGTCTTGTGAAGCTGAGCATGTATCTTTCCATGGCTCTTTGCGCCATTCAAAGCTTTTGTATCGATTGTGAGATTAGTGTTCATGTTGCTCTGGCACATGTTAGAAGAGGTAGCACACATGAAGTGGGATAGATGTTGTAAAAATGTAATGACAATGAATACATAAAAATAAAGCCTGAGCAATAAATTTTATTACAAAAAGGAAAAACACATTTTCCTTCTTATTCTCTTTCCAGAGTAATAATAGGCAACCATGTGCATGACATCCACTTGCATCATTACCTCACCTATTGACAAAAATGTTGATTGCAACAGGCACCAAAAGTTTGTTCATTTTGCATTACACATTTCTTAAACATATATTTGAATTGTGAATTGGGTCTGATTTATCATACATGAATTTTAGAAGAAAAATGGTTATTTGCAAGCGTATTATCTCCATTCAGGATTCTCTTGTAATATTTATGATAATTATGTGCCATGAGCAATATGCTTTTAGTAATGATTTTTTTTTCTCTTAGGATGTAGAGGCCACAAATCCAAATTATGAAATCATGTGTATGATCAGAGATTTCAGAGGAAGTTTGGATTATAGACCACTTACAGCTGCAGATCCTGTAAGTTTTGTTAATATGTAATCATTAAAAGAAGTTTTGCAAACATTTTGAATGATAACATGGTCATCAGGGAATAAGTTGTAAAATTGGAGTAGTTGTATTTAAACAAATGTTCCCTTTTAGTGATTTCTTTCTTAGCAAATCTATTCGAGAACTGAATCTTAAATAATAATCTTTCACACTTCATTTCAAAGAGACCATCCATGTTAAAATTTTTTACTATTTGACAGTTTTCTTAAACTGATTTATTTAAGAAAAAATTGCAGTAATGTTTTGCCCTTAACTCTGAAATTAACCTTACGCTTAGGTTATTAGAAGGTTTCGCATTCATTCAATTCATATCTAAATTTAGTAGGGACCAGTTCAGATATTACTTTAGTTTTTGTGTCTAATTGGTTTTACCTGCTATGAGGGGGGAATTGGCAAATTTCAGCCCTGGGTACCTGTGCTTAGAAAAGAGCTTAAATGTACATTTGATGTTAGAACAATGAAATAGAGATTATAAAATGATGTCTCTTTTAAGAAATGTTTTTGTATTAAAGATAAAAGTAACTTACCACATCTTGATTTTGGAGCTATAGTTTTTACAGCAATATGAATAATAAAATATGCCACCATTGTTGATGAAGTATTCAAATTGGCAAAAAGAATTAGCCTAAACCACCTGGTTTATCTTAAAAACCTATAGGAACCTGTAATTAATTGAAACATTTCACTGTGGAATGTTGAATTACAAGTGTTCATAACAATGACTTTTAGATCATCGGTATTTTTAAAAATAGACAGTTATATAATCTTATATACAATTGCTTGAATATCTTTCTCTTTGAGTTTTAATTTCAGGTACAATTCTGACTTACTCATTTCATTTTCATTTTGTTTCTTTTTTTTGTAAAAAAAAAAAAAAGATTGATGAGCACAGGATATGTGTATGTGTTCGAAAACGACCACTCAATAAAAAAGGTATGGCTCATTTTAACATACGGAATTTAAGTGGGATCATAAATAATTTTCAAATGGGTATAGTCTTGAATCCATATACATAGCTGAACTGGATTTTAGAATGTGTAAATAAGTTTTAAGTTGTTACATATTAAGTTTCTTCTTTCAACCCAGCCCTTTTGAGTTATAAATAGTTAAAATTAGTTTAGAGATGGGGTAATCAAAATTTTATAGAATCAGAATATAATAACTATAGCCATAGAAATGCATTTGCTCGATTTTTTTAAGTTAATGAAAATATACATTTGAAATCTGAGACTGGTAATGGAACTTTTTTTAAAATTTGCCTACCATATTAGAATGAGGAAGGACATATATCTTAGATCTGACATAAGTGATGGAATAGTTCAAGCTGTAATTTGAAGAAAAGCTGAATCCAAAATTATGGTATTAGAAATTGGAAGTTATTTTGGAATTGCTTATATTGTGAAATGAAAAAATTGGGAGAAGAAATTTGAAGCTGGGAGGAAAATACATTCGTTAATAGATTTGTAAGAGTTTTTATTAACTCTTGTTAATAAAATTGTAATCAAAATAGAAACTGAAATTATATTTACTGTACCTAAAACTTGAATTTAAGCTACTAATAGCAGAGAATACTTTTTTTCAGTTTTGGAATGTGTATTGTATGAACAAGTTAACAGGCTGTGCTTTTGAAGGTATTTGAATTGGGTTTAGCAAACTTTTATTGGGTAAATATAGAAATGATTATTCTGTAATAAGTTGTATTGAGTTCAGTGGCTATTTTCCCAAGAAAATATACTTTGGACTTTTGGTCTGTCCATTGGGCAGCAGCAATATAGGAAGATGCTAGAGGTAAATGATCAACACAGTGACAATAGCAAGAGCCATCATTTCATACTGTGTGGGAGAAAGCATTGGTAAACCACACTTATATTTTACCCAGTAAAAGATATGTTGCTGTTGAGCACTCCAGCTGAGCTCCCAAGCCAAGGCCTAGGCAGGAATCTCACCAGGATATGATGCTTACCATAGTTTGTGGTCCTTAGCCTGCTTGATAGCTCTCTTGCCTGCCTGCTAATTATTGTCAATCTCCAAAGGTCGCCTCCTGCTTCCCTGTCTGCTTGCTATTTTTTAAATCTCTTTTTATTCTACACGCCCACACACACTCTGTCTTTTGTAAGCTTAAGGGCCTGGATGGAGTGAGGCTGCCTCTGGAAGTTGGCACATCCTTGAAAATGGTGTAGTTCATTTAGCAAGGCAGCTGGAACACCAGCGCAGATGCTTGTAAGTAAACTTGTAAGTGAATGACTGAATTAATGTATGAGCCCATCTCTCAAGTTTTTGGAGTTGTAAACTTTTACAGCTCTTCAGGCAAAAGCATGAGCTGTGCTGACCCTTAGAGAAGTAGGTTGGGAACTGTTTTCACCTGGCTGCAGCTGCTTTTTCCCAGTAGCAGACAACAATCCCAGCTTCACTTCCTCAAACTATCAACAAATAAAAAGAGTAAAGGAACTAGCAGTTAAGAAATATACTTGGAGGGCAATGTAGCGTCTAATTTTTTGAAAAGATACTTGTATGCCATAACTTGACTGTACCAACAAGGTCAGAATTGTGCAAGTAATGGTTTTCCCTGTGACACTATGAAAGTGAATGTTAGACATTTACAAAATAGTATACAAAAAGTATTGATATTTTTGAATATTTACACTGGAGAAGTCTTCAAGAATACCACGGATAGTCATGAAAACACAAATAGATCATTGAACAAATTAACACTCAAGGCATAAATGATCAGAATCCAATTATCATATTTTGATAAGTTATGCATAGACCAAGCTCTCTTGAGAAGTCCATAATTTTGGGAAATGAGGAAGAAAAAAAAAGGAGGAGGTCAGCCAGGAGCAAGGTGGATGGGCATGATTACAGCAATGATGGCTACACAGTTGGAAGACTAGAAAAGCCATTTTGGGGACAGATCATCCAGGAGAAGATATATCTATGTGGCTTTTAAGAGTCAACATTGACTTGACACAATTTTTCTTGTGTTTATGTTCATGAAGTCAATGGGATATGAATATCTACTTAAGTCTTTGCTTTCTTGAGATTGCATCAGTTTCCCACTCATTCATTCTCTATATTTGCATGTGATATATATCAGGGGTCGCCAACCTTTTGGACCTCAGGGATCACCAAACTCATAATTTTAAATCCCGGGACCACTAACTGGTTCTGTGGACGTGGCCTAATTTGTGGGTGTGGCTTGGTGGTCATATGACTGACTGGGCATGGCTTGTATATAAATATTAAAAATATATAAATATTGAATTTTTTATTTAAAAAAAGAGCAACTTTTACCCAAAATCAGGCAAAGCAGGCAGGGAGATTGAGTTGCTCACAGAATCACAGATTCACTTAGAGATCTGTATTTCTGCCATCAGCTATCTGAGTCTGCACTGCTTCAGTCCTAAGAAAGGTTCTGAAAGATTAGCTAGAAAGCAAGAAATCCAGCGATTTCCTGCTTTGTGTCTAATCTAAATCTCCCAGCACAGCAGAACAGTTGATGGTTGGAAAAAGGAAAAATAGCAACTTAGCAGGCAAGTTTGCCAGGTAAGGAGTGAGTGGACGGGGAGGGTTCCCGCAGGCCATGTGGGCGGCGCAGCCTTGTGTTCCTGCACAGCCTGGATTAATTGCTTTGGGGGATGCTCTGGGGGTGAGATTTCTCTGCAGCCCACCAAAATTTTCTCAAGGACCACCAGTTGGCAACCTCTGATATATATGATGGATTGTGATTGTCTCCAAAAAAACCACTGTGTGTATCAGCAAATGGTGGAACAATTTTTCAAATGCGGCATTTTTTTTTACTATGATTTGAATTGGTAGTCATTAGTTCAACTAATTTTATCTCAGTTTTTGTCCTGCCCCTGCCTATTTTTGGAGTATGGCCCTGTAAAGGGATAGACTGCCTGAGCAGGTGATAAGCACCTGTGCTGCTTCTTTCCCCTCCTTCCTTTTTTGGCGCTCCCCCATCATCAGCACTAGCTCCCAGTGGGGTTCTGGGTTCAATTTAAGGTGTTTATTCTTACCTATAAAACTCTACATGGTACAGGCCCAGGTTATCTGCAGGCTCATCCGTCTCTAATCGTCACCAGATTTTTCTTGAGTGCATAGTAGCTATTTAAAAATGTGAAATAAAATGATAGTGTTAATTGGGTGGCTATATGAATTGCTTAATAAATGGTTCTTTTAGCAAGTATTAAAATAATGCTTTAAATTTTTGGCATGTGAAATTTAATGAATTTATTCTAAATATAAGTGAATGCTGCTCTAGATAAATTTATTAAAAACTATTAGGAAAGGCTGTAGATTTTATAATAATTGTATAAAGCAAGACTGCTTAAGAGTCATACCTTTAGCTATTTCCTTTGGTGATATTCCTTTGTCCTTAATTTGCAATTATGGACCAGTAGAATTAGTTTTATTCTTTAGTAACAGTGATTAAAAACTGAGCACATATACATCATTTGAAACTAAACTTCAGTTTCTTCAATTCCATATAATATCAAAAAAGCATAGTTGGAATATTTATTATAAAATAATGCATTTGTATGAAAGAACCTTCAGTGTGTTTAGTTTTATGCCTAGAGGAATATCTTCCCACAGAAAAAGGAAATACATATGTATTTGATGGCACAAAGCTTCTTTTGTTTGTGTATCCTTTGGTACGCTTGGCTTTTTCCATTTTTTTCCCCTGAGATAGACATTTCACACAATTACCGTATTTGCCGGCGTATAAGACGACTGGGCGTATAAGGCGACCCCCAACATTTCCACTCAAAATATAGAGTTTGTTATATACTCGCGTATAAGACTACCCCCTCTTCCACACACCTTCCACTTTTGCACTTTTTTTTTTTGCGCACTTTTCTGCTTTGGACAATTTTGAAATGAGCTAATCCAATTTTGAACCAAGAATATGCCAATAGCTATGGAGTTTAGAAATGAGTTTTAAAAATATTTTCATTGCTTACCATTAAGCGTAAAATATGTTGTAAATAAAATGAGAACACAGGAAACGTTCTCTTCTCAATACAGCTGATCTCTCTCTCTCTCTCACACACACTTACACACACACACACACACACACACACACACACACACACACAAAACCGGACACTGAAAAGGCTGCCAAGGAACAGTATATTCAATGCCTTCTCTTTAATCAAGAAACAAGGAATTCCTTAGAATCTTTTTTTTTCCCCCAAGTGGCCCTCTTTAAAAAAATATATGGAGGTAACACTTTCATTCAAAAAGTCTTCCA